>NC_067245.2:77357034-77982034 GCF_019359855.2 Lolium perenne | reverse complement strand
CTCAAATGAGAAAACTCAAAACTAATGAAAGTTGCGTACATATCTGAGGATAATGCACATAAATTGGCATAATTTTCTGAGTTACCTACAGAGAATTTAACCCAAATTAGTGACAGCAAGAAATCTGTTTCTGTGCAGTAATCCAAATCTAGTATCATCCTTCGATTAGAGACTTTACTTGGCGCAACAATGCAATAAAACTAAGATAAGGAGAGGTTGCTACAGTAGTAACAACTTCCAAGACTCAAATATAAAACAAAAGTACTGTAGTAAAATGATGGGTTGTCTCCCATAAGCGCTTTTCTTTAACGCCTTTCAGCTAGGCGCATAAAGTGTGTATCAAGTGTTATCAAGAGACGAAGCATCAACATCATAATTTGTTCTAATGATAGAATCAAAAGGTAACTTCATTCTCTTTCTAGGGAAGTGTTTCATACCTTTCTTGAGAGGAAATTGATATTTATTATTACCTTCCTTCATATCAATGGTAGCACCAACAGTTCGAAGAAAAGGTCTTCCCAATATGATGGGACAAGATGCATTGCATTCAATATCCAAGACAACAAAATCAACGGGGACAAGGTTATTGTTAACCATAATACGAACATTATCAATCCTCCCCAAAGGTTTCTTTATAGCATTATCAGCAAGATTAACATCCAAATAACAATTTTTCAATGGTGGCAAGTCAAGCATATCATAAATTTTCTTAGGCATAACAGAAATACTTGCACCAAGATCACACAAAGCATTACAATTAAAATCATTGACCATCATCTTAATGATGGGCTCCCAACCATCTTCTAACTTCCTAGGAATAGAAGTTTCAAGTTTTAGTTTCTCTTCTCTAGCTTTTATGAGAGCATTTGTAATATGTTTTGTAAAGGCCAAATTTATAGCACTAGCGTTGGGACTTTTAGCAAGTTTTTGTAAGAACTTTATAACTTCAGAGATGTGGCAATCATCAAAATCTAAACCATTATGATCTAAAGCAATGGAATCATTGTTCCCAATGTTGGAAAAAATTTCAGCAGTTTTATCGCATGCAGTTTCAGTAGTTTTAGCAGTTTCATGCAGTTTTGCTCGCTTTGCATTAGGAGTAGAAACATTGCTAACACCAATTATTTTACCATTGATAGTAGGAGGTGCAGCAACATGTGGAGCATTAGCACTACTAGTGGTGGTAATAGTCCAAACTTTAGCTATATTATTCTCTTTAGCTAGTTTTTCATTTTCTTCTCTTTCCCACCTAGCATGCAATTCAGCCATTAATCTTATATTCTCATTAATTCTAACTTGAATGGAATTTGCTGTAGTAACAATTTTATTTTCATTATCCCTATTAGGCATAACTTTCAATTTCAAAAGATCAACATCAGCAGCAAGATTATCAACTTTAGAAGCAAGTATATCAATTTTCCCAAGCTTTTCTTCAACAGATTTGTTAAAAGCAGTTTGTGTACTAATAAATTCTTTAAGCATGGCTTCAAGTCCAGGGGGTGTATTCCTATTATTGTTGTAAGAATTCCCATAAGAATTACCATAACCGTTACCATTATTATAAGGATATGGCCTATAGTTGTTACTAGAATTGTTCCGATAAGCATTGTTGTTGAAATTATTATTTTTAAGGAAGTTAACATCAACATGTTCTTCTTGAGCAACAAATGAAGCTAACGGAACATTATTAGGATCAACATTAGTCCTACCACTCACAAGACAGAATTTACCTTCTTACCTTGTGGAGCTCTTTCCGTGTGCCATTCAGAGTAATTCATCATCATTTCATCAAGAAGCTTTGTTGCTGCCCCCAAAGTGATGGACATAAAGGTACCTCCAGCAGCTGAATCCAATAGGTTCCGTGAAGAAAAATTCAATCCTGCATAAAAGGTTTGGATGATCATCCAAGTAGTCAGTCCATGGGTTGGGCAATTTTTAACCAAAGACTTCATTCTTTCCCATGCTTGTGCAACATGCTCAGTATCTAATTGCTTAAAATTCATTATGCTACTTCTCAAAGATATAATTTTAGCAGGAGGATAATATCTACCAATGAAAGCATCCTTACATTTAGTCAATGAATCAATACTATTCTTAGGCAGAGATAGCAACCAATCTTTAGCTCTTCCTCTTAATGAGAAAGGAAATAATTTTAACTTTATAATGTCACCATATACATCCTTATACTTTTGCATTTCACATAGTTCAACAAAATTATTAAGATGGGTAGCAGCATCATCAGAACTAACACCAGAAAATTGCTCTCTCATAACAAGATTTAGTAAAGCAGGTTTAATTTCAAAGAATTCTGCTGTGGTAGCAGGTGGAGCAATAGGTGTGCATAAGAAATCATTATTATTTGTGTTTGTGAAGTCACACAACTTAGTATTTTCAGGAGTATTCATTTTAGCAGTAGTAAATAAAGTAAACTAGATAAAGTAAATGCAAGTAACTAATTTTTTTGTGTTTTTAATATGGCAAACAAGACAGTAAATAAAGTAAAACTAGCAACTAATTTTTGTGTGTTTTGTTTTAGTGCAGCAAACAAAGTAGTAAATAAAAGTAAAGTAAAGCAAGACAAAAACAAAGTAAAGAGATTGGAGGTGGAGACTCCCCTTGCAGCGTGTCTTGATCTCCCCGGCAATGGCGCCAGAAAAAGAGCTTGATAGCGTGTATACACACGTCCGTTGGGAACCCCAAGAGGAAGGTGTGATGCGTATAGAAGCAAGTTTTCCCTCAGTAAGAAACCAAGGTTATCGAACCAGTAGGAGCCAAGAAGCACGTTGAAGGTTGATGGCGGCGGAGTGTAGTGCGGCGCAACACCAGGGATTCCGGCGCCAACGTGGAACCTGCACAACACAACCAAATTACTTTGCCCCAACGTAACAGTGAGGTTGTCAATCTCACTGGCTTGCTGTAACAAAGGATTAGATGTATAGTGTGGAAGATGATGTTTGCAGAGAACAGTAAAGCGAGTATTGCAGTAGATTGTATTCGATGTAAAAGAATGGACCGGGGTCCACAGTTCACTAGAGATGTCTCTCCCATAAGAAATAGCATATTGGGTAAACAAATTACAGTTGGGCAATTGACAAATAAAGAGAGCATAACAATGCACATACATGTTATGATGAGTAGTGTGAGATTTAATTGGGCATTACGACAAAGTACATAGACCGCTATCCAGCATGCATCTATGCCTAAAAAGTCCACCTTCAGGTTATCATCCGAACCCCCTCCAGTATTAAGTTGCAAACAACAGACAATTGCATTAAGTATGGTGCGTAATGTAATCAACAAATACATCCTTAGATATAGAATTGATGTTTTATCCCTAGTGGCAACAGCACATCCACAACCTTAGAGGTTGCTGTTGATACGTCCAAAACGTATCTACTTTCCCGAACACTTTTGCTATTGTTTTGCCTCTAATTTGTGTATTTTGGATACAACTAACACGGACTAACGCTGTTTTCAGCAGAACTGCTCTGGTGTCTCGTTTTTGTGCAGAAATCCAACTTTCGGGAAAAACCTCGGAATTTATGCAGAAGGCCCTATTTTCCCAGGAAATTAACGGAGCCAGAAGGGCAATTGAAGTGGAGGCCCGAGGGCCCCACACCATAGGGCGGCGCGGCCCAGGGGGGGCCCGCGCGGCCCTGTGGTGTGGCCCCCTCGGCCGGCCTCCGACGCCCTCCTTCGGACTACTTATTCGCCTCGACCTAAAAACGCCAAGAGAGAAGTCGAAGTCGCGAGAAACCCTCCAGAACGCCGCCACATCGCGAAACTCCGTCGCGGGAGCC
Source organism: Lolium perenne (assembly GCF_019359855.2). Classification (NCBI taxonomy): domain Eukaryota; kingdom Viridiplantae; phylum Streptophyta; class Magnoliopsida; order Poales; family Poaceae; genus Lolium; species Lolium perenne. The sequence continues at coordinate 77,978,234 of NC_067245.2, read as the reverse complement.
AGAAGTCTCCGTTCTGGCACTCCGCCGGGACGGGGAATTGGAGGAGATCATCACCGCCATCACCGCCAACGCCTCTACATCAACCAGCAATGTTTCCCCCATCCATGTGTGAGTAATTCCCCCGCTGTAGGCGAAGGGGATGGTAGGGATTGGATGAGATTGGTCATGTAATAGCATAAGATTGTTAGGGCATAGTGCCTAGTGTCCGTAATTGGTACTTTGATGATATTGTTGCAACTTGTTATGCTTAATGCTTGTCACTAGGGCCCGAGTGCCATGATCTCAGATCTGAACATGTTATTGTTTCATCATGATATTCATTGTTTATGGTCTTACCTATAAGTTGTATACACATGTCGCTGTCCGGAACCGATGGCCCCGAAGTGATTAAATCGGGACAACCGGAGGGAATGGTAGCGATGTGAGGATCACATGTGTTCACGGAGTGTTAATGCTTTGCTCCGGTACTCTATTAAAAGGAGTACCTTAATATCCAGTAGTTTCCCTTGAGGCCCGGCTGCCACCGGCTGGTAGGACAAAAGATGTTGTGCAAGTTTCTCATTGCGAGCACGCACGACTATATATGGAACACATGCCTATTGATTGCTTTGTACTTGGACACCGTTTTATTATTATCTGCAAATGCCCTGCTATGATTGTTACATGAGTTTCTCTCATCCATGCAACGCCCGTCATCCGTCCCCGTGCCTACAGTATTTTAATCCTGCTGTTTACTAAAATAACTACCGCTGTCTCTCGTTACTCTCGTCGTTATTTCACTATCGCTACTGCTATAAAACTGTTACATTACTGATAAACTCTTGCGAGCAAGTCTATTTCCAGGTGCAACTGAATTGACAACTCCGTTGTTAAGGCTTCCAAGTGTTCTTTGTCTCCCCTTGTGTCGAATCAATAAATTGGGTTTTACTTCCCTCGAAGACTGTTGCGATCCCCTATACTTGTGGGTCATCAAGACTATTTTCTGGCGCCGTTGCCGGGGAGCATAGCTTTATTTGGAAGTTCACTTGGATTAATATTGTTCGCTGCAAATTCTCCATCATGGGTAAACCTCGCGATGCTAAGATCGCCATATTACCATCCACTACAAGAAAAGGTACAATTCTGAATACCTCTGCTGCTCTTGATTCACCATCTGTGATTGATAAACTTGTTTCACCGCCACATGCTTCGCATGTGGGTACATCTACTGAATCTGAACACTCTCATAATATTGATAATGCTTCTGCTGTGCTTGATGATAGTGGTTCATTGGGATCTTTTCTAGATGCTACAATTGCTAGGTCTAGACAAATTGAAAATACTGAAACTCCTAATGCTACTACACCTGTTAGTTCACCTGAACTTGGTTATTTTAGTGATGATCCTGAGGAAGATTATGTGGAGCTTAATGATGATTTTATTGAAAAATGCAATGCTACTACTGATGCAAGAAAAATTAAAAAGTTGCTTGCGGAACATGCTGATAGATATAAACTGTCTCCTGATCCTAAGTTTGCCACATCTCCTATAAACATTAGGGATAAAGATTATGATTTTTCTCTTGATCTATCTCATATAGCTATTGTTGAGAAAACACCCTTTTGTGGTACTGAAAAAGAAAGTGCTGTTGAACACATGACTGAGCTATCTACTCTTAGTAGCTTGTTTTCTGATGATGTTAAGATGCGTACTTACTTTGTTGCTAAAATATTTCCATTCTCATTAAAGGATGACGCTAAAACTTGGTATAATAATTTGCCACCTAATTCTATTAAAAGTCCGAAAGAATTGCTTGATGTTTTCTTCCGCAAATACTTTCCTGCTAGTGCTCAACATATTGCTTTGCAGAGAATTTATAATTTTAATCAGGGAGATGAAGAGAAATTGCCTGAGGCTTGGTCGAGATTTTGCTCTCTTATTAGAGCTCGGCCTGAGCATGATTTGGAAAAGCATGATTTACTTGATATATTTTATAGTGGACTAACCATTGAGTCTAGGGCATACCTGGATAGTTGTGCTGGTTGTGTTTTCAGGAAAAGAACTCCAGACGACGCTGAAGAATTATTGGCTAAAATAAGCCGGAATCATGATGAATGGACTACGCCTGAACCAACTCCAACTCCAATATTGAAGAAGAGGGGTTTAATTGAATTGAATGATGAAGATATGAGGGAAGCCAAGAAGTCTCTCAAGGAGAAAGGTATTAAATCCGAAGATGTGAAGAATCTACCTCCTATTGAAGATATATGCGAGATAATTCCCCCTTCATCCATGATTGAGGTAAACTCCCTTCAACGCTTTACTAGGGAAGATATTCCGTATTCGAAACCTCCTGCACAATGCTTAGATGAGTTTGATAATTATATTGTTAAGCAAGAAAATTTTAATATGAGAGTAGAGAATCATTTAATGGAAAATTCTCAAGCTATTAGTGAATTGCATGATATTGTGGAGAGAACCTCCAATGATGTTAAGATGCTTGTTAAACATTTTCAAATGATTCAAACTCAAATTGATCAACTCACTAAAGTGCAAAATGACTTGTTAGGGAATAATTCTAAAGAGAAACATGCTTATGAAGTAACAACTAGAGGTGGTGTCTCTACCCAGGATCCTCTATATCCTGAAGGGCATCCCAAAAGAATTGAACAAGATTCTCAACGCATTGAACCTAGTGCTCATTCTAGGAAGAAAAAGAAGAAGAAACATAAAAATGTTGTAGAATCCTCTGAACCTGTTAATGATCCTAATAGTATTTCTATTTCTGATGCTGAAACTGAAAGTGGTAATGAACATGATAATGATAAAGATAATGATAAGAATGATACTCCTGATAAAGAAGAGGTTGAAGAAGAACCTGAAAAGCATGCTAAAAATAAAAAGTACACTAAAGAAGACTTTATTGCTGAGAAACATGGTAATGAAAGAGAACCTTGGGTGCAAAAGCAAATGCCCTTTCCTGCTAAGAAACTAAAATCAAAGGAAGAAGAACACTATAATAAATTTTGCGATTGGATGAAACCTTTATTCTTGCAAATCCCTTTGACTGATGCTATTAAATTGCCTCCTTATTCAAAGTATATGAAAGATATTGTTACTAACAAAAGGAAAATCCCCAATGAGGAAATTTCCACTATGCTTGCTAATTACTCTTTCAATGGCAAGATTCCAAAGAAGTTGGGCGACCCAGGTATACCTACTATTCCTTGTTCTATCAAGAATAATTATGTTAAAACTGCTCTATGTGACTTGGGAGCCGGTGTTAGTGTTATGCCTTTTTCTCTTTATAAGAGACTTTACTTAGATAAGTTGATACCTACTGATATATCTTTGCAAATGGCTGATAAATCTACTGCTATTCCTGTTGGTATATGTGAGAATGTTCCTGTTCAAGTTACTACTAACTGCTTGATATTAACTGATTTTGTTGTGTTGGAAATGCCTGAAGATGATAATATGTCTATTATTCTTGGGAGACCTTTTCTTAACACCGCAGGGGCTGTTATTGATTGCAATAAAGGAAAGGTTACTTTCAATGTTGATGATAGGGAGCATACCGTTTATTTTCCCAAGAGGATCGAGAAAGCGTGTGGAGTTAATACTATTTCTAATGTGAGAACTATCAAAGTGGGAACTATTGATTGTCCTATATATGAGCCTAAAGAAGAATATCAAACTCTCGTGATTGGATCCATATCAATACAATTCAAGGTAACATGATTGATTTGAGGTTCATTTCTTCTTATGCTATGAAAAAGTTATTTGGTGACAAGACTTGATCAACCTTGTTAACGGATACTTTTTATATGCATAGAGGAGGTAAACAACATATCTTTCTTCCTCCACTTGCTCTAGTTGCTGTAGCATTTTTAATTTGCAAAGTTCTTGAGTTATTTGAAGATTTCGAAATTTTTCCTGGCCAGTAATAATAAACTAAATACCCAGAAATGTGCGTTTTTCAAAGTTTTCAAAAATTCACAAAAATTATACCGTTGGTCCTATTTTTCGACGAGGCACCTGGGAGCACCAGAGGATGATCTGTGGGGCACCAGAGGGCGCCATACCACAGGCCGGCACGGCCAAGGAGGTGGCCGCGCCACCATGTGGTGTGGGTCCCCCTCTGCCCCACTTTGCCATCTCTTCCTCCCAGACTCTTCTCTCTCCCGAAAAAATCAACACCAAGTTCCTCTCACTCGCATTTTTGCTCCAGAGCTCCAGATTTTTCGATCTCTTTACTCAGCCCAGATTTCTGTCTGAAATTTGGCACATTTGCTCTTCGGTATGTGACTCCTCCACCCATCCAAGTAGAATTTCGTTTGGTTGAGTATATCTTGAATATTTTGCTGCTGTAGGTAACATGTTTAGTGAGCTTGCATGCTTGTTCTAAGTGGTGGAAACTAGTTTTGATGCATGATTAGTACTCTAACAAGTTCCTATGGTAGTTTCCCTCAATTATTTGTCACCAAATCAAATTTCTATATTGGTTGTTGAAATTTCAGAAAATGGAGTGGAATAGATATCACTTGAACCAGCAAGAATTGGAAGTCCAACAAGTTATGATGGTCAATCGTGAAGACGGAGTATACCCCTCTTACTACCCGTGCGCAGATTTCATGAGAAGCGCGGGGATATTTGAAGATGTTCAAACTCTAATTTCTCGTGCAGGGCTGAGTGACTTTGTTGAAGGAGAGCCAAGACAATATGTGAAATTAACTATGTCTTTTGTGCAGGACTTCAAGTTCAATTGGTCGCGATCTAACCCCACGGTCCAGTACAAAATTTACAATAAAGCTGTCAACTTGCCATTTAGTGCTTTTTGTGCAGCAATTAGAGTACCGCAATGGGGATCATGTGAGAAGATAAAGGGATCGCCGCAAGAACTCTCGGATCTCTACAAGATGATTTGCGATGGAAGGAGTTTCTCAGGTGAAAGTGGTAAAATCACTAGTATTCAGCTCCCGGCTATCCGCTACTTTGCCTATTTTATTACCAAGTGCGTTCTCGCTAAAAGGATTGGTGGTAAACTTTCTATCCCGGATTTAGCTTTTCTAGCTGCAGCACTGCAAAATAGTAGGTCTTATAATTTGGGAGCATTAATAGCTTATAGACTTGCTACTAACCGCGAGAAAGGTGGAATTTGTGGAGGTCTCATCGCCTCTCGTTTACTAGCTTTTCATAATGTAGAACCTCATCATTTTGATATTCCGTTCCCCATAGAAAAACTTGATATAGCCTCTATGATTAAACATGAATTTGTTTCAGATTCCTCCAACTTGGGTAACCTGTATTATAAGATGATATTTTACAAGAAAGTTTGGAGAATAACTAAGAAAACTGAGAAACTAGTAAGATTGCCTGCGCCTGTTTTGTCTAACCTTGATTCCAGGGGAGATTGGTCGGTCACAGAGGGTGCACTAGATGCACACATAGAGAGAGGAGGTCAACATGCAAGAGACGACACGGAGGTCGAGGAGCACCTCGACTCATCATCCGATGCAGCAAGTTCCTCGCATCAACATGGTGGATATGCGGAGCCTCCACGCTTTTCTTCTGCGCAGGAGCTTTACTATGACTACTCCATGGACTACCCACCGGCGAGGAACAACGACCCTCGTTGGGGTTAAACTCCACTTAGGCCAAAAGCCTAAGCTTGGGGGGAGGTATACCAGCATCACTCATTCTTTGCATATTATGGTTGCTGGATACTTGCACATACTTGTTTTGTTCGTTTGAGTGGTTTTCTAATGAGAGGAAGATGATATTTGGGGAAATGCTGCCTGAAAACAGATTCTGGAACGTTACTGTAAAAATCGTCAAAAATACCCAGAGCATCATTTTGAGCTGCAAATTTTTGTGTAGGTTCCCCAGGTTGTTATCTAACTTTCATTAGTTGAACACTTTTCGATCTGAGCAACGTAAGATTTTTGTTAAAATCGATTTCTGTACTGCTGTCAGGTTTTGGCAGATTTCTGCCATCTCGCTTTTATGTGTTTCTTTTAGTTTGCTATCTCTTGTTTTTGCTTTGTTTCCTTCCTAAAACACAAAAAGACCAAAAATATTTCTGTTGTTTCTCTTCACCATTTGTTTGCTTTGGTTTCTTGCATTTGTTTCACTTTATTTGCTATTGCTAGTCTGCTATAAGAAAACCCAAAAAGATTTTGCTTTGTTTGTTTGTTTCCTCTTGTTCTTATTTGCAATTTGAAAACACCAAAAAAATATTTGCTGTTCTTCTTTGGTTTGTAAAGTTCTTTATGAGTTCAATGGTCTTCGGTGGCTGGAGCGTGGTTTTCATTTCATATTATCCAAGCTACACAAGTGAAAAGGCAATAATGACGATCTACGACAATCTGATTGTGGTGAGAGGCTGGTATGAACTCTATTTGTTTTCATTTTTGTACATATACTCATCCATGTGAGCATGCTTAGTTGGTTCATGTGAGGTATATGTTATTTGAGAAAGTCTAGTAGTTTATGATCTCTCATGTTTAGCTCCAATCTATTAATATGAGTAGCATGTCATGTATGTTTGTTTGCATTGTTTTATTCATAAGTAAGTATGGCATTGTGGTATCCTCCTCTGAATAATTCATTTATATCGACTTGGCACATGCTCACGCATGCATATGACTGAACAAAAAGTCAATTAAGCCTCGATGACCTATATTGCTTCAGAGTTCTTGTATCACTTTTATGCCTCCATTAATATATTTTGCCGCAAGCATGATTATGACAGTTACTGCTCTCTTGATTTGTCGCTCCCTAGTCTATTGCTAGCCTTCACTTGTACTGAGCGGGAACGCTGCTCGTGCTTCCAAACACCTGAAAACCAAGTTGTTCCAAAAGTGTCCACCATAAATACCTATGCATGGCATTTCAAACCATTCCAAGTAAATTCTCGTGCGCTACCTTTAAAACCTTCAAAATGCTTCTCAATTTGTGTTTATGTTTCATAGCTCATGAGGAAGTATGTGGTGTTTAGCTTTCAACCTTGTCATTTACTTTTGACGGACTCTCATATGGACTAGCGGCACATCCGCTTATCCAATAATTTTGCAAAAAGAGCTGGCAATGGGATTCCCAGTCCCGAATTAATTAACTTAAATAGACACTCCTCCATGGTTTGTGATTGTTGGACGACACCCGAAGGATTCGGTTAGCCATGGCTTGTGTAAGCAAAGGTTGGGGGGAGTGTTATCAGCATGATAAAACTAAAATAAAAAGGCACTCCTTCATGGTATGAGATTGTTGGCAGGCACCCGAGGATTCGGTTAGCCATGGTTTGTGCAAGAAAGGTTGGAAGGAGTGCCAAATAAATATGCAATAATTCATGGGAGCCGCTCTTGAAAGTCCGGTTGGCGAGGTAGTTAGTGTACCCATTACCATTCGTTGACAACAACAAACACCTCTCAAAATAATTTTACTCCTGTCTTTATAAAAATGAAAAGCTCTAGCGCATGTTAATCCCTGCTTCCCTCTGCGAAGGGTCAATCTTTTACTTTTATGTTGTGTCTCCATTATTTCTTTGAGCACTATCTTGAGAGCACAACTGTCATTCTTAGTACAATATGCTTGTCTCAAAATATGATTGATTGTGGTATAACTTTGATGCATTTATCTTTTGACAATCACTACTTCTAGTCTTTCTATGAACTCCAGAGGTGCCCGGGCATTTATGTTTTGCCAATCAAATACAGGCAAGCGAGATACCACTTTATCATACTCTCTTATGAACATTGCAATCTTGCTTATATACATGATTCATGATGCTTCTTATTAATTGTTGGTACCTCTCCATGATTGACATAGCTGTTAGATGATCTTATTTGCATGTATCTCATTATGAACTGCTTAAGTATTAGCCATAGCATGAGAATATATACATCATATGAGCAAATGTGTTCGTGAAAGTTCTTTTATCGCTCAGTTGTTAACTGAATTGCTTGAGGACAAGCAATAAGCTAAGCTTGGGGGGAGTTGATACGTCCAAAACGTATCTACTTTCCCGAACACTTTTGCTATTGTTTTGCCTCTAATTTGTGTATTTTGGATACAACTAACACGGACTAACGCTGTTTTCAGCAGAATCGCTCTGTGTCTCGTTTTTGTGCAGAAATCCAACTTTCGGGAAAAACCTCGGAATTTATGCAGAAGGCCCTATTTTCCCAGGAAATTAACGGAGCCAGAAGGGCAATTGAAGTGGAGGCCCGAGGGCCCCACACCATAGGGCGGCGCGGCCCAGGGGGGGCCCGCGCGGCCCTGTGGTGTGGCCCCCTCGGCCGGCCTCCGACGCCCTCCTTCGGACTACTTATTCGCCTCGACCTAAAAACGCCAAGAGAGAAGTCGAAGTCGCGAGAAACCCTCCAGAACGCCGCCACATCGCGAAACTCCGTCGCGGGAGCCAGAAGTCTCCGTTCTGGCACTCCGCCGGGACGGGGAATTGGAGGAGATCATCACCGCCATCACCGCCAACGCCTCTACATCAACCAGCAATGTTTCCCCCATCCATGTGTGAGTAATTCCCCCGCTGTAGGCCGAAGGGGATGGTAGGGATTGGATGAGATTGGTCATGTAATAGCATAAGATTGTTAGGGCATAGTGCCTAGTGTCCGTAATTGGTACTTTGATGATATTGTTGCAACTTGTTATGCTTAATGCTTGTCACTAGGGCCCGAGTGCCATGATCTCAGATCTGAACATGTTATTGTTTCATCATGATATTCATTGTTTATGGTCTTACCTATAAGTTGTATACACATGTCGCTGTCCGGAACCGATGGCCCCGAAGTGACAGAAATCGGGACAACCGGAGGGAATGGTAGCGATGTGAGGATCACATGTGTTCACGGAGTGTTAATGCTTTGCTCCGGTACTCTATTAAAAGGAGTACCTTAATATCCAGTAGTTTCCCTTGAGGCCCGGCTGCCACCGGCTGGTAGGACAAAAGATGTTGTGCAAGTTTCTCATTGCGAGCACGCACGACTATATATGGAACACATGCCTATTGATTGCTTTGTACTTGGACACCGTTTTATTATTATCTGCAAATGCCCTGCTATGATTGTTACATGAGTTTCTCTCATCCATGCAACGCCCGTCATCCGTCCCCGTGCCTACAGTATTTTAATCCTGCTGTTTACTAAAATCACTACTGCTGTCTCTGTTACTCTGCTGCTGTTATTTCACTACTGCTACTGCTATAAAACTGTTACTACTGATAAACTCTTGCGAGCAAGTCTATTTCCAGGTGCAACTGAATTGACAACTCCGTTGTTAAGGCTTCCAAGTGTTCTTTGTCTCCCCTTGTGTCGAATCAATAAATTGGGTTTTACTTCCCTCGAAGACTGTTGCGATCCCCTATACTTGTGGGTCATCAGCTGTCACTCCCCCAGATTTAATGGAGGCATGAACCCTCTATCGAGCATAAATACTCCCTCTTGGAGTTACAAGCAATGACTTGGCCAGAGCCTCTACTAGCAACGGAGAGCATGCAAGATCATAAACAACACATAGATAGATTGATAATCAACATAGCATAGTATTCCTTATTCATCGGATCCCAACAAACGCACATGTAGCATTACAGATAGATGATCTTGATCATGTTAGGCAGCTCACAAGATCCGACAATGATAGCACAATGAGGAGAAGACGACCATCTAGCTACTGCTATGGACCCATAGTCCAGGGGTGAACTACTCACACATCAATCCGGAGGCGACCATGGCGGTGTAGAGTCCTCCGGGAGATAATTCCCCTCTCCGGCAGGGTGCCGGAGGCGATCTCCTGAATCCCCCGAGATGGGATTGGCGGCGGCGGCGTCTCTGGAAGGTTTTCCGTATCGTGGTTCTCTGTACTGGGGCTATTATCGACGAAGGCTTAAGTAGGCGAAAGGGTCGGTCAGGGGGCCTCACGGGGGCCCCACACCACAGGGCCGCGCGGCCAGCACCTGGGCCGCGCCGCCCTAGTGTGGCGGCGTCCCGTGGCCCCACTTCGTATCTCCTCCGGTGTTCTGGAAGCTTCGTGGAAAAATAGGCCCCTGGGCGTTGATTTCGTCCAATTCCGAGAATATTTCCTTACTAGGATTTCTGAAACCAAAAACAGTAGAAAATAGCAACTGGCTCTTCGGCATCTCGTTAATAGGTTAGTGCCGGAAAATGCATAATAATGACATATAATGTGTATAAAACATGTGAGTATCATCATAAAAGTAGCATGGAACATAAGAAATTATAGATACGTTTGAGACGTATCAGTGAGAGAGAACCTTCGGTGCAAAAACCAATGCCTTTTCCTGTAGAAAAAAACATAAATCAAAGGAAGAAGAACACTATAACAAGTTGAATGGATGAAACCTTTGTTCTTGAAAATTCCTTTAACTGATGCTATTAAATTGCCTCCTTATTCAAAATACATGAAAGATATTGTCTCTAATAAAAGGAAGATTTTTAATGAGGAAATCTCCACTATGCCGCTAATTATTCTTTTAATGGAAAGGTTCCAAAGAAGCTTGGAGATTTAGGTATACCCACTATTCCATGCTCCATCAAAAATAATTATGTTAGAATTGCTTTATGTGACTTGGGAGCAGGAATTAGCGTTATGCCTTTTTCTCTCTATAGAAGACTTGATCTAGAAAAACTAATACCAACTGATATATCCTTGCAAATGGCTGATAAATATACTACTATTCCTGTTGGTATATGTGAGGATGTTCCTGTTCAAGTGGCTCATAATTGTATGATATTAACTGACTTTGTGTGCTGGAAATGCCTGAAGATGATAATATGTCTATTATTCTTGGGAGACCTTTTCTTAACACTGCAGGGGATGTTATTGATTGCAACCAAGGGAAAGTAACTTTTAATGTTAATGACAAGGAGCACACAGTTTATTTTCCCAAGAAGATTGATAGGAAATATGGTCTAAATTCTATTATTAGCATTGAGACCATACAAATTGGGAAATTTCATTTGCCTATGCCAATGCCAAAGAAAGAGAATGATATTGTCATGATTGGGACTATGCCTGTCAAGATTGAGGTAACATAATCATTTTCTGAAATGCAAAGTTTTGTTTCATATAATTTTTTTTGTAACAAGACTTGATCAACCTTGTTAACAAAGTAATTTTGAAGGAATGAAACTATGTTTTCACCGATGTAACACTGATTATTTTCATATTAGAATGTTTTAGAACTTCTGTAGATTTGGTTTTGAGTTTGTTTTTCATCATTCCATAATTGTTTTCCTGTGTTAGAATTATTATTCAAATTCTAGAAATTGCCCAAAAATAAATTTTCTCGAAAAATTCCAAAAAATCTTTACAAAATTTTACGCATGAAAAGGAGCAGAGAGGCACCTGGGGCAACCCAGGGGGACCCACCATCCCACCACACCATGTGGTGGCACGGGGGACACCCAGGCCGCGCCAAGGCCTGGTGTGGGCCCACTGTCCCTCCACTTGCTCCTCCACCAGCCATTCCATTCTCTCTCCCAAAAAAACACATCAACATTGCTCAAACTCGTGTTCTTGTTGTTCTTGCTCACGATTTTAGATCTCCTTGCTCAGCCCATCTTTCTTGCTGAAATTTGGAGCATTTGCTCTTCGGTATGTGACTCCTCCGATTATCCAAGTAGAATTTTGTTTAGTGGAGTATTTCTCGAGTATTTTGCTGTTGTAGGTGACTTGTTAAGTGAGCTTGCTTGCTTGTATTATGCTTAGATAAGTTGTTTTGATGCATGTTTAGTCCTCTTACAAGTCTCTATAGTGTTCTCCTTCATTTGTTTGTCTTATCATTTTTTATGAGATTTGCTAAAAAATTTAGAGAAGAAGGATGTACAACCATACCTATGGAGAAATCTTTGAGAGAGAAGCACCAAGGTCAAGAAGGTCTTCAAGATCATCTGCTCAATTTAGGCAATCCTATAATGAAGATCTTATTGCACCAAGCATTGGTGAGAGGGATGATGGAGATGCACATCCATCCACTTTCCCTTGTACTAACTTTATGAGAGATGCAGGGGTCTATGAGGATTTCTTGCTCCTTGTTAGCAGGGTTGGTTTGACTACATACATGAATGATGAGACTGACCAACATGCTTTGCTCACTAAGACCTTTACTGAGAGTTTTCCCTTTAATAACTCTACCTTCAGGCCACATGTTGCATTTAAAATCTATAATAAGTCTGTTACTATGCCCTTGTCAAGATTTTGTGATATCTTAGGTATTGCTATGTTTGGAACATCGAAGAGGATCAAGGACACTCCCGCTAATTTGCTGGAGCGCTACCGAGAGGTGACAAATGATGATGACCGCAGAGCCCAACATGGCAAGGTAAGGAACATTCAACTCCCAGCTATTCGATACTTTGCTTATTACCTTGCTACTAGTATTCTTGGTAGGGAGAACACTAGTAATATTTCTCATTATCATTTGGCTTCTCTAGCTACTGTGCTCAATAATAGTACTAAGTACAACCTTGTTGCTCTCATTGCTCATGGCTTATCTGCTAGAGGACCCATCTATGGAGGAATTATTGTTGCACGTATTATAGCTGCTTTGGATCTTCCTGTTGATGCAAATGATGTATTGTTGGCACCACAGAGACTTGATCTTGCTGCTATGAAAGTCCATCGGTTTGTTACCGCTGACTCTTGTGCAGGGGGTCTAGTCTATAGAATGTTATTTACTGATGGAAATGTGTAACATCCCAAAATTTTAAATTTGAAAGAGCATGCATTTCATACATGTGCATCATGGCATTTTTGCATTTAGGAAAATATGAAATTAAAAGCGCAAAGTGAAAACCCTAAAATGGTGCTAATATCCACTTAGGCGTGTATGCGAACTTTGGTTTTAAAAGTATTTATTTTTGTTTCAAAAATGGTTTCAAAGTGATGGCCTTTTTACAAGGAATCCATCGGTATATTATTCGTATTTTTCCGATTCTATTTAGGTGCTCAAATGCATTTTTTTAAATGAGAGAAAGAAATAAAAAAAAGGAGAGAAACAAAAAAAAAAGAAACGGCCCGACTGGGCCGACCAGTCGGCCGACCGGCCCAGCCGGCCAGGCCGCCCCGCGCCCCCTTCCTCTCCTTTTCCCCTGGGCCGAGCCAGGCCAGGCCGCCCCCAGGCCTGCCCCGCGCGCCCCACCTCGCCTTCGTCCCCAACCTCCCCCGACCTCCTGTACGTGCGCACGTACTGGGAACCCGCCGGCCACCTCCACGATCTCCCCCACTTTCCCACGTTCCCCACGTCCCCTCCCTCTCCCATCCGAGGACACCCCCATAAAGGCCCCGGCCTCCTCTTCCTTTTCCCCTTTTCCCCGCCCCCAATCGCGCCCCCAAGCCTCCCCACGTCCTCGCCGGAGCCGCACGCCGCGCCGCCGCCTCCAGCCGCCGCGCGCCGCCGCCTTAGGCCGTGGAGAGCCGCGCCACCGGCACCACCGAGTCCGCCTCGCCGCGCCGGCCCTCGTCCGCGCCTTGGCTGCCGTCGGGACCGTCGGGAACGCCGCCGGCGGGAGCCACCTGAGCGCCGGCCGGCCATCTCCTCCACCGCCGGCCACGTCATCCGCCTCGTCACCGCCACGTCGCGCCACGCCGCCGCCACGTGAGCATCCACCTCTTTTTCTTTTTAATTCTTTCCCTTCTCTGTCTTTTAATCTGGCCGTACGTTTAAGTTAGATCCAACGGTGCGAGAGCCTGATCCGCGACGAAGGGGTACGCACCAATAGAATTGCGCCATGTGTCAGGGACACCCCCTAGATTTCGTTTTAACATCAATTCGATAGTCCGCTCTTTGCAAAATTCGTAACCAGAGCTCCGCTTGTCCAAAAATTACAAACTTTATACCTCTGGAATCCTAAAAATATAAGGAACATTTTGGAATAATAAAATATGGACTTACAGAAGTTTGAGATTCATCCATATTTAAATGCCTAATCGGAGTACTTCACCCATAAAATGATATCTACACACCCTTTTCGGGTGATTCCTTTTGCATATGCTTGCAAATGTCATCCTCTGTCCAGTAGTACCGAAACCATCATTTTTATACTATACCAAAATACCTTTTGCATTTAATGGTAGTTGCCCTTCGCTAGTGCGACATAGATGGTTCGCAATAATTCAACCGACCATAAAACTTGACCATGGCATCATGCATATAGTGACAACCAGAGATCATTAAATGGAGTGCACTTGTGTAAATATCATATGCATCTCATGTCTATGCTTGTGCATTTGTGTTGTGCATTATGTTTATCGTGCTATGTATGAATGCTTGTAGATTGCGACTGTGACAGCTGCAACCGTTGTGACTGCGAAGATTGCAACTCTTCCCTCTGAAAAAGGCAAGTGACACACACCAAAAGTCCCAGTTTTAATCTTGCACTGTAGTGTTTTATAGTAGACATGTCTAGGGTTTATGCTTTGTGCTTGCTAGTAAATCCTAGTAGTTTAGCTACACCACTCCTAGACTCTCTTAGCCGCCATTAAATTTAGTTGTTACCTGCTATGCCATGGAAAAAGGTTTTGATAGAGGTTAAGGAAAAACAACTAAGTTTAATGAATTACCTGGGTGAATGGTGGAGTTATGGAGATGGTGGCTGTATCAGGGGGCGAGACCCTGGTGCTAGTGCATACTTGCGGAAAGTCACCCAGGCTTAAAGAGATTGTAGACAAACCTTGCTCATTAGCTTTCCGTACAACCACATGCTACTATGGCTCTGGCTTGACAAAGTATGTTGTATGAACCCGGATCCTAGGGGCCAGGTGGTGGTAGAGGGATACTGTAGGTGGGGGCGTGGCCCTTAGGGAATGGTTCGGGTGATTACACACAGAAGGTCTCGGCCACGGTCCCGCACTGTCCTTTGAGCAAAATGTGCATCGAGGTAGAAGGATTGACCTGGCCATGTGGGTAAAGGTGTACAACCTCTCGAGAGTGTAAAATCTAAGTACTTAGCCGTGTCCCCGGTTATGGACAACTTGAGCGAACTGACAAGTCCTTGTTCGAAGATCTCCTCATCCCAATTTCTTAAATAAAATTTGATGGGTGAACAAGGGTAGGAAGGTACATTGGGGCTTTACCAATGTTACTTTTAATTGGTACATTGGGGTTTTACCAATGTTACTATTAATTAGATTGAAAGAAAATGTTTTGATAAAAGATAGGGAAAAATTGGTTTTATGCAAAATGAACTTGAGCTCTACCTGCCAGATGTGCACGTAGGTGTAGGATGCCTTTTGAGTCCACAAAAGTGTCCTTGCCAATACAATTCCAAATGTATTGATTCCTTCGGGCTGCAACGTTTGATGTTGCAGGTATCCCTAGCTGCTGAAGAAGATGTTAGGATCACGAGTCTTTGCCCAACATGTCTGCCTGTGGCATCCGTGAAGGAAGAGGACTCCATGCTATTTGCTTTCCGCTTGATGTTGAACTCTGATTTATGCTTATGCTAGCCCTTGAGCTATGCAAGTTGTATCGAACTATTTTATTTCCGCTGGATCTTAGGTTGTAATGAAGACCTTTGCTATTTGGTATTTCATCTTAAACTGTGTGTGCTAGCAGTTCGATCCAGGGACTAGCACTAATGCACAGGGACTTGCACTTTTTAAAGTGAGGTCATTACAGATGGTATCAGAGCCAGGTTGCCCATAGGTTCGTGACCCTAGGTTTGGATTAGAAATAGGAAGACCTTAGGATGAAATTCCATCTTATCTATCTAATCCATTTTCTATTGAAAAGAAATGTTTGCAAATTGGTTTTCTTGTATTCTCACCTATTTCATCTTCAAAACAAATTTTCATCCTTTAGACGTCCAATCTTTGACGACCTCAAGGAAGAGAAGCTAGAAGCACCCAAGATGGAAATAGAGTAGACCACCACTTTCTCTCTTTTATCAGACCAACAATATCTTAAAAACGCAATGATCATACCAAATTGTGGTATGACCATACTAGTTTGTTAGTGTTTAAAAATATTTGCTTGCGTGATTTTATGGATTGTTTATTGTGTGACTGGTTTGTGCATGGGTAGGAAATTTTATTCCCTAGATCTATCTATCTTATTTCTCATCTATGCTAAATAACCACAAATGCCGCCAAGACGTGATCCAACCCAACTTGTAATTTTGGAATCCCAAGGTGTGGATGTAATCCTAGGCATGGATTGGATGACCACTTATGGAGGCATAATAGATTGTGCAAAGAGATCAATTACACTCACAACCCCAGAAATGAAGAGGATTCGTTTCAACTCAACCTTTGAGCTTAAAGGTAGTAAGGTCAACTCTCTTAAGGGGGTTAGCATAGAGACTGTGCTCGTTGTGAGAGAATACCCGGATATCTTCCCGGAAGAGTTGCCAGGAATGCCACCGGACAGAGAAGTTGAATTTCTCATTGAGCTGTTGCCTGGAACTGGACCAATAGCCAAGAGACCTTACAAGATGGATGTAGAGGAATTGAAGGAGTTGAAGAAGCAGCTTAAGGAACAGATGGAAAAGGGTTTCATCCGACCTAGTTCATCGTCATGGGGAGCCCCTGTTTTGTTTGTGATGAAGAAAGATTCTAGCAAGAGATTGGTAATGGATTATCGATCACTCAATGAAGTCACTATCAAGAACAAGTACCCGTTGCCCAATATCAACGACCTATTTGACCAACTGAAGGGAGCAAAGGTGTTCTCCAAAATTGATCTTCGATCGGGCTACTTCCAAATGAAGATCAGAGAGCAAGACATACCTAAGACCGCATTCACTACTAGATACGGTCTGTATGAGTATATAGTTATGCCATTTGGTCTAACCAATGCTCCGGCATATTTTATGGCCATGATGAACAAAGTGTTCATGGAATATTTGGATAAGTTCGTAGTAGTATTCATCGATGATATATTGATATACTCAAAGGATGAAGCCAAACATGAGAGGCACTTGCGCCTAATCATGGAGAAGCTTAGAGAACACAAGTTGTATGCCAAGTTCAGCAAGTGTGAGTTCTGGTTGGATAGAGTTGGATTCCTTGGACATATAGTTTCAGCAGAAGGAGTCGCAGTTGATCCGAGTAAAGTTGCAGCTGTGACCGAGTGGGAATCACCCAAGAATGTAGGAGAGATCCGGAGTTTCCTAGGACTCGCTGGATACTACCGGAGATTTATTGAGAATTTCTCCAAGATTGCAAAGCCCATGACAGAACTGTTGAAGAAGGAGAGGAAATTCATCTGGACTGATGAGTGTGAAGCTAGTTTTCAAGAGTTGAAGAAACGCCTCGTAAGTGCACCGGTTCTATGTTTGCCGGATATCAATAAGGATTTCCAAGTGTACTGCGACGCCTCTCGTCAAGGACTTGGAGGTGTTCTAATGCAAGATGGAAAAGTAGTGTGCTATGCTTCGCGACAACTCAAGAAGCATGAGAGAAACTACCCAACCCATGACTTAGAGCTAGCATCTGTTGTTCATACCCTGAAAGTGTGGAGGCACTACTTGATGGGAAAGCATTGTGATGTGTTCACAGACCATAAGAGCCTGAAGTACATATTTACTCAGAAGGAGCTGAACATGAGGCAAAGAAGATGGTTGGAGTTAATAAAAGATTATGATATGAATTTGCAATACCACCCAGGGAAGGCTAACGTTGTAGCCGATGCGCTGAGCCGTAAGAGCTATGCAAACGGCCTCACCGCTGGAGAATTACCAGAGGAACTGTGTGAACAGTTTAAGGACCTCAGACTAGAGGTTGTGCCCAAAGGTTATTTGGCATCACTTGAAGTTCAGCCAACACTAATGGATAGAATTAGAGAAGCTCAAAAGTTAGACAAAGAAATAGAAGAGATTAAGGTCCTTATGAGCGAAGGCAGAGCAAAAGGATTTCATGCAGATGAACAAGGAACTATATGGTTTGAGAAGCGTATCTGTGTACCCCAGGACCCTGAGCTTAGGAAGTTGATTTTCCAGGAAGCCCATGATTCACCATACTCCATTCATCCGGGTAACACCAAGATGTACATGGACGTGAAGGAAAGGTTCTGGTGGAGTAATATGAAGAGAGACATCGCTGAGTATATTGCACTGTGTGATGTTTGTAGTAGAGTCAAGGCGGAACATCAGAAACCCGCAGGATTGTTGCAACCACTACCTGTACCAGAATGGAAGTGGGAGAATATTGGCATGGATTTTATCACCGGATTGCCAAAGACTAGATCGGGATATGATTCCATTTGGGTCGTAGTTGACCGTCTGACTAAAGTGGCTCACTTCATTCCAGTGAAGACCACCTACACAAGCGCCAAACTAGCCAAGCTATACATGAACAAAATCATATGTTTGCATGGAGTGCCCAAGAGCATTGTTTCAGACAGAGGTACCCAGTTTACATCTCACTTTTGGCGTCAAATACATGAATCATTGGGAACTAGACTTGAGTTCAGCACAACAGCTTTCACCCACAGATCGATGGATGGTGAAAGAGTGAATCAAATCTTGGAGGATATGTTAAGAGCATGTGCATTGGACTATGGATCAAGTTGGGATGAAAATCTTCCTTATGCAGAGTTTTCATATAACAATAGCCACCAAGCTAGTATTGGTATGGCACCCTTTGAGGCATTGTATGGAAGGAAGTGCACCACCCCATTGCTATGGAGTGGCGTAGGAGAAAGAAGTCTCTTTGGCCCAGACCTAATCAAGGATGCCGAAGAGAAGGTCAGACTAATCAGAGATAGATTGAAGATAGCCCAATCAAGACAGAAGAGCTACGCTGACTCGAAGCGTAGGGAAGTGATCTATGAGATAGGTGATAGAGCATACCTAAGAGTCTCACCCCTACGTGGTGTGAAGAGATTTGGAGTCAAGGGAAAGTTAGCACCCCGCTTTGTAGGACCATTCAAGATCCTGGCTCGCAAAGGTGAAGTAGCATATGAGTTGGAACTGCCAGAATCTCTAGCTGCAGTTCACAATGTGTTCCATGTAAGCCAACTGAAGAAGTGTCACCCAGAAATGGCAGAGACCCCGTTGAGAGATACAGTGCCACTTGAGAAAGTTCAGTTGGAGAGTGATCTCACATATGAAGAGAAGCCGATCAAGATACTGGAGACAGCAGAAAGAGTGACCCGTACGAAGACGGTCAAATTTTGCAAGGTCCAGTGGAACCACCACACAGAGTAAGAAGCTACATGGGAACGAGAAGATGACCTCCGTGAAGATCACCCACACCTATTTGCTAGCCACTCCGATTCTCGAGGGCGAGAATCATCTTAAGGGGGGTAGGTTTGTAACATCCCAAAATTTTAAATTTGAAAGAGCATGCATTTCATACATGTGCATCATGGCATTTTTGCATTTAGGAAAATATGAAATTAAAAGCGCAAAGTGAAAACCCTAAAATGGTGCTAATATCCACTTAGGCGTGTATGCGAACTTTGGTTTTAAAAGTATTTATTTTTGTTTCAAAAATGGTTTCAAAGTGATGGCCTTTTTACAAGGAATCCATCGGTATATTATTCGTATTTTTCCGATTCTATTTAGGTGCTCAAATGCATTTTTTTAAATGAGAGAAAGAAATAAAAAAAAGGAGAGAAACAAAAAAAAAAGAAACGGCCCGACTGGGCCGACCAGTCGGCCGACCGGCCCAGCCGGCCAGGCCGCCCCGCGCCCCCTTCCTCTCCTTTTCCCCTGGGCCGAGCCAGGCCAGGCCGCCCCCAGGCCTGCCCCGCGCGCCCCACCTCGCCTTCGTCCCCAACCTCCCCCGACCTCCTGTACGTGCGCACGCATGCGGGAACCCGCCGCCACCTCCACGATCTCCCCCACTTTCCCACGTTCCCCACGTCCCTCCCTCTCCCATCCGAGGACACCCCCATAAAGGCCCCGGCCTCCTCTTCCTTTTCCCCTTTTCCCCGCCCCCAATCGCGCCCCCAAGCCTCCCCAATTCCTCGCCGGAGCCGCACGCCGCGCCGCCGCCTCCAGCCGCCGCGCCGCCGCCTTAGGCCGTGGAGAGCCGCGCCACCGGCACCACCGAGTCCGCCTCGCCGCGCCGGCCCTCGTCCGCGCCTTGGCTGCCGTCGGGACCGTCGGGAACGCCGCCGGCGGGAGCCACCTGAGCGCCGGCCGGCCATCTCCTCCACCGCCGGCCACGTCATCCGCCTCGTCACCGCCACGTCGCGCCACGCCGCCGCCACGTGAGCATCCACCTCTTTTTCTTTTTAATTCTTTCCCTTCTCTGTCTTTTAATCTGGCCGTACGTTTAAGTTAGATCCAACGGTGCGAGAGCCTGATCCGCGACGAAGGGGTACGCACCAATAGAATTGCGCCATGTGTCAGGGACACCCCCTAGATTTCGTTTTAACATCAATTCGATAGTCCGCTCTTTGCAAAATTCGTAACCAGAGCTCCGCTTGTCCAAAAATTACAAACTTTATACCTCTGGAATCCTAAAAATATAAGGAACATTTTGGAATAATAAAATATGGACTTACAGAAGTTTGAGATTCATCCATATTTAAATGCCTAATCGGAGTACTTCACCCATAAAATGATATCTACACACCCTTTTCGGGTGATTCCTTTTGCATATGCTTGCAAATGTCATCCTCTGTCCAGTAGTACCGAAACCATCATTTTTATACTATACCAAAATACCTTTTGCATTTAATGGTAGTTGCCCTTCGCTAGTGCGACATAGATGGTTCGCAATAATTCAACCGACCATAAAACTTGACCATGGCATCATGCATATAGTGACAACCAGAGATCATTAAATGGAGTGCACTTGTGTAAATATCATATGCATCTCATGTCTATGCTTGTGCATTTGTGTTGTGCAATATGTTTATCGTGCTATGTATGAATGCTTGTAGATTGCGACTGTGACAGCTGCAACCGTTGTGACTGCGAAGATTGCAACTCTTCCCTCTGAAAAAGGCAAGTGACACACACCAAAAGTCCCAGTTTTAATCTTGCACTGTAGTGTTTTATAGTAGACATGTCTAGGGTTTATGCTTTGTGCTTGCTAGTAAATCCTAGTAGTTTAGCTACACCACTCCTAGACTCTCTTAGCCGCCATTAAATTTAGTTGTTACCTGCTATGCCATGGAAAAAGGTTTTGATAGAGGTTAAGGAAAAACAACTAAGTTTAATGAATTACCTGGGTGAATGGTGGAGTTATGGAGATGGTGGCTGTATCAGGGGGCGAGACCCTGGTGCTAGTGCATACTTGCGGAAAGTCACCCAGGCTTAAAGAGATTGTAGACAAACCTTGCTCATTAGCTTTCCGTACAACCACATGCTACTATGGCTCTGGCTTGACAAAGTATGTTGTATGAACCCGGATCCTAGGGGCCAGGTGGTGGTAGAGGGATCTTGTAGGTGGGGCGTGGCCCTTAGGGAATGGTTCGGGTGATTACACACGAGAAGGTCTCGGCCACGATGCACTGTCCTTTGAGCAAAATGTGCATCGAGGTAGAAGGATTGACCTGGCCATGTGGGTAAAGGTGTACAACCTCTCGAGAGTGTAAAATCTAAGTACTTAGCCGTGTCCCCGGTTATGGACAACTTGAGCGAACTGACAAGTCCTTGTTCGAAGATCTCCTCATCCCAATTTCTTAAATAAAATTTGATGGGTGAACAAGGGTAGGAAGGTACATTGGGGCTTTACCAATGTTACTTTTAATTGGTACATTGGGGTTTTACCAATGTTACTATTAATTAGATTGAAAGAAAATGTTTTGATAAAAGATAGGGAAAAATTGGTTTTATGCAAAATGAACTTGAGCTCTACCTGCCAGATGTGCACGTAGGTGTAGGATGCCTTTTGAGTCCACAAAAGTGTCCTTGCCAATACAATTCCAAATGTATTGATTCCTTCGGGCTGCAACGTTTGATGTTGCAGGTATCCCTAGCTGCTGAAGAAGATGTTAGGATCACGAGTCTTTGCCCAACATGTCTGCCTGTGGCATCCGTGAAGGAAGAGGACTCCATGCTATTTGCTTTCCGCTTGATGTTGAACTCTGATTTATGCTTATGCTAGCCCTTGAGCTATGCAAGTTGTATCGAACTATTTTATTTCCGCTGGATCTTAGGTTGTAATGAAGACCTTTGCTATTTGGTATTTCATCTTAAACTGTGTGTGCTAGCAGTTCGATCCAGGGACTAGCACTAATGCACAAGGACTTGCACTTTTTAAAGTGAGGTCATTACAAAATGAAAGGGAAGTTCCCCTGCCATAATCTAGTTTGTTTAGTATTCTGTAAGGGTATATTGCCCCTATGTGTGGTTTTGGTAATTAATGACAACCCCTATGGACTAATGTTTTCATTGAGTTTATATGAAGGAATATTCCATAGGTTCTACTTGTATTCCATGTGTTGGATTCAAGTATGGATGCTATGTAAATAAAGATACATCTTGTGTATTGGCATCAAGATCATCGGTTTGAAGATATATATATGTGACATGATCAAGAAGAAGTAATGAAGATGGAGTTCGATCTTATGTAGAACTCAATATTAGCCATGCTCTATCTTAAGTGAGTATGAGAAGATACAAGGTTGAGTTGGGCAAGTTCAAGATGAGCATCTCAAGTGGATCACATGCTTGAAGCTTGCCGTCCATTTGGTGATAATGGACATGTGAAGATGTGCATCAATGAAGCCTTCCCATCATATTGTATGGGGGGAGCATTTGTGAGTCTTCACGAAGCAACATTGATCAAGTGAGGCATTCCGGCTTGTGTAGAGCTTGAAGAGTTATCATCAAGATCAAGCGGGATGCGCAAGTCAAAGGTATGACCTTGATAGGTTTTCCTTTTACCGGTCTCAAGGTGGTTGATGGGAGATCGGATTATAGGATAGATAGTCGCACTATTAAGATGGGCTTTCAGTTTAGTAACTTGATCACATCATCTTAGGAAGCTCAATCCTTTGCATACTTTGCATATCCCTATTGCTTCTTGGTGTTTCTCTATGAGAGGTTCTTGAGCTTGTTGCTAGCTTTACAGCAAGCCCAAGTTCATCGAAAACGGAATCCGCATGCATCTTCTATTGCGTTTTCGAGTTTGGACGTCTTCACCGCTTCTTGACGGTGGGAGACTCCCTCTCTAAAATCATCTAAAATATTCTGTGAGGAGTCTCCATATTTTGTTGGGGTTCTATTCGTCGTTATCTTTCCAACAAAATTGGTTTCATGTCAATCGGGGTCCGGACACAAAAGTTATCACAGTTTTTGTATAACATGCTTTTCTGCTGGCCCGGTTTCTAGCCCGGCGTGACCGACCGTCCGACCGGATGGCCCGGTTCAAACCGGCCCCTGGACCGGTGCTAACCAGGCACTATCTAGTAAGCTTTCCAGCTTGGTCCGGTCACTAGCCCGGTCGACCGGTCTGTGGACCGGATGGCCCGGTCTGTGGCCCGGTCTGACCGGGTCCTGAACCGGACGGCCCGGTCCCAGGCCCGGTTGACCGGCCTCCTCGATGGCTGACTCAGCCCAACTTTTTCCCAACGGTTATATTTGCTCTTGGGCTATAAATAGCCCTTCTTCCACCTTGGGCTGTGTAGTTCTTCCCATTCTCTCTCCTCCATTGTTGCCTTTGAAGAACTTGCTCTCTCTCTTGTCTCCCCCATGATTCTTGCTCATTCTTGAGGGATCTAAGAGAGGAGATGTAGATCTACACATCCACCAATCCATTTCTCCTCTAAGTGAGGGGAACTCTTGGGATCCAGATCTTGGAGTCTTTTGTTGACTTTCCCCATTGTTCTTCCTCTCCAATCTCATCCTAGCATTTGTTGTTTGGGTGGGATTTGAGTGTGAAGGACTTGAACACCTCTAGTGTTCTTGCTTTGCATCATTGCATAGTGTTGAGCTCTCCACCACGATTAGTTCGAGTGAGAGACCGTGAGCTTGTTACTCTTGGAGGGAGACCTCCTAGTTGGCTTGGCGATTGGTGCTCCGGTGATCTCTTCAAGGAAGATTGTGAAGAGGCCCGGGCTTCTCCATCGTGGAGCTTGTGAAGTGGTTGTGGAGCTTGCCATCTCCGGAGCGGAGGAAAAGCTAACCATAAGGAAAGGGCCATTATCCTTCGTGGGTGTGGCTCGAAGAATAGGGTGAGCCTTCGTGGTGCGGGGAATCCTTCGTGGGACCTCCACTCCTCCAAATGTGACGTACCTTCTTGCAAAGGAAGGGAACACGGGAATACATCCTCGTCTCCGCGTGCCTCGGTTATTTCTGTACCCGAGCTCTCTTTCCTTGTGATAGCCATTGATACGCGTACAACACGCATCCGTTGGGAACCCCAATAGGAAGGTGTGATGCGTACAGCAGCAAGTTTTCCCTCAGTAAGAAACCAAGGTTATCGAACCAGTAGGAGCCAAGAAGCACGTTGAAGGTTGATGGCGGCGGAGTGTAGTGCGGCGCAACACCAGGGATTCCAGCGCCAACGTGGAACCTGCACAACACTACCAAATTACTTTGCCCCAACGTAACAGTGAGGTTGTCAATCTCACTGGCTTGCTGTAACAAAGGATTAGATGTATAGTGTGGAAGATGATGTTTGCAGAAAACAGTAAAGCAAGTATTGCAGTAGATTGTATTCGATGTAAAAGAATGGACCGGGGTCCACAGTTCACTAGTGGTGTCTCTCCCATAAGAAATAGCATATTAGGTAAACAAATTACAGTTGGGCAATTGACAAATAAAGAGAGCATAACAATGCACATACATGTTATGATGAGTAGTGTGAGATTTAATTGGGCATTACGACAAAGTACATAGACCGCTATCCAGCATGCATCTATGCCTAAAAAGTCCACCTTCAGGTTATCATCCGAACCCCCTCTAGTATTAAGTTGCAAACAACAGACAATTGCATTAAGTATGGTGCGTAATGTAATCAACAAATACATCCTTAGATATAGAATTGATGTTTTATCCCTAGTGGCAACAGCACATCCACAACCTTAGAGGTTGCTGTCACTCCCCCAGATTCAATGGAGGCATGAACCCACTATCGAGCATAAATACTCCCTCTTGGAGTTACAAGCAATGACTTGGCCAGAGCCTCTACTAGCAACGGAGAGCATGCAAGATCATAAACAACACATAGATAGATTGATAATCAACATAGCATAGTATTCATTATTCATCGGATCCCAACAAACGCACATGTAGCTTTACAGATAGATGATCTTGATCATGATAGGCAGCTCACAAGATCTAACAATGATAGCACAATGAGGAGAAGACGACCATCTAGCTACTGCTATGGACCCATAGTCCAGGGGTGAACTACTCACACATCAATCCAGAGGCGACCATGGCGGTGTAGAGTCCTCCGGGAGATGATTCCCCTCTCCGGCAGGGTGCCGGAGGCGATCTCCTGAATCCCCCGAGATGGGATTGGCGGCGGTGGCGTCTCTGGAAGGTTTTCCGTATCGTGGCTCTCGGTACTGGGGCTATTATCGACGAAGGCTTAAGTAGGCGAAAGGGTAGGTCAGGAGGCGCCACGGGGGGCCCACACGATAGGCCGGCGCGGCCAGGGCCTGGGCCGCGCCGCCCTGGTGTCTGGCCACCTCGTGGCCCCACTTCGTTTCTCCCTCGGTCTTCTGGAAGCTTCGTGGAAAAATAGGACCCTGGGCGTTGATTTCGTCCAATTCCGAGAATATTTCCTTACTAGGATTTCTGAAACCAAAAAGCAATGAAACTTGACAAGCGGCTCTTCGGCATCTCGTTAATAGGTTAGTGCCGGAAAATGCATAATAATGACATATAATGTGTATAAAACATGTGAGTATCATCATAAAAGTAGCATGGAACATAAGAAATTATAGATACGTTTGAGACGTATCAAGCATCCCCAAGCTTAGTTCCTACTCGTCCCGAGTAGGTAAACGATAACAAAGATAATTTCTTAAGTGACATGCTATCATAATCTTGATCAATACTAATGTAAGAACATGTAATGAATGCAACGATTCGAAGCAATGGTAAATGTAATGAGTAAACAACTGAATCGTATAGCAAAGACTTTTCATGAATAGTACTTTCAAGATAAGTATCAATAAGTCTTGCATAAGAGTTAACTCATAAAGCAATATTTTCAAAGTAAAGGCATTGAAGCAACACAAAGGAAGATTAAGTTTCAGCGGTTGCTTTCAACTTGTAACATGTATATCTCATGGATATTGTCAACATAAAGTAGTATAACAAGTGCAATATGCAAGTATGTAGGAATCAATGCACAGTTAACACAAGTGTTTGCTTTTAAGATGGAAGGAAATGGGTAAACTGACTCAACAATAAAAGTAGAAGAAAGGCCCTTCGCAGAGGGAAGCATGGATTGCTATATTTGTGCTAGAGCTTTTATTTTGAAAACAAGAAACAATTTTGTCAACAGTAGTAATAAAGCATACGTATCATGTAAATTATATCCTAC
The DNA here is from genome assembly GCF_019359855.2 of Lolium perenne. NCBI lineage: Eukaryota > Viridiplantae > Streptophyta > Magnoliopsida > Poales > Poaceae > Lolium > Lolium perenne. The sequence goes on along the minus strand of NC_067245.2, from coordinate 77,951,819 downwards.
AAGTTGCAAGCCTCATGCATAGTATACCAATAGTGCCCGCACCTTGTCCTAATTAGCTCGGATTACCTGGATTATCATCGCAATACATATGTTTTAACCAAGTGTCACAATGGGGTACCTCTATGTCACTTTGTACAAAGGTCTAAGGAGAAAGTTCGCATTGGATTTCTCGCTTTTGATTATTCTCAACTTAGACATCCATACCGGGACAACATAGACAACAAATAATGGACTCCTCTTTAATGCATAAGCATTTAGCAACAAATAATGTTCTCATAAGAGATTGAGGTTTATTGTCCAAACTGAAACTTCCACCATGAATCATGGCTTTAGTTAGCGGCCCAATGTTCTTCTCTAACAATATGCATACTCAAACCATTCAACTCATGGTAAATCGCCCTTACTTCAGACAAGACGAACATGCATAACAACTCACATGATATTCAACAAAGAAATAGTCGATGGCGTCCCCAGGAACATGGTTATCGCACAACAAGCAACTTATAAGAGATAAGATGCATAAGTACATATTCAATACCACAATAGTTTTTAAGCTATTTGTCCCATGAGCTATATATTGCAACGATAAAGAATGGAAATTTTAAAGGTAACACTCAAGCAATTTACATTGGAATGGCGGAGAAATACCATGTAGTAGGTAGGTATGGTGGACACAAAGGCATAGTGTTTGGCTCAATGATTTTGGATGCATGAGAAGTATTCCCTCTCGATACAAGGTTTAGGCTAGCAAGGTTGTTTAAAGCAAACACAAGTATGAACCGGTACAGCAAAACTCACATAAAATACATATTGTAAGCATTATAAGACTCTATACCGTCTTCCTTGTTGTTCGACCCTTACTAGAAAATATCTAGACCTTAGAGAGACCAATTATGCAAACCAAATTTTAACAAGCTCTATGTATTTCTTCATTAATAGGTGCAAAGTATATGATGCAAGAGCTTAAACATGAGCACAACAATTGCCAAGTATCACATTATTCAAGATGTTATACCAATTACCACATGTAGCATTTCCCGTTTCCAACCATATAACAATTTAACGAAGCAGTTCAACCTTCGCCATGAATATTATGAGTAAAGCCTAAGGACATATGTGTCCATATGCAACAGCGGAGCGTGTCTCTCTCCCACAAAATGAATGCTAGGATCCAACTTTATTCAAACAAAACAAAAACAAGAACATAAAGACGCTCCAAGTAAAGCACATAAGATGTGATGGAATAAAAATATAGTTTCACTAGAGGAACCTGATAATGTTGTCGATGAAGAAGGGGATGCCTTGGGCATCCCCAAGCTTAGACACTTGAGTCTTCTTGAAATATACAGGGATGAACCACCGGGGCATCCCCAAGCTTAGAGCTTTCACTCTCCTTGATCATATTGTATCATCCTCCTCTCTTGATCCTTGAAAACTTCCTCCACACCAAACTCGAAACAAACTCATTAGAGGGTTAGTGCATAACAAAAAATTTCACATGTTCAGAGGTGACACAATCATTCTTAACACTTCTGGACATTGCACAAAGCTACTAAAAGTTAATGGAACAAAGAAATCCATCTAACATAGCAAAACAGGCAATGCGAAATAAAAGGCAGAATCTGTCAAAACAGAACAGTCCGTAAAGATGTATTTTTCTGGGGCACCAGACTTGCTCAAATGAGAAAACTCAAAACTAATTAAAGTTGCGTACATATCTGAGGATCACGCACGTAAATTGGCATAATTTTCTGAGTTACCTACAGAGAATTTAACCCAAATTAGTGACAGCAAGAAATCTGTTTCTGCGCAGTAATCCAAATCTAGTATCATCCTTCGATTAGAGACTTTACTTGGCACAACAATGCAATAAAACTAAGATAAGGAGAGGTTGCTACAGTAGTAAAAACTTCCAAGACTCAAATATAAAACAAAAGTACTGTAGTAAAATAATAGGTTGTCTCCCATAAGCGCTTTTCTTTAACGCCTTTCAGCTAGGTTGTGTATCAAGTATTATCAAAAGATGAAGCATCTACAGCGGGGTTTGGAGTTTTCTCAACCATGCATTTTATTTTGTATACATAAGTTCCAGAGGCTCCCTTTTCATTAGTCTTGGGCTTGCTACTCTCATCAAACAAATTTTCAGGAACAAGCCAAGCATAATTATCATCTAGAGCTTCATGCATTCCTAGGAGCTTACAAGGTATTGGTGCTTTAATCTCCCCACCATCATTAACATTATTAGTGTACTTAATTCTATCCATATCCATCTTTTCAAGTGTTCTTTTAAAATCGGTGAACATACCAAGCCTCTTATGCTTAATAAAAACTTTTCTAGCTTCTTTGGCTATATCCTCAAATTCTCGCACAAGGACTTTTTAAAACAAAATCTCTCTTCTCTCCCCTCTCCATATTAGAAAGTGTAAGAAACATGTGTTGTATCATGGGGTTGAGACTAATAAATCTAGTTTCCATCATGCGTACCAAACAGACAGAGGCATCTTCATAAGTAGGTACAACTTTTGCCAGGGGTATATCTTCAAGATCTTCATGCATACTAACATGGGTGAAAAATTCTTCTATATTATCTCTTCCAATTATAGACCCTTGTCCCACATGTATATCTTTTAAAATAAAATTTGGAGGAAACATAATGAAATAAGTAAAGTAAATGCAAGTAACTAATTTTTTGTGTTTTTGATATTGCAAACAAGATAGTAAATAAAGTAAAACTAGCAACTAATTTTTTTGTGTTTTGTTTTAGTGCAGCAAACAAAGTAGTAAATAAAAGTAAAGCAAGACAAAAACAAAGTAAAAAGATTGGAGGTGGAGACTCCCCTTGCAGCGTGTCTTGATCTCCCCGGCAACGGCGCCAGAAAAAGAGCTTGATACGCGTACAGCACGCGTCCGTTGGGAACCCCAAGAGGAAGGTGTGATGCGTACAACAGCAAGTTTTCCCTCAGTAAGAAACCAAGGTTATCGAACCAGTAGGAGCCAAAAAGCACGTTGAAGGTTGATGGCGGCGGAGTGTAGTGCGGCGCAACACCAGGGATTCCGGCGCCAACGTGGAACCTGCACAACACTACCAAATTACTTTGCCCCAACGTAACAGTGAGATTGTCAATCTCACTGGCTTGCTGTAACAAAGGATTAGATGTATAGTGTGGAATATGATGTTTGCAGAAAACAGTAAAGCGAGTATTGCAGTAGATTGTATTCGATGTAAAAGAATGGACCGGCGTCCACAGTTCACTAGTGGTGTCTCTCCCATAAGAAATAGCATATTGGGTAAACAAATTATAGTTGGGCAATTGACAAATAAAGAGAGCATAACAATGCACATACATGTTATGATGAGTAGTGTGAGATTTAATTGGGCATTACGACAAAGTACATAGACCGCTATCCAGCATGCATCTATGCCTAAAAAGTCCACCTTCAGGTTATCATCCGAACCCCCTCCAGTATTAAGTTGCAAACAACAGACAATTGCATTAAGTATGGTGCGTAATGTAATCAACAAATACATCCTTAGATATAGAATTGATGTTTTATCCCTAGTGGCAACAGCACATCCACAACCTTAGAGGTTGCTGTCACTCCCCCAGATTCAATGGAGGCATGAACCCACTATCGAGCATAAATACTCCCTCTTGGAGTTACAAGCAATGACTTGGCCAGAGCCTCTACTAGCAACGGAGAGCATGCAAGATCATAAACAACACATAGATAGATTGATAATCAACATAGCATAGTATTCATTATTCATCGGATCCCAACAAACGCACATGTAGCTTTACAGATAGATGATCTTGATCATGATAGGCAGCTCACAAGATCTAACAATGATAGCACAATGAGGAGAAGACGACCATCTAGCTACTGCTATGGACCCATAGTCCAGGGGTGAACTACTCACACATCAATCCGGAGGCGACCATGGCGGTGTAGAGTCCTCCGGGAGATGATTCCCCTCTCCGGCAGGGTGCCGGAGGCGATCTCCTGAATCCCCCGAGATGGGATTGGCGGCGGTGGCGTCTCTGGAAGGTTTTCCGTATCGTGGCTCTCGGTACTGGGGCTATTATCGACGAAGTCTTAAGCAGGCGGAAGGGTAGGTCACGAGGCGCCACGGGGGGCCCACACCACAGGCCGGCGCGGCCAGGGCCTGGGCTGCGCCGCCCTGGTGTCTGGCCACCTCGTGGCCCCACTTCGTTTCTCCCTCGGTCTTCTGGAAGCTTCGTGGAAAAATAGGACCCTGGGCGTTGATTTCGTCCAATTCCGAGAATATTTCCTTACTAGGATTTCTGAAACCAAAAACAACAGAAAACAACAACTGGCTCTTCGGCATCTCGTTAATAGGTTAGTGCCGGAAAATGCATAATAATGACATATAATGTGTATAAAACATGTGAGTATCATCATAAAAGTAGCATGGAACATAAGAAATTATAGATACATTTGAGACGTATCAGCCATCGTGCTTGAAGTATATATATCTTGCTATCACTTGTGCTACATATATCTTGTGCCTATCTTGCTTAGCTCTAGTTGTTATTGTTACACTTAGTTGAGCTTAGCATATTTAGGGTTTGTGCTTGTAAACTAAACATTAGTTTAATTCCGCATTCTTACAAGACAAATCCGTAAGAGTTTTTAATTGCCTATTCACCCCCCCCCCCTCTAGGCGACATCTCGATCGTTCATATTCACATGATGCCGTGGTCACGCTCAAAGGAGAAGTTGGATGAGCAGCTGCATCTGCTTGGGTTCCATGGGCAACACCAAGAGGAGGAGGCGGCCACTGATGACTACATTGCGTGATACGTCTCAAACGTATCTATAATTTCTTATGTTCCATGCTACTTTTATGATGATACTCACATGTTTTATACACACTTTATGTCATTATTATGCATTTTCCGGCACTAACCTATTGACGAGATGCCGAAGAGCCAGTTGCTGTTTTCTGCTGTTTTTGGTTTCAGAAATCCTACAAAGGAAATATTCTCGGAATTGGACGAAATCAACGTCCAGGGTCTTATTTTTCCACGAAGCTTCCAGAAGACCGAAGGAGATACGGAGTGGGGGCACGAGGCGCCGCCACCATAGGGCCGTGCGGCCAGAGGGGGGCCCGCGCCGCCCTATGGGGTGGGCCCATCGTCAGCCCCCCGACGCTGCCCTTCCGCCTACTTATAGCGTTCGTCGCGAAAACCCCTGTACCGAGAGCCACGATACGGAAAACCTTCCAGAGACGCCGCCGCCGCCAATCCCATCTCGGGGGATTCAGGAGATCGCCTCCGGCACCCTGCCGGAGAGGGGAATCATCTCCCGGAGGACTCTTCATCACCATGATCGCCTCCGGATTGATGTGTGAGTAGTTCATCCTTGGACTATGGGTCCATAGCAGTAGCTAGATGGTTGTCTTCTCCTCTTGTGCTATCATGTTAGATCTTGTGAGCTGCCTATCATGATCAAGATCATCTATTTGTAATGCTACATGTTGTGTTTGTTGGGATCCGATGAATATGGAATACTATGTCAAGTTGATTATCAATCTATCATATATGTGTTGTTTATGATCTTGCATGCTCTCCGTTACTAGTAGAGGCTCTGGCCAAGTTGATACTTGTAACTCCAAGAGGGAGTATTTATGCTCGATAGTGGGTTCATGCCTCCATTAAATCTGGGACAGTGACAGAAAGTTCTAAGGTTGTGGATGTGTTGTTTCCACTAGGGATAAAACATCAATGCTTTGTCTAAGGATATTTGTGTTGATTACATTACGCACCATACTTAATGCAATTGTCTGTTGTTTGCAACTTAATACTGGAAGGGGTGCGGATGCTAACCCGAAGGTGGACTTTTTAGGCATAGATGCATGCTGGATAGCGGTCTATGTACTTTGTCGTAATGCCCGATTGAATCTCACTCTACTCATCATGATATGTATGTGCCTTGTTATGCCCTCTCTATTTGTCAATTGCCCAACTGTAATTTGTGAACCCAACATGCTATTTCTTATTGGAGAGACACCACTAGTGAACTGTGGACCCCGATCCAATTCTTTTACATCTGAATACAATCTACTGCAAACATTGTTCTCTACTGTTCTTCGCATACAAACATCATTTTCCACACCATACGATTAATCCTTTGTTTACAGCAAGCCGGTGAGATTGACAACCTCACTGTTAAGTTGGGGCAAAGTATTTTGATTGTGTTGTGCAGGTTCCACGTTGGCGCCGGAATCCCTGGTGTTGCGCCGCACTACACTCCTCCGCCAACAACCTTCACGTGTTCCTTGACTCCTACTGGTTCGATAAACCTTGGTTTCTTACTGAGGGAAAACTTGCTGCTGTACTCATCATACCTTCCTCTTGGGGTTCCCAATGGACGAGTGCTTTACCGTCACAAGGAAGCTACTTTCTGGCGATGTTGCAATCCAACTCCCACGTCAGCAGCTCTTTTTCTGGCGCCGTTGCCGGGGAGATCAAGACACGCTGCAAGGGGAGTCTCCCGCATCCAATCTCTTTACTTTGTTTTTGTCTTGCTTTACTTTATTTTAATTTACTGCTTTGTTTGCTTTCTTATATCAAAATACAAAAAAATTAGTTACTTGCATTTACTTTATTTTGTATCTTGTTTGCGTTCTCTATATTAAAACACAAAAAATTAGTTACTTGCATTTACTTTATTTAGTTTGCTTTATTTACTACTGTTAAAATGAATACTCCTGAGAATACCAAGTTGTCTGACTTCGCTAGCACAAATAATAATGATTTCATATGCACACATATTGCTCCACCTGCTACTACAGCAGAATTTTTTGAAATTAAACCTGCTTTACTAAATCTTGTTATGAGAGAGCAATTTTCTGGTGTTAGTTCTGATGATGCAGCTGCCCATCTTAATAATTTTGTTGAACTTTGTGAAATGCAAAAATATAAGGATGTAGATGGTGACATTATAAAATTAAAATTGTTTCCTTTCTCCTTAAGAGGAAGAGCTAAAGATTGGTTGCTATCTTTGCCTAAGAATAGTATTGATTCATGGACTAAATGTAAGTATGCTTTCATTGGTAGATATTTGTCAACACCCGGATTTTTAAGTCCGAATGCCTATTATGTCATACATCGCAATCCCAGGAATATTGTTGTTGCGAGGCATAATAGTTAAGTATCACAGTCATCATTCATTACAAACCATAAGTCTTACAAATTGGAATCACATTATCCATATTACACGAATAGTTGATCTATTGATCAACGAGCAAACACAAGTTCATAGTTCAACATAGCGGAAGCGTAAGATACAAGGACTCTCTAGTCCACAGGCCAACGCTTGACGTCGGAAGGCGCTTAGTTGTCGTAGGCGTCCTGCTGGTCATCTCCTTGGTCGTCTTCATACTCTGGCCATTTGAATAGCCAGGGACAAAGCCGTGAGTACGTTGAGTACTCGCAAACTAATACTAATGTAAGTGCTAGACATTTCTAGTATGGTTTGCTAAGCTCTAGTTTATTTGCATAAAGCTAGTTTTAGTTCACAAAGTTTGAGAAAAGCTTGTTCAAGTGCTAAGTAACTCAAGTGGGAACATTAGTGTCATTCCCACCATTTCAAGTGGTGATTTCAATTCAATTCACCACAAGTCATTTCACCATCATCCTTTTCAACATCATTTTCAAAGATATGACATCGGAAACTGTATGGCCTTTCCAACCGTCCGTAACCGAGGACGCGGCTATTCGAATAGATTTACACTCTGCAGAGGTTGCACACTTGTGCCACAACATTTGATTTCATCTGTCGGGATTTCCCCGAATCATCGTAACACAGTACGCGGATCATCAACCATAACCTTTCACTTACGAATCCTAGTATGAGCACCTCTCCCCATGAGCTTGGCCTCCCAGTGAAGATAGACAGTCAGCCTGGGAACTGCACAGGGCTTGGGCCGGACATTCACCTCATTTCGCATCATATCATATCATTTCTTTTGTGGTAGAGGCAGCTTTCGGCATAACCCCGATGACGCTTGTTTAGAGGGAACCCATACTAAGACGCATAAACTTCCAGTTAAGCCCTACCCATAATCAGGTATTGTGGGGGCACTTAATAATTGGAAAGGTATCGCATTCAAACCAACATCATTGTTTATCAAAAATCACCATCTTCTCTTGTTCATATTCACCTTCAAAAATCATTCAATGGAATGCATCTTCATTCCAAGGTTTCAAAAATCCTTCAAAATCACATTGTTCCCATCTAGAGTAGTCAAGTTTTAATTCATTAGCACTAGCTCTAATTCATGAGGGGTGCTAACTTGCTTTGCTTTGGGAAGACTAACTCACTACTCTAGTAATCAACTTGTACTTTGACCAAAGTTAACTATAAAAGTAACTCATTTGGAAAACAAGTAAAAGCTTGTAAAGTAAAAACTTGGGATGGGTTCATATAAGAAAAGATAAGAAACATGGTGCCTTGCCCCAAGGGGCTTTGCACTTTGCAAGAATATTAGCTTGCCTTGGTAGTTCTCAAACTGTTCCTCCTCCTCCTCTTGGTAGCAACCTTCTTCTTCGGCGTACTCTCCGGTGCTACTGTCTAAATTTGAATACGATTATAATTACTCACTAATTCAATGGCTATTCCATACATCACATATAACACACAAACTAGTCTATGCACACAAAATAAATTAACTAGGATGCATGGGTTGTGGGATTTAAAGTAGAATTCACTTCTTTGTATTTCATATGTAAATGATAGTTTCCATAGGGTTCTTGAGAAATAATTTCCTCTCATTGAAATCTTCTTAAGATTTAATTTCTCAAACAATCATGGGTGAACTCATATTGACCTAAGTCAAATGTTCATCATCATCATTTGAGAAAATGATTTAAATGAGGTGGATCACCTCATACCATTTAAATAACACTACATTTGATTTAAATCTCAAGTAATTCATATAAGAGAGTTTGGGACCAGGGGTCCAAACATCCCATGAATTCATGTGAGACAAGTTTACATGAAGTGTAATACTCCACATAATTTGTTTTAATAGTTTTGGACAATATCAACTAGTTAAACTAGCCATAATATCCCTTCATTAAACCATGGCATGATCATGCAAAGTGACCACACCATTTTATTGCATAAACAATTAGTGTAAGTCAAAAGTGAGCTATTAGAGTTGGAATTAACTTAATATCTATTTTGGTTGATTTTTAAGAATTATTTGAATAGGGAAAAGTCCCTGTATTGTTATTTTTATCACATTTATTCTACAAAGAATCTGGCCATGAGGCCAGTGGCATGTTGTAGAGAATTTCAGTGGCTTTCCAACAACATAAAATTCACTAAATTTGGTTTAGCCAATTTGAAATTATTGATTTTCAAAGTGGAGGCAGTATTCAAATTCATTTGAATTAATTAAACTAAGTTTGAATTAAAAGGGCCGGCGGGAAACCAACGTGGGCCGAAACGGTTTGAAAAAGGAAAAACGGCCCAGCAGCGCATCCAGTGCGCGCGGGCCTGCTGACAGGGTGGGGGCCACCCGTCAGTCTCTTTTAAAACCCGAAACGGTATGGAGACGTGTGGTGCGTTGGATTAGAACGGGATCGGACGGCACCAGGCCATCGTCATCTCCGGCGAGATCGTGGTACTGGCGCGGCGGCGGTAGGGGGTGGGAGAGCTTACGGCGGCTCCAGCAAGGTATGGCAGTGTGCGCGAGGTAGATGTGGACGACGGCGAAGCAGCTGGTAGCAGTGGCGGAGCTCGAGGTGGCCTGGATCAATGGCGATTTCTCCAGGGCTTCCGCGGCTCCGATCTTGCAATTGGCCTTGCTCCGGCGACGATCGAGGTGGCTAACGGTGCGAGGAGAAGTGGTGAAGGATGGGGAGTGAGATGATGTGCTCCGTTGCTTCCAGGGAACTCTCTATTTATAGGATTGAGCAAGGGTTGCGGGGCAGGGTGGTGGTCGACATGCTCGCGGCGTCTCCAGCGAGCGGTCGAGCCAGGCGAGGTGGCGGCAGTGCTCTACGTGTCCAGGCGATGCGTTTGGCGGCGACAGCGCGGTCGGGCGGCTTCTGGTTTGGTCGCATTGCTTCCACGACGGCCGCGGCGTTTACGGGAACTGGTCGTCGTCTCCAGCGCCGGCGGTCACGGGCTGGTGCTGGGCGAGTGCCTGGCGGGGCTGAGGTGTCACGGCGGTGCTCAACCTGTCGAGGGAGGGACCAGGGCGAGCGCGAGGTGGCTGCCCGGCGCGTGGCCAGTGCGCGTCCATGGCGCGCATGGTCGCGACGCGAGCGGCATGCAGGGCGAGTTTGGGCGCGCGTCGTCCGGGCGTTGTCGAGCTCCTCCTCGACCAGGGCGGTGCTAGGCGGCGCTAGGGTGGCACGGTGGCGAGCAATGGCAGGGTGGCCAGGTTGGGGAAGGAAGGGAGAGAGGTGGAGGTGGTCGGGCTCGGGGACATGGCCGGCATGGCCATGCCCTAGTTGCTCTCCTCATCTCCTTAGCCTCACTATGCATCAATTAGGGTTTAGGGGGACCAGGGAACCAAATGGGGTAGGTTAGGGCAGATGAGGTTGAGTAGGTTCACTATTTGCAATAGTGGCAAATAGTGCCATATTTGGAAATTGATGAATTTGTCCAAATTTGAATTAATTCAAAAGGTGAAAGTTTTTGAAATGTGAGTGTTGAGATAAGTTGTATTTGACCAGAGATGAGTAGAGGTGGTGGTGGAATTTTAGAATTCAAGAATTTGCCAAAATTGGCTAAGTGGAGATTGTTGATTATGTTAAAAAGTTAAGACTTTGGATGAGCATAGCTAATGATCAAAGATGAATTTGGCATGGTGATCTTCACCAAAGTTGTTCACCTTGATGTTGACTTTGAAATGGTGCAAAGAGTTAGCAAGAGTTGGTTTGGGAAAATTGAATGGCAAGGGCTCAAAGTGGAGATCAGACTAGAATTGTCAAAATTGACCATTATCATATGTGAGTGGGATTTGTGTTTGAAATTCATTTGAATTGTGAAACTTTGATTCCAAAAGTTGTAATAATTGTTTAATAACATTATTCAACTAATGGTGAAGACCAAATAGGTCTAGGGTCAAAATTTATAAAAATGCCATAGGGCATATGTGAGGGTTTTTAGGGTTTTGCATTTTATGGAATTTCTTCCTCTTTGATTTATTTGGTTGGTGATCTTAATATGATCACACTAGGGTTTTAGAGCATAGCAAATACAAGTAAAAGCAATCATCATGGCATATCACTCAAATGCACAAGTCCTATGCATGGTACTATATGCAAATAGAAAAGTTTTTGTTGGTTTGAAATTTTGTTTTCTGGAATTCTCTAACTTTCTTTTTATTGAAATTTGGGGTGTTACAATATTATCCTCCTGCTAAAATTATATCTTTGAGAAGTAGCATAATGAATTTTAAGCAATTGGATAATGAGCATGTTGCTCAAGCATGGGAAAGAATGAAATCTTTGGTAAAGAATTGCCCTACCCATGGACTGACTACTTGGATGATCATCCAAACCTTTTATGCAGGATTGAATTTTTCTTCGCGGAACCTATTGGATTCAGCTGCTGGAGGTACTTTTATGTCCATCACTCTAGGCGCCGCAACAAAGCTTCTTGATGATATGATGATCAACTACTCTGAATGGCACACTGAAAGGACTCCACAAGGTAAGAAGGTAAATTCTGTTGAAGAAACCTCCTCCTTGAGTGATAAGATTGATGCTATTATGTCTATGCTTGTGAATGGTAGATCTAATGTTGATCCTAATAATGTTCCTTTAGCTTCATTGGTTTCTCGAGAAGAGCATGTGGATGTGAACTTCATTAAAAATAATAATTTCAACAACCATGCTTATAGGAATAATTCTGGTAATAACTATAGGCCATATCCCTCTAATAATGGTAATGGTTATGGTAATGCTTATGGTAATTCTTACAACAATAATAGGAGTGTACCCCCTGGTCTTGAAGCCATGCTTAAAGAATTTATTAGTACACAAACTGCTTTTAACAAATCTGTTGAAGAAAAGCTTGGTAAAATTGATATTCTTGCTTCTAAGGTTGATAGTCTTGCTGCTGATGTTGATCTTTTAAAATTGAAAGTTATGCCTAATGAAACTAAAGATATTAAATCATTTGCTACAGCAAACGCCATACAAGTTCGAATTAATGAAAAATATTAGATTGATGGTTGAATTGCATGCTAGGTGGGAAAGAGAAGAAAAACTAGCTAAAGAGAATAATGTAGCTAAAGTTTGGACTATTACCACCACTAGTAATGTTGATGCTTCACATGTTGCTACACCCCCTACTATCAATGGTAAAATAATTGGTGTTGGCAATGTTTCTACTCCTAATGCAAAACGTGCAAAACTGCCTGAAACTGCTAAAACTGCTGAAACTGCTTGTGATAAAACTGCTGAAATTTTTCAAAATATTGGGGACAATGATCCCATTGCTTTAGATCATAATGGTTTAGATTTTGATGATTGTCACATCTCTGAAGTTATAAAGTTCTTGCAAAAACTAGCTAGAAGTCCTAATGCTAGTGCTATAAATTTGGCCTTTACAAAACATATTACAAATGCTCTCGTTAAAGCTAGAGAAGATAAATTAAAACTTGAAACTTCTATTCCTAGGAAGTTGGAAGACGGTTTGGAGCCTATCATTAAGATGAAGGTCAATGATTTTGATTGCAATGTTTTATGTGATCTTGGTGCAAGTATTTCTGTTATGCCTAAGAAAATCTATAATATGCTTGACTTGCCACCATTGAAAAATTGTTATTTGGATGTTAATCTTGCTGATAATTCTACAAAGAAACCTTTGGGGAGGATTGATAATGTTCGCATTACGGTTAACAATAACCTTGTCCCCGTTGATTTTGTTGTCTTGGATATTGAATGCAATGCATCTTGTCCCATTATTTTGGGAAGACCTTTTCTTCGAACTGTTGGTGCTATTATTGATATGAAGGAAGGTAATATTAAATATCAATTTCCTCTCAAGAAAGGTATGGAACACTTCCCTACAAAGAGAATTAAGTTACCTTTTGATTCTATTATTAGAACAAATTATGATGTTGATGCTTCATCTCTTGATAATACTTGATCCACACTTTCTGCGCCTAGCTGAAAGGCGTTAAAGAAAAGCGCTTATGGGAGACAACCCATTATTTTACTACAGCACTTTTGTTTTATATTTGAGTCTTGGAAGTTGTTACTACTGTAGCAACCTCTCCTTATCTTTATTTTATTGCATTGTTGTGCCAAGTAAAGTCTTTGATAGTAAAGATGATACTAGATTTGGATTACTGCGCAGAAACAGATTTCTTACTGTCACGAAATTGAGCAGCCCCGTCTGTAGGTAACCCAGAAAAATCTGCCAATTTACGTGCGTGATCCCCAGATATGTACGCAACTTTCATTCAATTTGAGCATTTTCATCTGAGCAAGTTAAGTGCCCCAGAAAAATTCGTCTTTACGTACTGTTCTGTTTTGACAGATTCTGCCTTTTATTTCGCATTGCGTGTTTTGCTATGTTTGATGGATTTCTTTGTTCCATTAACTTTCAGTAGCTTAGTGAAATGTCCAGAAGTGTTAAGAATGATTATGTCACCTCTGAATATGTGAATTTTTGATTATGCACTTACCCTCTAATGAGTTTGTTTTGAGTTTGGTGTGGAGGAAGTTTTCCAGGATCAAGAGAGGAGGATGATACAATATGATCAAGGCGAGTGAAAACTCTAAGCTTGGGGATGCCCCCGTGGTTCATCCCTGCATATTTCAAGAAGACTCAAGCATCTAAGCTTGGGGATGCCCAAGGCATCCCCTTCTTCATCGACAACTTATCAGGTCACCTCTAGTGAAACTATATTTTTATTCCGTCACATCTTATGTGCTTTACTTGGAGCGTCTGTATGTTTTTATTTTTGTTTTTGTTTGAATAAAATCGGATCCTAGCATTCCTTGTGTGGGAGAGAGACACGCTCCGCTGTTGCATATGAACACATGTGTTCTTAGCTTTACTCTTAATGTTCATGGCGAAGGTTGAAACTGCTTCGTTCATTGTTATATGGTTGGAAACAGAAAATGCTTCATGTGGTAATTGGTATAATGTCTTGAATAATTTGATACTTGGCAATTGTTGTGCTCAAATAGATCATGTTTAAGCTCTTGCATCATGCACTTTGCACCTATTAATGAAGAACTACTATAGAGCTTGTTGAAATTTGGTTTGCATGATTGGTCTCTCTAAAGTCTAGATATTTTCTGGTGAGGGTTTGAACAACAAGGAAGACAGTGTAGAGTCTTATAATGCTTGCAATATGTTCTTATGTAAGTTTTGATGTACCGGTTCATACTTGAGTTTGCTTCAAACAACCTTGCTAGCCTAAGCCTTGTATTGAGAGGGAATTCTTCTCGTGCATCCAAAATCCTTGAGCCAAAAACTATGCTATTTGTGTCCACCATACCTACCTACTACATGGTATTTCTCTGCCATTCCAAAGTAAATTTCTTGAGTGCTACCTTTAAAAATTCCATTCTTTGTCTTTGCAATATATAGCTCATGGGAAAAATAGCTTAAAAACTATTGTGGTATTGAATATGTAGCTTATGTATCTTATTTCTTATAAGTGGCTTGTTGGGCGATAACCATGTTCCTGGGGTCGCCATCAACTATTTCACCTTTGTTGAATATCATGTGAGTTGCTATGCATGTTCGTCTTCTCTGAAGTAAGGGTGATTTATCATGATCAAATGGTTTGAGTATGCACATTGTTAGAGAAGAACATTGGGCCGCTAACTAAAGCCATGATCCATGGTGGAAGTTTCAGTTTGGACAACAATCCTCAATCTCATATGAGAATATTATCTGTTGTTGAATGCTTATGCATTAAAGAGGAGTCCATTATCTGTTGTCTATGTTGTCCCGGTATAGATGTCTAAGTTGAGAATAATCAAAAGCGAGAAATCCAATGCAAACTTTCTCCTTAGACCTTTGTACAGGCGGCATAGAGGTACCCCTTTGTGACACTTGGTTGAAACATATGCTATGCAATGATAATCCATGTAAATCCAAGCTAATTAGGACAAGGTGCGGGCACTATTGGTATACTATGCATGAGGCTTGCAACTTATAAGATGTCTTATGCATAACACATATGAATTATTACTACCGTTGACAAAATTGTTTCTATGTTTTCAAAATAAAAGCTCTAGCACAAATATAGCAATCCATGCTTCCCTCTGCGAAGGGCCCTTTCTTTTACTTTTATGTTGAGTCAGTTTACCTACTTCTTTCTATCTGAGAAGCAAACACTTGTGTCAACTGTGTGCATTGATTCCTACATACTTGCTTATTTGCATTCATCATATTACTTTGTGTTGACAATTATCCATGAGATAAACATGTTGAAGTTGAAAGCAACTGCTGAAACTTATATCTTCCTTTGTGTTGCTTCAAAACTTTCTACTAAGAATTTATTGCTTTATGAGTTAACTTCTATGCAATACTTATTGATGCTTGTCTTGAAAGTACTATTCATGAAAAGTCTTTGCTATATGATTCAGTTGTTTATTCATTGTCTTTACCATTGCTTCGAATCACTTCATTCATCTCATATGCTTTACAATAGTATTGATCAAGATTATGGTAGCATGTCACTTCAGAAATTATCCTTGTTATCGTTTACCTACTCGAGGGCGAGTAGGAACTAAGCTTGGGGATGCTTGATACGTCTCAAACGTATCTATAATTTCTTATGTTCCATGCTACTTTTATGATGATACTCACATGTTTTATACACACTTTATGTCATTATTATGCATTTTCCGGCACTAACCTATTGACGAGATGCCGAAGAGCCAGTTGCTGTTTTCTGCTGTTTTTGGTTTCAGAAATTCTACAAAGGAAATATTCTCGGAATTGGACGAAATCAACGCCCAGGGTCTTATTTTTCCACGAAGCTTTCAGAAGACCGAAGGAGATACGGAGTGGGGCCACGAGGCGCCGCCACCATAGGGCCACGCGGCCAGAGGGGGGCCCGCGCCGCCCTATGGGGTGGGCCCCTCGTCAGCCCCCCGACGCTACCCTTCCGCCTACTTATAGCCTTCGTCACGAAAACCCCTGTACCGAGAGTCACGAAACGAAAAACCTTCCAGAGACGCCGCCGCCTCCAATCCCATCTCGGGGGATTCAGGAGATCGCCTCCGGCACCCTGCCGGAGAGGGGAATCATCTCCCGGAGGTCTCTTCATCACCATGATCGCCTCCGAATTGATGTGTGAGTAGTTTATCCTTGGACTATGGGTCCATAGCAGTAGCTAGATGGTTGTCTTCTCCTCTTGTGCTATCATGTTAGATCTTGTGAGCTGCCTATCATGATCAAGATCATCTATTTGTAATGCTACATGTTGTGTTTGTTGGGATCCGATGAATATGGAATACTATGTCAAGTTGATTATCAATCTATCATATATGTGTTGTTTATGATCTTGCATGCTCTCCGTTACTAGTAGAGGCTCTGGCCAAGTTGATACTTGTAACTCCAAGAGGGAGTATTTATGCTCGATAGTGGGTTCATGCCTCCATTAAATCTGGGACAAAGGATGAGAAAGTTCTAAGGTTGTGGATGTGCTGTTGCCACTAGGGATAAAACATCAATGCTTTGTCTAAGGATATTTGTGTTGATTACATTACGCACCATACTTAATGCAATTGTCTGTTGTTTGCAACTTAATACTGGAAGGGGTGCGGATGCTAACCCGAAGGTGGACTTTTTAGGCATAGATGCATGCTGGATAGCGGTCTATGTACTTTGTCGTAATGCCCGATTCAATCTCACTCTACTCATCATGATATGTATGTGCCTTGTTATGCCCTCTCTATTTGTCAATTGCCCAACTGTAATTTGTTCACCCAACATGCTATTTCTTATTGGAGAGACACCACTAGTGAACTGTGGACCCCGGTCCAATTCTTTTACATCTGAATACAATCTACTGCAAACATTGTTCTCTACTGTTCTTCGCATACAAACATAATTTTCCACACCATACGATTAATCCTTTGTTTACAGCAAGCCGGTGAGATTGACAACCTCACTGTTAAGTTGGGGCAAAGTATTTTGATTGTGTTGTGCAGGTTCCACGTTGGCGCCGGAATCCCTGGTGTTGCGCCGCACTACACTCCTCTGCCAACAACCTTCACGTGTTCCTTGACTCCTACTGGTTCGATAAACCTTGGTTTCTTACTGAGGGAAAACTTGCTGCTGTACTCATCATACCTTCCTCTTGGGGTTCCCAACGGACGAGTGCTTTACCGTCACAAGGAAGCTACTTTCTGGCGACGTTGCAATCCAACTCCCACGTCAGCACTGCGCATTACACTGGGGCATCCTCGAGCTCATATCAGGACGAAGGTGCTTCTTCATCGTATTACAGAGGCACCACTTCTTGGCCCGCCTAGGATTGAACTCCACTTAGGCCAAAAGTCTAAGCTTGGGGAGAGGTATACCAACATCTCACTCATCGATACATCATATCCCGTCGGAACTTTGTATATCCATGTTTCGCTTTCTTTTGTTCTTGTTTAGTTTATTTCTGTAATTTCTCTTTTATTGAATCTTGGAAGTTTTTACCACAGTAATAACCTCTCCTTATCCTATTTATTTCATTTTTATACCAAGGATAGCCTCTAATAGGAAGGAGGTAAGAATTGGGGAAGTTGCTGTCCCAAAACAAATTCTGTGTTGTCATCGAAAAAAATCGTATTCTCACCCGGAACGTCTTATTGAGCTACAAATTTTTAAACATAAGACCCAGGTTGTTATATAACTTTCATTAGTTTTTCACTTTTCGATTTGAGCAACATAACATTTTTGAAAAAATTGATCTTTGCCTGCTGTTCTGTGTTGGCAGATTTCTCCCACTATTTGCATTTGGTATCTATGTTAGTTTTCTTTCTTTTGTTGGTCTTGTTTTATTTCTACTTTTCAAAACAAAAAATACCAAAAATATTTCTGTTTTTTCTCTTCATTTTCTTCTTTATTTTTTAAAGTTTTAGTTTGTTTCATTTTCTTGTTATGGTTTGCTATTCGAAAATTTAAAAAGATTTTTCTTTGTGTGTTGATTAAAAATTGAAAACCCAAAAATATTTATTGTTCTTCTTTGGTTTTGTAAAGTTTTCTGCAGGGTTGAACGGTCTTCCGTGACTCCATTGGAGCTTGGTTATCATTTCATATTATTCAAGCCACACAAGTGAAGAGCAATAATGACGGTCATGACAATTCGAGATGTGGTGAGAGGCTGTTATGAACTCATTTGTTTTTGTTTTTGTACATGTACTCATTTATGTGGACATACTTAGTTTGTTCGTGTAAGGTGTATGCTACTTAATGATGCTTAGTAGTTTTTGCCCTTGCATGATTAGTTTCAATTCAGTAATAGTAGGTAACATGTCATATAGATATTTGTTTCTATTGCTCTATTCATAAAACGCTATGATATTGAGGTATCCTCCTCTGAATGTTTCATTTGAATCGACGTGGCACATGCTCAAGCATGCATAAGACTAAACAAAAGTCATTTAAGCCTTGAATATTTATTTTTCCTCGAAGTTCTTGTATTACTTTTATCCTTCTGTTAATTTTGTTCTGTCGCAAGCATGATTATGACAGTTACTACTTTCTTGATTGTCGCTTCCCAGTCTATTGCTAGCCTTCACTTGTACTGAGTATGAGCTCTACTCGTGCATCCAACTACCAAAAACCAAAGTTTGCCAATTGTGTCCACCATACATACCTATATGTGGTATTTCACCGCCACTCCAAAGTGAATTGCTTGTGTGCTACCTTTAAAACCTTCAAACATTACTACATGTTTTGTGTTTTGTTTTAGCTCATGAGGAAGTATTGAGTGCTTTATTGTATTTTCATGACTTCATACCGTGACTATCATGCATAATGTGTTGGTCCATAATATTGCAAAAAGAGCAAGGCAACTGGGTGCCCAACCCAAACAAAATATAAAACAAACAAATAAAGCTCCGCACATTATATACGAGAGAGATCCTAAATAATGGTGTGCACATGGAGAACTACATGGGAGCCGCTCTTGAGGTCACTATACGAAAGGATGATAAATCATTTAATGCTAGTCGTTGACATAGACATGCATACCTCTCAAAATATATTTTCAACACCTCTATATTATTCAAAATAAAAAGGTCTAGCACATCAGTAATCTTCCTTCCCTCTGCGCATGGCCAATCTTTTACCTTTTTATGTTGAGTCACCATCCTTTCTTTGAGCACCTTCTCGAAAGCATAGCAGTCATTCTTAGTGTAATATGCTTGTCCCGGAATAAGATTAATTATGTTATAACTGTGATGCTAGAACCTTTCGATATTTTTTACTTCTAGTATTCTCTTGAACTTCAGAGGTGCCTTGGCATTTATGTTTTTCTCCACAAATAAGGGCAAGCGAGATACCACTTTATCATATCATATTATGAGCATTGCAATCCTGCAGATACTTATGTTTCATGTTTCTTATTATTGTGTTGGTATCTTTTCATAGTTTGCATGACTATTGAGTAGCCTTAGTTGCATACTTCTTATTATGAATCGCCTAAGTACTTGATCATATAGTGAATATATACATCATATGAAGCAATTAGGTTCGTGAAAGTTTCTTTTATCGCACTCAGTTCTCACTGAATTGCTTGAGGACAAGCAATAAGCTAAGCTTGAGGGGAGTTGATACGTCCAAAATGTATCTACTTTCCCGAACACTTTTGTTGTTGTTTGCCCTCTAATTTGCGAGTTTTGAATACAACTAACACGGACTAACGTTGTTTTCAGTAGAATTGCTCTAGTGTCTCATTTTTGTGCAGAAATCCAACTTTCAGGAAAATTCCCGGAAAATATCGCGAAGTCCCTATTTCACCCGAACACTCACAGAGCCAGAAGACGAGACGGAGAAGGGCCACGAGGGGCCTACACCTAGCCTAGGCGCGGGCAAGCCCTGGTCGCGCCTAGGGGTGGTGTGGATGCCTCGGCCACCCTCTCGACCTCTCCTCCGGACTATATGAAGCCTCTGGCCCTAAAAACAGAGGGGGACTCGACTTTTTTACAGAAAGAGTTCCGCTGCTCTGCCGCCACCAGAAACCCCAATCCGGGAATCAGAAACTCCGTTCTGGCACCCTGTCGGGACAGGGAATTGGTGGAGATCACCGCCGTCGCCATCACCGAAGCCTCTCCATCAGCCATCCATGATTCCCCCATCCATGTGTGAGTAATTCCCCCGCTGTAGGCTGTAGGGGATGGTAGGGATTGGATGAGATTGTTCATATAATAGCAATAGGATTGTTAGGGGTATAGTGCCTAGTATCCGTTGTTAATACTTTTGACATTATTGCAACTTGTTATGCTTAATGCTTGTCACTTTGTGCCTGAGTGCCATGATCTCAGATCTGAACATGCTATTGATTCATGAGGATAATTATTGTTTTTTTTATCATACCTGCAAGTTGTATACACATATCGTTGTCCGGAACCTGAGGCCCCAAAGTGACAATAACGGGGATAACCGGAGGGAATGGCTTTGATATGAGGATCACGCGTGTTCGCGGAGTGTTAATGCTTTGCTCCGGTACTCTATTAAAAGGAGTACCTTAATTACCAGTAGATTCCCTTGAGGCCCCGCTGCAAACGGGCTGGTAGGACAAAAGATATCGTGCAAGTTTCTCATTGCGAGCACGCACGACTAAATACGAACACACGCCTATGGTTACTTAATACTTGGATGGTTTATCATTATTACCTGAAAATTCCCATGTCTTGCTTATTATATGAACTATCTTATCCATGCAGCGCCCGTTCATTCATCCTTGTGCCTGCAGTATTTTAATACTGCTGTCTACTACAATCATCGCTACCGTTGTTTTTATTTCATTACTATTGTTACTTCACTACTACCACTGCTATAAAACTTTTACTACTGATAAACCATTGCGTGCAAGTCTATTTCCATGAGCAGCTGAATTGACAACTCATCTGTTAAAGCTTATAAATATTCTTTGGCTCCCCTTGTGTCGAATCAATAAAAATAAGCGTGCTATGTTTTATGGTTGTATTTTTAGCTAAGCAACGGCCTTTCCATGGACCGGAGGTGCAAAGTAAATAAAAATCTAGAGAACTTGTTTTCCAAAAGATCGATCTTCGAAGGAGGCTAGGCACTCTATTTATATTCAACCCTCCCCCTCGTGCAGGGTCTCGAACTTGAGACCTCTTGGCCTTGATATCATATAAGATTACTGCACTAGCCAATTAAATTACCAAAAGTCCGATCTGATGGAAGAAGGCTAGGCACTATATTTATATTTAACAGTTGTTTCAAATATCTGCCTAATTTTTTAACATGAAAAGAAGTAATACTAGCATGATTTAATCATTGTCATCTCCACATCTAAGCAATTAACCATGCTTTCCTAGCTAGTTGAACTTGAATTTTTTTCCCGAAGGTAATTATGCTCTTATTTCGACATGGAGCAGACGCTTTAATTATGCGGAGTACATAATTTTTACAGGGAAGAAAAATTACTGCCCTAGGTTTTGTGGCTGTAGTACTTTTGGCTAAGCAACGGCCTTTCGATCAACCAGAGGTACAAAGTAAAAAAAAAAATCGCTTGTCCTCGTCTCCTATATCCCTGATGTAGCATGCAATAAAATCTCAGCATCAGTTCCCATTGATCTGCTTGTTTATACCCTAGCAGCTAGTAGTTGCGCTGACACCGACGTCGATAGCTCGATCGCTAGCATAGCAGCACACATTGTCGCGGCCGGGACAGCGATAGCCTACTACGTATGCCGATACCGACCGTACCGGTGGTTAAACGGCCAATCACGCGCAACCTCTTCGTAGTTACCGCAATCGCGGCTCAACACGTAGCTAGCGGATCGAGCAAGAGGCGCATGGTTGAGCGAGAAGGGCGTGGTAAAAATATTTACCACGCACCGGTGGTTTCCACCGCGCGCGCGCGGGGGTGAATCTGATCTAGAGGGCGTGTGAAAACTGGCTACTCCGATAGACGTACGGGAGGCGGGGGTAAAAAGCTTGGTGCGAAAGCGCGGTCAATTCCAGGATCGGCTCGGGAGAGATAAGATAAGGATGTATCGATGGAAGCTGATGACCTAGGTAGCGGGGTAATTACGCGTCGAGATCGCTCGACACGATCGGGCGATCCGTCGTTTAGCAGCGGGGCCCCGCCCACACGTCGCCGTCGCCCAAATTATCCAAATCGGGGAAGCCCAGAGCTCGACAGGGCCGAAAGGCATGCCGCGCGCGTTCCCGCCGACGTATCGACCGCCCGTACGTCCGCTCCGCCTTCCCCTTTCGCTCTCGTCTTCTCGTTCGGCGCACTGGAAAATGCAGTAGCTAGCTAGCTCCTTCCCGGCGAAGCTCTCCGGGGCGGCATATCGCCGTGATAGCAAGCACATGCCACCGCGCGCGCCCATACTTTTCTCAACGATCGGTGTTATCTTCTTTCTCTCTAGTTGGTGGTGCGAGCGCGACGGCTTCCCGTGGAGCTTTGCCGGCGTTTGTCGCCCGTACCGCGCGTGAGCGGAACAGCTGGGCGATCAGGCTCTCCGTCGGAAGAGGAAACATGTCTGATTTTTACCGGGGACACGACGAGCGATCGATCGACCAGGTGGGCCGCTCGTTCGGATTCTGTTGCGATCGGGGCGAACCATATCGTGTCTCTCACACAATATTTTCTGTGGCTGCAACCCACAGTGGCATGCATGACATGACCGTACCGAGGTAATTGGTCTACCTTTGAATTCTCCGGTACGGTGTAGCTAGCTAATTCTCTGGCTGATATTAGCCACGAAAAATGGCACATTATTGTTGTGCCTGCAATTTTCATATCGTAATGTTATGCGCGAAGCTGAGGTAGAGAGATAAACATGGTTGGTGTTGATTACGATTAAGGATTGGACATGTCACTATCATATTTGAATTTGCTTGGCATTAATACACATTAAAAAAACATTGTATTTCCAAGGGATAAACACCATTAATTCTCACCTCTCCAATATGGATGCCACTCTTTGCTTTGATGTCAGTCGTCATCCTTCATCCCGTGAAGGTTAGGGACTTTAGGGTGAAGAGAACCGGGTAGAGGCCTAGTTGGTTAAGGTAGGGGTGGCTCACCCAATAACCAAAGTTCAAAACCCGTCGAGCGAATTTCTGGAATTTGCACCAAAAAGGAATCTTCTTCTATAATGCCACCAAGGACTAGTCTTGGTTGGTCTCATTTTTTTTTGAAGGTTAGGGTGAAGGTTCTTTTTTCCAAAGGAATGAAGGCCAGCTCAAGCCTCCGCCTTAGATAATTTTTTTCTGAAAAGGGTGGTAATTAAGGGAAAATGCTAGACTTACGGGATTATTCAACGGGATTGTGCTTACGCACTGATGTGGAGAGCAGCCACAGGCGGTGCATCCCTGAAATCACGGTGGGTGAAGGAAACCAACCAACCCAGTAACCCCACGTCCTCCCCTAAGTTTTATTCCGTAACACAGACCCTGTAGGTCTAGCATTTTCGGTAATTAAGACCCTAGCCTTTGCATCGGTCAATGCACCATCTCTAGCCATGCACCACACCAATCTTTGTTGCTAATTACTTATGCTTAAACAATATGAAATAAAAATGAAGGCATACAAACATGAATCACATGATACAACTAATGCATAAAATATAATATTACTATATGTCGACAACTGTTTAACATATCATATTTAAATGTCTCCAAGTGATTGCATCTAGAGAAGATAGTTTTTTTGTGCATCCTCATACTGCAGTAAGGTTCACATCAGGATCCCCTTATGACTATACGTCAAGTCCCGTGAACCAATAGAAATGTGGAGGATTAGAAGATGATGCCAGGTGGCAAATACGTCGGGACACTCTGGACGACCCATGTTGTTGGCAAGATAGGAAGTAGAGGGTGACGGAGAGGTGGCTCATAACTTATAGGTGTTGGTCATCTATAATTAATGAATAGGGAGGCGATATAGATAAACCCTCGGTCTTTGTGGGTCCTTTTTTCGAAATGAAAAGTAGTTAAACCCTTGGGCCTTGTGGGTTATTAGTCAATTGAATAAATTCTGGATAAATTCTATTTGAAATATAATACCAAGTAGAACAATAAGCTTATGACTCTTATTTATAAATAGATTTCAATATATATATGAAGGTTGATGGGTAATTTCCTTTCATACATGTACTACTAGCTGTAGTAATTAATCCTAGTTTACAAATTACAAATCTTTAGTGCAAATACAAAAAAGATGATGAGATACATCTACCGAGTTAACTACACAATGTACATGCATGTGGATTAAGCAAATATAAGTTCATGCATGCATGCAACTACCATGTACTGTGCCCTATTTAGTATTTACTTACATGCCTACATGTTAAGGCTAAATGCGATCGAAGTAGTCCCCTCCAAAAATTAACTTTGAATGAGAACTTAAACTGCATATACTTACTACATGCGCTACAATCTATACGCATAAGCATAATTCTGACTACGTTTTGTGTACCTCATAGCTAGGTATGGCTAGCAAGTTCGTACAAGTACGTGAATGCCCGGTGGTGCAATGCGGCCATATATATGCATGCAATGGTGATATGCATGCTTGCTACTCAGTGCTCACTGAATGCGACTACCACTAACTGCAACAACAGCTATTGGCTGGCTAGCAATGTACGACTTGTGAAAGTTATGCATGCGTGCATGCACATCTGTGGACTGGTGTCGGTGTCGATTGTTCAGTGATTCCAATTCACGCCGGATATTTGAACGGGATTCTGAAAACCAGAGACGGCGGCGGCGCTGGCTTCCGGCGGCAGGGAGGTGCCGAGGATGACATGCTGTTGGTGGTAGGCCCCGTCTTGCACGGCAAGAGGGCTCATGAATGCAGACATGGTGTTTACCGCATTGCCGCCGCCGCCGCCGTTGTCCATGTCGGCCGTTGAGGACAGCGACATACTGCCGACGTTTCTGCTCCTGCTAAACCCAGGAAAATTCCTTGCCTGCGGGAGGATCCCCACCGTGGACGCGTCGAGCCAGTTGAACGGGGTCGAAGACGACGGAGCGAGGAGCTGCTTGGTTGTACCCGGGCTCGCCCTCGCCGCCGCGGCGAGGTGGCTCAGCGAGGCCGCGCCCGCAGAGAGGCCGCCGCCGTCATCTGCGGTGAGCAGTCCGTCAAGGAAGTTATTCTCCTCGTGGCTGCTGTGATGATGGAGCATTGAGCCGTAGTTGCTGCCTGCGCCGGCCATGCCCGCCGTGGCATACGGCGTGTACGCGGTGACGGCGTCCTCCACGGAGTCTTCGCACTCCATGCTCCTCTGCAGATGATCCCCGGCCGCGGCCTTGTTGATCTTCTTGTATATGCGGCATAGCACCCAGTCGTCCAGCTGATGAGAAACTAATTAACTTGATCAACCACACGCACGCAACCTATCTATATGCATGCATAAGTATAGATTAGATGGATCATTATTACGATAGAGATGATGCAAGCACCGGCCGGTGTCAAGTGCAATTAAAAGGATTGTTAACTGCTAGCTAGACTATATGTGCGATCGACACGTACCCTGAGAGAGGCAGCCCTGCTCCCGCCGGTGACGGGCGGCGGCCGGTTGGCGGTGGCGGTGGAGCTAGAGCCGTCGGTGAGGCGGTACTCGTGCATGATCCAGTTGGTCTTTAGACCTTTGGGCGGCTTGCCGCGGTAGAAGACGAGCGCCTTCTTGACGCCGACCTTCTCCCGGCCGGTCCCCGACGCGAGGATGGGCTTGTCGGTGCCGGTGGCCTTCCAGTACCCCGACGTGGCCGCCCTGTTGGGCCTCGCGCCGTTGGGGTACTTGCGGTCGCGTGGGCTGAAGAAGTACCACTCCTGCTCGCCGAACGTCGCCTTCTCTGATGCATCGAGCACATGAAGAAGAATCGCACAAGTACAGTTGAGGATCAGATAGATATAACATCAACTTGTCTTGTATAAAATAATTTAACAATACTTTTCGGCTGCATAGTGAGCCATGTACATGAAGTTGATGGCGAATATATATTTTTTATTGCGAATGGAAATTGCGGCGCTTAAGCAGCATCTTGCTCGCACATACCGGGGAGCTCCCATGGGTCGAACTTGTAGAGGTCGACCTCGGCGATGATGCTGACGGGGAGGGGCACCTTGGCAGCCTTCTTCTTGAGGTAGTGGACGACAAGCTCCTCGTCCGTGGGGTGGAACCGGAACCCCGGAGGGAGCTCCGGCGCGGAGCCCCTTTGCTGCTGCGGCGGTGGCGCTGGCTGCTGATGCCGCGGCGGCGCGGAACCTGACGACGAGTCCGGGCTTCCCATGGACCTCATCGCGCTACCAACAAGCACACCAGATCTCACCAAAGTATATATATGCACACACAGCAGCTAGCAGCACAGCACACCCCTGTGGTACCTACCTCAACTGCCAAAGCTTCTAGCTAGCTAGCTAGCTAGTGTGAAGGAACGGGCTGGGATTTGTTACGGCGACGGTTAGGAGGAGGAGAAGAGGCAGGAGGCAGGCGAGTGATCTGCGGTGGAAATTCAGGTGGTTTGGGAGAGCAGGGGAGGGAGGCGCAGGCCATGGACAGTGTGGGAGGTGCGGAAGGCATTGGCCCGAGAAATACGGCTCCGTTGTACCGAACCCTGGCGCCGCGGGCCCGTAGCCGCTGGACACGTATGCCGGCCGCCGCTCGTACCGCGTGTCAGATCGCCACCGGCCGGCGCGAGCTCGCGCGACCACGGCCACCCGTTCCGCGCCATCCTTCGAGGGCCGCCGTGCGCGCGCAGGGAGCACCGGACCGGACCGGCCGGCTGAAGGCTCGGCTGAGCCCAGTACGGCACACCGAACTCCTGACTTCGGATGAGGGGCCTGATCTGCACCAGCTTAGAATATGTCCTTGCTTCCAAGCTTCATGGGCCTGTTACTTATCCCGTCCGGAACTCTACATCTTTTGGTATATTCGCGTGGGCCTCAGGATTTATTGGATCTCGCGTACTCTCCTCCCCCCCAAAAAAAGACTGGAGGTGCTATACACCACCCTGGTCGGTGCCGCGATCCCTATTCTCCGCTCAACGCGGGAGCGAGCGCTAGCTCCGCTCAGAGCGGGACAGAGTTGGCCCGGCCCATTAACGATCGAATTGGTTTTCTTTCGTTTTTTCTTTAGTTTTGTCCTTTTTTACTAGTTTTTCATTTGGTTCCGCTGGTTTTTTCTCTTCAGTTTTTTTGGTTTTGCCAATTGGTTTTTTCTGAACTTTACAAAATTTGAACTTTTTTGAATTTGAAAGTTTTTTAAGTTCGAACAATTTTAGATTTGAACTTTTAAAAATTTGAACAATTTTTAAGTTTAAACAATTTTTATTTTAAACATTTTTATATAGAACATTTTTCGTGTTTGAACAATTTTAGATTTTGAATTTTGAAAAATGTTCGGGTTTGAAAATTGTTCTATTTTTAAACTGTTTGATTTTATGAAAATTTATTAGATTCTTAAAAAATGTTTGTTAAATTGAAAATCGTACAAATTTGAATATTTGCCAAAGCCGAACAAATTTTAAATATGAACAAATTTCAAATTTAAACATTTTTGAAATCTGAACATATTTTGTATCTGAACTATTTCAAAATATGTACAAATTTTCAATTGAACATTTTGTATATGTGAAAAAAATTAAATATGAACAAGTTCTAGATCTGGACAAAAAATTTGAATTTGAACATTTTTCAAAGACGAACAAAAAATTATATATAAAGATTTCAACATCTGAACGAATTTCTCTTTGAACAATTTTTAGATCTAAAGAATTTAAATTTGAACAGTTTTCACATATAAACATTTATTCAAACATATAAGAGAAAGAAAGAAAAATATACAAAAAGGAAATTTACCAAATCTTACGTAACATCAGCAGGCATCCGCACGTACGTAACATGGGCCAAGCCCATCTTAGACTGCCACATCTAATTCCCTAAGCGGAGCCGGCCGCGATCGTCGCTTAAGGCGATCTATAGGAGCTCCCGGTCGGTGCGGACCAGGCTCCGCACCCCCCAGGGTGCCTGTTGGGCCGGCCCAGTGACGTTTGTTTTCGTTTTTTCTGTTTTTCTCCTTTTCTGCTGTTTCATTTCTTTTCTTTTTTTAAAATTTAAAATGCCAATGTGAAATTTTTTCGGAAAAACAAAATTTTCCAAAATCTGTATATTTTCGAAAAATTGAAAGCATTATTTTCTAGTTTTTTATTTTTTTATATGAACAATTTTTGGATTTGAACAATTTTCGATGTGAACAAATTTTAAATTTGAACAAAATTTACATTTGAATATTTTTAAAATTTGAACAAATTTTAAATTTGAACATTTTAAATTTTTAAACAAATTCTGAATTTGAACAAATTTCAAATTTGAACGGTTTTCAAATTTGAACGGTTTTTAGATTTAAACGGTTTTCAAATTTGAAATTTTTTTAATTTTTTTCTTTCACTTTGAACAATTTTTAAAAAATAAAATTTTCGAATCTAAAAAAATATAAACAAAACCGAAAACAGAAAAACGAAATGAAAACAGAAAACCAGAAAAAAAAAAGCAAAAACGAACTGCACAGGCTAAACAGACCCAAATGGGCCTGGCCCATACCCGACCAGGGGGTGTGCGGTGGCCGGTAGCCACCGACCTGGTCGGTGTATAGGTTTTGCCAAAAAAGACAAGGGAAAGAAACAAGATATATATGCCCAGCCTCTCGCTCGCTTGACAAATAAGTTGCCATGCCAAAAAAAAAGACAAATAAGCTGCCCTCTTATGGATACCTAATAAGTTGGACGGCTTACGGGAGAAGCTGAGAGAGGGTGATTTATTTTTAAGCCGTCAAAAGCACTAGGTCATATTCTTGGTACTACGCAATTTTTTCGAGAAATCCACTAATCTTTTAGTAATCATTAATATTAGTATGAAGAGTTTAAAAGTAATAGAAATTATAAACATGTTGATATCGTCCTCCTCCGTCCAACGTTGAAGCCAGGCAAAGCTTTTATAGTAGAGTTCGTTATAGTGGATAGATGGAAAGTCACCATGCTAAGGCCTGAAAGGATCAGCAAAACCAGAGCAAAAAACCATCGTCAATGATAAGTAGATCGAAAGAATCAAACCTAAAACCACACCAACGAATACGAAAACCAACCAAATCACATCAGAACCGGCGAACAAACAACTCCAAGCGTCCTCCGCTAGTGCTAGGTACACCACCGCATCGCCATCGCAAAGAAGACATGGAAAAGAACCTTTAGCAAGAAACGGGGATCCTCCCGCTGGGAGAGACCGGGGTCCGTCACACCTCCAAGGCTTAAACGACCATTGGAGACGTGATGGACCGGCGGCAACGCTGACGGAGGGGTCGAAAACCCTAGCCACCCGAAATCAGGTACTTTTTATCATGTCCCTCTCGTACCGATTCACAAAGACCCATTTTGTAACTTCTGTTATTCTTTTTGAGATGAAATTTTGGAACCATGATATTCCGAAAATTTATTAAAGTTTATTAAGCATTATAAGCATGGTTATTTTGGAGATCTAATTCCTCCATTGTTTAGAACAACTAACAATATATACTTTCACCAGGGTTCATCACTGCACTATTTCAAATCATTTCTTACAGGTTGATTTTTTTTTTTTACGAAGAGCTCATCATTTCTGAATTTGTTTTGTTGGAATGTATGGAATCTATTTTTTTTTTCTATGAAATCTGACAAGGGTATGATTCTTTTCAATAGCTGACGGCATACAAAATCGTAATTATCCAATACTAGAAAAATGAAACCCATAAAAAGGAGTACAGTACATACGTGTCCTGAGTCCTAGTTAGAATTCCCTATACCCACGGAGCACGGCTAGCTCGACGAAGAATATCAAAAGTTTGATGTTCACTTTCCTGCAGGCGGTGGAAATAGACTGCTGTTTCTAGTATCTCTTGAAGACACGAATAAATTTGGAAATAAGACGCACTGCTGGAGCTCCGGTTCAACCGTGCTAGGCGAAGCCGTAGCAGAACAGCTCTGTTAGACGTACTTCATGACGTACAAGTATGCAGTAACTCATAAGCTCTTGCTTAGTTTCTACCCTTATTGTGAAGCAGGTTTCCGAACAAGTTCATCAAGCTAGAATCAAAGTACAGACAAGTATACACTGATTCATTGCTTTTATGATTAGTTTGACGACCTTTCCTGATACAGTCAGTTAGAATTACTCCAGTACTTTTCTGCCTTTTTTTCCTCGTCCTCCAAAGAAACCAAGTAGAGTAGTACAGATAACTATACTACTGATTCTTGCTTTTATCTCCGCATCACTGTTCTGAATCTCTGACCATTTGATTTTGGTGTTCGGACCAGTAGTTCTAGATGAACAACCGTCGCAGCCGCGAGAGCTTCGCAGCTCGAATGAAGTGTCAAAGATGGGCGACCGTTTGTTGACTACCAAGTGCAAACTCCTAACATCACGAGTCGCTAACAGCAAGATCGAGCAGCCGTAACCATCGGCTGGTTGATCGGTACACATGGAACAACAACAACAAACAGAATCCCCGGTTGAAATGTATCCTTCTTTGCAGTCGTTATCTGCCGAACAGTCACTTATATGTGACCTTTGATCCTGTCAAAAATCTCCGATGTTTCTAAGCCTCTGACCGGACCAACAAACAAAACCTCGACTCGCTTAGTCAAATGACGCCGGGGCTGCGCATTCGAATGCGGAACCCAGCACATGCCTTGCTCACGGACATGGCGGCAGATCGGTGTGGCAGCGAGCGAATTGTCTCCCCTGATGGCGCCGTGGCGGTGTAGCTACATGAATTGCAGGATTGGGTCACCGTGAGACTGCGCAGGCAGCTAAGCCGGCGGCAGGTCCCAGCGGTTTCCCTCACCGCGCGCGTGGACGAAATAGATAGCAACAGAGAGGCCAGGCAGAACAGAAGCAGCAGAGAAGGTTCAGGAATTAGGCCTGTTCTTCATTTGCTTGTTGGTCAGGGAAACCCAACACCCAAACGCAGCATCCAAGTAAGTATATATCAGGAATTTAGTGTAGCAAGCTAGGTTGACCTCCCTCTTTGTTTGCATCTGCTCGAATCAGTCTTGAGCTGACAGAGAAACAAGACACGAGAACGGGACTTTCGCTGTCAGACGGACAGATAGCGTGGTTAGACAGTGATCGAGCGGTGTTCTTGTATCAGTATTTAATTTTGGTTACGATCGAGTCTTTTATCTTCAACGCATGCTCTTGGATTAACGGCGTGTTTTCACACATCTTAACATCGTACTTGTACTTGGTCGCGCATTCATTCATCTGACTATCTTTTGAAGAAGAAATAAGCCACAATGTTTGTAACGAGGAAGAAAAAAGGCACACAGTCCGTATGACTTACTGCTTCTTTATTCTGCAAAAAAATGACTAAGTGCTTCTTCTTCTGCAAAAAAAAAGAGACAACTACTTGGTCACTCGAGCATGCTACATTGGAAACACATCGGAATGGCAATGGGTGCGACCTACCTTGCCGGTCAAGATTAATCTTGTTTTTTTTTGCAGGTAAAAAAAGGTCAAGCTAATATGTGAAGTCCAAAACACCGCAACACGAACAGCAAAATTTATATGTTTGAATGAGGAAAATGCCGAGGCTTTTGAGATGGCGATTCATTATTTTTCCACCGCATTTCTAACGCTATGCGTCATTTCTTCGTATAGAATATCAAAAAAAATCACTAATGGGCGCTCTCTTACATAAAAGGTTTAAGTATTATACCCAGCTCTGCATAACAAAGATGCACATAAACACTCCAGATCTGAAACATAGTGAAAATAAATAGGCGAAATAGATATGATCATCGAGAACTTGTAAAACGCCTATAGAACTGGTAAATCCATCCGGGGATTATGCGGCCATCAAATTAAGGAAAAATTATCCCTTGTCGTGATCTTCAACCGTGTACATACTTCCGTCAACAAGTCGTGCTTGTCCATACGAGGTAGAGACGACTATGAACGAACGTACTGGTGCGCTGGTAAATAACCTGCATACAGAAGCATTTTTTTGTTAATTTTTTTAGCATTTGTACATAGCTAGAGTGACCAATAATGGCAAGCGCTCCCACCCTTATAGGCATTCTAAACCTGAAATCTTGGCCATGGAGTCGATTCCTAAAGATATTGATTACAGAGAATACAAGTCTGAAACTACTTAGATAACTGACCATGTAGATCTAGCAAATCGGTATTGAAAAAATAAGTATTTTATTGCCTTATTGTGATGACAGAGAATACACTTAGAACTCCCTTGTCAGTTCTTATTTGCAAGATTGTCGATCTTTGGTTAGGATCACTCCTCGATGAAGATACAAGCCAATTTTTTATCTTCATTTTCCAAAGCTTTTTGTTATTATCGACACGAATTGCATGTTGGGTCAAGGCTTTGTGTATAGATCTTATAGAGAATTTGTCGTCCTCATGTATGTTTTAACGAAATTGATCGGTCCCGACGTTAATTGGACCGAGCCACCGAGGCCAAACGTCGAAACAAAGCATTCTAAGATGCTAGCCTAGGACTAACTAAATCTCGTCCGAACATCATGTTTGGAGGATAAGTCCCCGAAACCGAGTAGCGATGGTAATATATGGTATCGCCCTTCCAACGTACTATATTATACATACAAAGCCAGATAATATATCTACATTATACATAGAATCTCACAGAATATATACAGTATGTTTTGAAGATGGGAGACAGCTGCTACGTACCAGTCGGTGTGGCCAGCAGAGACAGAAGCTGCCTTACAAGTTCCATGAGCCACGACCCCTTGGCGCACGCGGACACGATCCACCGGTTGATCACTGACCACGTCTACAAATTGAAGTTTATCACTGACCATTTTTCGAAAAAAACTGACCACATTTAAAAGGAGTGAAGAAGATGTGCATGGATCGGTGCGCTCGTGCGTTCGGAAGTCACAGTCCGCACCCCCACCGTGACACCAACACGCAGGTCTCGAACTCAAATCTGCATCGCGGATGAATGCCAGCTTTGACCACGGTTCCTGGGGATTCGTCGTTGGTGCAGCTAGGCGAAACACTTCAGATCCACGTGGCGGCCGGCGCTGACCGGGCGGCGCGCCGGACGGCGTCCATGTCATGTGGAGCACGAGCTAAACGCGTGCGTGCGAGATTGAGCTTGGCGGAGAGGGTAGCTCGTCTAGCAAGCGGCGATCAAGTTGCCGGCTGCTGAAAAAGTGAAAAGGACGCGCGCGGCGGTTTGGAGCCTGGGAGAGGCTTCCTGCGTGCCGCCGGGACGAAAGCGACGGAGGAGTCTTTGCCCTAGCTGCCAGGACCAGGATCCAAGATTCCGGATTCCAGCAGAATCTGTATATATATATCACGGTCTAGCCGTCAAGGGCTTAGGGTTTCTTTATTCACAAAAGAGTGTTTTTTGAGAGCAAATCAACAAACATGATGTGGTTCGAAACTTCGAAAATGGCAGGGCTAGGTGATGTTAATTGTTTACATGGTCGCTATAGCCAATCATGTACGTTATCATTAGGAAGATGGGAACAGTGTCAACACGCCCGTGCCTGGACTGTTCAAAGTTCCAGTTCAGGGACTGCCATTCAGCAGTCTTTTGTTTTATAAAATTTTAAAGCACCCGTAGGATGACTGAATTGTTATCTCTTCTCTGGCCTGAACAAAGCATGACTGAACTGTGCGGACGAGAAACGCGAAACCGAGAATTCCATAAAGATTCAAGGCTCGGGTTTCAGTTCGTGGTCAAGTCTACAAAGAGTGCGTGGTCGATCTATTATATGTAACATCTTGTGCTCTCGAACCTTCATATATTATGAACCATGTGAGAAACTGAGAGCACGTCTGTTTCAAACTTTTCCGGCAAATTCGCACAAGTCAGTGTATTTTCTCTTCGCACGCTTAATTTTAAATTGTCTAATGGTCCGTTGGATTTTACAGGAACTTACATATACATCTAGACATAGTTTCCATGTAAAAAAGATAATCCTGATGTTCCAAACGTGACTGTTCAAGAGAAAACGTCTTGTCTTTTCTCCACAGTTCTTATAAAATGTTCCTTTTTCCCTAAATAGTTGCGTGCGAACGTAGAATGTCTCAACTTACACGTAAAATTTTACTTTGTTATTTTTCAGTATTTTAAATTTTATTTTTTGAAGCATTTTCATAATAGGTTTATTTGCACCTATGAGCAAAAACATCGCCCTTTTATTTATTGCTACTTCTATGGGCCTACACATTGTGCAGAGAGAGAACTATATGCATTGTCTATGTATCGTGTTGGGTCAATCTAATCCCATGTTCAGAGCATGTGTCTAATTAGTTCGACATTTCCATGTCTATGACTTGCAAAATATAGTCATTAACCAATACATGTGGTAGGTTGATATAGGGTTTAAAAATTCGCACAATTTCGTATGTTCTTTAGTCAACAGAAAAAAATGGATTTCACTTGAAATATTTCGTTACGTTTGAACTACCCAACTAAACTAGCTACGGGTCTTGAGTTCTATTCCAATGACGATAACATTTTTTTGGTTCAATTTCAATTTCATGCTGAAATAAAGTAAAATATCTAGACAGATTTACAATATATTTTTTCAAACAGAGGGAGTATAATATTTCATATAGCTAAGAATCAAGCCTGGGCCGGTGGAGATGGCCACGGTAGACAAACCACTAGAGTAGTAAAGGTTCAATGAAAAACCCATAGTATATTTTCTGATGTACATTTTTTGTGTTCAAATTATTCAAATTCAAATAAGTTTTTGTGGATTTATCCAAAAGAAGTTATAAACTTTTGGAAATTTCGTTGATTTCTTCACTCTCCGATTTTTTTTAGCTAACCGATTGTTTCCCTAATCTGATATTCATGTGTTTCCTCACATAAATTTCAAGAAGGGACAACTTTCTTTTGCAAATGAGAAGTTTATTAATCAAAGATAGGGGTAGCATCCTATTTACAAGCCATCCTAATGGTGTTAGTTATGTTGCAGCCAAACCTTGGTACACTAAGACCATTCACTATATGCTGCGAAAGCAAACCACAGGCTCCAATGAGCCAATTCAACGCATAGCATAGCACCGGTTCAACAACTGTGACAACAAAAACGACTCAAGTTGTTGTTTCGGTTAAAGATGCAATGCATATCAGGCTAGCCCATGTTGCATAGAGAGACAGGAGAAAAAAAATGTTGTGATTGCATGAAAAAGATTCAGAAATGGTAGTGATTATGCTATCTTGGGTCCACAAAAATGGGAACCTGCAAAGCAAAGGAATGAAGGGACTTCAACAGCTGACACCTTTTCCACTGAACTGGCATTACATAGTGGATAGTCTAAGACGTGTATCCAATTCTAGCTAGGGTGTGACTGACACAATTCACATCCCTACTAATGTTTATAACGTGACACTCTCTCCCTCTCTTACACAAGTTCTTAATTTTATTCACTAACACAACAAGTAGAAACGATTTCGGCTAGCTCCCAGGAAGTTAGTATCAAGGATGATGGGCTCGTCGGGATGTTCTAACACCAGTGTTAGACCTTCCACATGCCTGAATTTCAGCTTCAAGAGGTCTATCACATGCCTTCGGGTATCAATAGGCAACAAAAATGATGCCGCCTTCAGCATCCCCAAGAATCATACTAGCACCTCCTTTATGTTCTGTTGAGAATAATCGATGCATACTTGAGAACGTCCTAGAAGCTAGGTTCTAAAAATATTGAGAAAGACCATAAGCTTCTAGAAGATTGTGGAGTATCATACATGAGGGTATTTGAGAAGGTTCTAGAAGCTCCAAGAATTATTAAGGTAGAAGATATTTAGAGATAACTTTAGAACTAAGGAATGTTATAGTATAATTAGGATAAATATCTAGAGTTGTAGCGAATTCTAGAATGCTGATATAGGGTTTGGATTGTGCCACATGACAACAATCTAAGGGTCATTTACGAGTATAAATAGGGGTACCACCCCCTCCCATGTAACTAAGCTAGAAGCAAGGAGAATGAGAGTTGTAGGAGCTACCAAGATAAGTAGGTATGGCGATAAGAAGGCCATAGTGTAGAGAAGTATCCACTGAAGCAAATTTGAAGATTGAATATAGGGTTGAGTTACCTCCACACTGTGAGAGTGTTGTCTCCGAATAGTCTAAAGGTCCTAAATGAATGGGTCTAGGGCCACCAACATTTCCCAACATGTTCCCCTTCCATCCAGGAACCACCAACATTAAGGTTCGTCCATCCATGTGGAGGTTTAGATCGACCACTTACACAAGTGTAGATCCTTGTGCTTTCTCGGCTTCCTTCCTCTTCAGCTTCCAAGGTGTTGAGTGATTGCATTAGATCGTCATCTTCCCCTTTGATGGGTCCACCATTTGGACATGCTTGATCAATAGGAGCGAGTCCACATAAGTGCAAAAAAATCTTCTCGATGCTTCTACAATCGGGGGTGGTTTCTGATGGATCACTTCGTTCCTCACATGCGATATGCGCCATAACATCATCAGCATCATCTCCCACTCCTACGCTTGGTCGAGCACCTGGAATAGCGGCACCTTGCTAGTATTGGGGATATGCTCCTTCAGCGGCCAGACCACCCTTATCACCTCCCACAATGCTCACGCCACGAGGCACATGCAAAAAATGTGGTATGTGTCATCGCGTTCCATGCCACAGAGTGTATATATGTCAAAAACCTTGAAATTTTGTTTCTTCTTCTTATCCCACGTTGTTAGGGAATTAGTGACCATCTTCCAAGCATATACACATACTTTAGAGGGAGTGGGGCACCCCTCCCACTATGTCCTCGACTTTGTCAAGTGCCCGGATTATTGCGCATGTTGATGTGTGATGAAGTGAATCCCATGCCATCTTGTACGCATTGCGGATGGAGAAGGTGCACTTTTTTCTAGTGCCCATTCCAGTACATCCTCTTCCCTCCTAGAAGAAGCTTGGTAATATATTTGATGTCCAACAAAGAGAAATATTAGTGAATGAGGTCCATCTTCCATTTGCCAGTTTGAGACAGTAGTTGTGACACAATGTAGTATTCAATTCCTTCTCACCGGCATTAGTTGATATGTGCTTGGCCTTGGCAACCACGGATTTTGCTACCCGTTGAAGGAGATATGCCCTAGAGGCAATAATAAATTGGTTATTATATATCTTTATGTTTATGATAAATGTTTATATACCATGCTATAATTGTATTAACCGAAACATTGATACATGTGTGATATGTAAACAGCAAAGAGTCCCTAGTATGCCTCTTAACTAGCTTGTTGATTAATGGATTATTAGTTTCATAATCATGAACATTGGATGTTATTAATAACAAGGTTATGTCATTATATGAATGATGTAATGGACACACCCAATTAAGCGTAGCATAAGATCACGTCATTAAGTTATTTGCTATAAGCTTTCGATACATAGTTACCTAGTCCTTATGACCATGAGATCATGTAAATCACTTATACCGGAAAGGTACTTTGATTACACCAAACGCCACTGCATAAATGGGTGGTCATAAAGGTGGGATTAAGTATCCGGAAAGTATGAGTTGAGGCATATGGATCAACAGTGGGATTTGTCCATCCCGATGACGGATAGATATACTCTGGGCCCTCTCGGTGGAATGTCGTCTAATGTCTTGCAAGCATATGAATAAGTTCATAAGAGACCACATACCACGGTACGAGTAAAGAGTACTTGTCAGGAGACGAGGTTGAACAAGGTATAGAGTGATACCGATGATCAAACCTTGGACAAGTAAAATATCGCGTGACAAAGGGAATTGGTATCGTATGTGAATGGTTCATTCGATCACTAAAGTCATCGTTGAATATGTGGGAGCCATTATGGATCTCCAGATCCCGCTATTGGTTATTGGTCGGAGTGAGTACTCAACCATGTCCGCATAGTTCGTGAACCGTAGGGTGACACACTTAAAGTTGGATGTTGAAATGGTAGAACTTGAATATGGAATGGAGTTCGAATATTTGTTCGGAGTCCCGGATGAGATCCCGGACATCACGAGGAGTTCCGGAATGGTCCGGAGAATAAGATTCATATATAGGAAGTCATTTTATGAGATTTAAAATGATCCGGAAGGTTCTATGGAAGGTTCTAGAAGGTTCTAGAAAAGTCCGGAAGAAACCACTATCGAAGGCGGTGTCCCAAAGGGACTCCACCTCCATGGCCGGCCAACCCTAGAGGGGGAGGAGTCCCAAGTGGACTCCCCCTATGGGGGCCGGCCACCCCCCCACATGGAAGGGGGGAATCCCACCCCAAGTGGGATTCCCACCTTGGGTAGGTTTCCCTATCACATGGAAGGTTTTGGGTTCGGGTCTTATTTGGAGACTTGTAGTCCAACACTTGGGGCTTCCACCTATATAATGAGGGACAAGGGGAAGGGGCCGGCCACCCCAAGAACCACCAAGGTGGCCGTACCCCTTAGTGGCCGGCGCCCCCCTCTCCCCAAACCCTAGCCGCCCCGCTCCTCCACTTCCCGCACGCTTAGCGAAGCTCCGCCGGATTTCTCCACCACCACCGACACCACGCCGTCATGCTGTCGGATTCAAGAGGAGCTACTACTTCCGCTGCCCGCTGGAACGGGGAGGTGGACGTCGTCTTCATCAACAACCGAACGTGTGACCGAGTACGGAGGTGCTGCCCGTTCGTGGCGCCGTGATCAAGATCTTCTACGCGCTTTTGCAAGCGGCAAGTGAACGTCTACCGCAGCAACAAGAGCCTCATCTTGTAGGCTTTGGAATCTCTTCAAGGGTGAGACTCGATAATCCCCTCGTTGCTACCGTCTTCTAGATTGCATCTTGGCTTGGATTGCGTGTTCACGGTAGAAATTTTTTTGTTTTCTATGCAACGAATCCCTACAGTGGTATCAGAGCCGTGTCTATGCATAGATGGTTGCACGAGTAGAACACAATGGTTTTGTGGGCGTTGATGCTCTTGTTATCTTTAGTTGAGTACTTTGCATCTTTGTGGCATAGTGGGATGAAGCGGCTCGGACTAACTTTACATGACCGCGTTCATGAGACTTGTTCCTCGTTCGACATGCAACTTGTATTGCATAAGAGGCTTTGCGGGTGTCTGTCTCTCCTACTATAGTGAAGATTCAATTTACTCTTCTATTGACAACATTAGTATCAACGTTGTGGTTCATGTTCGTAGGTAGATTAGATCTCTATCGAAAACCCTAAACCACGTAAAACATGCAAACCAAATTAGAGACGTCTAACTTGTTTTTGCAGGGTTTGGTGATGTGATATGGCCATAATGTGATGATGAATATGTATGAGATGATCATTATTGTATTGTGGCAACCGGCAGGAGCCTTATGGTTGTCTTTAAATTTCATGTTGAGTAGTATTTCAAAGTAGTTGTAATAGTTGCTACATGGAGGACAATCATGAAGACGGCGCCATTGACCTTGACGTTACGCCGACGATGATGGAGATCATGCCCGAAGATGATGGAGATCATGTCCGTGCTTTGGAGATGAAGATCAAAGGCGCAAAGACAAAAGGGCCATATCATATCACATATGAACTGCATGTGATGTTAATCCTTTTATGCATCTTATTTTGCTTAGATCGCGACGGTAGCATTATAAGATGATCCCTCACTAAAATCTTAAGATAATAAAGTGTTCATCCTTAATAGCACTGTTGCCAAGACTTGTCGTTTCGAAGCATCTCGTGATGATCGGGTGTGATAGAATCAACAAGTGCATACAACGGGTGCAAGACAGTTTTGCACATGCGGATACTAAGGTGGCCTTGACGAGCCTAGCATGTACAGACATGGTCTCGGAACACGTGATACCGAAAGGTAGAGCATGAATCATATGGTTGATATGATGAACACTTTGAGTGTTCGCCATTGAAATCACACCTTGTCTCGTGATGATCGGACTTAGGTGCGGTGGTTTTGGTTCGTGTGATCACTAAGACAATGCGAGGGATATTGTTTTGAGTGGGAGTTCACCTAGATTTTTAATTATGTTGAATTAAAATTTGAA
Organism: Lolium perenne; assembly: GCF_019359855.2. Classification (NCBI taxonomy): domain Eukaryota; kingdom Viridiplantae; phylum Streptophyta; class Magnoliopsida; order Poales; family Poaceae; genus Lolium; species Lolium perenne. The sequence continues at coordinate 77,911,596 of NC_067245.2, read as the reverse complement.
CTCAATTTGTCATAAACTTAGTCTAAACTTTTGCAAATATATGTTGTAGAGATGGCGTCCCCAATCAATTTTAACCAGTTCCTAGAGAAAGAAAAACTTAAGAGCAACGGTAGCAACTTCACTTGGGTTCCGTCATGTGAGGATCTTCCTCTCTCGCGGAAATCTGCAATTTGTGCTTGATGCACCGCTAGGTGACCCTCCTGCAGAAACTGAAACCGATGAAGTAAAAGCTGTTTACGAGACTCGGAAAACTCGGTACTCTCAAGTTCAGTGTGCCCTCCTGTGCAGTCTAGAAGCCGATCTTCAAAAACGTTTTGAGCACCACGATCCTCATGAGTTGGTCAATGAGCTGATAGCTATATTTGAAACTCATGCGGCCGCGGAATGCTATGAAGCATCGAAACATTTCTTCTGCTGCATGATGGAAGAAGGCAGCTCCGTTAGTGAGCACATGCTCGCCATGACCGGGCATGCGAAGAAACTCAGTGACTTGGGAATAGTGATTCCTAACAGACTGGGGATTAATCGTGTCCTTCAATCACTGCCACCAAGTTACAAGAACTTTGTGATGAACTACAATATGCAGAACATGAACAAGGAGTTACCTGAACTCTTTGGCATGCTAAAAGCTGCTGAAATTGAGATCAAGAAAGAGCACCAAGTGTTGATGGTCAACAAGACCACCATTTTCAAGAAACAGGGCAAGTCTAAGGGAAAATTCAAGAAGGGTGGCAAGAAAGCTTCCACGCCTCCTGTGAAACCTAAGAACGGCCCTAAGCCTGATGCTGAGTGCTATTACTGCAAGGAGAAGGGACATTGGAAGCGTAATTGCTCCAAGTATCTGGCTGATCTGAAGAGCGGCCTTGTCAAGAAGAAGAAAGAAGGTATATCTGATATACATGTTATAGATGTTTATCTCACTGGTTCTCGTTCTAGTACCTGGGTATTTGATACTGGTTCGGTTGCTCATATTTGTAACTCGAAACAGGAACTAAAGAATAAACGAAGACTACTGAAAGATGAAGTGACGATGCACGTTGGAAACGGATCCAAAGTCGATGTGATCGCTGTCGGCACACTTCCTCTACATCTACCTTCGGGATTAGTTTTAAGCCTAAATAATTGTTATTTTGTACCCGCGTTGAGCATGAACATTATATCTGGATCTTGTTTAATGCAAGACGGTTATTCATTCAAGTCTAAGAATAATGGTTGTTCTATTTTTATGAATAATATCTTTTATGGTCGAGCACCTGAAAAGAATGGCTTATTTCTGTTAGATCTCGATAGTAGTGATACGCATATACATAACATTGATGCTAAGCGAATTAAATTGAATGATAATTCTACTTATATGTGGCACTGTCGTATTGGTCATATTGGAGTGAAACGCATGAAGAAACTCCATACTGATGGATTACTTGAATCACTTGACTTTGAGTCACTTGATAGATGCGAAGCATGTCTAATGGGAAAAATGACCAAGACTCCATTTTCTGGTACGATGGAGCGAGCTACTGACTTATTGGAAATCATACATACCGATGTGTGCGGACCAATGAGCGTAGCATCGCGCGGTGGTTATCGTTATGTTCTAACCTTCACAGATGATCTGAGTAGATATGGGTATATCTATTTCATGAAACATAAATCCGAAACTTTCGAGAAGTTTAAGGAATTCAAAAGTGAAGTAGAAAATCAACGTAACAAGAAGATTAAATTTCTACGATCTGATCGCGGAGGTGAATATCTGAGTTATGAGTTTGGCATGCATTTAAAGAAATGCGGAATACTTTCACAATTGACACCGCCGGGAACACCACAACGAAACGGTGTGTCCGAACGTCGTAATCGAACTCTCTTAGATATGGTTCATTCTATGATGTCTCTTACTGATTTGCCATTATCATTTTGGAGTTATGCATTAGAGACAGCTGCATTCACTTTAAATAGAGCACCATCAAAATCCGTAGAAACGACACCGTATGAATTATGGTTTAATAAGAAACCTAAGCTGTCGTTCCTTAAAGTTTGGGGTTGCGAAGCCTATGTAAAGAAGTTAAAACCGGACAAGCTAGAACCCAAAGCGGAGAAATGCGTCTTCATAGGATACCCTAAGGAAACTATAGGGTACACTTTCTATCACAAATCCGAAGGCAAAATCTTTGTTGCTAAGAACGGAACCTTTCTTGAGAAAGAATTTCTCACTAAAGAAGTGACTGGAAGAAAAGTAGAACTCGATGAGATTGATGAATCTATACTCGTTGATCAGAGTAGCGCAGTACCGGAAACTGTTCCTGTACCGCCTGCACCGGCAACAGAGGAAGCTAATGATAATGATCATGAAACTTTGAACGAGGAAACTACTGAACCTCGCAGATCGACAAGGGAACGTGCCACTCCTGATTGGTATGATCCTTGTCTAAATGTCATGATTGTGGATAACAATGATGATGACCCTGCGACATATGAAGAAGCGATGATGAGCCCAGATTCCAACAAATGGCAAGAAGCCATGAAATCCGAAATGGGATCCATGTATGATAACAAAGTATGGACTGTGGTAGACTTACCTGATAGCCGAAAGGCTGTCGAGAATAAATGGATCTTCAAAAGAAAAACAGATGCTGATGGTAATATTACTGTCTATAATGCTCGACTTGTCGCAAAGGGTTTCCGACAAATTCAAGGAGTTGACTACGATGAGACTTTCTCACCTGTAGCGAAGCTAAAATCTGTGAGGATTTTGCTAGCAATAGCTGCATTTTTCGATTATGAGATTTGGCAGATGGATGTCAAAACGGCCTTCCTTAATGGAGACATTGAGGAAGAGTTGTATATGGTACAACCCAAAGGTTTTGTCGATCCTAAAAATGCTGACAAAGTATGCAAACTTCAGCGTTCAATCTATGGACTGAAGCAAGCATCAAGAAGTTGGAACCAACTCTTTGATAAGGTGATCAAAGACTTCGGGTTTATACAGTGTCATGGAGAGGCCTGTATTTACAAGAAAGTGAGTGGGAGCTCTGTAGCATTCCTGATATTATATGTAGATGACATATTATTGATTGGGAATGATATAGAACTATTAAGCAGTGTAAAAGGTTATTTGAATAATAGTTTTTCAATGAAAGACCTTGGTGAAGCATCGTATATATTAGGCATCAAGATTTATAGAGATAGATCAAGACGCCTAATAGGGCTATCACAGAGTACATATCTGGACAAGATTCTAAAGAAGTTTAGAATGGACGAAAGTAAGAAAGGGTTCTTACCTATGTTACCAGGCAAGGTCTTGAGTAAGACTCAAGGATCGGCTACGGTAGAAGAAAGAGAAAGGATGAGTAATATCCCCTATGCCTCGGCAGTAGGATCTATCATGTATGCCATGCTATGTACTAGACCGGATATTTCGCATGCTGTTAGTTTGACTAGCAGATATCAAAGTGATCCAGGAATGGAACACTGGATAGCGGTCAAGAATATCCTGAAGTACTTGAAAAGAACTAAGGATATGTTTCTTTGTTATGGAGGTGACCAAGAGCTCGTTGTAAGCGGTTACACCGATGCAAGTTGGAACACTGATCCTGATGACTCTAAGTCACAGTCTGGGTACGTGTTTATATTGAATGGTGCTGCAGTAAGCTGGGCAAGCTCGAAGCAGTGCACGGTGGCGAAGTCTTCAACAGAATCAGAGTACATAGCGGCTTCAGAGGCTTCATCAGAAGCGGTATGGATGAAGATGTTCATTGTAGAGCTCGGTGTGGTTCCTAGTGCATTGGACCCATTAATCATTTACTGTGATAACATGGGTGCCATCGCCAATGCACAAGAACCAAGATCACACAAGAGGCTGAAGCATATCATGCTGCGTTACCACTCGATTCGCGAGTACATCGAAGATGGAGAAGTAAAGATTTGCAAAGTACACACTGATCTGAATGTAGCAGATCCGTTGACTAAAGCTCTCCCTAGGGCAAAGCATGACCAACACCAGAATGCCATGGGTGTTAGGTATATTACAATGTAATCTAGATTATTGACTCTAGTGCAAGTGGGAGACTGAAGGAGATATGCCCTAGAGGCAATAATAAAGTGGTTATTATATATCTTTATGTTTATGATAAATGTTTATATACCATGCTATAATTGTATTAACCGAAACATTGATACATGTGTGATATGTAAACAACAAAGAGTCCCTAGTATGCCTCTTAACTAGCTTGTTGATTAATGGATGATTAGTTTCATAATCATGAACATTGGATGTTATTAATAACAAGGTTATGTCATTATATGAATGATGTAATGGACACACCCAATTAAGCATAGCATAAGATCATGTCATTAAGTTATTTGCTATAAGCTTTCGATACATAGTTACCTAGTCCTTATGACCATGAGATCATGTAAATCACTTATACCGGAAAGGTACTTTGATTACACCAAACGCCACTGCGTAAATGGGTGGTCATAAAGGTGGGATTAAGTATCCGGAAAGTATGAGTTGAGGCATATGGATCAACAGTGGGATTTGTCCATCCCGATGACGGATAGATATACTCTGGGCCCTCTCGGTGGAATGTCGTCTAATGTCTTGCAAGCATATGAATAAGTTCATAAGAGACCACATACCACGGTACGAGTAAAGAGTACTTGTCAGGAGACGAGGTTGAACAAGGTATAGAGTGATACCGACGATCAAACCTCGGACAAGTAAAATATCGCGTGACAAAGGGAATTGGTATCGTATGTGAATGGTTCATTCGATCACTAAAGTCATCGTTGAATATGTGGGAGCCATTATGGATCTCCAGATCCCGCTATTGGTTATTGGTCGGAGTGAGTACTCAACCATGTCCGCATAGTTCGCGAACCGTAGGGTGACACACTTAAAGTTGGATGTTGAAATGGTAGAACTTGAATATGGAATGGAGTTCGAATATTTGTTCGGAGTCCCGGATGAGATCCCGGACATCACGAGGAGTCCCGGAATGGTCCGGAGAATAAGATTCATATATAGGAAGTCATTTTATGAGATTTAAAATGATCCGGAAGGTTCTATGGAAGGTTCTAGAAGGTTCTAGAAAAGTCTGGAAGAAACCACTATGGAAGGCGGTGTCCCAAAGGGACTCCACCTCCATGGCCGGCCAACCCTAGAGGGGGAGGAGTCCCAAGTGGACTCCCCCTATGGGGGCCGGCCACCCCCCCACATGGAAGGGGGGAATCCCACCCCAAGTGGGATTCCCACCTTGGGTAGGTTTCCCTATCACATGGAAGGTTTTGGGTTCGGGTCTTATTCGGAGACTTGTAGTCCAACACTTGGGGCTTCCACCTATATAATGAAGGACAAGGGGAGGGGGCCGGCCACCCCAAGAACCACCAAGGTGGCCGCACCCCTTAGTGGCCGGCGCCCCCCTCTCCCCAAACCCTAGCCGCCCCGCTCCTCCACTTCCCGCACGCTTAGCGAAGCTCCGCCGGGTTTCTCCACCACCACCGACACCACGCCGTCGTGCTGTCAGATTCAAGAGGAGCTACTACTTCCGCTGCCCGCTGGAACGGGGAGGTGGACATCGTCTTCATCAACAACCGAACGTGTGACCGAGTACGGAGGTGCTGCCCGTTCGTGGCGCCGTGATCAAGATCTTCTACGCGCTTTTGCAAGCGGCAAGTGAACGTCTACCGCAGCAACAAGAGCCTCATCTTGTAGGCTTTGGAATCTCTTCAAGGGTGAGACTCGATAATCCCCTCGTTGCTACCGTCTTCTAGATTGCATCTTGGCTTGGATTGCGTGTTCGCGGTAGGAAATTTTTTGTTTTCTATGCAACGAATCCCTACACCCGTGCCCGTCCACCAGGCTAAGCCTTTCTTCAGGAGCTCTAGTCCATATTGCATCCCTTGCCAGGACGACAACATATTACCTACAAAAAATAGTGTCCTTTAACCAACAGTTAGGGTAGTATCTAGCTTTGAGAGTTGTTGCGCATAGAATGTCAATCTTCGTGAAAAGTCTCAAGGCCAAATGACATACGAGAGCTTGATTGAAGATACGAAAGTCTTTAAACCCAAGGACGCCTTTGTTTTCCGGATGAGTAAGTGATTTCCATGATTTATAATGTGTTATTCTCTTCCATTGTTTCAACCCTGACAAGTAGTTGCAGATTGTACGGTTTAGATCATCACATAGGCCCAAAGAAATCTTGAAGACTCCCATAATGTAAGTCGGTGTCGCCTGCGCAATAGCTTTGATGAGAGCTTCTTTTGTTGTTTGTGATAGTATACCATCATCCCACTCCATGAAACTCTTTGTTATACGAGCTTGAAGATTTCATAGTTTCCTTTGCTCAGTCTACCCTCTGGTGTTGGGAGCCCTAGATATTTAGCCCCAAATTCATGACTCTTCACTTGCAGTATTTCCCAATCTCATTCCGAATATTCTTTGGAGACCTTGGACTGAACATCTTTAAGCACTTAGTGACACTGATCAATGTACATGTAGCTCTTCCATAGACCATAGGCATCCAACACCCTTCTCACTTGATGTTCCTCCTGGTTTGTTTCTTGAAGAAGAGCAAGGTGCCGTTGAAAAAAAAAGCAAGTGTGACACACATGGCACATGTGTCCAGACTTTAACTGGGGGTATAGCTTGTTACATTATTCATTGTCGTAAAAGCGCAGATAAATAATCAGTGATAAAAAGGAATGAAAACGGCGAGAGTGGAGTCGTAGCCCACGTGATGGTGCAAACTAATCCAAGCTAACTCCATTAAATTTTATCGTGGATATCACCATGGTGACATATGTCATGATCCACTTCACCCTCTGTAATCTAATTTATATGCAAAAATTATTTTCCCTAGGTCCTTCTGACATGTCACAAGCCTTCCTAGCACAAAGACACTCTTATTTGGGAAAAACTTTAGAATAACCATATAAGTGCAGAGTTTCACAAACAAGTCGCATACATGCCAATAAATACAAAGATATTATTCCTGAAAAATTTATTAAATTATGGATACATCAAAATATAATCATATCAATGAAGGCTTCTATGACATATTTTTAACATGAACAAGAAGGACAACTACGGATATAGGGTTTTCCTCAAAATGGCACATCAATCTACACAGCCGACCTAGCAATCATAAGTGACATCGACTTTATGAGGAAAATGAAATACCTTAATACTCCATCCGTACCGGAATACAAGGCCACATCGTTTTGCAAGGCAAACTTTGACTAATAATTTAGTCAACTAAGTATGAGTTACTCCATTCGTTCACAATTATTTCGTATTATGGGTTTGGTCAAAGTCAAACTTTGTAAACTTTGGTCAAATATTTACAAAAAATATTAGCATTTGAGAAATAAAATCTATTGTACTAGAATTGTCATAGAATATATTTTCATATTATATTATTTGGTACTATGGATGTTAATATATCGTTCTATATTTTCGATCATACTTTGTAAACTTTGAGTTTGACTAAACCCAGAACACGAAATTAATAAAAACAGAGGGAGTACATGCCACCTAAAATATTTAATCAGATGCACATTTCAAATAACTTTCCGATGTATACTTTTGGATGCCTTATTGTTGTATTGTGATCCAAATTCATATACTAAAGGGAGGCTAACTTCTGACGAGCGGAGCGAGGTACGGATCGTTGGCACCGCCTATATATACATCTTGTAAGCCGCCGGCTAGGATTCATCAGATTATAAGATAACCCACAACATTTGTAAACACTCCCCGATATAGTGAAGTTTTGCTGGCTGGCGCCCGTGGTTTTTTCTCCTTCTGTGTTGGAAGGGGTTTCCACGTTAAATCTTGTGTCTCCGCTGCGTATTCCTTTATCGTTCTTCGTTATTTACTTGTCGCATTTATAACACTTATAACTTATATTCGATACACTAAATTAATAGTCAAAGTTTGACACGAAAACGTACTGTCCTTGAGGGATTAGTATAAGGAAAATGCTGCGTTTCCGCCGGAGGCTCCATCGCGTCGTGCCTCTGGATAGCGCGTCGTCGGATCGTTTTCATCGCGCGCTAACAACCTGGCACGCGTCCTCCCACGTGGTGAGACAGCGATGGGTGGGGGGGCCACCACGCTGCCTTATCTCTTCCGTTCTTCACCCGTCCAAACTTATCTGCCCGTAGCCTCCGAGCTCCACCATGCCGGCGAGCTGCTGCCCCGCCCCCATCCCTCACGCACGTCGCCGGCGAGATCTCAGCCCGCGTCACCACCAGCCTGATCCCAACGAGCTGCTGCCCCGCCCCCATCCCTCACGTACGTCGCCGGCGAGATCTCAGCCCGCGTCACCAGCAGCCTGATCCCAGCGAGCTGTTGCCCCGCCCCCATCCCTCACGCACGTCGCCGGCGAGATCTCAGCCCGCTTCACCACCAGCCTGATCCCAACTTGCGTCGGCGCCGTTTCTCGCCCAGTTCCGGCAGTCTCCACCGGGTGCTGCTAACAAGGGCAGCCATGGCAAGTGCGAAGTCCAAGCTCGTCGGCGCCATGACGGTGCTATGACGCAGCTGCAACAAGGTGGCGGCGGCGCCGAGGCGGCCATCCACGCGACATCAAGAGGGCGGAGCTGCAACCCCCGTCACCGGAGCTGCAAAAGCAGGCCGCCGGTGCTGCAAACCGCCGTGGCCGGAGCTGCAAAGGCCGTCCGGAGCTGTTGTATCCTCTGGCCACCAATGCTGCAAACCGCCCGTGGCCGGAGCTGCAAAGGCCGGCCGGAGCTGCTGCAGCCTCCCGCCACATGAGCTTCAAACACCGGCCGCCGGTGCTGCAACCTCCCGTCGCCGGAGCTTCAAAGGCTGGCCGCCGCTGCTGCAACCTCCCGTCGCTGGAGCTGCAAAGGCTAGCCCGCTGCTGCAACCTCTCGTCGTCGGAGCTACAAAGGCCGTCCGCCACTGCTGCAAACCCCCATCGCCGGAGCTGCATCCTCTGACCGCCGGAGCTGCAAAGGCCGGTAGCGGCTGCTGCAAGGGAGCACCACCGATGCTACAGGCGGTGGCGGCGGTGCTACCGGCGCGGGAGGTGGTGCGGCCAGTCGGCGTGGCAGGTAGACAACGGCGCTTCCATCGGTGGGAGCTAGTGCTGCAAGGAAGACGTGCAGGTGCTGCAAGGAGAGGCTGCGGCGCTTCCAACCGGAGTAGACGCGTTTCCGGTGAGGTCCCTTGCCGGAGAACCGGCGTTTCCGGTGAGGTCATTTGCCGGAGAAGCGGCGGTGCTTCCAGCCGGAGAGGCAGCGGTGCTTCCAGCCGGAGGCTTCATCCCTTACCGGAGTTCCGCCTGGTGATTTTTGCTTTTCTCCTGTGTGGAGAAGAGAAGAGCTGTACGCGTGTGGGTGGTGGTCCTGAGGACACGTGTCGCTCAGGGGACTCGGAGGTTCGGGGGAAATAATCCTCCGGAGGATCCTCAGCACTGTCCTTAGTATAAATTATAAAATCCGTTAACATAATTATGTTGCATATTTTTTGACTCCAAAATAGTTATGATATATTTAGAGAGATGAACCCTTTTGCCGAAAAGTTCACTTACAATGGGAAAAGTTGTCGGATGACAGGGAGTCATCACCAGGCATTCTATTTTTCTTTTACATATCCACTCTAATACTAGTAGTTTTGCATACGAGTGCACGGACGTACTAAGCTAGGTTACTCAACTTAAGTCCATGAAAGGTCAATTATTGAACTGCATGCCAAGTAACTTGGTACCCAAGGAGCTGAAGTCAATTTGCTCTAATCGACAACATCTGTCATATCACTACTCTAGGCGGACCCCTAAGTGTAGGAACCCCCTGTCCGAGAAGCCGGACACACCTGGGGGGGTAGCCTTGGATATAAAACCATCTCAAATCACTTTTGCGCATTCCATGTGGACACACACAAGTTTTGGGGCCATTCCCTAGATCCGATGCTCGATTTCCGATGAAACCATAGTTCTGTTGACCGCGCGGTCTACCCCTTTGACTGCATCCCATCGGGGGTCCCCCGGTGGGCATATGCCTCCATTTGAGCTTGGTTAGGTCATAGGTACATGTGGAAACAAGGATCATCCCATATGATCTCAAGTTTCTCTCCGGTTCAACTCCGAGGGAGTTCCCCCCTATAGATGCAGAATCTGCCTAAGTGTAGGAACCCCCTGTCCGAGAAGCCGGACACACCTGGGGGGGTAGCCTTGGATATAAAACCATCTCAAATCACTTTTGCGCATTCCATGTGAACACACACAAGTTTTGGGGCCATTCCCTAGATCCGATGCTCGATTTCCGATGAAACCCTAGATCTGTTTCTTGGGAAATCCTAGGGCGGGACCCCGCAGATCTACCCCTAGGGTAAGGGTTAGGGTTATAGTTAGGGTTAGCAATGTATGTGGAAACCCTAGGGTTAGGGTTAGAGTTAGAGTTAGGGTTAGAGTTAGCGTTAGCAATGTATGTGGAAACCCTATGGTTAGGGTTAGGGCTAGAGTTAGGGTTAGGGTTAGAGTTAGGGTTAGGGTTAGAGTTAGAGTTAGGGTTAAAGTTAGGGTTAGGGAATTCTTAAAAAATAGAACCATTTTTTACATAATGCATACTAGTAAATAAATAATAGAAACATAATAGAAAGTAATATGAGAGAGAGAAAAAAGAAAAAAATAAAAAAAAATCTATATGCCGAGGGTGGCCGTCGGCATAGGGGGGCCATGCCCTATGCCGAGGGTAGCCCTCGGCGTCTTACCTGACGCTGTGACCGCGCCGTCGCGTCGCCGCTCTGGCAGCAGCTATGCTGGTACCTACGCCGAGGGCCAGGTAGACGCCGAGAGTGGCCGTCGGCGTAGCCGCCTCTACGCCGACGGCATCGGTACGCCGACGGTCATCCTTCGAAGGTGCCCTGGCGAGGCCGTACGCCGACGGCCCCGATAAAAAGCCGTCGGCGTACGTGGTGGCCGTCGGCGTCTACCTCTATTCCTGTAGTGCTATGGTTACATTTTGCTGACAATTTGGAGAGAAAGTGAAAGCTTGCGCGGTTAAATTCCGAACGGTACTTAAAACGCGGTACCTTTGACCATGTATACAGTTTGAATAATTAATTAATACAGAATACTTGCGCTTCACTGTTCACATTCCGTACAGTTAGAAAAATAGCAGGAAAAAAAATGAAGATATTGAAACACGATAAGTCGGTACGTACACACAGTGCACACAAGTACATACTACGTATAGCTGAGGAGAATGGGAAACAGATCGAGACGTTTGAAACCAAAACCGTCATGCAATCAGTCACACACTCACACACATATTGCGGTACTAGCAGTTTGCTACCACTACAAGGAAAAACTTTATTACCGGCGCACCAAAAACGGCTATTGCCGGCGCACCAGAGCCTGCCGGTGGGAACAGGCCGGTGGTAATGAGTTACCGCCGGCGCACCAGCCGGTGCGCCAGCAGTAACATGAATTATCCCCGGCGAACCAGGCCTGGTGCGCCGGCGGTATGTTTTTTCGAAATTCAAAAAAAAAAGCCCGATCCAGATCTAGATCTAGCTCGGGTTCATCTAGCTCGGGTCCTCGAAAACAGTGGCCGTGCGTTGCCTTGTCGTCGTTGCCGCACCGGTGTAGGAGGAGGAGAATGAGGCCGGAGGTGGTGGTTTAGGAGGAGGAGGATAAGGCCGGAGGTGGTGGTGGTGCTTTAGGAAGAGGAGGAGGAGGAGAAGATGGCCGGAGGTGAAGGTGGTGGAAGAGGAGAAGGAGAAGGCGGAGATGGCGGTAGAGTCCCGCGGAGGAGGAAGTTACCGGAGGAGGAGGAGGTTACCGGAGGAGGAGGAGGTCACCGGAGTAGGAGGAGGTCACCGGAGTAGGAGGAGGTCACCGGAGTAGTAGTCGTCTTCGGAGGCCATCGGTGAGTATTGCAAGGAGAAGAGCAGGAGGAGGAGGGGGAGAAGTGAAGAAGGAGAAGAGGGATGAGGGCCGGCTTGACTATATAGTGTGGGTTACCGCCGGCGCACCAAGTAGGGTGGTGCGCCGGGGGTAATTTTTTTTATTTTTTTCACCCAAATCTTAAATCTCAAAAAAGTCATGTTTCTGTTTACCAAATGACGAATCCATTTTTTCTCCAAACGGCCGTGGGCCGTTGAATTCGAATAGGAAATTTCGAGTAGATCGATTCTGATATAAAAAAAGTTTTTCATCGGAGGTCGTATGCAACCAGAAATCCCGTTTTACCGAAAGATGACGCCATTTTGCATAATACATCGAAATTCAAATTTTCACTAAAACTAGATCACATATTACATGGGCATTTCAAAGGATTTTATTTTTTGAATTTTCTATCATTTTCTATTTTTTTCGAAAACTGAAAAGGCGATTCCGAGGGGGGGGGGGGGGGGGAGAGAAAAATCTAGGCAACTTACCCCCGGCGCACCTCTATGGTGGTGCGCTGTGGTAAATTGTCTACCACCGGCGCACCACCATAGAGGTGCGCCGGGGTAAGGTGCCCATATTTTCTGTTTCCGGCCAGAACTCTTCGAATTTTATTCCCGGCGCACTAAATTTTCTTGTGCGCCGGCAGTATAGGTTCTTCGCCGGCGCAGCCTAACATGGCTCGCCGGCGGTATTTTGCCACCGGCGCGCGTCAATGATGGTGCGCCGGCACCCTTCCGTTCAGCTATAGCCCTTTTTCTAGTAGTGTACCACCTAACTTCACCATTTTATGCTGTTTACTAATCAGTTGTCCCACACGCCAAGGAGTACAAACACGCAAAATTAGCAGTTCGTTCCTGTTTTCTTTTCTTTGAACGGATCGAGAGAGAAAATTTCAAATAAATTAGTCGTTCTGTTATTTTCACTTAGTTAACACTTCGAGATTTTTTGACTCACTTAAACCTCAGGCTATTTACTCATTTTTTTGGAAGAATGCAATATATTTTGTTTATTTAGAGTATTATATTTTCTGCATTTTCTACATCTTATATTTTTCTTCATGTGTCATGATTAGTAAAGTCTACAGAATTAGTTTCGACATTGTTAAAAGATCACCATATTAGAGATCCAATGTAATAATAATATGGAATGTAGGATCAAATCTCAATTTTATTTCACTTTTTTTGAAAGGAATGCGGTAGGGGAAGCCCCTACAACCATTTTTTTAGTTAAATAATAGGAACCCAGATCTTCATCTATGGGTATTGAAACTCGGTGGCTAGGTTGTACATCCACTTTTCTAACCAACTGAGTTAGGCTCACTTCTTAATCTTATTTCACTTCGTACCATAAATGGAAGACATTTCAATTTCACTCCACCACAATCTCTAAATCCATGGAAGTCCTTTCGACATTGTTAAAATGTCACCATATTAATGAAGACCCAGTGTCTCAGAAATTTGAGAAAGAAAATCAAAAATACGGAATGTAGGATCAAATCTCAATCTTAGTTCAATTTGCACAGTACATGAAAGTTGTATCAATATATATCACTCCGCGGCTGCAGCTGAATCCTTAGAAAAAATTTCAGCATCATTAAAATATCACCATATTGATCAAATCCAATGTCTCGCAAATTTGAGAAAAAGGTAAACATGGAAGTGGGATCAAATCTCAATCTCATTTCACAATGTGGAAGCCGGTTTGACATTTCACTCTGCTGCAACCTTTGAATCCATCGAAGTTGTTTCAACAATATTTAAATATCACAATTAATGATGATCAAATGCTATAAATTTTGATAAATACAAGTAAACATAGAATGTGGCATAAAATCTCAATTTTGTTTCACTCTATGAGTTACATGGAAGCTGTTTGGACATTTCAATCTGTCGAAACCTCTGAATCCATAACCATTTCGACATAATTATCAGTCATGATATTTGTGAAGATCCATAGTCTCACAAATTTGAGAAACAAACACAAACATGGAAGATGGATCAAATGCCAATTTTATTTCACCGTTTGCAGTACATAAAGGCCATTTCAACAATTTATTTTTTGCCACAGACCCTGTATCCATGGAATTCGTTTCAACATTGTTAAAAAAATCACCATATCAGTGAAGATCCAATGTCACACAAATTTGAGAAGCAAAATCAAGCATGGAAGGCGTGATGTAATCTCAGTTTAATTTATTTCACTTTGTGCAGTGCATTTACAAACAAATGGCAGTCATTATTTGCAAAATCTGACCTCCGGTGCCTGCATGGTCAGCCGTATAGCTTTGGCAGCTCGACGCATGCACCGATCCTATACTTTAATTTATAAGGAAAAGAAGAATCAAACTAAAAATAAACAAACGAAAGAAAGAATCGCCTCAATGTCAATGTTTTGTTAATCTGCCACCCCTGATTATTTTGTTGTTCCTAAGTCGGTTCGCCTCGCTGAATAGTAGCCGTTGATTTGCCGTTCAAAATTAGATCCTTGAAACGATCATCTCTCTCCTCTGCACCTTCTCCATTTTTTCAATGTTGTAGAACACCGCTTCGGCTGCCGCTGACACCAGCTCGGCCATGTCCCTGCAGAGACAGATCGTCGTGGTTAGACAAACAGTTGCTGCATGCAATGCATGGGAGAAGATCGATCGAAGTTCGAATTAGAGGAAGAGAAATGCATGCATGCGTGATGGATGGATGACGTACCCTGTGGCGGAGTTGTAGGTGATCCCGACGGTGTTCTTGGCCTCGCGTAGCGCGAACCTGAAGCGCTCGAGGTCGCGGGGGAGGTAGACGTCGGAGTCTGCGATTGCCTGGGGCAGGATAAGTTCGGAGGGCTTGATGTTGTAGAAGATGGGGATGATGGCCTTGCGCGACTCGACGATCATGGCGAGCTCGCGGAGGCAGTACTCGGAGTCGCAGTAGCTCGGGGAGAAGATGGCGACCGCGACCCTGCACTCGCGGATGCCGGCGCTGATCCGGTCCTCCAGCCTGTCGCCGGGCCGCATCGACATATTGTCCAGGAAGCCGTTGACGCCGTCCCGGGCGAGGCGCTCGTAGAGCAGGCGCGCCACCGTGCGCTTGGTGTCCACCCCGCGGTGGTTGATGAAGACATCGTAGCGGGCCTCCCCGGTCACCGACTCCTCGTCGTAGTACTCCACCCGCCGCGCCACCAAGGCTTGCTGCTGCCTCGTCCTCCCCTCGATCACCTGCGCTGCCGCCTCTGCCGACGCTCTCAACCGCGAAACCATGGCGGACGATCTGCGTGAGTACCCGGTGGCGGCTGTAGAGAAGGATGCAACTCAATGTATTGATTGGGTGCATATGGCGTTCCATATATAGGCCACTACAGGAATCCATCGAGGTGCCGACGGCCGGCGGCCCTCGGCGTACCACCGCCTCGCCCTCGGCGTATGGTACGCCGACGGGGACCCTCGGCATAGCTCCTCGGGCAAGGTCAGCCTCGGGACAGCCCAGCTGGCCGTCGGCGTAGAGGAGACCGTCGGCGTAGAAGGCGAAGGCCGAGGGCGACGACCACCCGTCGGCGTACTAGCCCTCGGCGTAGCAAGCTAACGGACGACGTCGACCTGACGGTCGTTACCTCTACGCCGAGGGTGCGGCCGTCGGCGTACGCTGCCACGCGGCGGGCTCTGGCGAGCCGTGGCGCGCGCTACGCCGAGAGTGAGGCCGTCGGCGTACGCTGCCACGCGGCAGGCCCTGGCGAGCGCTGGCGCACGCTACGCCGAGCGTGAGGCCGTCGGCGTACTCTGCCACGCGGCAGGCCCTGGCGAGCGCTGGCGCACGCTACCCCGAGGGGGAAGCCGTCGGCGTACATGAGACCATTTGGTCCATGTCGACGCTACCCCGAGGGGGAAGCCGTCGGCGTAGCTTGGACCATTTGGTCATTTTTTTTGGTTTTTTTGCTGTTTTCCAGATTTGGCAGATAATAAAAGCACATAAAATTCACAGGAACTTCGCATGAAGTGCAAATACACATAACATGAAGTGCATACATAGTGTCATAGTGGATACATAGTGCCATAATGTGCATACATGGTGGTGCCCTAGTGTGCATACATGGTGCCATAGTGTCGATAAGAGATACAATGCGACAACTAGAGGAGCTCGTCGCCGCTAGACACCGGCCCGGGCCGATTCCTTCCGGTAGAAGCTGCGGAAGAACCACCGGGAGAAGGACCGGGAGAAGTACCGGGAGAAGTACCGGGTGTAGCACCGGGAGAAGGACCACCATGATGAACCGGTGTGATCTCCCTCCCACCACCCTGGTTTCCGGAACATCCCGTTCCCTACACACATGTTCCCGAGATGTTAGCAATTTGCGAGGCAAAGGAAAGCCGTAGTATTCGGTTTGGCGAAGAACTTACCGTTGTTCTCCCATAGTACTCCGCAGCGAAATTTTCCTTCGATGGCATGTTTGGCGCCGGCCCCGGAAAGGGAGGCATCGGCCCTAAATCCGCTGTCTGTCCAGTTTGATTGGCCACCATCGACGCCTGCAAGATAGTTTACATGTCAGTCTTTGAAGAAATGAAGCATCAAACTAGGGGAAAGTGGGACTTGTCATCATTTGCGAAAACAAAGGTTGGAACTTACATGTATATATGCCATGTACTCCATGAAGTGCTGCTGGTGCTGGTTGAAGGCCACCTGATATTCTTGATGAGCGACCACGTAGGCCGCCTCGAAGTCAGGCTACAATTTCACAAATTCATGTCTCGTTAGCACTTAGCAATGTATGAACGAAAGTCGGAAAGAGGATGGAAATGAGGGAAACTTACGTCGTATGCGGGTTGTTGCCGAGCCCGGCGACGAGGCGGGAGAGGGGGGCTGTCCTTGGTGAGTCCCGCCTTGAGACGCGTGAAGGTCGTGGTGAGGGTATGCTTGACGGCCTTGTTCAGCATGGCGAGACGGCCATGCGGCAACCCTCCGGACGACAGGACCAACGACTCCTCGTCGACCTCCGCGCTCATGGGGTCATCCACCTCCAGGTGACGATGCCTCACCATCTCGCAGTAGTTCTCGACGTCCTCGGCGTAGGTGCCGAAGTACTCAGGGAGCGAGGGCTGAGGCTGCGAGAGATCGGGCTTCTTAAGCCGCATCTTGTTGTATATCTCGAGGTCAGACATCTCCTCCTCGGGTCCTAACGCGGCCCTCTGCATCGCGAAAGGAAATGTTGTGAGAACCAACTTTGAAACTGAAGTAAAATAAAATGAATACATACCGTCTTCCCCTTGTAGCGCTCGTAGCTGAGGTTTCCCCCACAGTGTGTGCCACCGTCGCCTCGGTTCTCCGCGTTCCGCCTCGCCACGGCTGCAAAGTCCTCGTCCATCTTGAGCCACCTCGTCCTAACCATCTCCTCCCATGCCTCGGCATGCGGCTCGGCCCAATCGGGGATAACCTGAAAATGCAATACTCAACTCAATCTAATGCAATCGCAACTTAGTAGCAATGTAGAATCTCATTGACATTTTACTCACCGACATGTAGTCCTCCACCGTCATCTCGTACTCGGCCTTAGCATTCTTACCGACAATGTCCGGCTTATGGACCCTCTCGCCTCTCTCTCGCCAGAAGTGACCCGCGGACGTGATCCTTTGGTTGTACCACACTGCGGTGTCAACCTCTCACAAGTCGCCCGCAAAGTCCTGTTCGCGGCCGCCTCCTCAACCTCGGGCGCCACACGATAAAAACACTTCAATCATGCAAAAAACAATTGTGAGATTCATGAGTTAGAACATTGGGGTCATCAAATATGAACGAAGCTCGAGAAAATATGTCTTACCCAAAACTTTCTCATCACGGCCTCAGCAGCCGTCGGGAAGCCTACGCCAGGGGCACTCTCGTAGTCCGTCCAAGTAGTGGCTAGCTTCATCTCGCCAGCTGGGACAGTGCCGAGGGGATAGTACTTGCCCGGCCAGAACTTCCTAAGCAAAGCTCCAATCATGCTGCTAGGCGGCGCCCCTTGACCCCGGAGGAAATATCCAATTGCTGCACATGAAAATCAAACATTAGCACATGAAAATCAAACATTAGTACATGAAAATCAAACATTAGTACATGAAAATCGAAATTGCCAAATTAGTACACTTACTCAGTGCCAGCAGGAATTATAAGGGTCTTCGCCTCATGGGTCTTAGGCTCCTTCCTCTCGTCGGGGACTCTCGCTTCCCCACGAATCTTCAGTGCCTTCGGCCGCCCATCCTCCTCCGGAGTCTCAAACCCGCGGCTAGAGTCCTCCTCGGCTCTAAACTCCGTCTCCGCCTCCTCTCTAGACGTCCCCTCCAAAAAGAACCCGGAAGCAACGTCGCACGAAGCCGAGGGTGGTGGCTCAAAGTCCGGTCCTCCCCAGCCACCTCCACCTCCACCTCCACCTCCTCCCAAGCCACCTCCAGCTCCACCACCTCGTCCCCGTCCTCGTCCTCGTCCTCGTCCTCCTCCTCCTACCGCAAAGTCCTCGTAACGCGGATTGCGACGCGGTTCCCTCTCACTCCTTCTAACATTGTTCTTGCGTTGTTGCATCTTCTTAAGCAAGCTCGACGAGTCCTCCTTGCCGCCGCTCATATTGTTCAATCACCTGCATTGAGAAAGAGAAAACAATTAAGAAGCATGTTGAAAAATATATAAATAGTAAGCATAAAGACACTAAACAATTAAGAAGCATGTTCAAGAATATATAAATACTAAGCATAAAGATACTAAGCAATAAAGAAGCATGTTGAAAAAAATATAAATACTAAGCATAAAGATACTAAACAAATAAGAAGCATGTTGAAATATAAACACATAAAAGACCCTCACCAGCCGTCATCAATCTCATCGTCAATCTCATTTTCTTTCTCCTTGCCACTATCACTATCACTATCTTTTGAGTAGTAAGTTGGATTTTGATAGACGGGTGGAGGCTCATCATCGCTATCATCTTCCACTTGTAACTTCTCGAGCATATCTATGTCCTTTAGATCCACCACTGACTCACCACGAGTTTCTGCATCGTTCCTGAGGTCCTCTTCAAGAACACATTCTAACTCAAAGTGCCCGAAGTCCTCTTCCTCTTGATAGAAAATTCCCTCGTATGTTACAGGGTCAATGTTGTTGTAATCGTCCTCGGAGGGAATCGGTAGGTTACCATGTGGCGATACCTGGAACACGACTTCCCAGCCGTTGAGGGCCGCTTTCTGGCATGGGTACGGCAAATAATAAACTTGCTTGGCTTGGTGAGCAACAATATAGACATCGGCTCCGGTATAGGTGGTGGAAGGCTTAACTTCAACTAACCCAATGGACTTGGTAATTCTCTGTCCACCTCTTGGGTCGAACCAATGACACTTGAACACAACGAGATTGAGTTGTTTGTTTGTACGGTTGAAGGTCAGCTCGTATACATTCTCTAACCTCCCGTAGTAATCAAAGGTATCGGATCCTTTAGTGAAGACACCAGTATTTATCGTTTTTGGATTCGCCGGCCCTTCCGGTGTGTCTCTCGTATGGAATCGAAACCCATTCACGTCATACTTCTCATACTTCATGACGTCACGGTTACAACCTTGGGAAACACATCTCAACTCATCTGTCATCTCAACGTTTGCATCAGCTCCCTACAATCACGGTTCAAATTTGTTGTGTGCATTAGTTACGTGGAATAACAGGGACAAGTCACATATTGGTAGGTAAGAGGGACAGCTTAGACATTACTTTTTTCATGAACCAAGACACAAAGTTTATTTTTACTTCGGGAGCACCCTCTTTCAATAGAGTCTCCAACTCCGCGCCCGTGGGATCGCGCGGAAGCCACCACTGTTCATCCGTGAATTCGCTGAAAGGATACAATAAGCATTAGACCGAGTTGAGTGTAGGTGATCGAAACTAGATACAATAAGCATTACACCATGTTACCTAATGAAATCGTGACCGCCATCGTCGTCGTCCCCCCCCCACCACTTCCTTCATGTTCATAAGCACATAGAGCATTATGCAATCCTTCTCTTCCCTCTCCAATCTATATTTTTGTCCTTTACCAGCCTTGCCACCGGGACATTGGAATAGTTGAAGCTTGGGGTCATTCATGGGCACGTCGACATTGTAACGAGAGACCGGGTTATGCAGAGTGGGAACTTCATCAGGATAGTACGTTGTTGCGGCATCTGCCATCTCCCGAAGGCACGTTGCCTCAGCTATGCATGCTTCAATCTTGGCTTTGTTTCCAGTTATCTTCCGAATATACTTGAACTCTCTCTCAATACAAAACTGCCACCGAAACTGCACTGGGCCACCCAATAGTGCCTCGTTTGCGAGGTGCACAATGAGATGTGCCATCGGAGTAAAGAAGCCTGGCGGAAAGATCATCTCCAAATTGCATAACAACTCCGGCACTTGAACTTGCAGCTTCTCAATAACCTTAGGACATATCTGCTTAGCACAGAGCGTGCGGAAGAAATGGCTCAACTCCGCGAGCACTCGCCATATTTTCTCGGGGAGATACCCTCGAAGCATCACCGGCATCAGCCGCTCAATCCATATATGATAGTCGTGACTCTTGAGCCCGGTGACTTTTCCGTCGAAAGATTGACTCCCTTGCTCATATTCGAACAATAACCATCAGGGAACATCACAACGTATTTTAGCCACTTGAATGCCTCCTTCTTTTGGATGGAATCAAGGCAGAAGTCGGCGTGCGGCTTGAACCAATTCTTTCGACGGCCAGTAGGACGTTGCATGTGTAATTTCTTCCTATCACAGAGCTTCTCAACATCAACTCTAGCCTTGACATTATCCTTTGACTTCCCGGGAATGTTTAGGCACGTGTGAAATAAGGACTCCGCGACATTCTTTACGGTGTGCATCACATCGATGTTATGGGGCAGTTCGAGGTCCTTGTAATACTCGAGCTTCGTTAAGGCTGCCTCGTGAGTCCAGTTGTGCGTTACACCATATCCCTCAAATTGATGGCCAGATTCCGATGCCGCTGGCACGAGAGCACGTAGCTCGGCATCAACAGCTATACCATCGAACTTTGGCACCTCTGTTACTTCATGCACAACTTTGCCTTTCTTGAAGTTCTTTTTGTCTTCTCTGAACGGATGCCTCCGTTTGAGGTACTGCCGATTCGTGTCAAACGCAACATACTTGCGACCCTTATTTAGCCAAAGGAACTCAAGTCGATGCCTGCACACTGGGCATGGCCATTTACCAGCTGTACACCATCCACATGTTAGGGCGTACCTGTGCATGTCATGCATGGTATACTGCAACCAAACTTTCATGCAGAAGTTTGTCTTCGATGCTCGGTCGTACGTCAACGTCCCGTGGTGCCAAGAGTGGTTCAAATCTTCCACAATCGGCTGCATGTAGACACTCAAGTTCTTCCCCGGGTAATGGGGCCCTGGAATGATCAGCGATAGAAACATGGTCTTCCTCGTCATTAGGACTCCGGGAGGGAGATTGAGCGGAATTACAAACACGGGCCAACAACTGTAATTGGAATTCGACATACCATATGGATTGAAGCCATCCGTAGCTATCGCAATTCGACATTCCGAGCATCCGCTGCCATATGGGGGTATTTTCTATCAAAGTTCTTCCATGCATTGCCATCAGATGGATGTCCCATCTTCGTCCGCCCCTGATTGTCCTTTATTCGAGTCCCCATCTTGTGCCACGTCATCTGTTTGGCGGTCTCCTCAGTCAAGTAAAGCCGCTGGATTCTTTTTATGAATGGGAGATACCGAAGAATCGACTTTGCGATCTTTGACTGCCTCACCTGACCATCCTTTCCCGTTACCTCTTCATACCTAGAGGCCTTACAAATGGGACAGTACTTGTCCTCCGCAAACTGTTTCCAGAAGAGAACACAGCCATTTTCACAACAGTCTATCCTTTGATAATCCATGTTGAGCGCCGACATGAGTTGCCTCGTCTCGTGCAGGCTTTTAGGCAGACAATGCCCTTTGGGCAACATGTTACCAGTTGTTTTCAGACTTGCTTCGAAGCCGTCACGGGTGGTGTTGTACCGGGTCTTGTCGGCTAGACATTGGGAGATGGCATCGAGCTGAGAAATCTCGGCGCCATCGTACAGAGGCGTCTTAGCAGCGACTATCATATCATAGAAGGCCTTCGCGGCTGGCTCTGGTTCCTCCGGTTCTGGAGGTTCCTCCGGTTCTGGCGGTTCCTCCCGTGAAGGTGGCGACTCTGGCATGTGGGCATCGACAAGATCATCTAGAAAGTCTCTAACCCCATCGTACTCATTGCCATTGAGCCGCTGCCGCATCACCTCACCTCTGTCACGTTCGTGCTCATCAAAGTCGATCTGCGTGACGTAATGAGGCATATACCCATATTGCAGAAGGTGTTTAAACATGTCATCCTTTCCACGACGGTGATGCTTCAAGCAACGATTGCACGGGCAAAGTGGCTGAACCTTCTGTTTTGTACCACGCGCCAACTCCTTCACTAAATGCCAAGTCTTCCTTATCCACTCATCTGTTTTATTAGTCGCACTAACACGGCCGGTGTACATCCATCCATTATCAGCCATCCTCTGCTCTATTGGAAGCCAAACGACAAGCATAGCATTTATATCAAATAGGAAAATGCATCATATTTTAATTTTTTTAACAGGCAAAACGAATGCATCAACCTACATCTCTACTAGGTGGGCTCCTAGCAGCCGCCGGATCCGTAGATTGAGTACGTTCTCCATGCTCTACCCCGGTCCGAGTCAAAATTTCGGCAGCACCTCCCCGCTGCTCTCCCGATACACGTCTCGCCAAAAAGACAAGAGGATGTGCATCCGGAGAACAACGGTGAGGCGCTGCCGAAATCCTGACTCGGACCGGAGCAGAGCATGGAGAACGTACCCAACTACGGAGCCGCCGACTGTCTCAGAATGCCGCAAGCGTTACGGTTGAAAATATGCCGACCACTAATGCATATTTATCCACGTAACGCTTGAGGACGGGAAGTGACACCTAGGTTACGCAACTTGACTTGGAAAATGAATCTAGTGACATAAATAAAATGCGGAGAAGAAGTTCGAAATTTTGCTCACCCTCGGCTGTAGAGGAAGTAGTGGAACAACCGGCGAGAAGCGCGTCAAGATCCGGGATCGTCACGCCGGGGTGCTCACGAAGAGGCGGTCACGGCATGGCCTATTACAAATTCACCAAATTCACATTATTAGACATATTTCTACTAAACAATCCGGTGGCGGCTAACAAATTAACTAAGCAAAAAAATCCTAACTAACTCGGGTAAGATATGAATTCGGGCCAGTCTTAGTATAATTTGGAGCAAACCATGTACTGTAGTAGTAGCGAAGAAGCTAACATACATGGATGTGTTCCTTGTAGCTACTACTGTAAACCTCCTGTTAACAGATTAACTAAGCAAAAAAATCCTAACTAACTAACTAACAGCTAACAAATTTCTATTTCTAACTAACTAACTAACTAACAAATCCTAACTAACTAACACTAACTAACTAATCCTAACACTAACTAACACTAACATATACCTGCGGGAGGAGATCGATGGCCGGGGCGGCGCGCGAGGAGAGGGCCGAGGGGCGCGGTGGCCTGCGAGAGGAGGGGCTGGGGCGGGCGGCGGCTGGCGGCGGGCGGCGGCGGCTGGCGACGGGCGGCGGCGGCGGCTGGCGACGGGCGGCGGCTGGCGACGGGCAGGGAGGGGCGGGACGGCGGGTCGTGGAGGGGCGGGCGGCGGCTGGCGGCGGGCTGGCGGCGGCTGGCGACCGGCAGGGAGGGGCGGGGACGGCGGGTGCCGGCGGGTGGCGGCGCGCGCGGCGGCTCGGGAGGCGGCGGCGCGGCGGCTCGGGAGGCGGGCGGCGGCTGAGGGAGGAGCGGGCGCGCGGGAGGAGGAAAACGCGAGCGGGAGGAGGAAAACGCGAGCGCGCGTGCGTGGCCGACCAGGTGCTTGTTATCCAAATCCCCAGATACGCCGAGGGCCACCCTCGGGATCCATGCTATCTAAGGTTTTCCTCCGGTTCACCCCACCGGTGAGTTCTGCCCTATACGTCCAGGACATGCCTAAGTGCCGTCAGCGCATGTGCGTGTAGCCGAAAGACCCCGGGGGTACAACATTAGACAAACAACACCACACCATGCTGGTGGTGGTGTTTTGTTGGAGAAGAACACATGGGTATATATAGGGAGGCGAGGGGCTGAAACGGCGAGAAAAGCTGGCGGGAGAAAATGGCGGGAAAAATTGGCGGGAAAGATTGGGCGGGAGAAATGGGCGGGAAAAAGGAAAAAAAAGATGGATGCTAAGCCGACGGTGCCCCTCGGCATAGGCTAGACAGCTGACGTCATTTTGGCGGGAGGGGCGGGAGGATTCGGCGGGAGAAATTGGCTCAGCTACGCCGACGGTGGCCCTCGGCATAGGCTTCACGCCGTCAAGGTTCAGTTAGGGCATGGCCGCGGGGCGACGGGACGGGGTCGCACCCTCAACCTATGCCGAGGGCCGCCGATACGCCGAGGGCCACCCTCGGCATAGCGTGTCATACGCCGAGGGGCGCGATACGCCGAGGGGCGCTTCGAGCAGCTGGGCTGACCGGGCAGTACGCCGACGGCCCCGACATTTGGCCGTCGGCGTACGCCACGGCCGTCGGCGCAGCGCAGCATTCCTGTAAATATCACCATATTGATCAAATCCAATGTCTCGCAAATTTGAGAAAAAGGTAAACATGGAAGTGGGATCAAATCTCAATCTCATTTCACAATGTGGAAGCCGGTTTGACATTTCACTCTGCTGCAACCTTTGAATCCATCGAAGTTGTTTCAACAATATTTAAATATCACAATTAATGATGATCAAATGCTATAAATTTTGATAAATACAAGTAAACATAGAATGTGGCATAAAATCTCAATTTTGTTTCACTCTATGAGTTACATGGAAGCTGTTTGGACATTTCAATCTGTCGAAACCTCTGAATCCATAACCATTTCGACATAATTATCAGTCATGATATTTGTGAAGATCCATAGTCTCACAAATTTGAGAAACAAACACAAACATGGAAGATGGATCAAATGCCAATTTTATTTCACCGTTTGCAGTACATAAAGGCCATTTCAACAATTTATTTTTTGCCACAGACCCTGTATCCATGGAATTCGTTTCAACATTGTTAAAAAAATCACCATATCAGTGAAGATCCAATGTCACACAAATTTGAGAAGCAAAATCAAGCATGGAAGGCGTGATGTAATCTCAGTTTAATTTATTTCACTTTGTGCAGTGCATTTACAAACAAATGGCAGTCATTATTTGCAAAATCTGACCTCCGGTGCCTGCATGGTCAGCCGTATAGCTTTGGCAGCTCGACGCATGCACCGATCCTATACTTTAATTTATAAGGAAAAGAAGAATCAAACTAAAAATAAACAAACGAAAGAAAGAATCGCCTCAATGTCAATGTTTTGTTAATCTGCCACCCCTGATTATTTTGTTGTTCCTAAGTCGGTTCGCCTCGCTGAATAGTAGCCGTTGATTTGCCGTTCAAAATTAGATCCTTGAAACGATCATCTCTCTCCTCTGCACCTTCTCCATTTTTTCAATGTTGTAGAACACCGCTTCGGCTGCCGCTGACACCAGCTCGGCCATGTCCCTGCAGAGACAGATCGTCGTGGTTAGACAAACAGTTGCTGCATGCAATGCATGGGAGAAGATCGATCGAAGTTCGAATTAGAGGAAGAGAAATGCATGCATGCGTGATGGATGGATGACGTACCCTGTGGCGGAGTTGTAGGTGATCCCGACGGTGTTCTTGGCCTCGCGTAGCGCGAACCTGAAGCGCTCGAGGTCGCGGGGGAGGTAGACGTCGGAGTCTGCGATTGCCTGGGGCAGGATAAGTTCGGAGGGCTTGATGTTGTAGAAGATGGGGATGATGGCCTTGCGCGACTCGACGATCATGGCGAGCTCGCGGAGGCAGTACTCGGAGTCGCAGTAGCTCGGGGAGAAGATGGCGACCGCGACCCTGCACTCGCGGATGCCGGCGCTGATCCGGTCCTCCAGCCTGTCGCCGGGCCGCATCGACATATTGTCCAGGAAGCCGTTGACGCCGTCCCGGGCGAGGCGCTCGTAGAGCAGGCGCGCCACCGTGCGCTTGGTGTCCACCCCGCGGTGGTTGATGAAGACATCGTAGCGGGCCTCCCCGGTCACCGACTCCTCGTCGTAGTACTCCACCCGCCGCGCCACCAAGGCTTGCTGCTGCCTCGTCCTCCCCTCGATCACCTGCGCTGCCGCCTCTGCCGACGCTCTCAACCGCGAAACCATGGCGGACGATCTGCGTGAGTACCCGGTGGCGGCTGTAGAGAAGGATGCAACTCAATGTATTGATTGGGTGCATATGGCGTTCCATATATAGGCCACGTCCTCGACTATACAAGGAAGGAGGCAGGTCCAATAATCAATACAAAGATATGTATCGCTATACATAACTATAGAAGATACACATCCGGATATACAAGGATATGTATCTCAACACCCCCCGCAGTCGAAGCGTCGCCTGGTCGAACGCATAGACTGGACCGGAACTCCTCAAATGATGCCGTAGGGAGACCCTTGATCATGATATCCACAAATTGTTGGGAGGTGGGCACATAAAGTACTCGAATGTGTCCGAGGGCCACCTGTTCCCGAACAAAGTGGATGTCCAGCTCAATATACTTGGTGCGGCGATGGTGGACCGGGTTGGCGGAGAGGTAGACGGCGGAGACGTTGTCGCAATAGACCACGGTGGCTTTGGCAACAGGACATGAAAGCTCAACGAGGAGTTGCCGCAGCCAAGAGATCTCGGCAACCGCGTTAGCAACAGCCCGGTACTCCGCTTCGGCGCTGGAGCGAGAGACCGTGGGTTGTCGCTTAGACGACCAGGAGATGAGCGAAGGTCCGAAGTAGACGCAGTAGCCAGACATGGAGCGACGAGTGTCGGGGCAGCCTGCCCAATCGGCGTCCGAGTAGGCGACGATGTCAGTGGCGGTGGAGGCGTGGAGGGAGAGGCCGAAGTCCATGGTGCCATGACACGCGTACAGCACGCGACCGTTGGGAACCCCAAGTGGAAGGTGTGATGCGTACAGCAGTAAGTTTCCCTCAGTAAGAAACCAAGGTTTATCGAACCAGTAGGAGCCAAGAAGCACGTTGAACGTTGATGGCGGCGGAGTGTAGTGCGGCGCAACACCAGGGATTCCGGCGCCAACGTGGAACCTGCACAACACAACCAAATTACTTTGCCCCAACGTGACAGTGAGGTTGTCAATCTCACCGGCTTGCTGTAACAAAGGATTAGATGTATAGTGTGGATGATGATTGTTTGCAAAAAACAGTAGAACAAGTATTGCAGTAGATTGTATTCGATGTAAAAGAATAGACCGGGTTCCACAGTTCACTAGAGGCGTCTCTCCCATAAGAATAAGCATGTTGGGTGAACAAATTACAGTTGGGCAATTGACAAATAAAGAGGGCATAACCATGCACATACATGTTATGATGAGTATTGTGAGATTTAATTGGGCATTACGACAAAGTACATAGACCTCTATCCAGCATGCATCTATGCCTAAAAAGTCCACCTTCAGGTTATCATCCGAACCTCTTCCAGTATTAAGTTGCAAACAACAGACAATTGCATTAAGTATGGTGCGTAATGTAATCAACAACTACATCCTTAGACATAGCATCGATGTTTTATCCCTAGTGGCAACAGCACATCCACAACCTTAGGGGTTGCTGTCACTCCCCCAGATTTAATGGAGACATGAACCCACTATCGAGCATAAATACTCCCTCTTGGAGTTACAAGTATCAACTTGGCCAGAGCCTCTACTAGCAATGGAGAGCATGCAAGATCATAAACAACACATAGATGATATTGATAATCAACATAACATAGCATTCACTTATTCATCGGATCCCAACAAACGCAACATGTAGCATTACAGATAGATGATCTTGATCATGTTAGGCAGCTCACAAGATCCAACAATGAAGCACAATTAGGAGAATACGACCATCTAGCTACTGCTATGGAACCATAGTCCAGGGGTGAACTACTCACGCATCACTCCGGAGGCGACCATGGCGGTGAAGAGTCCTCCGGGAGATGATTCCCCTCTCCGGCAGGATGCCGGAGGCGATCTCCTGAATCCCCCGAGATGGGATTGGCGGCGGCGGCGTCTCTGGAAGGTTTTCCGTATCGTGGCTCTCGGTACTGGGGGTTTCGCGACGAAGGCTTTAAGTAGGCGGAAGGGCAGGTCAAGAGGCGTCACGGGGGCCCCACACAGCAGGGCCGCGCGGGCCCTCTGTAGGCCGCGCCGCCCTACTGTGGCGGCGCCCCGTGGCCCCACTTCGTGACTCCTTCGGTCTTCTGGAAGCTTCGTGTGAAAATAGGCCCCTGGGCGTTGATTTCGTCCAATTCCGAGAATATTTCCTTACTAGGATTTCTGAAACCAAAAACAACAGAAAAACAGCAACTGACTCTTCGGCATCTCGTTAATAGGTTAGTACCGAAAAATGCATAAATATGACATAAAGTATGCATAAAACATGTAGGTATCATCAATAAAGTGGCATGGAACATAAGAAATTATCGATACGTTGGAGACGTATCAGCATCCCCAAGCTTAGTTCCTGCTCGTCCCGAGTAGGTAAACGATAACAAAGATAATTTCTGGAGTGACATGCCATCTTAATCTTGATCATACTATTGTAAGCACATGTAATGAATGCAGCGATCAAAGCAATAGTAATGCAATGAGTAAACAATTGAATCATATAGCGAAGACTTTTCATGAATAGTACTTTCAAGACAAGCATCAATAAGTCTTGCATAAGAGTTAACTCATAAAGCAATAAATTCATAGTAGAGGTATTGAAGCAACACAAAGGAAGATTAAGTTTCAGCGGTTGCTTTCAACTTGTAACATGTATATCTCATGGATATTGTCAATGTAAAGTAATATAACAAGTGCAATATGCAAGTATGTAGGAATCAATGCACAGTTCACACAAGTGTTTGTTTCTTGAGATGGGAGAGAAATAGGTGAACTGACTCAACATAAAAGTAGAAGAAAGGCCCTTCGCAGAGGGAAGCATTGATTGCTATATTTGTGCTAGAGCTTTGATTTTGAAAACAAGAAACAATTTTGTCAACGGTAGTAATAAAGCATATGTATCATGTAAATTATATCCTACAAGTTGCAAGCCTCATGCATAGTATACTAATAGTGCCCGCACCTTGTCCTAATTAGCTCAGATTACCTGGATTATCACCGCAATACATATGTTTTAACCAAGTGTCACAAAGGGGTACCTCTATGCCGCCTGTACAAAGGTCTAAGGAGAAGGCTCGCATTGGATTTCTCGCTTTTGATTATTCTCAACTTAGACATCCATACCGGGACAACATAGACAACAGATAATGGACTCCTCTTTAATGCATAAGCATTTAGCAACAATTAATATTCTCATATGAGATTGAGGATATTTATCCAAAACTGAAACTTCCACCATGGATCATGGCTTTAGTTAGCGGCCCAATGTTCTTCTCTAACAATATGCATGCTCAAATCATTCAACTCATGGTAAATCACCCTTACTTCAGACAAGACGAACATGCATAGCAACTCACATGATATTCAACAAAGAGTAGTTGATGGCGTCCCCAGGAACATGGTTATCGCTCAACAAGCAACTTATAAGAAATAAAATGCAGAAGTACATATTCAATACCACAATAGTTTTTAGGCTATTTGTCCCATGAGCTATATATTGCAAAGATAGAGAATGGAAATTTTAAAGACAGCACTCAAGCAATTTACTTTGAAATGGCGGAGAAATACCATGTAGTAGGTAGGTATGGTGGACACAAGTGGCATAGTGTTTGGCTCAAGGATTTTGGATGCATGAGAAGTATTCCCTCTCGATACAAGGCTTAGGCTAGCAAGGTTATTTGAAACAAACACAAGTATGAAGCGGTACAACAAAACTCACATAAAAGACATATTGTAAGCATTATAAGACTCTATACCGTCTTCCTTGTTGTTCGACCCTTACTAGAAATTATCTAGACCTTAGAGAGACCAATTATGCAAACCAAATTTTAGCAAGCTCTATGTATTTCTTCATTAATAGGTGCAAAGTATATGATGCAAGAGCTTAAACATGAGCACAACAATTGCCAAGTATCAAATTATTCAAGACATTCTACCAATTACTACATCTAGCATTTCCCGTTTCCAACCATTTGACCACTTAACGAAGAAGATTCAACCTTCAACATGAATATTATGAGTAAAGCCTAAGGACATATTTGTCCATATGCAACAGCGGAGCGTGTCTCTCTCCCACACAATGAATGCTAGGATCCATTTTATTCAAACAAAACAAAAACAAAAACAAACCGACGCTCCAAGCAAAGTACATAAGATGTGATGGAATAAAAATATAGTTTCACTAGAGGAACCTGATAATGTTGTCGATGAAGAAGGGGATGCCTTGGGCATCCCCAAGCTTAGACGCTTGAGTATTCTTGAAATATGCAGAGGTGAACCACCGGGGCATCCCCAAGCTTAGAGCTTTCACTCTCCTTGATCATATTGTATCATCTCCCTCTCTTGATCCTTGAAAACTTCCTCCACACCAAACTCAAAACAACTCATTAGAGGGTTAGTGCACAATCAAAATTCACATGTTCAGAGGTGACATAATCATTCTTAACACTTCTGGACATTGCACAAAGCTACTGAAAGTTAATGGAATCGAAAAATCCATCAAGCATAGCAAAACAGGCAATGCGAAATAAAAGCCGGAATCTGTCAAAACAGAACAGTCCGTAAAGACGAATTTTATTGAGGCACCAGACTTGCTCAAATGAAAATGCTCAAATTGAATGAAAGTTGCGTACATATATGTGGATCACTCACGTAAATTCACATAATTTTCTGAGTTTCCTACAGAGAATTAGGCCCAGATTCGTGACAGCAAGAAATCTGTTTATGCGCAGTAATCCAAATCTAGTATGAACCTTACTATCAAAGACTTTACTTGGCACAACAATGCAACAAAACTAAGATAAGGAGAGGTTGCTACAGTAGTAACAACTTCCAAGACTCAAATATAAAATAAAAGTGCAGTAGTAAAATCATGGGTTGTCTCCCATAAGCGCTTTTCTTTAACGCCTTTCAGCTAGGCGCAGAAAGTGTGTATCAAGTATTATCAAGAGACGAAGCATCAACATCATAATTTGTTCTAATGATAGAATCAAAAGGTAACTTCATTCTCTTTCTAGGGAAGTGTTCCATACCTTTCTTGAGAGGAAATTGATATTTAATATTACCTTCCTTCATATCAATAATAGCACAAACAGTTCGAAGAAAAGGTCTTCCCAATATAATGGGACAAGATGCATTGCATTCAATATCCAAGACAACAAAATCAACGGGGACAAGGTTATTGTTAACGGTAATGCGAACATTATCAACTCTCCCCAAAGGTTTCTTTGTAGAATTATCAGCAAGATTAACATCCAAATAACAATTTTTCAATGGTGGCAAGTCAAGCATATTTTAGATCTTTCTAGGCATAACGGAAATACTTGCACCAAGATCACATAAAGCATTACAATCAAAGTAATTGACCTTCATCTTAATGATGGGCTCCCAACCATCCTCTAACTTCCTAGGAATAGAAGTTTCGCAATTTAATTTCTCTTCTCTAGCTTTTATGAGAACATTTGTAATATGTTTTGTGAAAGCCAAATTTATAGCACTAGCATTAGGACTCTTAGCAAGTTTTTGTAATAACTTTATAACTTCAGAGATGTGACAATCATCAAAGTCTAAACCACTATAATCTAAAGCAATGGGATCATTGTTCCCAATGTTGGAGAAAATTTCAGCAGTTTTATCACAGGCAGTTTCAGCAGTTTTAGCAGTTTCAGGCAGTTTTTCACGCTTTGCATTAGAAGTGGAAACATTGCCAACACCAATTATTTTACCATTAATAGTAGGAGGTGCAGCAATATGTGAAGCATTAGCATTACTAGTGGTGGTAATAGTCCAAACTTTAGCTATATTATCTTCTTTAGCATTTTCTTCTTTTTCCCACCTAGCACGCAATTCGGCTATCAATCTTATATTCTCATTAATTTTAACTTGGATGGAATTTTCTGTAGTAACAATTTTATTATTATTATTTTCATTGGGCATAACTTTCAATTTCAAAAGATCAACATCAGCAGCAAGACTATTGATACGCGTACAGCACGCGTCCGTTGGGAACCCCAAGAGGAAGGTGTGATGCGTACAGCGGAAAGTTTTCCCTCAGTATGAAACCAAGGTTTATCGAACCAGTAGGAGCCAAGAAGCACGTTGAAGGTTGATGGCGGCGAGATGTAGTGCGGCGCAACACCAGGGATTCCGGCGCCAACGTGGAACCTGCACAACACAAACCAAGTACTTTGCCCCAACGAAACAGCGAGGTTGTCAATATCACCGGCTTGCTGTAACAAAGGATTAGATGTATAGTGTGGATGATGATTGTTTGCAGAAAACAGTAGAACAGTATTGCAGTAGATTGTATTTCAGTATAGAGAATTCGACAGGGGTCCACAGTTCACTAGAGGTGTCTCTCCCATAAGATAAACAGCATGATGGGTGAATAAATTACAGTTGGGCAATTGACAAATAAAGAGGGCATGACCATGCACATACATATTATGATGAGTATTGTGAGATTTAATTGGGCATTATGACAAAGTACATAGACCGCTATCCAGCATGCATCTATGCCTAAAAAGTCCACCTTCAGGTTATCATCCGAACCCCCTCCAGTATTAAGTTGCTAACAACAGACAATTGCATTAAGTATTGCGCGTAATGTAATCAGTAACTACATACTCGAACATAGCACCAATGTTTTATCCCTAGTGGCAACAGCACATCCATAATCTTAGAGATTTCTGTCACTTCCCCAGATTCACGGAAACATGAACCCACTATCGAGCATAAATACTCCCTCTTGGAGTTACAAGCATCTACTTGGCCAGAGCATCTACTAGTAACGGAGAGCATGCAAGATCATAAACAACACATAGATATGAATTGATAATCAACATAACATGGTATTCTCTATTCATCGGATCCCAACAAACACAACATATAGAATTACAGATAGATGATCTTGATCATGTTCGGCAGCTCACAAGACCCGACAATTAAGCACAATGGGGAGAAGACAACCATCTAGCTACTGCTATGGACCCATAGTCCAGGGGTAGACTACTCACTCATCACTCCGGAGGTGACCATGGCGGCGTAGAGTCCTCCGGGAGATGATTCCCCTCTCCGGCAGGGTGCCGGAGGCGATCTCCTGAATCCCCCGAGATGGGATTGGCGGCGGCGGCGTCTCTGGAAGGTTTTCCGTATCTTGGCTCTCGGTACTGGGGGTTTCGCGACGAAGGCTATTTGTAGGCGGAAGGGCAGGTCGAGGGGCGTCACGAGGGGCCCACACCATAGGTCGGCGCGGCCAGGGCTTGGGCCGCGCCGCCCTGTGGTTTGGCCACCTCGTGGCCCCACTTCGTTGACTCTTCGGTCTTCTGGAAGCTTCGTGGCGAAATAGGACCCTGGGCGT
The DNA here is from genome assembly GCF_019359855.2 of Lolium perenne. NCBI lineage: Eukaryota > Viridiplantae > Streptophyta > Magnoliopsida > Poales > Poaceae > Lolium > Lolium perenne. The sequence goes on along the minus strand of NC_067245.2, from coordinate 77,878,019 downwards.
TGATTTCGTCCAATTCCGAGAATATTTCCTTACTAGGATTTCTGAAACCAAAAACAACAGAAAACAGCAACTGGCACTTCGGCATCTTGTTAATAGGTTAGTTCCAGAAAATGCACGAATATGACATAAAGTGTGCATAAAACATGTAGATATCATCAATAATGTGGCATGGAACATAAGAAATCATCGATACGTCGGAGACGTATCAGCATCCCCAAGCTTAGTTCCTGCTCGTCCCGAGCAGGTAAACGATAAACAAAGATAATTTCTGGAGTGACATGCCATCATAACCTTGATCATACTATTTGTAAAGCATATGTAGTGAATGCAGCGATCAAAACAATGTAAATGACATGAGTAAACAAGTGAATCATATGGCAAATACTTTTCATGAATAGTACTTCAAGACAAGCATCAATAAGTCTTGCATAAGAGTTAACTCATAAAGCAATAATTTATAGTAAAAGCATTGAAGCAACACAAAGGAACATTTAAGTTTCAGCGGTTGCTTTCAACTTGTAACATGTATATCTCATGGATATTGTCAACATAGAGTAATATAATAAGTGCAATAAGCAAGTATGTAGGAATCAATGCACAGTTCACACAAGTGTTCGCTTCTTGAGGTGGAGAGAAATAGGTGAACTGACTCAACAATAAAAGTAAAAGAATGGTCCTTCGAAGAGGAAAGCATCGATTGCTATATTTGTGCTAGAGCTTTGATTTTGAAAACAAGAAACAATTTTGTCAACGGTAGTAATAAAGCATATGTATCATGTAAATTATATCTTACAAGTTGCAAGCCTCATGCATAGTATACTAATAGTGCCCGCACCTTGTCCTAATTAGCTTGGACTACCGGGATTATCGCAATGCACATGTTTTAACCAAGTGTCACAAAGGGGTACCTCTATGCCGCCTGTACAAAGGTGTAAGGAGAAAGCTCGCATTGGATTTCTCGCTATTAATTATTCTCAACTTATACATCCATACCGGGACAACATAGACAACAGATAATGGACTCCTCTTTTATGCATAAGCATGTAGCAACAATTAATTTTCTCATATGAGATTGAGGATATATGTCCAAAACTGAAACTTCTACCATGGATTATGGCTTTAGTTAGCGGCCCAATGTTCTTCTCTAACAATATGAACGCTCTAACCATAAGGTGGTAGATCTCCCTTACTTCAGACAAGACGAACATGCATAGCAACTCACATGATATTCAACAAAGAGTAGTTGATGGCGTCCCCAGGAACATGGTTATCGCACAACGAGCAACTTAATAAGAGATAAAGTGCATAAGTACATATTCAATACCACAATAGTTTTTAGGCTATTTTGTCCCATGAGCTATATATTGTAAAGGTAGAGGATAGAAATTTAAAGGTAGCACTTAAGCAATTTACTTTGGAATGGCGGAGAAATACCATGTAGTAGGTAGGTATGGTGGACACAAATGGCATAGTGGTTGGCTCAAGTATTTTGGATGCATGAGAAGTATTCCCTCTCGATACAAGGTTTAGGCTAGCAAGGCTATTTGAAACAAACACAAGGATGAACCGGTGCAGCAAAACTCACATAAAAGACATATTGTAAACATTATAAGACTCTACACCGTCTTCCTTGTTGTTCAAACTCAATACTAGAAATTATCTAGACCTTAGAGAGACCAAATATGCAAACCAAATTTTAGCATGCTCTATGTATTTATTCATTAATGGGTGCAAAGTATATGATGCAAGAGCTTAACCATGAGCACAACAATTGCCAAGTATCACATTATCCAAGACATTTTAGCAAATTACTACATGTATCATTTTCCAATTCCAACCATATAACAATTTAACGAAGAAGAAACTTCGCCATGAATATTATGAGTAGAGCCTAAGGACATACTTGTCCATATGCAACAGCGGAGCGTGTCTCTCTCCCACACAAAGAATGCTAGGATCCATTTTATTCAAACAAAACAAAAACAAAAACAAACCGACGCTCCAAGAAAAGCACATAAGATGTGATGGAATAAAAATATAGTTTCAGGGGAGGAACCTGATAATGTTGTCGATGAAGAAGGGGATGCCTTGGGCATCCCCAAGCTTAGACGCTTGAGTCTTCTTGATATATGCAGGGGTGAACCACCGGGGCATCCCCAAGCTTAGAGCTTTCACTCTCCTTGATCATGTTGTATCATCTCCCTCTCTTGATCCTTGAAAACTTCCTCCACACCAAACTTAGAACAACTCATTAGAGGGTTAGTGCACAATCAAAATATACATGTTCAGAGGTGACATAATCATTCTTAACACTTCTGGACATTGCACAAAGCTACTGAAAGTCAATGGAATCGAAATATCCATCGAACATAACAAAACAGGCAATGCGAAATAAAAGGCAGAATCTGTCAAAACAGAACAGTTCGTATTGACGAATTTTATTGAGGCACCAGACTTGCTCAAATGAAAATGCTCAAATCGAATGAAAGTTGCGTACATATCTGAGGATCACTCACGTAAATTGGCATAATTTTCTGAGTTACGTACAGAAAATTTTGCCCAGATTCGTGACAGCAAAGAAATCTGTTTCTGCGCAGTAATCCAAATCTAGTATGAACTTTACTATCAACGACTTTACTTGGCACAACAAAACACTAAACTAAGATAAGGAGAGGTTGCTACAGTAGTAAACAACTTCCAAGACACAAAATAAAAACAAAGTACTGTAGTAAAAACATGGGTTGTCTCCCATAAGCGCTTTTCTTTAACGCCTTTCAGCTAGGCGCAGAAAGTGTGTATCAAGTATATTATCAAGAGATGGTGCATCTATAGCGGGGTTTGGAGTTTTCTCAGCCAAGCATAGTATATTGGATACATAAGTTTTAGCGTCTCCCTTTTCATTAGTCTTAGGCTTGCTACTCTCATCAAACAAATTTTCAGGAACAAGCCAAGCATAGTTATTTTCTAGTGCATCATTCATCGCTAGGAGCTTACATGGTATTGGTGCTTTGTTCTCCCCACCATCATTAATATTATTAGTGTACTTTATTCTATCCATATCCATTTTTTCAAGGAGACTAACAAAATTGGGGTGAGAACCAAGCATATTATATTTAGCAAAGACCTTTCTAGCCTCTCTTGCTAGACCACCAAATTCTCTAAGAAGGGTTTCTAAAACAAAATCTTTCTTTTCCCCTTCTTCCATATCACCGAGTGTAAGAAACATGTGTTGGATTATAGGATTGAGATTAACAAATTTGGTTTCCAACATGCGAACTAAAGCAGCAGCAGCAATTTCATAAGTAGGAGCAAGATCTACCAAGTGTCTATCTTCAAAATCGTCAACGGTACTAACATGATTGAAAAATTCTTCTATATTACTTCTCCCAATTATAGACCCGCGCCCTACCGGCATGTTTTTTACGGTAAAATTAAAAGGAAACATAATGAAATAAGTAAAGTAAATACAAGTAACTAATTTTTTTGTGTTTTTGATATAGAGTGCAAGACAGTAAATAAAGTAACACTAGCAACTAATTTTTTTGTATTTTGATATAGTGCAGCAAACAAAGTAGTAAATAAAACAAAGCAAGACAAAAACAAAGTAAAGAGATTGGGATGTGGAGACTCCCCTTGCAGCGTGTCTTGATCTCCCCGGCAACGGCGCCAGAAAAAGTGCTTGATACGCGTACAGCACGCGTCCGTTGGGAACCCCAAGAGGAAGGTGTGATGCGTACAGCGGCAAGTTTTCCCTCAGTATGAAACCAAGGTTTATCGAACCAGTAGGAGCCAAGAAGCATGTTGAAGGTTGATGGCGGCGAGATGTAGTGCGGCGCAACACCAGGGATTCCGGCGCCAACGTGGAACCTGCACAACACAAACCAAGTACTTTGCCCCAACGAAACAGCGAGGTTGTCAATCTCACCGGCTTGCTGTAACAAAGGATTAGATGTATAGTGTGGATGATGATTGTTTGCAGAAAACAGTAGAACAGTATTGCAGTAGATTGTATTTCAGTATAGAGAATTGTACCGGGGTCCACAGTTCACTAGAGGTGTCTCTCCCATAAGATAAACAGCATGTTGGGTGAACAAATTACTGTTGGGCAATTGACAAATAAAGAGGGCATGACCATGCACATACATATTATGATGAGTATTGTGAGATTTAATTGGGCATTACGACAAAGTACATAGACCGCTATCCAGCATGCATCTATGCCTAAAAAGTCCACCTTCAGGTTATCATCCGAACCCCCTCCAGTATTAAGTTGCTAACAACAGACAATTGCATTAAGTATTGCGCGTAATGTAATCAGTAACTACATCCTCGAACATAGCACCAATGTTTTATCCCTAGTGGCAACAGCACATCCATAATCTTAGAGATTTGTCACTTCCCTCTGCATTCACGGAGACATGAACCCACTATCGAGCATAAATACTCCCTCTTGGAGTTACAAGCATCTACTTGGCCAGAGCTTCTACTAGTAACGGAGAGCATGCAAGATCATAAACAACACATAGACATGAATTGATAATCAACATAACATGGTATTCTCTATTCATCGGATCCCAACAAACACAACATATAGAATTACAGATAGATGATCTTGATCATGTTTGGCAGCTCACAAGACCCGACAATTAAGCACAATGGGGAGAAGACAACCATCTAGCTACTGCTATGGACCCATAGTCCAGGGGTAGACTACTCACTCATCACTCCGGAGGCGACCATGGCGGCATAGAGTCCTCCGGGAGATGATTCCCCTCTCCGGCAGGGTGCCGGAGGCGATCTCCTGAATCCCCCCAGATGGGATTGGCGGCGGCGGCGTCTCTGGAAGGTTTTCCGTATCGTGGCTCTCGTGATCGGGGGTTTCGCGACGAAGGCTATTTGTAGGCGGAAGGGCAGGTCGAGGGGCGTCACGAGGGGCCCACACCATAGGTCGGCGCGGCCAGGGCTTGGGCCGCGCCGCCCTGTGGTTTGGCCACCTCGTGGCCCCACTTCGTTGACTCTTCGGTCTTCTGGAAGCTTCGTGGCAAAATAGGACCCTGGGCGTTGATTTCGTCCAATTCCGAGAATATTTCCTTACTAGGATTTCTGAAACCAAAAACAGCAGAAAACATCAACTGGCACTTCGGGATCTTGTTAATAGGTTAGTTCCAGAAAATGCACGAATATGACATAAAGTGTGCATAAAACATGTAGATATCATCAATAATGTGGCATGGAACATAAGAAATTATCGATACGTCGGAGACGTATCAACTATAGACTTTAGAAGCAAGTATATCAATTTTCCCAAGCTTTTCTTCAACAGATTTGTTAAAAGCAGTTTGTGTACTAATAAATTCTTTAAGCATGGCTTCAAGTCCAGGGGGTGAATTCCTATTATTGTTGTAAGAATTCCCATAAGAATTACCATAGCTGTTGCCAATATTATAAGGATATGGCCTATAGTTGTTACTAGAATTGTTCCGGTAAGCATTGTTGTTGAAATTATTATTTTTAATGAAGTTTACATCAACATGTTCTTCTTGAGCAACCAATGAAGCTAACGGAACATTATTAGGATCAATATTAGTCCTACCATTCACAAGCATAGACATAATAGCATCAATCTTATCACTCAAGGAAGAGGTTTCTTCGACAGAATTTACCTTCTTACCTTGTGGAGCTCTTTCCGTGTGCCATTCAGTAATTAATCATCATATTATCAAGAAGCTTTGTTGCGTCACCTAGAGTGATGGACATAAAGGTACCTCCAGCAGCTGAATCCAATAGGTTCCGCGAAGAAAAATTCAGTCCTGCATAAAAGGTTTGGATGATCATCCAAGTAGTCAGTCCATGGGTTGGACAATTTTTAACCAAAGATTTCATTCTTTCCCATGCTTGTGCAACATGCTCATTATCCAATTGTTCAAAATTCATTATGCTACTTCTCAAAGATATAATTTTAGCAGGAGGATAATATCTACCAATAAAAGCATCCTTGCATTTAGTCCATGAATCAATACTATTGTTAGGCAGAGATAGCAACCAATCTTTAGCTCTTCCTCTTAATGAGAAAGGAAACAATTTTAATTTTATAATGTCACCATCTACATCCTTATACTTTTGCATTTCACATAGTTCAACAAAATTATTAAGATGGGCAGCAGCATCATCAGAACTAACACCAGAAAATTGCTCTCTCATAACAAGATTCAGTAAAGCAGGTTTAATTTCGAAGAATTCTGCTGTAGTAGCAGGTGGAGCAATAGGTGTGCATAAGAAATCATTATTATTTGTGGTTATGAAGTCACACAACTTAGTATTTTCAGGAGTACCCATTTTAGCAATAGTAAATAAAGTAAACTAGATAAAATAAATGCAAGTAACTATTTTTTTGTGTTTTTAATATAGCAAACAAGATAGCAAATAAAGTAAAACTAGCAACTAATTTTTTTGTGTTTTGATTTAGTGCAGCAAACAAAGTAGTAAATAAAATAAAGCAAGACAAAAACAAAGTAAAGAGATTGGAGGTGGAGACTCCCCTTGTAGTGTGTCTTGATCTCCCCGGCAACGGCACCAGAAATTTAGCTTGACACGCGTACAGCACGCGACCGTTGGGAACCCCAAGTGAAAGGTGTGATGCGTACAGCAGTAAGTTTCCCTCAGTAAGAAACCAAGGTTTATCGAACCAGTAGGAGCCAAGAAGCACGTTGAAGGTTGATTGCGGTGGAGTGTAGTGCAGCGCAACACCAGGGATTCCGGCGCCAACGTGGAACCTGCACAACACAACCAAATTACTTTGCCCCAACGTGACAGTGAGGTTGTCAATCTCACCGGCTTGCTGTAACAAAGGATTAGATGTATAGTGTGGATGATGATTGTTTGCAGAAAACAGTAGAACAAGTATTGCAGTAGATTGTATTCGATGTAAAAGAATGGACCGGGGTCCACAGTTCACTAGAGGCGTCTCTCCCATAAGAATAAGCATGTTGGGTGAACAAATTACAGTTGGGCAATTGACAAATAAAGAGGGCATGACCATGCACATACATGTTATGATGAGTATTGTGAGATTTAATTGGGCATTACGACAAAGTACATAGACCTCTATCCAGCATGCATCTATGCCTAAAAAGTCCACCTTCAGGTTATCATCCGAACCCTTTCCAGTATTAAGTTGCAAATAACTGACAATTGCATTAAGTATGGTGCGTAATGTAATCAACAACTACATCCTTAGACATAGCATCGATGTTTTATCCCTAGTAGCAACAGCACATCCACAACCTTAGGGGTTGCTGTCACTCCCCCAGATTTAATGGAGACATGAACCCACTATCGAGCATAAATACTCCCTCTTGGAGTTACAAGTATCAACTTGGCCAGAGCCTCTACTAGCAACGGAGAGCATGCAAGATCATAAACAACACATAGATGATATTGATAATCAACATAACATAGCATTCACTTATTCATCGGATCCCAACAAACGCAACATGTAGCATTACAGATAGATGATCTTGATCATGTTAGGCAGCTCACAAGATCCAACAATGAAGCACAATTAGGAGAAGACGGCCATCTAGCTACTGCTATGGACCCATAGTCCAGGGGTGAACTACTCACTCATCACTCCGGAGGCGACCATGGCGGTGAAGAGTCCTCCGGGAGATGATTCCCCTCTCCGGCAGGATGCCGGAGGCGATCTCCTGAATCCCCCGAGATGGGATTGGCGGCGGTGGCGTCTCTGGAAGGTTTTCCGTATCGTGGCTCTCGGTACTGGGGGTTTCGCGACGAAGGCTTTAAGTAGGCGGAAGGGAAGGTCAAGAGGCGTCACGGGGGCCCCACACAGCAGGGCCACGCGGGGCCCCTGTAGGCCGCGCCGCCCTACTGTGGCGGCGCCCCGTGGCCCCACTTCGTGACTCCTTCGGTCTTCTGGAAGCTTCGTGTGAAAATAGGACCCTGGGCGTTGATTTCGTCCAATTCCGAGAATATTTCCTTACTAGGATTTCTGAAACCAAAAACAACAGAAAAACAGCAACTGGCTCTTCGGCATCTTGTTAATAGGTTAGTGCCGGAAAATGCATAAATATGACATAAAGTATGCATAAAACATGTAGGTATCATCAATAAAGTGGCATGGAACATAAGAAATTATCGATACGTTGGAGACGTATCATGCCACGAATGTAGCGGAGGATCCGCTTGACCGCAGCCCAATGAGGATTCCGCGGAGCATGCATGTGAAGGCACACCTGCTGGACAGCATACTGCAGCTCGGGGCGGGTCAAGGTGAGGTACTGCAGGGCACCGATGATGGAGCGATAAAATGACGCATCCGTGGCCAACAAACCATCCGTGGCGGAGAGCTTGGACTTCGTGTCTACAGGCGTGGCCACGGGTTTGCAATTAAGCATACCGGCGCGGTCCAGGAGCTCGTGGGCGTACTTGCGCTGATGAAGTAAGAAGCCGTCGGTGCGACGTACGACCTCGATGCCGAGGAAGTAGTGCAGGGGCCCCAAGTCCTTGAGGGCAAACTCAGCGCGAAGACGCTCGGTGATTTGTCGTAGGAGGTCCATGGAGCTGGCCGTCAAGATGATGTCATTGACGTAGAGCAGCAGGTACGCGGTGGTGGCACCGTTGTTGTACACAAACAGCGAGGCATCAGAGCGGGTGGAGCAGAAGCCGAGTTGGTGAAGAAACGATGCGATGCGCTGGTACCAGGCGCGTGGGGCCTGCTTGAGCCCGTATAACAAGCGCGAGATCAGGCACACGTGGTCGGGGTGGGCGCTGTCGAGGAAACCCGTGGGCTGCTGGCAGAAGACCTGCTCCTCGAGATGGCCGTGAAGAAAGACGTTGGAGACGTCCATCTGGTGCACGGGCCACGCACGGGAGACCGCGAGCTGAAGGACGGTGCAGATCATCCCGGGCTTGACAACCGGGGCGAAGGTGTCAGTGAAGTCGACGCCGGCACGCTGGCGAAAGCCACGAACCACCCACCGCGCCTTGTGACGGTCGAGAGTACCGTCCGGATGGAACTTGTGCTTGAAGACCCACTTCCCGGTGATGATGTTGGCATGAGGGGGTCGGGGAACAAGCGTCCATGTCTGGTTCCGCTGCAGGGCGTCGAACTCGTCCTGCATGGCCGCAAGCCACTGCGGGTCGCGGAGAGCAGCCCGGGCAGAGGCGGGCAGGGGCGATGGTGTGGATGCTGAAGGCGCGGAAGTCGACGCGGTGCAGACGTACTCGTCCGAGGGGTACCGCGTGCTCGGGATGCGAATCCCTGCATGGGCGCGCGTGAGGGGCCCCGTGGCCGGCGGCGGAGGAGGCGGCGACGGAGCCGGAGGCGAGGCGTCGCCCGGCGAGGACGGTGCGGCGCCTGGGCTGAGGCTCGAGGGCGACGCAAGCGGCGTCGAGGCGGATGAACCCGGCGAAGGGGCGTCGCCCGGCGAAGACGGCGCGGCGCCCGAGCTGAGGCTCGAGGGCGACGCAGGCGGCATCGAGGCGGGCGTCGGCACAGGTGTCGGCGCGGGTGTCGGCGTGGGGCTACCCGAGACATGGCTCGAGGGTGACCCAGAGGGTGGCGAGGCAGCGCCCGAGACAGAGCTCAAGGGCGCGGCGGAGAACGACGAGGCAGTGCCCAAGTCCGAGCTCGAGGGCACTGCAGCCAGCGGACCTGCAGGGGGTCGACGCCGGGGACCATCAGTAGTCGAAGGAGGAGTGGCGACCACCTATCTCTGTGCAAAAGGAAAGCAATGCTCATCAAAGTACACATGCCGGGAAGTGATGACGCGGTGAGAAACCGGATCTTAGCAGCGGTAGCCTTTGGTGTTAGCCGGGTAACCGAGGAAAACACACGGAACGGAACGAGAGGCGAGTTTATGAGGAGTGGTGGCGGCGATACTAGGATAACAACGACAACCGAAAATCCGAAGACCGTCGTAGGATGGAGGGGAACCGTAAACGAGGTGATGAGGTGCATAGTTCCAACGGGGACGACACGGACGGAGGTTGACAAGGAGGGTGGCGGTGGCTAAGGCGTCAGGCCAAAAGGTGGGAGGAACATGGCTGTGGAATAGGAGTGTGCGGACGCGGTCATTGAGGGTGCGGAGGATACGCTCGGCGCGGCCGTTTTGTTGGGACGTGTATGGACAGGTTAGACGGAAAATAGTGCTGTGAGAGGAGAGTAGGGTGCGGATGGCGACATTGTCAAACTCTTTTCCGTTGTCAGTTTGTAGGGCGTGGATGGGGCGACCGAACTAGGTGGAAACATAGGCGTAGAAGGTTGTGAGAGTGGTGGCAACATCGGACTTTTTACGGAGGGGAAACGTCCACACAATATGAGAAAAATCATCAAGAATAACTAGGTAATAAAGAAGACCAGAATTACTCGGGATTGGAGAGGTCCATACATCACTATGAATTAACTCAAAAGGAAAAGACGCAACAGTGGAAGACTGACTAAAAGGAAGACGAACGTGTTTACCAAGACGACAGCTTCACACTGTTTAGTAGATGAAAACGAAAAACCCCTCATTATTTGGTGAAGCGTGTTGGCACTGGGATGTCCAAGACGAGCATGCCACAGATCAACGCCTGCGGAGAGAGCACGAGGTGCGGCGCCGGGGGTGGAAGGTGACATCACCGGATACAAATCGCCGGGGCTCTCACATTGATGGAGGACCATCCGGGTGCGGGCGTCCTTAACAGAAAAACCAAAAGCATCAAATTCAACAGTCACATAGTTGTCACGAGAAAGAGTTTTAACAGAGACTAAATTCTGAATAAGCTGGGGAGACACAAGGACATTATTGAGAGACAGTGGTTTAGAAGTAGATGGAAAATTAGCAGAACCAATGTGAGAAATAGGAAGACCGGCGCCGTTACCGACAATGATGCGAGACTCGGTGGAAGTGGGAAAGGAATGAGAAAGGTTACCCGGGTGAGCGGCCATGTGAGACGAGGCGCCCGTGTCCATAAACCAGTTGCCGTCACCGGCGTAGGAGCCAGGTGCGGGCGCGGCGTGGTAGGCCGGGGCGTAGGACGGCGGCGTGGTGGTGAAGGCCGGGGCGTAGGGCGGTGTCGCGGTGAAGGCACCTAGTGAGTCAGCGGGCGCGGCACCGGCATGTTGTAGGCGTGGATGAGCCCCGTCCATGGGTTGTAGGCGAAGGGTTTGCTGTCGTTGAAGACCGACGACATGATGACGCGCGCGCGGGGGATGGCGACGGCGCAGGGTTGGGGAGGGAGGCGTGGCGGCGGCTGCAGGTGCGGCGGCGGCGCGGCGTGAGGAGGGCACACGCGGCGGCGGCACAAGGGCGGTGGCGCTAGGGTTGGAGGGTGGGGCGGCGCACGCGGGGAGAGAGGGGCGCGGCGGCTAGGTTAGGAACGGTAGGTGTCTGATACCATATAAAGAAGGATGCAACTCACAATGTATTGATTGGAAGCATATAGCGTTACATATATAGGCCACGTCCTCGACTATACAAGGAAGGAGGCGGACCCAATAATCAATACAAAGATATGTATCGTTATACATAACTACAGAAGATACACATCCGGATATACAAGGATATGTATCTCAACAGCCGCCATTGCTCGCGAGTTTCGAGCTTAGCTCAGCTTAAGCGTACGAGCGGATTGGTGGAGGAATGTGCGCACGTACGGAAGTGTACGGGCGTAGATTGCTCGCGACCGTTGGAAGGAGACGGCTCACGGCTGCAGCTAGCGGAATTGATCAAACTGATCGACTGCGTCTTGCTTTTTTCGATAAAGGATGCTTTATTACTTTTGAGAAAGCAATTACATCCAGCCTCTGCATAACCAGGATGCACACAGCTGTTCAAAAAGTCTGTAACCAACAATATAAAGGAAAACTAGGCGAAATACATGTCGGAACGATGAATCATAAATCGCCTATGGTGTGGGTGGTGCTGCAATCCGTAGACTATGCTGCCACCCATGTAGGGAAAAAGTATCCCTCGCCGTATCCTCCAACCGTGTACAGACCTCCGTAAATAGGTCTCGGTTCTCCATCCGCTGAAGAGGTAACCACAAACGGAGAATACCTGTACATCTGTAGATGACCTGCAACAAAGAACAATTTTTATCATTAAACATCTTGTCATTTCTACTTAGCCGTAGTGCCTGCATAATCGCTAGCGCCCCCACCCTAAGAAGCAACTTAAACCTTGAATCGATACCGTGGAGCCAATTGCCAAAGACATTGGCTACACTAGTCAGGGGATACAGGGTAGAAGCAACTTGGATGACTGACCAAATAGATCTCGCAAAATGGCATTGGAAAAAAAGGTGTTTAATAGTTTCATCTTGTTGACAAAAAACACACCTAGTACTTCCATGCCAATTCCGCTTGACAAGATTATCTTTGGTAAGAATAACTCCGCGACGAAGATACCATCCGAAATTTTTTATTTTTAGTGGTATTTTCATCTTCCAGATTTTCTTGTTATTATCAACCGGTATATCAGAGTGGAGAATCGCATTGTACAAGGATTTGACTGAGAAAGTGCCATCTACATGAAGATTCCATCTAAATTCATCCGGTTCAGTTGATAATTGAATATCTCCCAACCGTTGAATTAAATCATTCGATGCAACAAGCCTTTGTCCAAGCAAAACCCTTCTAAACGTCACATTTGGGGGTGAGGTAGCCATTACTGTGGCAATGGTATCACCTTTGCGACGAACAATACTATACAAGGCAGGATACTGCTCACTCAAGGAAGCATTGTCTAACCAAACATCTTCCCAGAAGCGTATCTGTTCTCCATTCTTAATAGAGAAAGTACCATGACGAAAGAAAACATTCTTAGTCGCCATGAGACCAGCCCAGAAGTGAGAATCCCCGGGTTTCCAAACCACTTGGGATAACGCCTTCGAGCCAATGTACTTTCTACGAAGAATAGTTTGCCAAATCCCATCCTCAGTAAGAAGCTTAAAAAGCCATTTACCTAGCAGAGCTGAGTTCTTAACCTCTAGGTCATGAACTCCAAGTCCACCTTGATCTTTGGGACTACAGACTATACTCCATTTAACCAGTCGATATTTCTTTTTCTCGCTGTCCCCTTGCCAAAAGAATCTGGATCGATAATAATCGAGTTTATGCAGAATTCCTTTTGGCAGCAGGAAGAATGATAACATGTAAAGTACCATATTTGTCAGTACTGAATTAATGAGAACCAATCTCCCTCCGAGGGACAGCAATTTACCCTTCCAACTACTAAGGCGTTTTTGTAATCTTTCTTCCACAATTTTCCATTCAGCAATTGTTAGTCTCCGATAATGAATCGGAATACCCAAATAGCGAATAGGAAATTGGCCTTGCCCACAACCAAACAACTCTGTATATAGAGTCATATCGTTTTGGGCCTCACCGAAACAGAACAATTCACTTTTATGGAAATTGATTTTTAATCCCGACAACTGCTCAAACGCCGTCAAAATTAATTTGAGATTGCAAGCTTTTTCGAGATCATGATCCATAAAAAGAATTGTATCGTCGGCATATTGAAGGATAGATAAACCCCCATCAACCAAATGTGGGATCACACCTTCAATCTGGCCATCAGACTTAGCTCGCTCTATGAGTATTGCCAACATATCCGCTACGATGTTAAACAACATCGGTGATAACGGATCCCCTTGGCGTAACCCCTTTCGTGTTTGAAAATAGTGGCCGGTGTCATCATTAACCCGGATAGCCACACTACCTCCATACACAAAATCGTAAATTAGAGCGCGCCACTCAGGAGAAAAACCTTTCATCCTAAGTGTCTGCTGCAGAAAAGACCACTTGACCTTGTCATACGCCTTTTCGAAATCTAATTTTAAAATTACCCCGTTTAATTTCTTAGAATGCATCTCATGTACCGTCTCGTGCAACACTGCCACTCCATCAAGGATATTCCTTCCTTGCATAAAAGCGGTCTGTGAAGGTTGAACGACATGATCCGCAACCGTATTAAGTCTAATGGTGGCCACTTTCGTGAAAATCTTGAAACTGACGTTTAATAGGTAGATAGGTCTATATTGTTGAATCCTTTCTGCCTCATTAACCTTCGGTAACAAAATTACTTCACCAAAATTTAGACGAAATAATTCTAGTTGTCCTGTGTGGAGATCACCGAACAAATCTAGAAGATCCGATTTAATAGTATCCCAAAAGGTTTGATAAAACTCTGCTGGAAAACCATCTGGACCCGGTGCTTTGTTACATTCCATTTGGAAAATCGCCTTCTTAACCTCATCCTCAGAATAAGGTGCGGTTAGTAGGCCATTTTCTTCCATAGAAACTTGGGGTATATCTTCCGTTAAGTCCTCGTTAAGAGAGAAAGAGCTTTCCTCCGGAGGACCAAACAGGTCTTTATAATAATTAGTAATGTACGATTTGAGTTGCTCGTGGCCTTCAATCACCCCTTCATCTTGGACAAGAGAATGAATACGCTTTTTCCGATGTCTGCCATTGGCTAAACCATGAAAATATCGCGTATTCGAATCACCTTCCAAAATGAATTGGGCTTTGGATCTTTGATACCATTTGAGTTCCTCTTCACGAAGAAGACTCGCCATTTGTGCATTGGATTGATTCTTAAGATCAATCTCCTGCGTGGACAGCGGTCTCACTTCCGCGATGGCCTCAAGATCATCAATCTCTTTAGACAAGCGAGCCTTCTCTTTTTTCAAAATACCAGCCATATGAGCAGCCCAACCAGAGAGATGCTTGCGCATAGCGCGCATCTTATTATTCCATCTCAATATTGGTGAACCACCCCGAACTGGTCTTTCCCAAACCGTCTTAACCATGTCATGAAAACCCTCACGATGTAACCAACCAAGTTCAAATTTGAACGGTCGCTTACAAACAGGTCGAGGATTCCCGGTGGTTAACAGGATAGGAGCATGGTCGGACAGTTTTTCAATACGTTCTAGTGCACGGACGGACACCATAGGATATTTGTGTTCCCATTCGGTATCCATCAACACGCGATCTAGTTTTTCGTATGTGGGTTCAGGTAAACTGTTGGCCCAAGTAAACTGTCGACCAGACATGAAAACCTCTCTTAAATCTAAGCTATCAATGACAGCATTAAACAAGAAAGGCCAATGTCCATCAAAAAAGCCTTTGCTTTTCTCATGAGGGAATCTCAGCAAATTAAAATCCCCTCCGATTAAAATCGGGTGCGGATTATCTTTTGCAAGATTTACCAACTCACGTAAAAAGTCGGCCTTAAAGGCATCTTGGGCAGCACCATACACAGCGACCAGACTCCAAATGAAACCATCTGCTTTGTTCTGAATATCGAGTTTAATATGATACTCGCCATCAGAACTAGCTAAGACTATCATGGTGTCTATACGGACGCCCAGTAAAATACCCCCAGATCTACCACGAGGCGGGCGAGAATACCACTGAAAGTTAATCCCGCCAGATATCCGGTCGAGGAAACTCTGTGAGAATTTTCGCCTACCCGTCTCAGATATAGCAAGAAAATCTAAATCATAATCTCTACAACCATCAGCAATGTGAGAATGTTTAGCCAAGTCACCAAGACCTCTGCTATTCCGAAACATGCCATTCATCGAGAGACTATTTTAGATTTAGTATTTTTGCCATATCTACGAGACTTCTTACCAGCGGACGATCTAGAACCACGAGCAGAAGCATCAAGATCATAAACCGAACTGAGCTCTGAGTGTTCTAAATCGACCTCCGTAACACTCCCAACTATAGCCGAGAGAAGATGACCATCTAGGATGTCCTCATCTTCATCATCGTCTATGATTGAGGTGGCAGGCTCAGTGGATCCATTTGAAGCAACCGTTAAACGGTCAAGCTCCATTTGTCTCAACACATTAGCCGAAGCTACAATCTCATCAGACCGACTACCCAACGAGACCCCTACTCTACATAAATTAGATGCAATCCGAGTATCCGAAAAAGAAGTAAATGACTTGGCTGTATGTTTAGTACCTGCCGTGTCGAGGTTCAGTTCCGCCTTGCGCCGCATAGCTCTCTGCATCACATCTTCATCCGTGACACCCGCTCCATCCTCCGCCACCGCATACCTCCCACTCCTCCTCACTGTCGGCTGCATAGCCGGTGGAGGACCCGTGGGCTGAGGCTGCGGTGCGGCTGGTGGGGGGGACGGACTCGATCGAGGTGAAGTAGGTACCATAGACGACGTCGAAGGAGGGACAGGCAGTACAGGGGTGGGTGTCGAGGAAGCCCCCTGCACCGAGCCCGGACGCGACGCCGCTGCCCCTCTAGGCGAAGGAGGCGCGCAAGGTGGGCTGGGGCTCCTCTCCAGCCCGACCTGCACTCCCGTCGGAGAGAGGCTCGACGCCACCACCCCTTCAGGCGAAGGAGACGCGACGGATGGGCTGGGGCTCCTCCCCAACCCGACCTGCACCGCCGCCGTAGGAAGGAAATATACCCGACCTGCGTCTTGCTGAAATGGGTCTGTGGTAGCCTGTGATCGGGGAGCTGCTATGTACTATATATACGAATATACCCGGGCGCCCGAATTTCTTCTTCTTGTCAGCCTGGCCCTGGTGGCTATGCAACTGGTCGCGCGCGAAGATCAGACGTTTGAATAGAAGGAAAATTACACGCAGCAGCCAGGTCTGATTCAATGCTACCCCCCGCAGACGGGACAGGAACAAACACAGACCAATATAAAAATAACTTGCGGGAGAATGAGTTCTGATGGCTTGATGTTGTAGAAGATGGGGATGATGGCCTTGCGCGACTCGACGATCATGGCGAGCTCGCGGAGGCAGTACTCGGAGTCGCAGTAGCTCGGGGAGAAGATGGCGACGGCGACGCTGCACTCGCGGATGCCGGCGCTGATCCGGTCCTCCAGCCGGTCGCCGGGCCGCATCGACATGTTGTCCTGGGGCACTCGTAGCACTACTACACGGTAGAGTTTTAGGAGCACTTTGCCCTGGGGCACTTTTCATATTGCCCCTAAATATCCCCTTTAGAGGCACTTTGGCCAAAACGCCTCTAATGCCCTACCTATTGGAGCAGTTTGGAGAAGTGTCCCAATTGGTATGTACCTATTGGGGCAGTTTGGAGAAGTGCCCCAATTGGTATACACCTATTGGGGCAGTTTGAATAAGTGCCCCAATTGGTATACACCTATTGGGGCAGTTTGCAGTTTGGGATGTTGGGTCGTGTCGGTTTGACCTAAACCATTGGGCTCTACTGGGCCAGCCTGACCCGCACCTCTCTCATCCTCTTCGTGACTCCCTGTTCCTGACTCCCTCACCCTTTCGCGGTCCCATTCCCCACTTCGATGCCGCCGCCACCGTCGCCGCCATCCGCCGCCCCGGCCGGTACCTGCCGCATTCGCCGCAGCCGCTGCCGTAGACCGGTGAAACTCTGCTGCCTCTTCTCTGCCACTTTCCCCGCCGCCACCATGTACGCCCGTGCCAGCACGCGCGGCTACGCGAAACCCTAACCTCACAGCTCGGGCTCACCGGCGCTGCTCCGTCCGCCTCCCGCTGATATCGGCGCCTCCGTGCCCCGCCGTGATGCCCCCATGGACCTCTCCGCGGGATCCACCCCTCCGCGCCACCCTACAACACCCAAGCACGCGTGCCGCGAAACCCTACCGTTGGGCTCGGGCTCGCAACACCTATTCTCCTGCTATCCCAATGTTGGCGACTACCACTTGTTGCTGTTGCCTGGGTGGCCGGGGCCTCCCCACGGTGGTGCGGTGGAAGGCTGTGGCTGCCCTCTCCTCTTCAGTGGACCTCGATGGCTCCCTCCACGGCTAGAACTACAATGTGAGCTATTTCTTCTCCCTTCTATCTCTCTTGTGCATTGTGATGGTTTGTCCAACGAGCTGTGGTTAGTTTTAGGTTCAGGACTTGTTGACGTCTGAAACCCACCGGCGGGCAGCGACTGGCAACACCGTAGATCCGGGAACAACCTAGAGCTGCGGCTGGCTGAGGTCCCTCCGAGCGACGGCCCGCAAAGCCTTCTGGTCACACGTCCGATGCTGATCGCAAGGGCGTGCCACCTGACCTATACCTGGTCAGGAAGGTGATGGAGATGCCTCGCTTAGTTTCCTGCATGGCATACACGTAAACATTAAATACGAGCCTCGATCGGCTCTCAGGTTATCCTGTGAATCGGCTCAAGGAGCCGATCCACCCATGATTCGTACGGGGTGCACGAATATATGGTGGTCCTGCTTGATCAAGATATAACTAATGAGATCTATGACGATTTAGGGTTTTCACCGCATAATCGGATCATCCTACTCAGGATTGGGCCTCGCGGCCACGCACGGTGATCGTAAGCCGATCCTAGACAAGGCCTAAAAACCAACACGAGGTTGATCCCCGGAACATCCTGTCTAGGACTAGCAAACGACACCCTACGTGCCGCTGGATCCTCCAGCCCCTTGTAAGGACTAACTATTGCAGATATTAAACTAATCCTTGATGAACAAGGAGCAACCGTAACGGATCAGATCTACTAAATAATGATCAAGCGGGGTGCCGCCCCTACACCTAAGATAGGTGTAAGGGCGGCTAGACATGCAAGGGTTGCACTACGATAGCATGTTACGCGAAGAACTATGCTAACCCTAACACATCTATGATAACTACGTTGCTCGCCATCAACAAGGCTTCAGTACGAGCAACGCATGAACAACGTGGAGCTTGTGCTGCCTAGATCGCAAGATGCGATCTAGGCAGCATGTTGCTTACCGGTAGAAACCCTCGAGACGAAGGAGTTGGCGATGCGCCGAGATTGATTTGTTGGTTGAACGTTGGTTGTTGTTTATTCCATAAACCCTAGATACATATTTATAGTCCAGGGGACTTTCTAATTTAGACGTGCACCTAACCGTGCATGGGTAAAATTCTAACTAACCGACACGTATCCTAATATGTTACAGATACAAAGGCAAACTAGCCCAAACTTAGCATAACAGGCCGATTCACGTAATCCTTCCATGTATATTCTTCAAGTCCATCTTGATCGTGGCCCACCTCTGGCTCGGTCAAATTCTGGTGATAACACATGCCCCCCTGGTTTTGGAATTGGTAATTCCAAAATCACTCTGCTTTTTCTTCGTCGGGTCATGTCGTGGCAGAACCGTTGCAGTATCCGTCATCATGATGCCTTGCCTTCTCAACTTCTCCGCGTGACCTGGCAGTTTTTTTTTCTTTTAGGCACCACTTCCTCGGAAACTGCTGTGGCATTGAATTTCCACTATATCCCTTTTTATTTAACCGCTCCGCACAGTTTATTTCCGCATCTTCTTCGCATTAGCACTCCAAAAGCCCTCCTGCGCCACCATGTCTTCTTCCTCCTCTGCTTCATCGGATCTTTCCACCCAGTCCTCTTCCTCTCGCGAGCCGACACCAGTGCCGAACCCGGCGGAGGTCCACGCAGCCAACACCCGCCGCGCCATTGAGGCCGGGGAGGAGTCTAGCCATGACTTCTCCATCTGGTCGGAGGACGACCAGTCCCTGACCGACGGGGAGAGCGACCTCTGCTTCCTCGCCGACGGGGAGACAGAGGAGGAGAGCGACGACGATCGCTTCTCCTGTGACTTCTCCTCCCCCGAGGAGGAGGAGGAAGAGGAGGAGGAGGAGGACGACACCTCCTCCGACGAGCCGCCGGCCAAGCGGTTCTGCCCCTGGCCGGGCAACCTCAGCGACTTCGACAGCGACGATGACGACGCTGACGAAGAGGACGAGGACAATGAGGGCCCAGTCGGCGGCCATTGGAGCGACGACGAGCCCGCCGGGAGCAGCGCCGACAGCGGCGACGACGGCGACGACGAGGGCAGCGACGGCCCGTAGATAGGACCTCTAGTATAGGGCCAGTAGCAGTAGATGGGGCAATGTATCCCCTAGCACTTCCTTTTGAGAGCAATCAGCTCTTTATGTAAGAAATCTCGCCTATCAATGAAGAACTTTTCCCAATTTGATTTTGCCGATTTCCCCTGAGCTTAATTTAGCCGATTTCCTCTTCTACTGACCTTGCCGATTTGTCCCCTTTGCCAATGCATAATGAGCCGATAGCAATGCATCAGTCCTTTAAAAATTCACCCTTCCATTCTTCAACTGATGATCTTGAAATCTGGTGGATAATGTAGAATCTTCAGGGAAGCCTTTGAATTCTTCCAACCAAACCTAATGGTCTTCTTTAACACTCATCATCTGTGAAGAAGGTTGCGACGAAAGATCAGCCGATGGTACCCCAATCGGCTCATGAACAGAGCATCTACCAGGCCTGCTGCCCCCCGAGCCTTACTCGAGGCGAGAATGTCAGAGAGGATGCGCCAAAGCCGATCACCTTTCTTCCTTAGAAAGCCGATATATCCCTTCTGTCAACACGGCTGAACTAGTATCAAAGGTTGGAAATCCTCGACAGCTGAACTGGACTTGGTGGAGATCCGGTAAACCTCGTATAATTGTACTAGAGTCGATGGCTGCGCATCGGCTTCAAAATTTTTTTTTTTACTGGCTGATTTTCTCCTATCGGCCCCAATATTTTTACTGCACGCATATTCTCCTGCACCTGTTCCATGTTCATCGTGTTTAGGTGCCCCCCGAGCCGAATCTGTCAGGGAATGGCAGATATCGGCTCTGTAATTCGTACGTTGGCTCCGGTAGGATCAAAGACGAACACAAGCAGAACATGTGGTGAGGATAATTTTGGCCGATTGCTGGGATCGGCCTCCATATTGATTGAAGCGCTGACTGAAGGTTCTGTAACGTCCCTTCATAGATTTTTGGGGCCGATCACAAGGATCAGCCTTGCCACGTTTGCTCATCGCTTTGCTTCAGCTACATGGTCAGGCCAGTGGATAAAACCAGCTTAACCCTTCCCTTCATCACGTCGATGCGCTCGCAGTCATCCAAATTGATCCCTGAGAGGGGTTCTTGGCCTGCTGCTTCCCATGCGTTCATGCCAGCCGTTGAAATTTCGGCTGAGTCATCGGCCTGGACGACCTCTACCTCATCTCCATCCCACTGTATTATGCATTGGTGCATCGTGGAGGGAATGCAACAGTTGGCGTGGATCCAATCTCTTCCTAGCAGAACAGCATAAGTGCTCGTGCTATCGACGATGAAGAACGTTGTAGGGATAGTTTTCCTTCCTACGGTCAGATCCACGTTCAGAACACCTTGTGCGTCAGACGCTTGGCCGTTGAAATCGCTCAATGTCACGTTGGTCTTGATTAGATCTGAGCTAGAGCGTCCCAGCCGACGTAGCATAGAGTACGGTATGATGTTGACTGCCGCTCCGGTGTCCACCAGCATCTTATTTACAGGCCTCCCATCGATATAACCTCGCAAGTACAGGGCCTTCAGATGTCTGTAGCTTCTTTCTCGTGGCTTCTCAAAGATAACCGGCCGTGGGCCGCAGTCAAGTTGTGCCACAGGTGCCTCGTCTAATCCCGGAGCACTGAACTCCGAAGGGAGGATGAACACCATGTTTGTGCCAGCCGATGTTTCATCATCGGCTTTCCTTTGCTTGGGGCGCCACTCCATTTTCCGTGGACGACCCTCTTCGTCCAGGGCTCGCTGAACTTTCGCAGCCAGATCAGGTCGTGCCTTCCTTAGCGTATGTAAGTATAACCTTTCGGCTTCCTCCAGGCCGCGCAATCGCTGAACCCTGCGCTTTTGGGAACGGCTGAGTCCATCAGGGCACCACCTTGGCCGGTGGTACCTGTCTTCTTCTTCTTGTCCCTCGTCTTCTGAATCCTCGAGATCTGCCCACCGAGGGGACTCAGCACGTTTGCTTTGTGGCGGGAGAGGCCCTAAGCGCCTGAACACAGACACGTTGGCTGCCTCCTTCTTCTTCTGGTTGCATTCTGGGCAATTGCCGATTGTGGGCAATCGGCTCATTCCTGAATCCCAGCAGTGTCTGAAGAAGGGGCAGTCCCAGTGCCTGTCGTTGTCGTCTTGCTCCCTTGATTTTCCTATGGCATGGCGCTCGTGTTCCTCCTCATCGCGATCATGCCGACGGTATCTTCTGGCTTCTCTAGCCAGACGATCTCTTTCATCATCATCGCTGGATCGTCGGCGTCGGTCATACTGACTCACATATTTGTTGAGGAGGTGATCAGAGAGGGGTCGCTGATATCTCATGTTCTTCACTTCTCCCTCTGTGACGTAGCGCTTGCCATCATGACGGAGCCGATCGCGTGGAGCGGCCTCCTCTGTGTCCTTGCTACGAGAGCAGCTGCCCTCGTCTCCATCTTTGCCAGAGTGGTGCCCAGGTCCTACCATGTTGATGCTGAACGAGGATCCTGGCTGGCAACCTTCAGGGTAAGTGCATTCTACCATGTTAACGGCGGGGAAGGGCTGGGTGTCGACCTTCATGGCGTACTGGTTGAAAATTAGACGCCCTTTTTCTATCGCCGCTTGGATGTGCTGACGCCAAACCCTGCAGTCGTTGGTGGCATGGGAGAGCGAGTTATGCCATTTGCAGTATGGCTTTCCGTTCAGCTCTTGCACCGTGGGGAATTTGTGACCTTCAGGAATCGTCAACTGCTTCTCCTTGAGCAGGAGGTCGAAGATTTGCTCAGTCTTGGTCACGTCAAAATCAAATCCCCTGGGCGGGCCTGGTGGCTTTACCCATTTGCAGGACACGGGGGTTCCTCCCCGAGTCCATTCAGCCACTGCTACCTCTCGATCTCCCGCAGAAACTTCGTCTTCCTCTGCATCGACCAGGACTACTGCACGTTTGAATTTGTCCTGGTACAGGTCCGGGTGGCGCTGTTCATATGCTGACAGTTTCTGAACCATGTGCGCCAGTGAGGGGTAGTCTGCTTGGGAGGCCATGTCCTTGAGCGGTGTTGCGAGGCCCGCTACTGCCAACTCGACTGCTTCCTTTTCAGTTATACGAACCGAATAACATCGGTTCCTAAGATTCCTGAAGCGCTGGATGTATTCTGTCACATTTTGTCCACGCTTCTGACGTAGTTGTGCTAGATCGGCAATGCCAGACTCGGAAGCCTCTGAATGGTACTGCATATGGAACTGTTCTTCCAACTGCTTCCAAGTCCGGATGGAGTCTGGTGGCAACGAGGTGTACCACCCGAAAGCCGATCCCGTGAGGGACTGTGAGAAGAGCCTCACACGTAGTTGATCCGACACTGAAGCCGGTCCTAGTTGTGCCAAATATCGGCCCACGTGCTCGATGGAGCTGGAACCATCTGATCCACTGAATTTGGAGAAATCAGGGAGCCGATATTTAGGTGGTAGCGGGATCATCTCGTAGTCGTCGGGGTACGGCTTGGAATAGCCGATTGCCCTCCTCTTCGGCACCATGCCGAACTGGTCTCTCAGTATGGTACTGATCTGATCCGCTGTGCTGGCTGCAGGAGTTGAACTCTGAATATTCGCCGGGGTGGCGTACTTAGCCAGCCATGTTTGCTTTTCCAGCTCTGAGCCAACTGCAGGAGCTGAGCTCTGGAGGTTCGTCGGGGTGGCGTACTTAGTTAGCCACGTCTGCTTCTCAAGATCTGTCGCTGACGTCCCTCCTGTTTTCCCAGAAGTCCCTGATGTTGTGGCCTGGTTTGTGAGTGCCCAGTTACCACAATCAGGCACATACGTGCACGTGTACCCGTGAGGGATCTCCTTAGGCGCCTCAGGCAAGAACTGGTAGTCACTAGGGTCACCACCGATCTTGTAGACGACGAATGCCGGTGAAGCCGGCACTTCTGGTGCTGCCAATGCAAATGGCAGCGGTGGACGGGACTGGAGTGGCAACTCTCCTTGATGCGTCCCAAGAGCTGGTCCTGACGGTGAGTACTGGTGCCTCATGATCTCCTGGATCACGCGAAGAGCGACACGCTCCAACGTGTTTACCAGGTTCTCAGAGTGGCGGTGTAGTGAGTGAGCCACCAAGTAGTTGATCTCCTGCCGCAGGGACCTGGTGCGTTCCTCCGATGGGGCAGAGAGGTCTATCCCATCTAGTGCACCATTAGGCGAGAACCCCTTCCACCTGATGCCATGTGAACGGGTTCTGTGGAAAGAGCCGATGAGGTCGGCTTCGAGGATGACTTTGATCTCGTCATACTTCTTCTTGAGCTCGTCGGTCAGATCCTCGTACGTAACTGGCGTGCCGTCCGCCATCTCAGATGTAGATGGCGATGTGGTTGATGTAGAAGCTTGTCCCACCGGGCGTGCCAGAATGTGTTGACGTCCGAAACCCACCGGCGGGCAGCGACGGGCAACACCGTAGAGCCGGGAACAACCTAGAGCTGCGGCTGGCTGAGGTCCCTCCGAGCGACGGCCCGCAAAGCCTTCTGGTCACACGTCCGATGCTGATCGCAAGGGCGTGCCACCTGACCTATACCTGGTCAGGAAGGTGATGGAGATGCCTCGCTTAGTTTCCTGCATGGCATACACGTAAACATTAAATACGAGCCTCGATCGGCTCTCAGGTTATCCTGTGAATCGGCTCAAGGAGCCGATCCACCCATGATTCGTACGGGGTGCACGAATATATGGTGGTCCTGCTTGATCAAGATAAAGCTAATGAGATCTATGACGATTTAGGGTTTTCACCGCATAATCGGATCATCCTACTCAGGATTGGGCCTCGCGGCCACGCACGGTGATCGTAAGCCGATCCTAGACAAGGCCTAAAAACCAACACGAGGTTGATCCCCGGAACATCCTGTCTAGGACTAGCAAACGACACCCTACGTGCCGCTGGATCCTCCAGCCCCTTGTAAGGCCTAACTATTGCAGATATTAAACTAATCCTTGATGAACAAGGAGCAACCGTAACGGATCAGATCTACTAAATAATGATCAAGCGGGGTGCCGCCCCTACACCTAAGATAGGTGTAAGGGCGGCTAGACATGCAAGGGTTGCACTACGATAGCATGTTACGCGAAGAACTATGCTAACCCTAACACATCTATGATAACTACGTTGCTCGCCATCAACAAGGCTTCAGTACGAGCAACGCATGAACAACGTGGAGCTTGTGCTGCCTAGATCGCAAGATGCGATCTAGGCAGCATGTTGCTTACCGGTAGAAACCCTCGAGACGAAGGAGTTGGCGATGCGCCGAGATTGATTTGTTGGTTGAACGTTGGTTGTTGTTTATTCCATAAACCCTAGATACATATTTATAGTCCAGGGGACTTTCTAACTTAGACGTGCACCTAACCGTGCACGGGTAAAATTCTAACTAACCGACACGTATCCTAATATGTTACAGATACAAAGGCAAACTAGCCCAAACTTAGCATAACAGGCCGATTCACGTAATCCTTCCATGTATATTCTTCAAGTCCATCTTGATCGCGGCCCACCTCTGGCTCGGTCAAATTCTGGTGATAACAGGACTATGGTGGTGATGTCCTGTACGAGTGCTGCATTGTGATGTTGCTGGTACATGGTCGTGCTGATGCTCTGATTAGGTTGTAGCTGTTGGTATTTCGGTTAATGGATAATTGATTGGTTAAATAGGGTCCTTGTTAGCTCTAGTTGATATTGTTTTGTACATCAGATGCTCTCATGATTTCTATATGATATGCAATTCTCCTACTATTGATCATGAATAAAATTTAGCTTGACATGTTTGTACTTTCTGGTTCTCTTCTATATGACTGCATTCCTGTCGATGTTGCTCACTCTTTACTCAATCCTAGCTCCTCTATTACTACATAATTACCATTCTGAAATCATTAAATCATTTTATGAATGAGGAGATGGAACAAGGCAAGTTCGCGGATGTGGTGTGGAAGGCGCAGAGGGCGGTGAGTGTGCTCGACCACGCAGGCACATGTCCGACTCGTCGACGCCTACCTGCCTAATGATTAAGCAGACTGGTGTGCTAACTGATACCTCTACCGCTGCATCATTTAGTTTGTTACAAGGAGCATACTAGTATCATTAATTTATTTCAACCGAAAAGTTGGGTGATGATTACTTCTCGACCACAAGTTTAGTGTCTAATGAATGAATGAATGAATCTGCTTAGTCTGTAGACTGTAGTAGTTCCTCTGTACTAGTACACATTATGATGCCCAAGTGTAAACTGGTAAATTTTCGGTGGCCTTGTATCCTCTGCTCGCTTTCAAGTTGAAAGTCGGGATGTACTATTTGCAATCCCAAATTTAGTTGTGTCTGGTCAATTCCTCATCTAACCGTTAACAGAGATCTCATTTAGATTTTAGTGATTTAACAAAATTTAGTCCCGTTTCTGATGCTCTTTTCTTGCTATCAACAAAAGTAGATTATCACTCTTGCTATCAGTAATTATTTCCATTCATTGACCCAAATTTAATGAACTGTATTGCAGGAACTGCAATCGATTTGTCGTCCCCAATCGTCATCTCTTCAGAACATTCTTGCGCGAACCTGAGGCTGCCCTACAACTAGGTCGGAGAAAATTTCTAAGTGCTTGAAATGACAGGTGAACTACAACCATCGTGTGTGAACAAATAAAATGGAACAAGAAGTATAATAAGATGATGTTGCATTTAGTATCTGAAAATGAGTACTGTGTGCTAATGTAAAAGTTAAGTGTGTGGGTGTGTGGCACAATCATATCAAAAGGCTGTAATATGTGATGTTGTTGGCTAAAATAATGAAGGATTTTTTTTTTTAGTTTTAAGAAAGTCTGGAAGCCCCATGCAGTTCCATAAAGAGAAGTTCATTAAAACTGATTTCATTTTTTTCCCAGGGATTACCTGCTTAGCTTACGGGTAGTGGGGCTCAAAAGTGTTGAATGTGTTTGTCTACTGACATTACATCATAATGCATTCCCTGTAAGTTGTTGTTGGAGTAGTTTTGAACTTTTGATTCATATGCAGTCAATTTCATATTTACACACCAATGCTTTGGCCACTCAGGTTGACACCAATGTTGGCCGGATATGTGTAAGGCTGGGATGGGTGCCCATTCAACCTCTTCCTGAATCTCTACAATTACATCTCCTCGAGCTGTAAGCGTCCTGCATTGTCTAAACATTTATTTCATCATGTATTTTCAGTTACATTTTTCTTATATCGATTTTTTTGCTTGTCAAAGTTATCCTGTTTTGGAGACTATATATATACAAAAGTACCTCTATCCTCGTCTGTGTAAACTTAATCAAGGGACACTGAGTTAAAACACTATTATCAGCTTCAATGGATTCTATGATAATTTCTTCAAAAATCGTTGAACATTTGTTTTACCGTGCTTCAAGTTTTGTGGCTACCAGTTCTCGATCTTCGTTTATTGGTCATGCTGCTTCTTTTAGCTCACTGACAATAAGACATGGTCTCAACAACAATATGTGCTTCTAAAATGAAGACTTGAACCGAACTATGCACAGTTTGCCACTAGATGATAGAGCAACAATTTTGGAATTTCTAAGTAGGATTTTTTTAAAAGAAACTAGCCAACTATACTCCTTTTGCTTCACAATATATTTTGTCATAAATTTCCCCTATGCTTGCTGCAAGATTCAGTATGCATGTACAATTATCTGGAAGCTTAAAACTGATACTTAAAGGTCACTTTGTCTAAGATGCAGAGAGGGCTAAAGAGTTGGATAAGATGGGCCGGTCTATTTGTATTCCAGTAAAGGCTGAATCAACATGAACACATTCAGAGTTTTGCTCACCAGGTAAATTTCTCCTTTGGAAATGATGTGATTATCTCCCCCGTTATCTTGTTGACTATCTTCATCAGCAACCAGTAATATCTCTGAGGTATCATCTCGGAAAAAAGGACATCAAGGACCTGGGTCTGTTTTCACGATGGAGCAGATCTCGAGTATCCCAGTAGTCCGTCTCCTTTGTCGAGACAATGAATTTAAAGTTCTTAAGATTTGGCTAAAAGGTTTTTAGACGGTAAACTGTAGTGTTTTATACCCCTTGTATTTGCTTCTCCTGATGGTTGGTCAAATAATAAAAACGTTGTATCATCATTTTCACCCTCTCTGATTAGTTATGCAAAACCTGACAGTCTCTGGTTGTTATGTTGATAGTGTGCTTTTTGGCTTGCAGTTGCATAGTAAAAAGGAATGTCTGTGTACCATTCTCTATTAGTGCTTACTTCCTTAGCTTAGATAGTGGTGAACAACACGAACAAGTAAAAGGGCTTAAGCAATATTTTTTCCTATGTCTTTTCATTCACGAAACAAACATGTACCATGCACTGACAAAATGACTCAAGTATAATTTGAATTTTGTAAACTAGAACGTATAGATAAATGCTTAATTTATTTAGGAGGTCCTCAATACACATCTGAACATGACCAGATTATTCTACCTTTTACAAATCACAGTGCAACTCACGAAACCAAGAAAATTAAGTATAGACTGCTATCAATAGGCATCCTCACAGGAAATTCTATTACCCTGCATATATCTAAACATATTTACCATGATTGATGTTCATCGAGTACTGAATATTCCTCTGCCGCCATTCCATGTTTTAGGATTCTTAGAAATTCTCACGATTCCAATTCTTTTAGAATCTTCGCTCTTTGCATGCTTCAGAACCTCTCATTAGTAGGACACATCAGAATATAGTAGAGCTGATGATTCTTTAAAAAATAGCTTTAGGCTTGGAGAACTAATATGATACTTTAGTTTTTCCCCTCAAAAAAATATGTATTATACTTTAGTTTTAGCTACTTTCCTTAATTTTTTTCTGAATTCTTTTGGTAAATATCATATTGTTATTTGTAGGCATTAGTGGTCAGTATTTCTGGTGTATAATGTCTCACCCTTCTACGGGACAAGAGTGAAGCATTGTCGGTTTTTTCTTATTCTACAACCATGTCATAGGAAGAGCACACTTGCTCCATTAGTTACTTAGTGCACTAGGTTATGAAATAAATTTATTAAGTAGATACCAAGGTAATGCTCAGCTACTCATTCTTCTCCGATAATCTGCATAGATTGTAAAATTATTGAGATACACATTACTCATCCCATAAGGGCGCGTAATTAGAAACCCGAAAAATCCTTCCATATTTTTCTGGCAGATGAGTGCCAAGTATTTTTTTTTAAATGTATGTAGTTCCTGATTGAGTTGAAAGTATGCCAAGGCATCGTGTGAGTGTTTTGGTTATGTTTAACATATGATATACAAGAGAGTGTGGTAGTTCAGTTATCACCATACTCTCTTCCATTGTACCATCATAATTAGGTATGATATAGAAGAAAGTGTGGTAGTGCAGTCCCAAACTTAGTTACAAGTTAATTTCCTCCATAATCTGTAGGTATCACACAATTTGTATGGAAATAGGCCGATTTACTTTATATGGACCCTTTCTGTAACTCACTATCAGGTTTACTTCATATTTCTTGGAAAGAATACATGTTTCCCTTCATCATATGGAGTTGCCAACAATTGGTACTGTGAATTATATTAAGATAATTTGCATGCTTTAATATCTTAATCTTCTCTTCAGCGAGATGGTGAGCTCTTCCCTATTTCCCAGTGGTGCTGCCGATAACTGAGATGTACGTTTTGTTCCTTGGATATGCATGGTGAGTTATTCCCTGTTTTGCTCTTTAATGCTTTGGTTACATATGTTCGACCTAATCTTCTCTAAAATGTTATCATGATTTTGGTGATATCGTGACTTGCGTGCTATGAAAATTAAGGTTATTAAGATGAATGGCGTTTGTATAAGGCTAGGCGTATTTCAAAATTATTGACAAAATTATTGACGAAATCCTTGAGGAAGTTTCATAGTTGTATTGTACTGCCAGTTTACTACCATATTAAAAGAAGTGTGGAGCACTACATGTCAATCACAGATTAAAATGAACTTCGGATACAGTTGTAGTTGGAAGTGGACAGAATATATGTGAACAAAAAGACCTAAAAATCAGTAGGCTGTTGTGAAACTGAGTTGCTACTAGAATTGAGGCATGGGTCATGTATTATTTGAACGAGTATTGATTTGTATCTGCTTACTGTGTGAAGTGAATTTGTAAAATAACTATTCTATGAAATCTGTTTTGACCACTCACAATTTTTTTTAAATATGTTCTTGTAATATGCAAGTCATGTATTTGCCACTAAAAATTAGGATTTACTAATTTTTGAGTAAACTACTGATATGTTGTTTCTTTTCTAGTTCAAATGTTCATCCTGTCGTGGTCCTGGCACATACTCCGAAAGCAATTCAGTTTGCTCTAGGCCTTACCGATGGCATTGTTTATGTCATGATTGGAAGCTTGCAGTTTTGACTTCAACTTTTAGTTGAAAACCTGATATTTAGAATGCTGTGAAGTTACATGTATTACATATTTGTTATGATGTGTTATATAGAGTTCTGGATTATGTATATGTATTACAGGGTTGGATACTTTTCTGGTACATTTGTACATTTGAACTATGTGCATACATTGCTGTTTATATTTGCCTCTATTGTTATGTTGAAGCATTTTCCTAGATTTGCCTCTAATTATGTTTTGGGGGCATTTCTTAGAGTTGCCGCTAATTGTGTTTTGGGCCAGATCTCAAAGTGCCCTAAAAGCTTTTTGGTGCAGTTCTCAAACTGCCCCTAAAAATGTTTAGAGGCACATCTCAAACTGCCCCTAAAAGCCTTTAGAGGCACATCTCAAAGTGTCTCTAAATCTATTTAGATGCACATCTCAAAGTGCCTCTAAATCTATTTAGAGGCATATCTTGAAGTGTCCCTAAATACATTTAGAGGCATATTTTAAAGTGCCCCTAAAAGTTTTTAGAGGCACATCTCGAAGTGCCTCTAAATATATTTAGGGGCACATCTCAAAGTGCCCCTAAAAACCTTTAGAGTCAAATCTCAAAGTGCCCCTAAATGTATTTGGGGCATTTCATTCAAAGTGCCCCTATTTTAATTAGGGACACAAGCATCCTGGGCATTTTTCATAGTGCCCCTAAAATAATTAGTGGCACTTCGGCTAGCTATTGGGCACTTTAAAATGCCCCTAAATCTATACCGTACAGTAGTGTAGAGCAGGCGCGCCACCGTGCGCTTGGTGTCCACCCCGCGGTGGTTGATGAAGACATCGTAGCGGGCCTCCCCGGCCACTGACTCCTCGTCGTAGTACTCCACCCGCCGCGCCACCAAGGCCTGCTGCTGCCTCTCGTCCTCCCCTCGATCACCTGCGCCGCCTCCTCTGCCGAAGCTCTCAACCGCGAAACCATGGCGGACGATCTGCGTGAGGAGTACCCGGTGGCGGCCATTGCTCGCGAGTTTTCGAGCTTAGCTCAGCTTAAGCGTACGAGCGGATTGGTGGAGGAATGTGCGCACGTACGTACGGAAGTGCACGGACGTAGATAGGATCGAGACGGCTCACATCCAGGCTTTACTCACGGGGGCTGCAGCTAGCGGAATTTAGGCCATCTCCAGCGGCGCGACGCATTTTAGCGTCCGCGCGCATCCATTTTCGTCGATCCTTTTGGTCGAAATCGACCACGCGTCCGTTTGCGTAGGGGGTGGCTCCAGCGGCACGACGCATTTTTGTAGGACGAATCATTTTTTTTTTAAACATGAAACATAGTTTACATACTTAAAACATAAAAATAAACCTAAACGCCTACTGCTCCTCGTCGCTGTGCTGCTCCTCGTCGCTGTCGAGCACGATGAGCTCCGGTATGACCCAAGGCCAGTTGCCATCCGGGGAAGCGTACGCCGGGCGCGCCACCGCCGGTGCTCGAGGTTGAGGAGGCTGCGGCTGTGGCGGCGGTGGAGGCGCCCAGTGCTGTGGCTGTGGCGGCGGTGGAGGCGCCCAGTACTGCGGCTGTGGCGGCGGTGGAGGCGCCCAGTGCTACGGCTGTGGCGGCGATTGAGGCGCCCAGTGCTGCGGCTGTGGCGGAGGTGGAGGCACCCACTGCTGCGCCTGTGCCGACGGTGGCGGAGGCGCCGCCGACTCCAGGAGCGCCAGTCGAAGTGCTTCATCCGCCGACAGGCCCGGCGGCATGACGGCGGTGGCGTAGCGGGGCAGCGGCGGCTGCACAGGCGCGTCGTACTCGGAGATGAGGACGGCAACCTTCGCCATCTCGTCGTCCGTCATGTTCTCCGGGAACTCGAAGTTCCGGCCCTCCGCGAAGGCCTGCTGCCATTCGTGGAAGACGAACCTCCTCGCTATGGTACACGAGCGCCTCGACGTAGTCGTCGTCATCGTCGTACACGGCGTAGGCTTCGTCGTCGTCGTCCTCGCGGTCGTCGGCGTCGTTGTGCTGCGTCTGCTGACGTCGCATCCGCGCCTCTTGACGACGCGTCGGCGCCTGCTGACGACGGGACGGCGCCTGCTGACGACGAGCCGGCGGTGCAGGGCCGAAGGGGTAATCCCTGTCGCCCATGAAGCCTGCCCTTCGTCTCCTGTCCGTCTCCGTGGACAGGTACGTACGCCAAAGCTCCGAGTCGATGGCGTACGCCGGATCGTCACGGAGTTCCGCCGGCAGATACCGCCTCCCGCGCCGGATCTCCGCCGTCCGATCAAGCTCACGCGCAGGTACTGGAGGGATGGGCACCCGGCGGCAGCTGAGCCGCCAGCCGCTAGGCAGCTGCACGCCGGACCAGGCGTCATCGCACGGCATCCATTTGCCGTGCATGAGCCTCCCCACCGTGACGGGGAACGGCACGCTCTTGCAGCCGCTGCCGGAGGCTTCGAAGTCGTTTTTCTTCCCCATGGCGCTGCGGCGGTGGTGGTGCGAGTGGAGGCGTGGTGTGGGTGAAGGAGTGACGCGGCCGGTGGACTTTTAAGGGCGGCCACGCGCGGGATACGATGCCATTGAAGGCGTCGCAGAAGCCCAGCCGCCGCCCGCCAGTGCGCGTGCAGAACAGGCAGCCGCGACATTGATGGCGAAGGCTGCGGCGCAGACGCGGAAGCGCTGACCGCCGAAGCGATGCCCTCGATGCAGGCTCGCTGCCAGGCGGGCCCGGTGGAGAAGCGAGCGGACACTTTGTGCGTCCGCCGAGCGTCCGCCGAGCGTCCGCCGAGATGCAAACCTGGCGCATATTTGGGCGAAGTTTGCGTCTCCGCGGACGGCCCGGTCACTTTGCGTCGGCCCACTGGAACAGGCTTCAGACGCATTTTCCGGTCACGGCGGACGAAAACGGTCGCTCAGCGTCCGTTTAAGATGCCCTTATCAAACTGGTCGACTGCTGCAGCCTGCAGCTAGCAATGGAAGTTTTTGGTCGTAGGCACGGCTGGACACACCTAGAGTGAGGAGGATCTACGATATTTGAAGCTCCAATTATCCGGATGAAGATCGCCTTCTCCCTATTCGAGAAGTTGGAGTGACCATATAAAAGGATGTGCTTCGTAGATGTGCTTCGTTTCTTTGGATGTTAGCTTTAGAGCATCTTTAATAGGCGCTCTATCTCGCTTCAACAGGTGCTGCAACCGGCGCTGTAAAATACAACTTGGGATAAAAGCGCTTTGCATGCACTATATTTACCGCGCCGGAAAGAGCGCGATGTATAAGCCGCGCGCATAAATAACTACGGATTTTTACAGCTCCAATATTTAGAGCTTCTGCTGGAGCTGAATATGTCCTCGCGCGCAAAATATGGATGAAGCGTGCTGCAAACCGGATTTACAGCGCCAAGATTTAGCGCTCCTGTTGGAGATGCTCTTAGCTGGTTCCGAGTTGTAGTAGTGGTGCTTTTAGTTTTTTTTTTAAATAGAATGCCACTTGGCCCAGCTTTATAAATAAATCAACCACCACTATACATAGTCACGGTTCATACATACATGATAACCACGCCACACCAAAACCAAACACACCACACAGGTCCAAGCACAGAAACATCCTACCCCCTAGCAGACACAGCAAGCGAAGGCAATAGCAATAGTGATACAAAGCCTTAAAGTGGGTCGAATAGTGTAGCTAGTCTGCGGCCCTAGCCCTCGCGTGCAGCCTCCTGACCTCGTCCCGTACCACGTCCAGCAACGTCTTGTCCCTCCGTCTGACCAGAACCCTCCATGACTGCATGTGAATAAGCATAAGCTTTCCTTCGATAGTTAGTTTATTCCTAATGTTCCAAAGGGACCAGCTAAGGGTCGCAAAGGTGAACCAAACTAATCTACGAAGGGGGCCTGCCAAACCCTGCGCAAGTGCGATGAACTCCTCGTCCCCTATCGGGTTCCAGTCGCAGTGAAGGAGTTCCCTAACTCCAGACCACATGAACCTAGCCATGTGGCATGTGAAAAAAATATGATTGCAATCCTTAATCTCCCCACACAACGCACGGTGACCCTTGGAGGGCCCCATCCTCTTGGCCACCTGCTCGCACGACGGAAGCTTCCCTCTAATGAGCTGCCACATGAAAATCTTAATCTTAGGAGGCACCCTGGTGCGCCAGACCTCCTTGAAGTGTGTGATAGCCGCCCCATGCATCATCCCGTGGTAAACGGACATGGTCAAGAAAACCCCGGAGTTCTCAAGAGACCATGACACCCAGTCATTCTGCTCCTCCACCGGTAGAGCCTGTATTTCCCTGCACAGGTTATCCCACTCTACCATTTCCGCCAGGCTAAATTGCCTCCGGAGCCGGATGCGCGGTACCCCTCCGTGCACTCAGGTCGCATGAACCGTAACATCCGGATGGGTACAACAGCTAAAAAGGCGAGGATAGCGTGCTTGCAAGGGCCTCGGCCCCACCCACCAATCCTTCCAAAAGTAGGTCTATTTCCCGTTATGAACCGTATGCTTCGCCCCCATCTTGAAATGCCATTTAATTTTCTGGATGGCATTCCAGAATTGCGACCCCCACACCGGCATCTCTTTGGAGAAGAAGTCGTGTTCGCCAAGTTACTTGGCGCGAAGGTGGTGCTTTTAGTTTATGTTATGTGTTGTGGTTCTTTGATGTTTTTCATATAACTAGCATAGTTGATGAGGACATCCCTACCGAATCACTAACTCCGTCATTACAACATGAAGACGATGTTGTTGTAAAGCTCAAGTCCAATGAAGTTAGGATTGGACCTATGACAAGAGCTCGTGCGAAGCTACTCAAACAACAGGTGAGCTTGTTCCTAAATGATACCTTGATCGATGAGAACTTTATACTGCCTAAGTCCTTTTACTTATATATGATCAGGTACGAAGATGGAGCAAGCATCGCACGGGGAGAAGAGGAGCAGCTGGACGTGAAGCTGGACATGGAGGTGGACATGAATCTGGACAAGAAGACATCCCAAGGAAGCGCGAGGGGGAGAGGGAGGCATGCGCGAGGTAGGAATATCAAGTCCAGGCCGGTGCACAGCCCGGTCAGACCGGCTGTCACGCCGGCTTGCTCGGTCCCAAGCCCGATCCAGCGCTGGTGACATCCGGGCGTGTGTACTGAGCCACCCATCCCACGCCCGACCCACCACCCGGTCCCTGGCCCGGTTGAAACCGGATCACCCGATCCCTGGCCCGGTCGACCAACCTCCTGACCGGCCGAGTCTGAGTCAGTCTCGACCAGATCCCGATCTGGGTCAGTTTTTAATGTATTTTCTCGACTCTTGGTCGTCCTGAACCCCTATATAAGTGCCCATGATGCCCCCAAATTTGGTTTTGGACCTCGTTTAAGATAAACCCTAGTTCATAGTTGATTGCTTTGCAACTCTATTGAATCTCTACACCAATCCGCATCGATTCTGTGTTTTGCTACTGAAAGTCTTGTGTGATCTGCTGTTCCATTGGGAATTAGACGGTTGTAACTTACCGCTTCGTGGTCAGCGGCTATGTGCGCAAGTGTGTGGAGTTGCGAATATCTTGCAGGGTTGAGAGCTGTTGCACTGGCGACATGGACCAATCGAGAGACTCGTTGCGTCATACAAGTTATCATCCACTTCATCATCGTGTTATCTCCGTTGTGTTCATCACGTGTTCATCACATCCACCGTCAGTTACTGAGAAGATCGAGCAACCCCTTATCATCTTGGTATCAGATTTCATTGCTTCCTCGGTAAGCCATCCACAATCCACCCCATAGTTGAGTTGTTAGTGTTTCCTATCCAGAAAAAACCATAAAAAGTTAGGGTTAGGGTTTGCCATAGCCTTAGATTGCACTAATTTCGAGTTTTAGTTGCTTTTCGTAGTTGTTTTTGCGTATCTCTTTCTTTCTTCCAGTAGATTGTCTAGGGTTTGTGTTTTCTCTACCATCTAGTTTTCAGTTTTTGTTGCTCCGAGTACACATATCATACAGTTTGCTTGTTCCCAACCATAGCCACAGCGTTTTGATATAAGTGACTAGGAACTTCCCCAGAAGAGACTAGTTTTACCGCTCGACAGGCTGCTCATTAGGGTTTTGGTGCTTTGCATTATCTGTTGGTCGTGTTACAAGGAGTTGAGTCATAAAAAAAATAGAAAAGAAGCAAAAAGAGTTACAAGTGCTACGTGCGATTAAAAGAAAATCCAAAAAAGAAAAGTGAAATGCTAGTAGAATCAAGTGAAGGCCTAAGTTTACTTTCCTGCACCTATAATTTAGCAATCTTGTGCCTGTCCCGTTGAGCTTTGCTAGCGTCTCTCGAGTGCATTGCAACATTTTCATCCAAATAGTTGCATTGCCACATTTATCGCCTTGTGTGAGTATCATCGGTTGTTCTACGGTCAGCGCTAGAGCTTGTTATTGGTGCAAATAGGTAGCCCACCTACAACCCCACATATATCCTGCTTTGTTGTCTGATTGTTCTTATACCCTTGATGTTCGCTTCGCTACATCTGTGCACTTGTTGTTACTACAAGTGGTAAGCAATACTAATTCACGTTGGAGCGGTAAGATTACCTTTTCTTATCAGTTTTTAGTGAGTTGTGATTGTACCACCATATTTTTTTTGTTTTAGTGCACTAATCTACTAACCATGTCTTCTAGTGATGAAAAAATTATTAACCAGAAAATTAAGGATGCAGCCGATGTTATGACATGGAGGGAGTATGAAGCTCTTCGTAATGAGATGCGACGTGAATTCCGCGATCAGGACAAAGAACTTAAGGGGACCGTTCAGGAGGTCGCCAAGAAGCTGGATACTACTAATGAGACCGTCAATGCAATGCAAGATCAAATGACGGATATTAAGCACAATATTCAAGCATTGACTTTAGCTGTTGAGAATTTGACCCAACAACAACAACAACCTGAAGATGAAGATGCTGAGCTTCCAGATGAAGCACATGGTGCTGGTCATGGTGCTGGACGTGGTAACCGTGGTCGTGGCCTTGTTCAACTCGGAGCTCGTCGTGTCCCTCCACAACCGCAAGATGATGGTTTACGTAAGCCAAAGTTCTCAATAGCCAAATTTGAAGGAGGTGCTGATGCTGAAGAATACCTCACTTGGGAGCTGAAAATTGAGAAGTTATGGCGCCTACATGACTATACTGAAGATAGGAAGGTTAAGCTTGCTTCCTCAGAATTTGATGGTTACGCATTGCGTTGGTGGGATGGAGTTACACGTGCTCGTCAGGAAGATAATGAATTGCTAGTTCTTACATGGCGTGAGATGAAGGCCATTATGCAAGCTTGTTTTGTTCCCACTAATTATTTGTGTTCTATATATGATAAGTTGACCTTCTTGAGACAAGGTGTTATGACAGTTGATGCTTATTACATGGAGATGGAGATGCTAATGTAGCGAGGCCGTGTCCGTGAGTCACTTGAGATGATGATGCAACGTTTTCTACACGATTTGAAGTATAATATCAAAGGCATTGTTCGTTATCAAAGTTACACTACTATGAATCAGTTGTTACATCATGCAAGAGAAGCTGAAGCAAAGTTGGCTGACGAGGCGCAAGTGAAAGTACGTGCTACCGGAGCTGGGCGCTTTACATCTAGGGCGCCACCCTCTATGGCGCCGACGCCATCATCACGCCCCACAATGTTCCCTACTTCTTGTAGCAAGCCGGTCTCCAATGTGTCCAACACAAAGAAGTCCGAACCTGCTGCAAGTACGAATGGTTCTAGCATGTCTACGGCGCGCAACCGCGATACGAATTGCCATACATGTGGAGGCAAGGGTCACTTCAAGAGAGATTGTCCTAACCGAAAGGTGGTGATCATTAATGACCATGATGAGTATGAGACTGGAGATGATGCTGATCCATATGCTCCAGAAGAAGATGATTATGACAGTAATGGTGTAGATGATTTTCCGTCTGAAGCTCGCACTACTGTTCTGTCACATCGTGCACTTAATGTGCAAGAAAGTGCATCCACTCAACGCTGCAATTTGTTCCAAACAAAGGCACTAGTTGGTCCTGATAAAGCTTGCAAGGTCATTATTGATGGCGGGAGTTGTCGCAATCTAGCAAGCAAGGAGTTGTGTGCCAAGCTGAAACTGAAGTATCTACCGCACCTGCATCCATATTATATTCAGTGGTTGAGCGATAATGGTGAGATGAAGGTAAACCACATGGTGCGTGTTGATTTTGAGATTGGACCGTATGAGGATTCCATTTATTTTGATGTGGTTCCTATGACGGTGTGTCATCTACTATTGGGTCGGCCATGGCTCTATGACCGTTCTGTGCAACACAATGGCCGCTCCAATACATATCACTTGGAGTTCAAGGGCAAGAAAATTAACTTGCAGCCAATGTCACCACAGCAAATTGTCAATGAATCTCGTCAGAAAACTGAAGTACACTTGGAGGATGCACCCATCGATAGGCCAGAGAATTGTAATGCCGTGAGTGATATAACGAAAAGTGAGAGAGTGAATTCCTTAGTTTTATTAGCCACCAAGAAGATATGAGAGAATTTAGTGAGGATCCTACAACCATGCCTCTTGTGCTCATGTACAAGGGTGAGGTTTTGGTTTCTAGCGATATGACCCCTATTTCTCTTGGTGTTTCTAATGTGTTGCAGGAATTCAGCGATGTGTTTCCAAAGGAGGTCCCCGCAGGATTGCCACCATTGCATGGTATTGAGCATCAAATTGACTTGATCCCGGCGCTTCGCTGCCCAACAGGGCACCATATAGGACGAATGATGAGGATTAGTTGTCCCGATCTTTCACGATGCACCTTGATGATCCGTAGGACCGATAGATCTTGAACTCCCTTGACAGATTCAAGGATACTCAAGCACATATGATTACTCTTGACAACTCAAGAACTCACACATCTTTATTGGATAACTAGACGAACGTCCGAGACGCCGTCATAGGGCCAACCCCGCAGGGATGGTGATACTGGAACCCTAGGTTCTACATGACTTGAATCAAAACTAGACTACCTCAAACCCTAGCCGCACCTCCACCTTATATGAGGGGTGGGGTGGTCGGCCAGCCCTTATTGGGCCTAACCTAATTCGACTTGGACAGGCCCAAGTCAAATAGACTCTATTAAAACCCTAATTTGTCCCACCACATGACCTGGCTACATTATTTCCTAATAACAATGCTATGATACAATAATAATGGTACAACCTTAGACTTAATCCTCGTATCAATGGTTGTCCTAGTGTACCAGGCCTGGATATCCATATCAACGAACCCCAAAGAGACGAAGGAAATTCAGAAACAAGTACAAGCACTACTCGACAAAGGTTATATCCGCATAAGCCTTAGTCCTTGTACTGTGCCTGTTATTCTAGTTCCTAGGAAAGATGGTACTTGGCGCATGTGTGTAGATTGTAGAGCGATAAACAACATTACTATTCGAGATTGTCATCCTATTCCCCGCTTAGAGGATATGTTAGATGAATTGAGTGGTGCTGCTATTTTCTCTAAGATTAATTTGCGTAGTGGTTATCATCAAATTAGGATGAAAGATGGGGATGAGTGGAAAACAACCTTTAAAACAAAATTTGGTTTATATGACTGGTTAGTGATGCCTTTTGGTTTAACTAATGCATCTAGTACTTTCATGAGATTGATGAACCATGTTTTGCGTGATTTTATTGGCAAGTTTGTGGTTGTGTACTTTGATGACATATTAATCTACAGCCGCAATGAATCTGATCATACTATGCATATTCGACATGTTTTGCAAGAGTTGTGTGATAATAAACTCTATGGTAATCTTGAGAAGTGCACATTTTGCAAAGATAAGGTCATATTTCTGGGTTATGTTGTCTCTAAGCATGGAGTAGAAGTAGATGTGTCTAAAATTGAAGCAATTCAAAATTGGCCTACTCACATTGACGTGGGCATTACCCTTCGGGTAACCGACATTGCCCTATACTATACAATCTAACTAGAGGCCCATGAAGGTACTCGATGGCAAGGCGGGCCACTTGGACGATGCAGTAGAAGATTCCTTGACGGACAAGACAAAGGAGGAGTCGAACAAGGAAAGTTTAGAGCTAGGACTACTGTAAACCTAGTCGTACCCGGTTGGATCTCTTGAGACCTGGCTTCCTATATCAAGGCCAGGAGAGAGGCTGCCGAGGGACACGATCAATCTTAGCAACTTTAGCTACCAGAAGTCTAGAGCTAGGTCGCCGCAGCACTTAGCCTCTCGACGAGATCTCAGCCGAGACCTTCGGCACCCCAGTGTAACCCTATATTCTCATAATCAAGATCAGACAGGCAGGACGTAAGGGTTTTACCTCATCGAGGGCCCCGAATCTGGGTAAATTGCTCTCTCCGCTTGTCTGTGAACTGATGTCTCGTGTCAGCCTACATGATTCCATCAACCCTAAGCCCCAATCGGAGGGCATTGTCGAGGAGTACCCTCGACAATTGGCGCCGTCTGTGGGAACCCTGTCGGCACAAGATCGGTCATCGGCAGATCCAGTCATGTCATCGGCAGCTTCGTCGACGCCATCATCGCCAAGTCTGGGAAGCCCAATTCGATTCGGCTCCTATGAATTCACCCTGCACAGCGACTCTTCTCGCTCGACCTTTTCTGATCTACAAGGAAACATGGAGATGACCTTCGGCAGCGTCCACTACAACGTCAACTCGGAAGGAGTCCTTCGACTGCTAGAACCACTCGCCTCCAGATCGACAGGTCCAGGCACGTCGTCATCAGTCGACCTTTCGGCTGGTCTGATGGACTCAATGAACTCGCCCGCGCCATCAACTCCTCGTTCGGCGTCTTCAATGTCGGTTGGATCCGATAATCCTGCATCTTCGGAGATGACCTCGTACTACTGCTTGAACTGCGATACCAGGCACGGGCAAGGATCAAGCAACACACCGTTCATCTGCAACGCCCAGTATTCATCGAGAGAGGATAGTGTCGACAGCATCGTCCAAGGTGCCACCCGGAAAACGGCACACCACCAGGTTTATGCCACCAATAACACAAGAAACACAAGGAACAGGGGAGATGGAGATCACACCCCCCGCTCCAGCAGACGAGCAAGTTTTGGAAACAGCGCCAGTAACAACAACAGCGATTACACCATCGCAGAGGAAGAGTGGGCAGCAGCCAAGGCAGCCGTGCTTAACAACACATCGCTCCCCGCATGAACCTCGGTTGGAACCCTCAACGCTTATCGCTCTATATTGGAGAAAAACCGGGAGCGCCTATCGAAAG
The DNA here is from genome assembly GCF_019359855.2 of Lolium perenne. Lineage (NCBI taxonomy): Eukaryota > Viridiplantae > Streptophyta > Magnoliopsida > Poales > Poaceae > Lolium > Lolium perenne. The sequence goes on along the minus strand of NC_067245.2, from coordinate 77,836,582 downwards.
AGCAAGCCACCCTCGAGAGACGCCTATCCGCCGCAGACCAATCTAGTGAACGACGGAGGGGCTCACAAGGAAGCGCCTCTCGAAGCATTCAAGGAGCAGGCAAGCACCGATCAAGGTTATCCAGACTTTCGGAAGATGACGCCAGAGAAATAACATCGAATCTGACCAAGTCCTTCATGACCACGGACACCGCGGGCATGCCACGGCCAAAAACCGTCGCGGGAGCAACTGCCAATCTCGCAACATACCTCATCAATCAGCGCCCTGAAGGTTCTATGGCCCAAGCCCATCGGGGTGCCCTAGAAAGTCTCGCAATATTAGGAGACAACCTGGTCCCGCGGAAGGAGAGAACCACGTTAGAGGCCAGCGGCTCAAAGCATCGTGCGAGAGATGCTCGAGATGAGATCACCCAGAGTAGAATCGACAAAGAAAGACGGCGACGCGCCGCTAGGGAGGAATATGACAGTGATTCTTCGGATGAAAGCCAGGAGAACGACGGCGAGTTAAGGGGGGCTGATTGCTTAAGCTACAAAATCCGCGAGGCGATGCCACCCAAAAAGTTTAAGCCCACCCCTACTGACGCCGCCAAATACGATGGACAGCAGGAGCCGAGGTCCTGGATAGACGACTACTTGCAGACTGTGATTCTGCACAAGGGAAATCAGATAGCAGAAATGCAATGCTTGCAGCTTTACCTGAAGGATTCAGCACGAGCTTGGCTAAGAGGCCTGCCGAAGGGTTCCATCAAATCATGGGACGACCTAGTAGACGCTTTCGTTGCCAATTTCCAAGCAACATACAAAAGGCCCGTCGGGATTGAGGAATTACGACATTGCCAGCAAAAGTAGAAGGAATCGATGCGTGCATACATCGGGAGATTCACCAAGCTCTTAAACGCTGCCGAAGATGTCTCTGTCGACAGAGCAATCGATGCTTTCAGCGATGGCATCCGACGTGAAACCTACATAGAGGAACTCGGGCGCAAAAAGCCAAAAACTATAACCAAGTTAATGGAAATCGCCAACAGCTGGGCTGATGGCGAGGACAACGTACGAAGGCCGCGACAGCGCAGTGACGAAGAAGACGACGACCAACCGAAGCACGACTCGGGTGGACGAAGGGATCACCATAAGAAAAGGAAAAACCGCAGTTACGACGATAGTAACCTGGTAGCCGCAGGATACTCTGGTCGGCAGGACGATCGGTACGACGACAGACGAGATGATCGGCAGGACGGCAATCGGAACAACTCTGGAAACCGCGGCAACTACAAACCACAACCACAGAGGACTCCCGAGCTACCCTTCGCCGAACAGATAAACGCTCCTTGCTACTTGCACTCGTACGTCGATTCTAAGGACAACAAAACAAAGTCAAGCCACCCGCTCAGAGATTGTAGGCAGTTCATTGACATGCAGAAACTCATCTAGCAGCAGCCGCCACCACCACCACCACCACCCCCACCGCAGCACCAGGTCCAGCAGGCTCAACCTCACCAACCCAATGAGGCATTTCCACCACCACGTGGGCAGATGAGCATGATCCACAGGACAGGTGTTTCAAGAAGAGAGATGAAGAAGCTCACCCGAGAAATCAATCTGGCAGAAAGTATCATGGCGAACATCCCTGAGTATGTCGAGTGGTCATCTCAGAACATTACGTTCAGCCGAGCAGATCACCCCATGACCATAACAAAACCAGGACACGCTGCCTTAGTAGTCGAGGTGCAAATCGGGGGGTTCAAGATGAGCAAAGTCTTCATGGATGGTGGAAGCGGACTAAACCTGATATTCGCCGACACAATCAAAAGTATGGGGATCACCATGAGAATGCTAGAAGATACTGACACCTGTTTTCATGGGATTCTCCGCACTTCACCGGCGTACTCTCTTGGCAAAGTTTACCTGAACGTCGTCTTTGGCAAACCCGACAACTTCAGGAAGGAAAAGATCGAGTTTGAAGTCGTGAACTGGGAATCACAATACCACGCTATACTCGGAAGACCAGCTTATGCCAATTTCATGGTTGTACCGCACTACGCATACCTCAAGCTGAAAATGCCTGGGAGCAACGGGACAAACATTACAGTCTATGGAAGTTTCTCATGCTCAGACAATTGTGATCGTGACTTTCAGAGGATTGCTGCAAAGTTTGGGTTAAAAAAGGAAATCACCGATCTCCCTTCCAAGTCATCGCCACGCGATAATAAGGAAGACAAACACGTCAGGGAAACGAAGAAGAAGCCAGCCGACCTTGCCCCAGAAGTTTCGGCAGTAAAAGCTTCGGCAGTTGATGGCACAACAGTCATAGGAGAAAGCAAGACACTGGCAATCGCCATCGAGACCCCTAGCGAAATCAACGATGCTTCGATAACCGCTAACGTGGTCGACAAGCCGGAAGATAAGAAGAACCCTTTCCTTGCTTAAGCGGATGAATTGTGTTTAGTTTTTCCTTTCTTTTCAACAGGGCCCTTCTTTTTTCGCCCCTTATTCCCGTGCTTACTTTATTAATGAGAACTTAAGTTATGATTCCTTGAAAAGCGTTGTAGTAATTCGGAGCACCCAAACCGCATCATCATAAACCTTGCTTACGCCCCTCGACGAACGATGGTACAACGAAGTACGCGGTAAAAGATCGTGCTCCGAAAAAGCCTCTGAAACTACGAGTGCTAAAGGATGCAAAACAAACAAGGACGCTGACCTTTCCCTCTACTACAGATGCCTCTACGAGCGCCGTAAATAGCAAGAGTCTAGAAATACATATAAAACAACCCACGTTCGATATTTTACTTATGGAAATATCAAAGAACAACGGGCTCATCGGCAGAGTTAGTGCTTCCGATACATTCGGGATCTGCTATCAGAACATACATTGGTTGAAAGCAAAGTTGCACATACAACGGGTTTAGCAAGACCTACAACACGTGCTGATCACTCAAACAATTTGCTGACCAACGAATACACATACGCTTAAACGGGAAATTAAGATTTGCTCCTTCAAAATTTGCCAACGGCATTGACATGGTAAAAGTGCTTATATATGTACCTACCGAAAAACAAGTTTCAAACTACGCAATCCAAACGCTTGGATGAAGTAGCCAAATTACCTATTTACAATAAGAACTTGGCCCTGAATTACTATTGCGGAATTTCTTTTTCTTCAGGTACCTTCGAATCCTCTTCAAGCCTGTCGTCAATTATATTGGCAGGCAACATTACCTTCGGGTACAGCGTCTCCAAATTACCAACCGCATTGGCAATAGTCAGCAGATTTGCCAAAGGATAACGCGCAAGGACGAGGGCAAGTGTAAATCTGGCCCCTGAAAAAACTTGAGCTCGCACCAAGTCTCGAATTTTCTTGGTGTTCCTAAATTCAGACATCAGAGTCAACAGCGTAGGTGGGACCGCGTTAAAGGGGAACATCGTCCTCCAAATTACTCTTAGGCCTTTGTAGCACTTGTCGAAGAAGTGGTAGACTTGCTGGAGCCGATCTTGGAACTGTGCGACAGCCGAAGCTTTCGAGTGCTCCCTCAAGAAAATCTCATCGGCTGGTGACAGCTGGGTCAATGCGTTCACGCGCTCATGAATCCGCTTGTTCTCTTCAGCACAGTTCAGAGCTATGACTAGCGATGGAATCGACGAAAGATCAGACAATGCATTTTTGACAAAGAGTAATGAGCACAAGGACCAGGGAACTTACAGTTCAAACTTTTGGTGGCCTTATGCAGTTCAGTAAGAGCATAGCGCTCTATGTCGGCTGCAATCTCGCTCTTCTTCTTGATAATGGCAGCCAAGGCATAGGTATTGCGCAAATCCTTTTCCATCTGCACGATCCGATCTTTCATACGCTGGATTCGATCACCTTCAGAAAGAGCACCCGAAGAATCATCAACAAACGCAGGCACTGGGAAAACCTGCAAAAACAACGTCAAGGGTATGACGGATCGCATCGCTTCAGCATTGGAAGTAACTCCCATCGGGAGAGTGCAAGTAAAAATGTCATAACAAGAGTATACTAGCAACATTGCTAGCATAGAATTTATTACAACCACAAGTTTTGCGACAGAACATTGTTTCACATCAATTCAAAAAGAAGTTTGTTACAAGAATCAAGGGGCTTGGGTCTAGGTCGATAAACTTGGGCCAGCCGATGTTTTCTTTGATGAAACCAGCTCAAGGAGCTGGCGTGCACACTTAAGAGCTGACGTCTTGAAGATGCTTAAATCGACGAACTGCCCATCTTGCTCTTTCGGCAGCTCCCTAGACATCTCTTCGATATCGGCCTTGAAGCCATGACCCATAATAAGTTGGAAGGCTAGGAGGGCACCATAGGTACATGAAGTACGTTTGAATACCTCGATAAGCTCCTTGGTGTTGACTGCGAAAGCATCGATCAACTGCCCCAGAGTCCTGTCTTGACTAATCTTGGGAAAGATCATCGAGTGCATCCGCGCCATGGCACCTTTGCCCTTTTCAACGAGCTCCCGTGTAAGTTGGTGTGCGGCAAGAGTCAATGACACACCGTTTGCCGGAGAGTTGTTTGGATATTTATCCAAGGCATCGGCGGGGATGGCAGCGGCCTCTGCAAGAGGATGAAATGGGAAAGATTACTAACAAAGGACCAAATTCGCAAAGTAATAATCGACAGGGAAGCATAAACGGAATTACCAAGCAAAGCCAAGGAAGACTGGCGAAGAAGATCATCTTTTTCAGCCGCCCAAGCTTCAGCGACCAGCCTAGACGCTTCCTCCTCCTTCAGCTTTTCCTTTAGCCTACCGAGTTCTTCCTTAAGGGAGTCGACTTCTTGGTGATCTTCGGCGGCTATCTTGATTGCACCTTCTAATTTCGAGGACGAAGATTTAACTTCCTTCTGCAGCCGAACCTTGTCTGCCTCCAGGGAAGTAAATTGGGAGGCGAAGGCCTCCAAAGAAGATATAACGGCTCGTAGATCCTTAAGGAAATAGGAAAATAGATGTTTGACGAAGAATCATTAATCAAGGCACATTCAGGAAAGTTTGCATTACGATCGAGAAAGACTTACAGGTTTTCCTAAAGGAGGAGTCGTGGCGGCAGCAGTCGAAGGAATATCCTTCCCCCTAGAAAGGGGGGAAGCATTCGATACTTGGGCCGCGGGGGCTGCAGTAGGAGCCGAAGCTTCGGAAGCTGCGACATCCGGCAGAACGGCGCCAGATTTGGCCTTCTTAGATGGAGGCTCGATAAAAACTTTGTCACTACAAAAGGGAATGGTTGGCAAGAGTTATAAAAGAAATGTGAATGATGAAAGCAAAATACGAATTCTAGGAAAAAGGCACTTACAGGTCAAAGAGATCGTCTTCATCGGCAAAACCGCCGGTTGATCTCTTCACAGGCGAAGCTCTGGCCTCCTCGACAGCTGCATTAACAAAGGCATCATGATCAGCGTCGTCATCGCGCACTGATCCCGTTGTGTGGCAAGTATCATTGGCTGGGGGAGGAAGATCGGTGAAGATAGCCTCAGAATCTATCGGATCATCGTGTTCATTCTTTGAGCTCATATACTCGGCAGTATGAAAATCAACAGGGGCTGAGGAACCTCTTCCCTCGGAAGTGTCATTTGGTAGATCATGCAAGTTTTCAGAAACTATGGGGAACTGCCGAAGGAAAAAACAAGAACAAAAATAGTCGTGTCGATCAAGTGGAACAGGGTAATAAGAGTATGAGAACGAAAATTTACCTCTGTCAACGGATGATCGGCATCAAGAGGTGGATAAGAAGATATCAACGGGATCGAGTCTTCCTGGCTAAGGAGAGTGAGGCGTCGAACTTCGTCAAGCAGCTCCTTTTCCGATAGTTCAGCAACATTTATCCTGGTCTCATCCTTCGGACCCGAATACAACCACATCGGATGAACCCTGGCCATGACTGGCTGGACTCGATGTTTCAAGAACACCGCAGCCACCTCTGTGCCGATCATGGTTTGGCCATTGGTTTCTTTGATCCGAAGAAATTTGAAAAATAACTCATCAGCTGCTGTCCTTTCGTCAGGAGAGAGGATGTTCTTCCAAAAATGCTTAGGTTTGGCTTCGAGGACATCGGCAAAGAGAGGAAGCTGGGACTCGGTTGTTGAGGAATCCTTAACATAAAACCATTTCAGTCTCCATCCTTGCACAGATTCTCTCATTGGGAAACTGAAATAATTGACCTCTGAATGGACAACGAACCCCACTCCCCCAATGACAAAGGGTCCATTGCTACTGCTGTATATCTTTACGAAGAAGATTTTCTTCCACAACCCAAAGTGAGGCTCGATGCCCAAGAACGCCTCGCAAAGGGTGATGAACATAGCAACGTGAAGGATTGAGTTAGGGGTAAGTTGCCACAGTTGGATTTCGTAAGTCCGCGGAAGCCGATGAAGGAACTCATGAGCAGGAAGCGAGAGACCCCGATACAAGAACGACAAGAACATCACGGTAAAACCAGCAGGAGGATTGGGCCGAGAGATTGCACCTGGGAGAATCACATTCCCCTTGTCGGAGGAGATTAGACCAAGGCTTCGGGCCCTCTTTTCATCACGCTTCGTGATGGAGGACGCTAGCCAATCTACGGGTTTGGTCACGGCTATCGAGCTTGGCGGTGCTGGCGGTGCCGGAGTTGGGGGAGGAGCATCTGGAGCGCTCCTCTTCGGAAGATTCGAGGAGGCCTTGGCGGTGGCGCCACCACTAGCGGAACTGGCGGCGGTAGCGAGGTTCTTCTTCTTCACCATCGCGGGATCTGGAGAAGATCTAAAAACGGTGGTGGCGGCGCAGCGGTTATGAAAGAGGAAGGTGGAAGAAGAACAGGAGGATGCTACGATGATATGAGAGAATGCTAAGGATTTTGTTCTGAGAGATTTTAAGTAGGGGAGAACTTGAGGATTGCGTGGGCACGTGTCGTTGCTTCCAGTTCATTAAGAGGACCCTCTCTCCATCGTTGATCGTGGAAATCGAGGAGGCGCCTTGGTAACCGTACGAGAAAGGCGGATATTACTTAAAAATAGAGCCAGGCAGAGGTAGGATGGGCTCAACGGGTCGCGTCTTGTCAGCCAAGATCAAAGTGTCAATAATGTCATCAGTGACGTCATGAGGAACGCTCGAAGCATTCGAAGAAATATAAAAATATCGGATGGTGGACTTGAGTCTACGCACGGATTTCGAGCATCCGTACCTAGACTCGGGGGCTACTCCCATCGGGAGCGCTGGACGCGCACCCGATAAAATGAGAATTCAAAGATAATCCTGTGAAGAAACATTTGAAGAAAAGGACGGAATGCTCAGTTCGAGTCTGCACCCGGTTGCAGGCACCCGTGTCCAAGACTCGGGGGCTACTCCCATCGGGAGCACTAGACGCGCACCCGATAGAACTTTTTTGCACTCCAGGATCATGCCCGGGGACTTGATTCTGCGTAGGGTGACGTTGTTTTGCCATCGGCAGTTAACCAGCAAAAGTTGGGCGCGTTACTCATTATCCCTTACGCGTTGGAAACTTATTAAAGAATACAAGCCTGGTACAAATGTATCAGATGACCCATGAAGACTTGCAGAAAAGCTTCGGCGGAGTAAAACGTTCGAGTGGTACAACTTGAGTCTATGCACGGATTGCGAGCATCCGTACCTAGACTCGGGGGCTACTCCCATCGGGAGTGCTGGACGCGCACCCGATAGAAGAAGATGATGCTGATACAAGATGGACAAGAACAATCAAGGAGAAGAACATTAGGTGGAGGCATGCTTTAGTCTCTACCCGAACTATCTTCGGCTAGACACTCAGGGGCTACTGACGTGGGCATTACCCTTCGGGTAACCGACATTGCCCTATCCTGTACAATCTAACTGGAGGCCTGATGACCCACAAGTATAGGGGGTGTATCGTAGTACTTTCGATAAATAAGATTGTCGAACCCAACGAGGAGCAGAAGGTGTTGACAAGCAGTTTCGATGAAGGATTCACTGTAAATGCTCACAGACAAGTATTCAGGGGGTTTTGATATAGCAGATAAATAAAGTACGAGTAAGTAAAATGCGAGAGAAATAATTGCAGCGAGTGGCCCAATCCTTTTTAGCACAAAGGCAAGCCGGTTTGTTTACTTATAATGACCAAACGTTCTTGAGGACACACGGGAATTTAGTCGTGTGCTTTCGCTTCATATAGCTGATTAATCTTCATTGTATTGATAAGTGTTGTGTGGGTGAACCTATGCTAATGCACCGCCCTTCCTAGGACTAATACATACTTGTGATTATACCCCTTGCAAGCATCCGCAACTACAAGAAAGTAATTAAGATAAATCTAACCACAGCCTTAAACTCTGAGATCCTGCTATCCCTCCTGCATCGATATACCAACGGGGGTTCAGGTTTCTGTCACTCCGGCAACCCCGCAATTGGAAAACGAATACAGGATGTATTCCCCTAGGCCCATAAAGGTGAAGTGTCATGTAGTCGACGTTCACATGACACCACTAGAAGAATAACACCACAACTTAAATATCAAACCATTGAATATTACCCAACATAATTCACTACTAACATTTAGACTTCACCCATATCCTCAAGAACTAAACGAACTACTCATGAGACATCATATGGAACATAATCAGAGGTGATATGATGGTGAATAACAATCTGAACATAAACCTTGGTTCAATGGTTTCACTCAATAGCATCAATAACAAGTAGAAATCAATACCGGGAGAGTTTCCCCTATCAAACAATCAAGATTCAACCCTAGATGTTACAGCGGTGACGAGGTGCAGCGGTGGAGATGGCAGTGATGATGATGAAGATGATGGTGATGATGATCCCAATGATGTCCGGCTCGATGACGGTGACGATGGCGTCAATTTCCTCCTCCGGGAGGGAATTTCCCCAGCAGATTTCAGCCTGCCGGAGAGCTCTATTCTCTCTGGTGTTTTCCGCCCCGCAGAGGCGGCTGTGACTCTTCGCGACTATCCTCTGGAGCTTAGGTTTTCGGGACGAAGAAGTACGCGCAGGAAGGGCGGCCAGAGGGGGCTGTGGGCCCCCTCCCCACAAGGCCGCGCGGCCAGGCCTGGGCCCGCGCCAGCCTATGGGGGGGCCCATGGCGGCCCTCCTCGGCTCCTCCTTTTGGCTAGCTCCGTCTTCTGGAAAAATAAGATTTTCCGTGTAATTTCCGTCAATTGTTGGTCTTCCGAAATATTGCATTCTGACGGTGCTTTTTCCAGTAGAATCCTGACTCCGGTGCGCGATTCTCCAATAATCATGAAACATGCAAAATAGATGAAATAACATAAGTATCATCTCTAAATATGAAATATATCAATGAATAATAGTAAATTATGATATAAAATAGTGATGCAAAATGGACGTATCAACTCCCCCCAAGCTTAGACTTCGCTTGTCCCCAAGCGAAACTGAACTCGGTAAACAAGACCACATGTTTATGGAGTGAAGAGTCGATAAACCAAATATGGACAAGAAGCATCATATTAATTCACACAAGACATTCTAATGAACAACTTCCTCATATAATTCAACTTGAAACAAGTAGAAGGTAATCACAAATAAAGGTGCATAAGAAATCATAATTGGTGATGGCAAACTTCGTTCTTGGTCAGAGAACAATTAACAGATTGTACTTATCTGTCGAGCAGCGCTCTTATGTTAAAGCTTATATGGCACAACTTGCATACTCAATCATAAGAATCTCCTCATAATCATTGATTACTTTCAAAGCTATATTCATTCAGATAAAACTTGTACTAAACAAGGAAGAGTAAAAGACATGATTAAGTAGATCACAATATTAATGGTTTGATCACAACAACTCAATTGCTTGCTTAAGATGGAGGGAAATAGGTTTACTGACTCAGCATAAAGTAAAAGACAGGCCCTTCGCAAAGGGAAGCAGGGATTAAATCATGTGCTAGAGCTTTTTCAGTTTTGAAATCATATAGAGAGCATAAGAGTAAAGTTTTGAGAGGTGTTTGTTGTTGTCAACGAATGGTAGTGGGTACTCTAACCCCCTTGCCAAACAGACTTCCAAAGAGCGGCTCCCATGAAGGACGTTATCTCTACCAGCAAGGTAGATCATCCCTCTTCTCTTTTGTTTACACGTGTACTTTAGTTTTTTTATTTATTTATGGGTGACACTCCTCCCAACCTTTTCTTTCTCAAGCCATGGCTAACCGAATCCTCGGGTGCCTTCCAACAATCTCATACCATGGAGGAGTGTCTATTTGCAAAATTAAGTTGCTTACTGATGAATCAGAGCAAAACATGTGAAGAGAATTATTAATGAAAGTTAATTAATTGGGGGCTGGGAACCCCGCTGCCAGCTCTTTTTGCAAAATTATTGAATAAGTGGATGGAGCCACTAGTCCATTGGTGAAAGTCCGCCCAACAAGATTGAAAGATAAAACACCACATACTTCCTCATGAGCTATAAAACATTGACACAAATAAGGGATGATAAATTTTTAATTGTTTAAAGGTAGCACATGAAGTATTTACTTGGAATGGCAGGAAATACCACATAGTAGGTAGTTATGGTGGACACTGATGGCATAGGTTTGGGTTAAGGTTTGGATGCACGAGAAGCATTCCCTCCCAGTACAGGTCTTTGGCTAGCAAGGTTGATTAGCAAGCATAAGAGTTGAGGGAAACAAACAAATACACATGTGATAGAAACAATCATGCATCTTCCTTGTAAGCACAAACAATTTTAGCTTCAGAATAATAAGCTAAGAGCTAACAAGAAAGAAAGATAATGAAATAACATATCTACATGTATTTCCTATTTCTACTTAAACTCAAAGTGTTGTTGCTATTGACCAATGCTAAGTTTGCCAAAACCAAATGGATTTACTCAATGCTCCCAAAGTGATACCAATACTAACAACAAGATCAATCATATAGTAGAAATTGCAAACTAAAATAAGATGTGCAATATGTAAATGATAAGACTTCTCATTAATATTCCATAACAATAACTCACACCAAGGGATACATAGACAACCAACTAAAAGAGAGATACTTCCACACTGCAACCCATCTTATATGATAACTTCCCTACTCATGATATGACACTACTTGATAATAAAAAGTAAAAGATAGTGATGATGTGATACCGCGGCACTCCCCCCAAGCTTGGAACAAACCAAGGGGGGTGCCAATACCAATGATGAATTACTCCTTCGGCGGTGATGGTGAGAAAGCCTTGATGGGAGTAAGGAACCGCTCTAGCATTCTGCGAAGTCGGTTGTTCTCCTCCTGAAGTATCTCCACTTCCCTTCTCAGAGCACGGTATTGATCACAAAATTCATTGGTAACCCGTAAAGCTTCCTCCACGGCATGGAAAGAATTGAGGCTAGGAGCAGGTGATAAGGGTCCCTGCAAGTTATGAGAAAAAGAACGCCGAGTGTTAACCGATCCCACCAAGATTTGCTTACTCCCGACAGCTTGTTGCTCTCTTTTGAATGACATCTTCTTCACTTCTTCCTTGACGCTCTCATCCATCTCCTTCCACTCGGGATCTTGAATATCTTCCTCCGAAAGCCCCTTGCCCTTGTTGTTGGAGACCATGGTGCTTCTAGATCAAAGACAGATCCTGGCAGAAAACAGCTCGAAACAAAACACGACGAGAAAACGATATACGGACCTCCAAGGGTCCGGGGGATTATATAGCAGAAATTTTCACGACAGAAGGAAAGTACCAGGTCGAACTAGAGTCGGAGAGGGACAACGAGGGGCCCTCCTCATAGGGCGGCGCGGCCAGCCTGGGGTCCGCGCCGGCCTATAGGGGCATGCCCTCGTGCGTCTCCTCCACTCCGTTTTGATCTCGTAATTTCTCATATTTTCCAAAAACAGCAAAAACATTGTTCGGAAAGTTAAACGCGGACTTTTTATTACCAGTACTGTTACCTATTCAAAGTCGAACTCTGCAGAACTGTCAATTTGACCTTTGATGAAAGCTTTCGGAGTCACCACTCGAATAACATCAACATCTTCATTATAAGAATCTCCAGAGATATAATGCTTGAGTCTTTGTCCATTCATCACTTGTGTGGCATCGCCTTGCAGAGAACTAATTTTAATTGCCCCTGAGCGATACACCTCCACAATGACATATGGTCCTTCCCATTTTGAGAGCAATTTCCCTGCAAAAAATCTGAGACGAGACCGATACAATAGGACTTTATCCCCAACATTAAATTCTCTTTTGATAATTCTTCTATCATGCCATTTCTTAACTTTCTATTTAAAGAGTTTAGCATTTTCATAAGCTTCACTTCTCCATTCATCTAGAAAACTCAATTGTAGCAATCTCTTCTTACCGACAAGTTTAGGATCTTTATTTAGTTCTCTTACAGCCCAATAAGCTTTGTGCTCTAGTTCTAAAGGTAAATGACAAGCTTTCCCATAAACCATTTTATAAGGTGACATCCCCATAGGATTTTTATAAGCAGTTCTATAAGCCCATAGTGCTTCCTTCAATTTACTAGCCCAATTCTTTCTAGATTTATTAACATTCTTTTGCAAGATAGATTTATTCTCCCTATTTGTTAGTTCTACTTGCCCACTTGTTTGAGGATGATAAGCGGAAGCAATCCTAATGATTAATACCATATTTAGCAAGAGTTTTTCTAAAACCACCATGAATAAAATGAGAACCTCCATCAGTCATAAGATATCTAGGAACTCCAAATCTAGGAAAAATAATATCTAAAAGCATTCTTAAAGAGGTCTCACCATCAGCACTTTTTGTGGGTATGGCTTCCACCCATTTAGTAACATAATCAACAGCAACAAGTATATGAGTGTTACCTTCTGAAGAAGGGAAAGATCCCATGAAGTCAAATCCCCAAAATCGAATGGTTCAATAACAAGAGTATAATTCATAGGCATTTCATTGCGTCTGGAGATATTACCAACCCTTTGACATTCATCACAAGATAAAATAAATTTCCTTGCATCTTTAAAGAGAGTTGGCCAATAGAAACCCGATTGTAGAACCTTTTGCGCGGTTCTATCTCCGTGTGATGTCCTCCATAAGCATTACCATGAAATTTACTCAATATCTCTTGTTGTTCATATTCGGGAACACATCTTCGCATAATACCATCCACTCCTTCTTTATATAAGTGTGGGTCATCCCAATAATAATGCCTCAAGTCATAAAAGAATTTCCTCCTTTGTTGAGCTGAAAAGGTTGGAGGCAAGTACTTGGAAACAATAAAGTTAGCGTAATCAGCATACCAAGGACTGTCTCGCGAGCTCACCTTTATTACAGCCAATTGTTCATTTGGAAAACTATCATTAATAGGAACAGGATCATAAGCAATATTTTCCAATCTAGACAAATTATCCAGTATCAGCACCTTTCCTATCTATAATATGCAAATCAAATTCTTGCAAAAGAAGCACCCATCTAATAAGCCTTGGCTTAGCATCTTTCTTTTCCATAAGGTATCTAATTGCAGCATGATCAATATGAAATGTAACTTTTGAATCAACAATATAAGGTCTAAACTTGTCACAAGCAAAGACTACAGCTAACAATTCTTTTTCAGTTGTAGCATAATTTCTTTGAGCAGCATCAAGAGTTTTACTAGCATAATGAATAACATTCAATTTTTTATCTATTCGTTGTCCAAGAACAGCACCTACAGCAAAATCACTAGCATCACGCATAATTTCAAAAGGTAAATTCCAATCAGGAGGTTCAACTACAGGATCAGTTGTCAAGGCTTTCTTTAGAGTTTCAAAAGCTTCCTTACAATCATCATCAAAAACAAAAGGTACATCTTTTTGAAGAAGATTAGTAAGATGCTTTGAAATTTTAGAGAAGTCTTTAATAAATCTCCTATAAAACCCAGCATGACCAAGAACACTACGAATACCTTTAACATCCCTTGGATAGGGCATCTTCTCAATTGCTTCAACTTTAGCTCTATCAACTTCAATACCTCTCTCAAAAATTTTATGTCCCATTACAATTCCTTCATTAACCATAAAGTGGCATTTCTCCCAATTAAGAACAAGGTTAGTTTCTTCACATCTCTGCAAAACTTTATCAAGGTTTCGCAAGCAATTGTCAAAAGAATTCCCATAGACAGAAAAATCATCCATGAATACCTCTACAATCTTTTCACAAAAGCCATGAAAAATAGCAGACATGCATCTTTAAAAAGTAGCAGGAGCATTACATAAACCAAAAGGCATACGCCTATAAGCATAAGTTCCATAGGGACAAGTGAAAGTGGTTTTCTCTTGATCCTTAGTTTTAACAGCAATTTGTGAAAACCCAGAATAACCATCAAGAAAGCAAAAATGAGTACTTTTAGATAACCTTTCTAACATTTGATCAATAAAAGGTAAAGGGTAATGATCTTTCTTAGTAACTTTATTAACTTTTCGATAATCAATGCACATTCTATACCCTACAACTACTCTTTGAGGGATGAGCTCATCATTATCATTAGGCACAACAGTTATTCCTCCTTTCTTAGGAACACAATGCACTGGACTAACCCATCTACTATCAGCAATAGGATATATAATACCAGCTTCAAGAAGTTTTAATACCTCATTCCTTACCACATCCTTCATCTTAGGAATTAGACGACGCTGATGTTCAACAACAGGCTTTGCATCATCTTCCATATTAATGGCATGTTGGCAAATAGAGGGAGAAATCCCCTTCAAGTCATCAAGAGTGTAGCCAATAGCTCCTCGGTGTTTCTTCAATATTTCCAATAACCTTTCTTCCTCAAACTCTGAAATCTTAGAACCAATAATAACAGGATATATTTTCTTATCATCAATATGAGCATATTTAAGATTATCAGGCAATGGTTTTAAATCAAAAACAGGATCTTCCTTTGGTGGTGGCATTGTACCTAGATCTTCAACCGGTAAATCATGCATAAGAATAGGTTGACGAAGGAAAATTTCATCAAGCTCATTTCTTTCTTCCCTAAAGACTTCACTCTCACTATTCTCCAAATGTTGCTGCAAAGGATTATTAGGAGCAAGAGCAATAGATGCACACTGTTCAACTCTAAAATCATTATTAGGCAAATCAGCTTTATAAGGAGTTTTGGCAAATTTAGAGAAATTAAACTCATAAGATTCACCAGCAAATTTAGTCACAATTTTTTCTTTCTTGCAATCTATAACAGCTCCACAAGTATTTAGAAAAGGTCTACCAAAAATGATAGGACAAGACTTACTAGCAGTAGAACCAAGTACCAAAACGTCAGCAGGATATTTAATCTTACCACATAGAACTTCCACATCTCGAACAATACCAATTGGAGAGATAGTTTCTCTATTAGCTAGCCGAATAACCACATCAATATCTTCAAGTTCACAAGAACCAATTTCATGCATGATCTCCGTGTAAAGCTCATAAGGAATAGCACTAATACTTGCACCAATATCACATAAACCATAATAGCAATGATCACCAATTCTAACAGAGAGCATAAGAACACTAGTTTTCCTAGACTTATTAGGATGCGAAACAATATTAGAAGCATATTCACAGGAAAATAATATGACTATCTTCTACATTTTCAGTCACAAGATCTTTAACTATTGCAATAGCAGGTTCAACCTTTATTTGCTCTTCAGGTTCTATAGGTTTCTTTGCACTTTTATTAACCGCACTATTTATAACAGAATACTCCTTCATTTTAGCAGGGAAAGGAGTTTTTTCAATATAAGCTTCAGGAAGAATATGATCAACAGTTTCAATTACAACACATTTATTTATAGATGAATCAATTTTATCTTTATACGGTTCATGATACTTATCAAAATTCTTCCTAGGCAATTCAAAATGAGAGGCAAAAGCTTTATAAAAATTTGCAACGACTTGAGAATCAAGACCATAAGTAGCACTCATATTACGAAATTTATCAGTATCCATAAAAGTTTCAATGCATTCATAATCATAATTTATACCTGACTCTCTATCTTTGTCGTTCTCCCATCCTTCAGTATTCTCCTGAATCCGATCAAGAAGGTCCCTTTTAAACTCTTCTTTGTTGCGTGTAAATGATCCAGAACAAGAAGTATCCAGCAAGGTCTTGTCTTGAAAAGAAAGTCTTGCATAGAAATTATCAATGATAATATTACCAGGAAGCTCATGAACGGGGCATTTGAGCATTAAAGACTTCAATCTCCCCCATGCTTGGGCAATACTCTCTCCATCATGAGGCCAGAAATTATATATGCGGTTCCGGTTGATACGTCCAAAACGTATCTACTTTCCCGAACACTTTTGCTATTGTTTTGCCTCTAATTTGTGTATTTTGGATGCAACTAACACGGACTAACGCTGTTTTCAGCAGAACTGTTCTGGTGTCTCGCTTTTGTGCAGAAATCCAACTTTCAGGAAAATCCTCGGAATTTATGCGAAAGGTCCTATTTTTCTAGAAGACTCACGGAGCCAGAAGGGCAAGTCAGGTGGAGGCTCGAGGGCCCCACACGCTAGGGCGGCGCGGCCCAGGAGGGGGCGCGCGGCCCTAGCGTGTGGCCCCCTCGGCCGGCCTCCGACGCCCTCCTCTGGACTACTTAAAGGGTTCGATCTAAAAATCGCGACCAAGAAGTCGAAGTCGCCAGAAACCCTCCAGAACGCCGCCACATCGCGAAACTCCGTCTCGGGAGCCAGAAGTCTCCGTTCTGGCACTCCGCTGGGATGGGGAATTGGAGGAGATCATCGCCATCATCACCACCGACGCCTCTCCATCAACCAGCCATGTTTCCCCCATCCATGTGTGAGTAATTCCCCCGCTGTAGGCCGAAGGGGATGGTAGGGATTGGATGAGATTGGTCATGTAATAGCATAAGATTGTTAGGACATAGTGCCTAGTGTCCGTAATTGGTACTTTGATGATATTGTTGCAACTTGTTATGCTTAATGCTTGTCACTAGGGCCCGAGTGCCATGATCTCAGATCTGAACATGTTATTGTTTCATCATGATATTCATTGTTTTATGATCTTACCTGCAAGTAGTATACACATGTCGCTGTCCGGAATCCGAGGCCCCGAAGTGACAGAAATTGGGACAACCGGAGGGGATGGTAGTGATGTGAGGATCACATGTGTTCATGGAGTGTTAATGCTTTTCTCCGGTACTCTATTAAAAGGAGTACCTTAATATCCAGTAGATTCCCTTGAGGCCCGGCTGCCACCGGCTGGTAGGACAAAAGATGTTGTGCAAGTTTCTCATTGCGAGCACGTACGACTATATATGGAACACATGCCTATTGATTACTTTGTACTTGGACACCGTTTTATTATTATCTACAAATGCCCTTCTATGATTGTTACATGAGTTTCTCTCATCCATGCAACGCCCGTTATCCGTCCCCGTGCCTACAGTATTTTAATCCTGCTGTTTACTATAATCACTACTGTTGTCTCTATTACTATGCTGCTGTTATTTCACTACTGCTACTGCTATAAAACTGTTACTACTGATAAACTCATGCGAGCAAGTCTGTTTCCAGGTGCAGCTAAATTGACAACTCCGCTGTTAAGGCTTTCAAGTATTCTTTGTCTCCCCTTGTGTCGAATCAATAAATTGGGGTTTACTTCCCGCGAAGACTGCTGCGATCCCCTATACTTGTGGGTTATCAAGACTGTTTTCTGGCGCCGTTGCCGGGGAGCATAGCTTTATTTGGAAGTTGTGGTGACCCTGCATACCACTGCATGTTGTAGTATGCCAGTCGTTGATATAACATTCACGAAGTACCATTCCGCAAATATTACATCCCTCAGAGTAGTACAACAGAACATAGCAGGTCCATAACTCATTCATTTATTATTACAACTATCATACACATGTCATCTCGGAGCTCCTCTTGGGTCCTAAGAGGAATACTCCTGGGTTCGAGGCGAACCCAACTTAGCTTACAATATAAGAGTCTCATTAAGTTATACATTTATTTCCTCGAGCAACTAAATACTAAGAGTTCGGGCTGCTCGGTTACTACTACTACTGGATATCTCTAGGCTTGATCTCCTCCGGAAGCCTCCCCGGATCCGTAGACGATGAGGTAGTCTACGCCTTCTATACCTCCAGAGAGGTCTGGTTCTTCATAGACGATGATCTCGGCTCCTTCATTGTGGTCGTAGTCCTCCTCCAGATGATTCAGACAATCTAAGCATGGGATTTAAGAGTGGTATGAGTACGAGCGTACTCAACAAGTTCATTATAGATAAGAGGTGTTTAATGCTCTAGCTACAATATTAGACCAGAAAGTCTAATACCAATGCAAGTTTTGATAAACATTTCTTCAAGAGATTGCTTTTATTCCAAAGAGCTATGTCCGTCAGCCTTCACCGGTTTACTAGAACTTCATGGAGCTCCTTTCCGGCTGCGTTCGCAGTTCCTTATCCCGGAACAGGGAGTGACAGGTCACAGTTCTTTACACTCTGCAGAGGTGTGTTGCTTTACCCATAAGAGATCTTAACCTTGGTGCCAACCGGGCAGCTTTCCCGTCCACACTTCCTTCGGTGTGAGGCCCGGTATAAGGTCTAGCCAATCATGTTCCTCCGCTACCTCGAACACCCACCCTTTGTTGCATGCCCCGACCCTGGGTCCTCGCCGGTCCCATTATTCCCATATATTTCAGGGTGGACCCCAACCACGACGACAGTCTGGGATCGAACAAAACTCCTTCGCCGGTAGCTGCAACCCATCATAGACCGCAATACCGTGGGGACTTAGGACTCCCCAGCCTCACCATCTTGCTCCTTCGGGCGACAAGTGTACTACGGACTATGCCGTGGGGACTTAGGACTCCCCAGCCTCACCAGCTTGCCCCCTTGGATTACAAGTGTACTACGGTAGAGCGCATCCGTTGATGAACGAGTGGTGGAAACACTTTTGACTACTCCGTCCCACTCCGGATCTTATGGTTAACACGGATATTACGGCACAAGAATCACTGGCGACATTTGTTGTTTAATCCTAGATGGATATAAACCCGTGCAATGGAACCTCCACCATATCCACACAATCCATGGTTCCATTGCCCACCACATAGTCATATTCATAGTTATGAAAGTAGTGGTTTTGATTTTTATGCAATAGTGATAACCATAATACTTTTGCAAGTAATTTGATAGAAATACTCAAATGACATGAGCAAGTGATGAACTTGCCTGAACACTGCAAAGTTTTGCAGTTGGAAGGTGTGGACTGACCCTTGTCCTTTGTCTCTGAAAAATAGCATCATTGTCCGATAAGGGCAATGGTTAAAGAAGCAATTATGCATGATTCCAGTTTTAGGGTTTGTTCCCCCCTTCCGATGTCGTTGTTATTTTATGAGAGGTTAATACTAAGATAGATTTGGAGATACTCTGTTTAGGGTAAATACAACCTTGAAATATTGTCAAGGTGTTTTGAAAGTCCAATTGCATTAATGGACTTATTTTCATTATTGAATATAATATGTGTGGTTTAAATCATTATTTAAATCCTCAAAATAGGACTTATTCTTAGTTGTCTTCAAAAATTCTCTTTGATATTTTATTTAAATAGAGAATTTTATGCTGATCCTTTTTCATATTTTTAATTTATTTTTAAGAGCTTTTATCAATTTTCTATTGAATTTCAAAGTTTCATGATTTTATTGAATTGTGAAAAGTCATTTTTGCCCCTGGGCCCACCTGTCAGGGTGGCCCAGTGGGTTGGGCTAAACCAGCTCGGGTCCAACCGACCCGAGCGGTCGCTCACTCGCCCACCACCTCGTGCCCGTGTACTAACCCTAATCTCTCTCTCGCTCTGGCGACCAGAGTCGCCTCCGCCGTCGCCGATTTATCCCCGCCGTCTCAGGCCGTCGCTGGTGACGAGATGCTGTGGATCTGGGTCGCCGTTCGATGGCGAACCAGATGGTCCGCGCCGATCTGTCGCGGGCATCGCCGTTCGCTCGCCATCGACGCTCCAGTGCGCCAGGTCGTTGGCGTCCGCCGCCGCCGTGCGTTGGAGAGGCCGTGGCCCTTCCTCCAGGCGCCTCCCCTGCGCGTGGTGCAGCGCTAGGGTGTGGTGGTGGTCGCCAGGCTTGGCTTGGCCGGGCCTGGTGCCGCCGTGCTCCGGCGCGCGCCGCCTTGGCCGCCATGACCCCGTCGGCCACCTCCTCCCTGGTGAGTTCCTCTCCTTCCCTTCTACTTCTTCTTCCTCACCTCTTCTTCGTCTAGCTTGACCATGGCCTGCTTGTCCTCGTGGAGGTTCTGGCCGTGCTAGCTGCTGCTCTGTTGCGCCTAGCTTGCTGTGTGGCGTGTGCTGCTGCTGCTGCTTGTGCTACTGTGATACGTCTCCGACGTATCGATAATTTCTTATGTTCCATGCCACATTATTGATGTTATCTACATGTTTTATGCACACTTTATGTCATATTCGTGCATTTTCTGGAACTAACCTATTAACAAGATGCCGAAGTGCCAGTTGCTGTTTTCTGCTGTTTTTGGTTTCAGAAATCCTAGTAAGGAAATATTCTCGGAATTGGACGAAATCAAAGCCCAGGGGCCTATTTTTCCACGGAGCTTCCAGAAGACCGAAGAACACACGAAGTGGGGCCACGAGGTGGCGACACCACGTGGCGGCGTGGCCTGTGGGGCCGCGCCGCCTATGGTGTGCCTCCCTCGTCCGGCCCCCGACTCTGCCCTTCCGCCTACAAATAGCCTCCGTGACGAAACCCCGCATCGAGAACCACGATACGGAAAACCTTCCACAGACGCCGCCGCCGCCGATCCCATCTCGGGGGATCCAGGAGATCGCCTCCGGCACCCTGCCGGAGAGGGGAATCATCTCCCGGAGGACTCTACGCCGCCATGGTCGCCTCCGGTGTGATGTGTGAGTAGTCTACCCCTGGACTATGGGTCCATAGCAGTAGCTAGATGGTTGTCTTCTCCCCATTGTGCTATCATTGTCGGATCTTGTGAGCTGCCTAACATGATCAAGATCATCTATCTGTAATTCTATATGTTACGTTTGTTGGGATCCGATGAATAGAGAATACTTGTTATGTTGATTATCAAAGTTATGCTTATGTGTTGTTTATGATCTTGCATGCTCTCCGTTACTAGTAGATGCTCTGGCCAAGTAGATGCTTGTAACTCCAAGAGGGAGTACTTATGCTCGATAGTGGGTTCATGCCTGCATTGACACCGGGACAAAGGATGAAAGTTCTAAGGTTGTGTTGTGCTGTTGCCACTAGGGATAAAACATTGATGCTATGTCTAAGGATGTAGTTGTTGATTACATTACGCACCATACTTAATGCAATTGTCTGTTGCTTGCAACTTAATACTGGAGGGGGTTCGGATGATAACCTAAAGGTGGACTTTTTAGGCATAGATGCAGTTGGATGGCGGTCTATGTACTTTGTCGTAATGCCCAATTAAATCTCACTATACTCATCATGATATGTATGTGCATTGTCATGCTCTCTTTATTTGTCAATTGCCCAACTGTAATTTGTTCACCCAACATGCTGTTCGTCTTATGGGAGAGACACCTCTAGTGAACTGTGGACCCCGGTCCAATTCTCTTTACTGAAATACAATCTACTGCAATACTTGTTCTACTGTTTTCTGCAAACAATCATCTTCCACACAATACGGTTAATCCTTTGTTACAGTAAGCCGGTGAGATTGACAACCTCACTGTTTCGTTGGGGCAAAGTACTTTGGTTGTGTTGTGCAGGTTCCACGTTGGCGCCGGAATCCCTGGTGTTGCGCCGCACTACATCTCGCCGCCATCAACCTTCAACGTGCTTCTTGGCTCCTCCTGGTTCGATAAACCTTGGTTTCTTTCTGAGGGAAAACTTGCTGCTGTGCGCATCATACCTTCCTCTTGGGGTTGCCCAACGAACGTGTGAAATACACGCCATCAAGCTCTTTTTCTGGCGCCGTTGCCGGGGAGATCAAGACACGCTGCAAGGGGAGTCTCCACTTCTCAATCTCTTTACTTTGTTTTTGTCTTGCTTAGTTTTATTTACTACTTTGTTTGCTGCACTAAACCAAAATACAAAAAAAAATTAGTTGCTAGTTTTACTTTACTTGCTATCTTGTTTGCTATATCAAAAACACAAAAAAATTAGTTTACTTGCATTTACTTTATCTAGTTTGCTTTATTTACTGTTGCTAAAATGGCCAACGCTGAAAATACTAAGTTGTGTGACTTCACAACCACAAATAATAATGATTTCTTATGCACACCTATTGCTCCACCTGCTACTACAGCAGAATTCTTTGAAATTAAACCTGCTTTACTGAATCTTGTCATGAACAATTTTTTGGAGTTAGTTCTGATGATGCTGCTGCCCATCTTAATAATTTTGTTGAACTATGTGAAATGCAAAAATATAAAGATGTAGATGGTGATATTATTAAACTAAAATTGTTCCCTTTCTCATTAAGAGGAAGAGCTAAAGATTGGTTGCTATCTCTGCCTAAGAATAGTATTGATTCATGGACTAAATGCAAGGATGCTTTTATTGGTAGATATTATCCCCCTGCTAAAATTATATCTTTGAGGAGTAGCATAATGAATTTTAAACAATTAGATACTGAACATGTTGCTCAAGCTTGGGAAAGAATGAAATCTCTGGTTAAAAATTGCCCAACCCATGGACTGACTACTTGGATGATCATCCAAACCTTCTATGCAGGACTAAATTTTTCTTCACGGAATTTATTGGATTCAGCTGCTGGAGGTACCTTTATGTCCATCACTCTTGGTGAAGCAACAAAGCTTCTTGATAATATGATGATCAACTACTCTGAATGGCACACGGAAAGAGCTCCACAAGGTAAGAAGGTAAATTCTGTCGAAGAAACCTCTACCTTGAGTGATAAGATTGATGCTATTATGTCTATGCTTGTGAATGATAGGACTAATATTGATCCTAATAATGTTCCATTAGCTTCATTGGTTGCACAAGAAGAACATGTTGATGTAAACTTCATTAAAAATAATAATTTCAACAACAATGCTTACCGGAACAATTCTAGTAACAACTATAGGCCATATCCTTATAATAATGGCAACGGCTATGGTAATTCTTATGGGAATTCTTACAACAATAATAGGAATTCACCCCCTGGACTTGAAGCCATGCTTAAAGAATTTATTAGTACACAAACTGCTTTTAACAAATCTGTTGAAGAAAAGCTTGGGAAAATTGATATACTTGCTTCTAAAGTTGATAGTCTTGTCATTGATGTTGATCTTTTGAAATCAAAAGTTTTGCCTAATGAGAATCATCATAATAAAATTACTACTACAGCAAATGCCATTCAAGTTAGAATTAATGAGAATATAAGATTAATGGCTGAACTGCGTGCTAGGTGGGATAGAGAAGAAAATGAAAAACTAGCTAAAGAAAAGAATGTAGCTAAAGTTTGGACTATTACCACCACTAGTAATGCTAATGCTACACATGTTGCTGCACCTTCTACTCATACTAATAAAAGAATTGGTGTTAGCAATGTTTCCACTTCTAATGCAAAGAGCGAAAAATTGCCTGAAACTGCTAAAACTGCTGAAACTGCCTGTGATAAAGCTGCTGAAATTTTTTCCAACATTGGGGATGATGATCCCATTGCTTTAGATTATAATGGTTTGAATTTTGATGATTGCCACATCTCTGAAGTTATAAAGTTCTTGCAAAAACTTGCTAAAAGTCCTAATGCTAGTGCTATAAATTTGGCTTTCACGCATCATATTACAAATGCTCTCATAAAAGCTAGAGAAGAGAAACTAGAGCGTGAAGCCTCTATTCCTAAAAAGTTAGAGGATGGTTGGGAGCCCATCATTAAGATGAAAGTTAAAGATTTTGATTGTAATGCTTTATGTGATCTTGGTGCAAGTATTTCTGTTATGCCTAAGAAAATTTATAATATGCTTGACTTGCCACCGCTGAAAAATTGTTATTTGGATGTTAATCTTGCTGATCATTCTACAAAGAAACCTTTGGGTAAAGTTGATAATGTTCGCATTACCGTTAACAATAACCTGGTTCCCGTTGATTTTGTTGTCTTGGATATTGAATGCAATGCATCTTGTCCCATTATATTGGGAAGACCTTTTCTTCGAACTGTTGGTGCTACCATTGATATGAAGGAAGGTAATATAAAATATCAATTTCCTCTCAAGAAAGGTATGGAACACTTCCCTAGAAAGAGAATGAAGGTACCTTTTGATTCTATTATGAGAACAAATTATGATGTTGACACTTCATCTCTTGATAATACTTGATGCACACTTTCTGCGCCTAGCTGAAAGGCGTTAAAGAAAAGCGCTTATGGGAGACAACCCATGTTTTTACCTACAGTACTTTGTTTTTATTTTGTGTCTTGGAAGTTGTTTACTACTGTAGCAACCTCTCCTTATCTTAGTTTTGTGTTTTGTTATGCCAAGTTAAGCCGTTGATAGAAAAGTAAGTACTAGATTTGGATTACTGCACAGTTCCAGATTTCTTTGCTGTCACGAATCTGGGTCCACCTCCCTGTAGGTAACTCAGAAAATTAATCCAATTTACGTGCATGATCCTCAGATATGTACGCAACTTTCATTCAATTTGAGCATTTTCATCTGAGCAAGTCTGGTGCCATTTTAAAATTCGTCAATACGAACTGTTCTGTTTTGACAGATTCTGCCTTTTATTTCGCATTGCCTCTTTCGCTATGTTGGATGAATTTCTTTGATCCATTAATGTCCAGTAGCATTATGCAATGTCCAGAAGTGTTAAGAATGATTGTGTCACCTCTGAATATGTCAATTTATAATGTGCACTAACCCTCTAATGAGTTGTTTCGAGTTTGGTGTGGAGGAAGTTTTCAAGGATCAAGAGAGGAGTATGATGCAACATGATCAAGGAGAGTGAAAGCTCTAAGCTTGGGGATGCACCCGGTGGTTCACCCCTGCATATATCAAGAAGACTCAAGCGTCTAAGCTTGGGGATGCCCAAGGCATCCCCTTCTTCATCGACAACATTATCAGGTTCCTCCCCTGAAACTATATTTTTATTCCATCACATCTTATGTGCTTTTTCTTGGAGCGTCGGTTTGTTTTTGTTTTTTGTTTTGTTTGAATAAAATGGATCCTAGCATTCACTTTATGGGAGAGATACACGCTCCGCTGTAGCATATGGACAAGTATGTCCTTGGTTTCTACTCATAGTATTCATGGCGAAGTTTCTCCTTCGTTAAATTGTTATATGGTTGGAATTGGAAAATGATACATGTAGTAATTGCTATAAATGTCTTGGGTAATGTGATACTTGGCAATTGTTGTGCTCATGTTTAAGCTCTTGCATCATATATTTTGCACCCATTAATGAAGAAATACATAGAGCATGCTAAAATTTGGTTTGCATATTTGGTTTCTCTAAGGTCTAGATAATTTCTAGTATTGAGTTTGAACAACAAGGAAGATGGTGTAGAGTCTTATAATGTTTTCAATATGTCTTTTATGTGAGTTTTGCTGCACCGGTTCATCCTTGTGTTTGTTTCAAATAAGCCTTGCTAGCCTAAACCATTGTATCGAGAGGGAATACTTCTCATGCATCCAAAATACTTGAGCCAACCACTATGCCATTTGTGTCCACCATACCTACCTATACTACATGGTATTTTCCGCCATTCCAAAGTAAATTGCTTGAGTGCTACCTTTAAAATTCCATCATTCACCTTTGCAATATATAGCTCATGGGACAAATAGCTTAAAAACTATTGTGGTATTGAATATGTAATTATGCACTTTATCTCTTATTAAGTTGCTTGTTGTGCGATAACCATGTTTACTGGGGAACGCCATCAACTCATTGTTGAATTTCATGTGAGTTGCTATGCATGTTCGTCTTGTCTGAAGTAAGGGCGATCTACTCTGAGTTGAATGGTTTGAGCATGCATATTGTGAGAGAAGAACATCGGGCCGCTAACCGAAGCCATGTTCCATGGTGGAAGTTTCAGTTTTGGACAAACATCCTCAAATCTCTAATGAGAAAAGAATTAATTGTTGTTGAATGCTTAAAGCATTAAAAGAGGAGTCCATTATCTGTTGTCTATGTTGTCCCGGTATGGATGTCTAAGTTGAGAATAATCAAAAGCGAGAAATCCAAATGCGAGCTTTCTCCTTAGACCTTTGTACAAAGTGCATAGAGGTACCCCTTTGTGATACTTGGTTAAAGCATATGTATTGCGGTGATAATCCAGGTAGTCCAAGCTAATTAGGACAAGGTGCGGGCACTATTAGTACACTATGCATGAGGCTTGCAACTTATAAGATATAATTTACATGATGCATATGCTTTATTACTACCGTTGACAAAATTGTTTCATGTTTTCAAAATCAAAGCTCTAGCACAAATATAGCAATCGATGCTTTTCCTCTATGAGGACCATTCTTTTACTTTCAATGTTGAGTCAGTTCACCTATTTCTCTCCACCTCAAGAAGCAAACACTTGTGTGAACTATGCATTGATTCCTACATACTTGCTTATTGCACTTATTATATTACTCTATGTTGACAATATCCATGAGATATACATGTTACAAGTTGAAAGCAACCGCTGAAACTTAATCTTCTTTTGTGTTGTTTCAATACCTTTACTTTGAATTATTGCTTTATGAGTTAACTCTTATGCAAGACTTATTGATGCTTGTCTTGAAGTGCTATTCATGAAAAGTCTTTGCTATATGATTCACTTGTTTACTCATGTCATACACATTGATTTGATCGCTGCATTCACTACATATGCTTTACAAATAGTATGATCAAGATTATGATGGCATGTCACTCCAGAAATTATCTGTGTTATCGTTTTACCTGCTCGGGACGAGCAGAACTAAGCTTGGGGATGCTGATACGTCTCCGACGTATCGATAATTTCTTATGTTCCATGCCACATTATTGATGTTATCTACATGTTTTATGCACACTTTATGTCATATTCGTGCATTTTCTGGAACTAACCTATTAACAAGATGCCGAAGTGCCGATTCTTTGTTTTCTCGCTGTTTTTGGTTTCAGAAATCCTAGTAAGGAAATATTCTCGGAATTGGACGAAATCAAAGCCCAGGGGCCTATTTTTCCACGGAGCTTCCAGAAGACCGAAGAACACACGAAGTGGGGCCACGAGGTGGCGACACCACGTGGCGGCGCGGCCCAGGGGGGGCCCACGCCGCCCTATGGTGTGCCTCCCTCGTCTGGCCCCCGACTCTGCCCTTCCGCCTACAAATAGCCTCCGTGACGAAACCCCGCATCGAGAACCACGATACGGAAAACCTTCCAGAGACGCCGCCGCCGCCGATCCCATCTCGGGGATCCAGAGATCGCCTCCGGCACCCTGCCGAGAGGGGAATCATCTCCTGAGGACTCTACGCCGCCATGGTCGCCTCCGGTGTGATGTGTGAGTAGTCTACCCCTGGACTATGGGTCCATAGCAGTAGCTAGATGGTTGTCTTCTCCCCATTGTGCTATCATTGTCGGATCTTGTGAGCTGCCTAACATGATCAAGATCATCTATCTGTAATTCTATATGTTGCGTTTGTTGGGATCCGATGAATAGAGAATACTTGTTATGTTGATTATCAAAGTTATGCTTATGTGTTGTTTATGATCTTGCATGCTCTCCGTTACTAGTAGATGCTCTGGCCAAGTAGATGCTTGTAACTCCAAGAGGGAGTACTTATGCTCGATAGTGGGTTCATGCCTCGCATTGACACCGGGACGGACAGAAAGTTCTAAGGTTGTGTTGTGCTGTTGCCACTAGGGATAAAACATTGATGCTATGTCTAAGGATGTAGTTGTTGATTACATTACGCACCATACTTAATGCAATTGTCTGTTGCTTGCAACTTAATACTGGAGGGGGTTCGGATGATAACCTGAAGGTGGACTTTTTAGGCATAGATGCAGTTGGATGGCGGTCTATGTACTTTGTCGTAATGCCCAATTAAATCTCACTATACTCATCATGATATGTATGTGCATTGTCATGCTCTCTTTATTTGTCAATTGCCCAACTGTAATTTGTTCACCCAACATGCTGTTCGTCTTATGGGAGAGACACCTCTAGTGAACTGTGGACCCCGGTCCAATTCTCTTTACTGAAATACAATCTACTGCAATACTTGTTCTACTGTTTTCTGCAAACAATCATCTTCCACACAATACGGTTAATCCTTTGTTACAGCAAGCCGGTGAGATTGACAACCTCACTGTTTCGTTGGGGCAAAGTACTTTGGTTGTGTTGTGCAGGTTCCACGTTGGCGCCGGAATCCCTGGTGTTGCGCCGCACTACATCTCGCCGCCATCAACCTTCAACGTGCTTCTTGGCTCCTCCTGGTTCGATAAACCTTGGTTTCTTTCTGAGGGAAAACTTGCTGCTGTGCGCATCATACCTTCCTCTTGGGGTTGCCCAACGAACGTGTGAAATACACGCCATCATACTGCCATGAATCTGTGCAAGATTTCTTATTCTCAGTGCCTGCCTATGCTTGCCATTCTTGCTTGATTCTAGCTCTGTGCCTCTGTTCATGTTATTATGCTTGCCAGACACTCAAGTGTGTTTATTTATATTGCCCTGGCCTGATGATAGTGTGTCATTCTTGCAATTTTGCAAGTGCCAGAGCCATTGTGTGCTATTTCTGGTGCTCAAATTCATGATTATGCTCAATTGAGTATTACTGTTGGCTTATCAGTGTTATTCAGTGATGAATTGATATGTGCTTTGCTTGTGTAATATGATCTAGTGGTTCATCAAGCATTTGTTGTGCTACTGGATACAATCATAAATCATTTATGTGATTATCTGTGAATTCAGTTATGACATGGTTGGATTTCTTCAGTATCTGGTTATATCCTGTTGCTGTACTTGGATGAGGCAATCTGTAGCAAGAGCTAGTGGTGCTCTGTTGATCAATTGATCAGTAATTGCTTGTGAGAAATTGTGTGCTCCTCTCTGTGACTAACTGGTGCTCATCTAGTGCTATGTGTGCATCATACAGGCTTGGCCTGTGTGTGCTGGTGCTTGCCCAAGCATCAGTGGATGCTTGTAATGATCCATTGGATCATCTGCAAGGCTCTATGCATTAGTTGCTTGTCTGTTTCATTTATCTGTTTATTTTGCCTTGCTAAATGGATGAATGATGTGAACTGTGACACAGTGATGATCATTTAAATTGAATTAGCTAGGGCTAGTTGGATGACAACCACTGGTTGGTACCCTAGCCCTCTACTGAATCCAAATGGATGATGATGTGGTGGTTTTATGTGTTGGCTTGGGTTGAGGTGACCCTGGCAGCACTATGATGATGTCAAGAGTAGCTCCCCACTCTGTGGCTGTTGTTATGACTCTCTCATGCTATCTGGTTGATCCATGTCTAGATTACCAATAGCTTTTGATGTTGAAAACAAATTAGACAATTAGATGTCTATAATCTGATGGTGTAACTAGCTGTGTGGTGCTAGGTGAGTTTGGATGGCTAGTTAGGGATTAAATCCATGTTGGATTTCTCTGGTAGTGTCACCATTCTGACACACCAATGTTCCCTTGGTGAATTCCATCTGGCTAATCTTCAGTTTGCTTGCACCAAATGGCTTAGTAGCCAGATGATGATGAAAACAGGGTTTCATACCCACTTTGCTTCTGTGATGCAAGTGTATGCTTATTTATGAGCAAAACAGGGTTTTGCTCAGGTTGATCTTGTTTATACCTCACTCCAGCTCCTAGATGGTTTGTTGGTGTAGAGGATTGCTTCTGTGTTGTTCTTGTGGTTGATTTACTTGCCCTGCTCCTCCTGGTGAGCTTGATGCCTCTTGGTTATGTGGCTATTTGAGCAGGTTGAACAGCAGTGGCTGTTCTTCCTGTTCTTGTGTTCTTGGTGAACTTACCCTGGTGAATTGCTGCTGATGAACTGCTGGAGTTCTGGTGGTGGAAAAGGTTATATATGAACCTCTCATGGCTCTCTTGGTCGACAGCAGTGCCTGTCACTACTTGGTGACTCTCCCTGTGTGTGTGTTGCTGTTGTGCATGCACACTAGCTGTGTGAGCAGCTAGTGTGTGTGTGTGTGTGACCTGGTGCTTGGAAACTTGGGCTGTGAGAGGATCAGCTCGGCAGCTTGATCATATCCCCTTCATTTCATTTATTTACTAACCTTGCCACTTGGCTTAATGATCTGTTTATTGTGTATGTGTGCAGGTATCAAGTACTGATCAGGATGAACTCAAGATCATCAAGATCAAAGAATTCATGAAGATCACAATGTAGTTTAGGTCATTTAGATATCTTGTAATTTTCCTTTTTCTTTTTCTATTCATACAATTCTTGTAATGTGTTGTAATTCCATAATTCAAATTTGAATATTGTAAAGACAATGTATTATGTGTGTGTTCATCAATAAAGCTCAAGTTTCTCTCAATGAGCTTAATTTAATTGATGTATAACTCATGTGCTTGCTTAATGATAATTGTTTGTGAAATTATCTTGAATTTGAATTATGTGATGATTATTTAATGTTTGAATTTGAAATTCAAATTCAAATATGGTTTGAATTCATTCCAACTTCTTAACCTATAATTCAATCATGCAACTTAATATTTCAATGTAATATCACTTCTCTCTTCTCAAAACCCTAATCTAAATAAGTAGGAACAAGTTCATCGCACTCTCAAAACCCTAACCCTGTAAGGTGTCGAGAGAGAAACCTGTCTCTCTTCGATGCAGTTTGTTTTAAAAGCGCGAAATTTCCCCGTAAATTACAATGCAATGCACATCCCTTTCTAAAATCTACCCCTCGATCGTCCCTAAACCTGGGATATTATAGCCTTTCCCCCTTAAAGAAAACTTCGTCCCGAAGTTGTGGTTGTAATACCTGAAAAGTTCGGGGTATGTTTTCCTCAGGCCTTCCTCCTTTTCCCAGGTGGCCTCCCTCTCGGGATGGTGCTTCCATTGTATCTTGGAGTACTTTATCGCTCGATTCCTGAGTTGTTTCCAGTTTTCCTCGAGAATCTTTGCTGGCTTCTCGATGTATGTCAAATCTGGTTGTAACTCAAGCTCTTCATGTGATACTGGTTCATCTGGGGTCTTCAAGCATTTTCTGAGTTGCGACACATGAAATACGTTGTGAACCTGAGATAACCTTCCCAGTAATTCCAATTCAAAGGCTAATCCTCGGTTTTGACTCAAAATCTTGAAAGGTCCTATGTACCTAGGACTGAGCTTTCCTTTTACTCCAAACCTCTGGAGTCCTTTCATCGGGCTTACCTTAAGATATACCATGTCTCCAACTCGTGGCTCCCATGTTCTCCTCTTCTGATCGGCATAACTCTTTTGCCGACTTTGGGCTATCTTGAGCCTATCTCTGATAATGTCAATGATTTGTTGTTTTTCCTTGACATAATCAGGGTTGAACTCTTTGCTTGCTCCGGCTTCATACCATCATATCGGTGATCTACACTTCCTTCCATACAGAGCTTCAAATGGTGCCATCTTGATGCTGCTTTGATAACTATTGTTATATGAAAACTCTGCTAGTGGTAAGTGCTCCTCCCATGATCCTCCAAAGTCTAGGGCACAAGCCCTAAGCATATCCTCTAAGATTTGGTTGGTTCTCTCGGTTTGTCCACCTGTCTGGGGATGATAGGCGGTACTATAGTCCAACTTGGATCCTAAAGCTTCGTGTAGTTGCTTCCAGAATGCTGATGTGAACACGGATCCTCGATCCGACACTATCTTCTTGGGCACTCCATGCTTACTCACGATCTCTTTGATGTAAAGATCGATGAGTTTCTCTCCTTTATCCTGCTGATTTACCGCTAAAAAGTGTGCACTCTTCGTCAACCGGTCCACGATTACCCATATCATGTCCTTCTTTTTATTAGTCATGGGTAGTCCGGTGATGAAATCCATCCCTATTTCCTCCCATTTCCATTCTGGAATAGGTAAAGGTTGTAACTTTCCTGCCGGACTCTGGTGTTCAGCCTTCACTCTCTGACAGGTATGGCATTCCGCCACATATTGTGCTATCTCTCTCTTCATATTATTCCACCAGAATAACTCCTTTAGGTCCATGTACATCTTTGTACTACCCGGATGAATGGAGTATGGTGTTTGATGGGCTTCCCGGAGTATTACTTCCTTAATTTCAGCAATATCCGGAACACAAATTGTTTTCTGGAACCATAATGATCCAGATTCTCCTCGGTGAAATTCTGATGGTCTTCCCGCATCTATTCTTCTCATCTCCTCCACGATGAATGGATCGTCCAGCTGACCCATCATGATCTCATTCTTCAGGTTAACATTTAACTCATCGGCTACTTGCAACACCGATAATCCTTCATGGGCTTCCTTCTCCCAAAGTTGTATTTGGGCTTGACTTATTTCCTTCCTCAACTCCGGTGAGATTTCTTGTTCCACTCCGCTGGTGCTCTTCCTGCTCAGGGCTTCTGCTACAACATTGGCCTTTCCTGGAGTGTAATTGATGGTCAAATCATAGTCCTTGATCAGTTCAAGCCATCTTTTCTGTCTCATATTGAGTTCCTTCTGAGTGAAGAACTATTTGAGACTCTTATGATCCGTATAGAGCTCACACTTGGCTCCATAAAGAAAATGTCTCCAAGTTTTGAGTGCAAATACAACTGCTGCTAATTCCAAGTCATGTGTTGGATAATTTACTTCATGAGGTCTGAGTTGCCTCGATCCATAAGATATCACTTTCCGATCTTGCATGAGTATGCAACCCAATCCATGCTTGGATGCGTCACAATACACGGTGTAATCCTTGCCAACTTCCGGAACTGCTAACACCGGTGCTGTGGTGAGTTTCTCTTTTAGAGTTTGAAAACTTTTCTCACACTCCTCTGACCACACGAAAGGTGTGTTCTTCCTTAACAGCTTTGTCATGGGTCCTGCTATCTTGGAGAATCCTTCAATGAATCTCCGATAATATCCTGCCATTCCTAGGAATCCTCGGATTTCCTTGACAGTCTTGGGTGCTTCCCATTCTAAAACTGCTGCTACCTTGCTCGGGTTAACAGCAATTCCATCTTTGCTAATGACATGACCAAGAAATTCCACTTGATCTAGCCAAAATTCACACTTGCTGAATTTGGCATAGAGTTGATGTTCCCTTAGTGTTTGCAACACTAGCCTCAGATGTTCAGCATGTTCGGCCTTGTTCTTGGAATATATCAAGATATCATCAATGAATACGATGACAAACTTGTCTAGATATGGCATGAAAATCTTATTCATGAGATTCATGAATATTGCTGGGCATTGGTTAATCCAAAAGGTACTACAAGGTATTCATGATGTCCATACCTTGAGACAAAAGCAGTTTTCGGAACGTCCTCCTTCTTGATCTTTATCTGGTGATAACCGGATCTTAGATCAATCTTGGAAAAGACTCCTGCGCCTCTAACTTGATCGAATAGATCTTGTATTCTTGGAAGTGGATACTTGTTCTTGATTGTAACATTGTTCAGATTCCTATAGTCTCCGCACATCCTTCTTCCTCCATCTCTTTTATCCACGAAGATCACGGGTGATCCCCATGGTGAAACACTTTCTTGTATAAATCCTTTCTGTTCCAAGTCATCCAATTGTTCCTTAAGTTCTTTCAAC
The DNA here is from genome assembly GCF_019359855.2 of Lolium perenne. Classification (NCBI taxonomy): domain Eukaryota; kingdom Viridiplantae; phylum Streptophyta; class Magnoliopsida; order Poales; family Poaceae; genus Lolium; species Lolium perenne. The sequence goes on along the minus strand of NC_067245.2, from coordinate 77,802,933 downwards.
TCCTTAGGCCCCATCTTATATGGTGCCTTAGCAATCGGAGCTGTTCCTGGAATTAGGTCGATAGTGAATTCTATCTCCCTATCTGGTGGCATACCAGGTAATTCCGCAGGAAATACATCCTGGAATTCATTCACTACAGCTATATCCTCTAATTTCACTTCCTTCATGCTGTTCAGCTGTAGCTCCACTTCAATCTGTGTATGTTTGTCGCCTTGGTAGATCATTCTACTTCCATCGGGGCTTTTCAATGATACTGTCTTGTTCACACAGTCGATTAATGCTCCATTAGCTTCTAACCAGTTCATACCAAGAATGACATCAATGTCCTTCATCGGTAGAATGAACAGGTCCGCGTCAAACACGCACTTATTGATCATGATGACTTGTTTTTGTTTAGTATGAGTTACTACTATCGTTCCCCCCGCAGAAAGTATGGTTATGGGTGTGTCTAACTTAGTGCAACTAATCCCATGTTTGATGATGAATTGTTGAGAAATGAATGATGTAGTTGCACCAGTATCAAAAAGTACTTTGCCCGGATGAGTGAGTATCTGGAGCGTACCTATCACCGCCTGATCGGAGTTGACCACCTCCTCCAGACTAGTGCAATTCAGCTTGCCGAAGGGCTTCTTATTCTTCCAGTTCCCTCCGGTGTTTCCTCCTCGGCTTCCACCTCCTCCAGACTGACCTCCTTCGGCGTTTCTCTTGGGGCAGTCCTTCAGCATGTGCCCCTCCTGGCGACAACCAAAGCATATAATCCTTGGTTTCTTGCAATCCTTGGCAAAATGCCCTGTGAGTCCACAGCTTCTGCAAACTATTTGATTTGCAGTCTGGAATGCTTGGTTCTTCCTGCTACCATAGTAGTTGCTATTGTTGTTGTTGTTGTTGTTGTACCTTGGCTTGAAACTCAAGCTGGTATTGGACTTGTTACTAACAAACCTCTTAGGCTCAAACTTGGCCTTTTTCCTCTTTTCCTCCTGCAGTTGCTTGAAATCATCTTCCAGAGTGATGGCTGCATCCACCAACTCTTGGAACTCCGTCGCTCTCATCATCCGGAGCTGTACCTTGAACTGGGGACTTAACCCCCTCAAAAACCTCTTCTTTTTCTTGTCCTCGGTGTTGACTTCATCAACAGCGTACCGGGACAGCTTTGAGAATTCCCTGACATAAGTCAGGATGGCCTTGTCCTTCTGCTCGAGACTTTCAAACTCTCGACGCTTCAGTTCCACAATACTTTCAGGGACATTGGATTCCCTGAACTTCCTTGCGAATTCCTCCCAGGTAAATACCTTTCCAGCCAGATAAACGGCTACTATATTGTCCCACCATGATGCGGCGGGTCCACACAATAAGTGTGTAGCATAACGGACCTTCTCCTGGTCATTGCAACCAACCGTGTTGAGTTTTCGCTCAGTGTCCATAAGCCAATCTTCCGCGTCCATTGGCTCGGGCGCGTATGCGAAAGATATAGGCTTGGTGTTCTGGAAGTCTGCTAAGGTGACTCCCGGATTCTCGGGTCTCTCCACCCGGTTCTGTTGCAGCAACTCTTGAAAGAATTTGTTCTGCTGCTCCAACGTCACACGTTGTCTTTCCTCCACCAGCTGCATGTACTGGACGAAATTCTGCTGCGTCATGGGTGGTGGTGGTGGTGGAAACTGATCTCTGGCTGCTCCCTCAGCCTCTTCTTTTTATTTTGCTTCGCGCTCCATGCGCTGCGCTTCGGTCTCCTCTCCTAACGCTCCCGACATAACCCCCTAGTTCTGCAACACAAGATGATACTCATAATTACTCCATGCGCAAGTTTTTTGAGCTCAACTTTGTGCACAGAACTAGTCACGCAATGGAAATCAAGAAGCAAATCCAAATCATACAAAACATATACCATGTATATACATACTTAAGTGGTCTTATTACAATACTCAAGTCGATGTGAGTATGCAAACTCACTTATTAAAGTATATGTACAAATTTATACAAATATTACATACTATAATACACGTGGTACTTGTGTATTATAGCCTCGCCTCCCTTGGTGGACTCTAGTCGATCTTCACTCCCGGTACATCCCAGGCTTCCATCCGGTCGAACGTGTCGTCCTCCTGATAGACCCTGGAACATAAGGTCTCCCCGTTGGCTGGTAGTCCGAATCAGATGATGATCCTTGGGAGAAATCAGTGTTCACAAACTGATCGTTAAGTGCATCATAGTCCACCCATCGGGTGTACTCCCCTGTAGCTCCACCATAAATGTTTCCAACACTCGTACCCGACTCAACCTGTGTCGGATACCCTCCATCAACTCCTTCATTACTAGGATAACTCTGGTTCTGGGTTGTGGCGTCATCATTCATCTCCCCATCATAATACACAGAAGTACTATGAGTTCCAAAGATCAGATCCCCAACGCCAACCCGTGGAATTTTCTATAGGAGTCTCGGAACGCTGATTGTTTCCGGATTCCTCTCCGCCCTCATATCCCCCATAGGAACTACCCAGATAGTTCCCAGGTGTAACAGGTGTAGTTTCACGCTCAAGAGGATCAATACTAATGTAGTCACCAGCTGAGTAAACTGGTGTGTGCACCACATTCTCCATAGGTTCTTTCCCCCTAATCTCCTCCTTGGGTTCAGTAAACTCCTCTAGCATCGTATCAATTGCTCCCGTCAGATGATGGTTCAACTGAAAGAGTAATGATATGAAGTTGCGGCTATTATCCATGTATTTTGCAGCTGCTATGGGTTTGCGTTTTGCATATTTGTAGTGGTTAAGCATGGGATCTTCTTCCTCCTGATTATGAGGAATATGGGAGAATTCGGAACCCATAAGCTCTTTCGTCTTATGTTCCCGAATGTCGGTTATGGCTCTCATAACAGCTATATGGTAGGCTGTGTTGATAGTCCTGGCTTCCCCTGCTGGCATGACTACGCTCATTCCCAGAGATTCGGGAAGTCGCAGTCCTACCCTACACTTGGCCAATACAGTACCATCATAGTACATGTATTTCTTTACTTGGATCCGGGGATCACACCCAAATTCAAGTAACATGGCTCGTAGAATATCAGCAAGTCCTCCTTCGTATTCACTCAGTGTGGAATCCATCACTTTCACGTTTCGTCCGGGACGTGAACTTGCCATGTTGGCTGTAGAAATAGAAAGATTATGAGATTAGTAATAATGCATCATAATAGAGATAATAAAGAATTATCGCACTAGATATGATTGGTGTATTCTCAATTGAATGTACACCATATTTTTAGAGAATTCTTTACTAATCCTATTTGACTCCTAACGTTTGGTCCCATTTACTAGGTTCCAACCTAAGGTCAAAGCTTTTGCTCTGATACCAACTGTGGTGACCCTGCATACCACTGCATGTTGTAGTATGCCAGTCGTTGATATAACATTCACGAAGTACCATTCCGCAAATATTACATCCCTCAGAGTAGTACAACAGAACATAGCAGGTCCATAACTCATTCATTTATTATTACAACTATCATACACATGTCATCTCGGAGCTCCTCTTGGGTCCTAAGAGGAATACTCCTGGGTTCGAGGCGAACCCAACTTAGCTTACAATATAAGAGTCTCATTAAGTTATACATTTATTTCCTCGAGCAGCTAAATACTAAGAGTTCGGGCTGCTCGGTTACTACTACTACTGGATATCTCTAGGCTTGATCTCCTCCGGAAGCCTCCCCGGATCCGTAGACGATGAGGTAGTCTACGCCTTCTATACCTCCAGAGAGGTCTGGTTCTTCATAGCCGATGATCTCGGCTCCTTCATTGTGGTCGTAGTCCTCCTCCAGACGATTCAGACAATCTAAGCATGGGATTTAAGAGTGGTATGAGTACGAGCGTACTCAACAAGTTCATTATAGATAAGAGGTGTTTAATGCTCTAGCTACAATATTAGACCAGAAAGTCTAATACCAATGCAAGTTTTGATAAACATTTCTTCAAGAGATTGCTTTTATTCCAAAGAGCTATGTCCGTCAGCCTTCACCGGTTTACTAGAACTTCATGGAGCTCCTTTCCGGCCGCGTTCGCAGTTCCTTATCCCGGAACAGGAGTGACAGTCACAGTTCTTTACACTCTGCAGAGGTGTGTTGCTTTACCCATAAGAGATCTTAACCTTGGTGCCAACCGGGCAGCTTTCCCGTCCACACTTCCTTCGGTGTGAGGCCCGGTATAAGGTCTAGCCAATCATGTTCCTCCGCTACCTCGAACACCCACCCTTTGTTGCATGCCCCGACCCTGGGTCCTCGCCGGTCCCATTATTCCCATATATTTCAGGGTGGACCCCGACCACGACGATAGTCTGGGATCGAACCAAGCTCCTTCGCCGGTAGCTGCAACCCATCATAGACCGCAATACCGTGGGGACTTAGGACTCCCCAGCCTCACCATCTTGCTCCTTCGGGCGACAAGTGTACTACGGACTATGCCGTGGGGACTTAGGACTCCCCAGCCTCACCAGCTTGCCCCCTTGGATTACAAGTGTACTACGGTAGAGCGCATCCGTTGATGAACGAGAGGTGGAAACACTTTTGACTACTCCGTCCCACTCCGGATCTTATGGTTAACACGGATATTACGGCACAAGAATCACTGGCGACATTTGTTGTTTAATCCTAGATGGATATAAACCCGTGCAATGGAACCTCCACCATATCAACACAATCCATGGTTCCATTGCCCACCACATAGTCATATTCATAGTTATGAAAGTAGTGGTTTTGATTTTTATGCAATAGTGATAACCATAATACTTTTGCAAGTAATTTGATAGAAATACTCAAATGACATGAGCAAGTGATGAACTTGCCTGAACACTGCAAAGTTTTGCAGTTGGAAGGTGTGGACTGACCCTTGTCCTTTGTCTCTGAAAAATAGCATCATTGTCCGATAAGGGCAATGGTTAAAGAAGCAATTATGCATGATTCCAGTTTTAGGGTTTGTTCCCCCCTTCCGATGTCGTTGTTATTTTATGAGAGGTTAATACTAAGATAGATTTGGAGATACTCTGTTTAGGGTAAATACAACCTTGAAATATTGTCAAGGTGTTTTGAAAGTCCAATTGCATTAATGGACTTATTTTCATTATTGAATATAATATGTGTGGTTTAAATCATTATTTAAATCCTCAAAATAGGACTTATTCTTAGTTGTCTTCAAAAATTCTCTTTGATATTTTATTTAAATAGAGAATTTTATGCTGATCCTTTTTCATATTTTTAATTTATTTTTAAGAGCTTTTATCAATTTTCTATTGAATTTCAAAGTTTCATGATTTTATTGAATTGTGAAAAGTCATTTTTGCCCCTGGGCCCACCTGTCAGGGTGGCCCAGTGGGTTGGGCTAAACCAGCTCGGGTCCAACCGACCCGAGCGGTCGCTCACTCGCCCACCACCTCGTGCCCGTGTACTAACCCTAATCTCTCTCTCGCTCTGGCGACCAGAGTCGCCTCCGCCGTCGCCGATTTATTCCCGCCGTCTCAGGCCGTCGCCGGCGACGAGATGCTGTGGATCTGGGTCGCTGTTCGACGGCGAACCAGATGGTCCGCGCCGATCTATCGCGGGCGTCGCCGTTCGCTCGCCATCGACGCTCCAGTGCGCTAGGTCGTTGGCGTCCGCCGCCGCCGTGCGTTGGAGAGGCCGTGGCCCTTCCTCCAGGCGCCTCCCCTGCGCGTGGTGCAGCGCTAGGGTGTGGTGGTGGTCGCCAGGCTTGGCTTGGCCGGGCCTGGTGCCGCCGTGCTCCGGCGCGCGCCGCCTTGGCCGCCATGACCCCGTAGGCCACCTCCTCCCTGGTGAGTTCCTCTCCTTCCCTTCTACTTCTTCTTCCTCACCTCTTCTTCGTCTAGCTTGACCATGGCCTGCTTGTCCTCGTGGAGGTTCTGGCCGTGCTAGCTGCTGCTCTGTTGCGCCTAGCTTGCTGTGTGGTGTGTGCTGCTCATCGCTTGTGCATCGCCATGAATCTGTGCAAGATTTCTTATTCTCAGTGCCTGCCTATGCTTGCCATTCTTGCTTGATTCTAGCTCTGTGCCTTTGTTCATGTTATTATGCTTGCCAGACACTCAAGTGTGTTTATTTATATTGCCCTGGCCTGATGACAGTGTGTCATTCTTGCAATTTTGCAAGTGCCAGAGCCATTGTGTGCTATTTCTGGTGCTCAAATTCATGATTATGCTCAATTGAGCATTACTGTTGGCTTATCAGTGTTATTCAGTGATGAATTGATATGTGCTTTGCTTGTGTAATATGATCTAGTGGTTCATCAAGCATTTGTTGTGCTACTGGATACAATCATAAATCATTTATGTGATTATCTGTGAATTCAGTTATGACATGGTTGGATTTCTTCAGTATCTGGTTATATCCTGTTGTTGTACTTGGATGAGGCAATCTGTAGCAAGAGCTAGTGGTGCTCTGTTGATCAATTGATCAGTAATTGCTTGTGAGAAATTGTGTGCTCCTCTCTGTGACTAACTGGTGCTCATCTAGTGCTATGTGTGCATCATACAGGCTTGGCCTGTGTGTGCTGGTGCTTGCCCAAGCATCAGTGGATGCTTGTAATGATCCATTGGATCATCTGCAAGGCTCTGTGCATTAGTTGCTTGTCTGTTTCATTTATCTGTTTATTTTGCCTTGCTAAATGGATGAATGATGTGAACTGTGACACAGTGATGATCATTTAAATTGAATTAGCTAGGGCTAGTTGGATGACAACCACTGGTTGGTACCCTAGCCCTCTACTGAATCCAAATGGATGATGATGTGGTGGTTTTATGTGTTGGCTTGGGTTGAGGTGACCCTGGCAGCACTATGATGCTGTCAAGAGTAGCTCCCCACTCTGTGGCTGTTGTTATGACTCTCTCATGCTATCTGGTTGATCCATGTCTGGATTACCAATAGCTTTTGATGTTGAAAACAAATTAGACAATTAGATGTCTATAATCTGATGGTGTAACTAGCTGTGTGGTGCTAGGTGAGTTTGGATGGCTAGTTAGGGATTAAATCCATGTTGGATTTCTCTGGTAGTGTCACCATTCTGACACACCAATGTTCCCTTGGTGAATTCCATCTGGCTAATCTTCAGTTTGCTTGCACCAAATGGCTTAGTAGCCAGATGATGATGAAAACAGGGTTTCATACCCACTTTGCTTCTGTGACGCAAGTGTATGCTTATTTATGAGCAAAACAGGGTTTTGCTCAGGTTGATCTTGTTTATACCTCACTCCAGCTCCTAGATGGTTTGTTGGTGTAGAGGATTGCTTCTGTGTTGTTCTTGTGGTTGATTTACTTGCCCTGCTCCTCCTGGTGAGCTTAATGCCTCTTGGTTATGTGGCTATTTGAGCAGGTTGAACAGCAGTGGCTGTTCTTCCTGTTCTTGTGTTCTTGGTGAACTTACCCTGGTGAATTGCTGCTGATGAACTGCTGGAGTTCTGGCGGTGGAAAAGGTTATATATGAACCTCTCATGGCTCTCTTGGTCGACAGCAGTGCCTGTCACTACTTGGTGACTCTCCCTGTGTGTGTGTGTTGCTGTTGTGCATGCACACTAGCTGTGTGAGCAGCTAGTGTGTGTGTGTGTGTGTGACCTGGTGCTTGGAAACTTGGGCTGTGAGAGGATCAGCTCGGCAGCTTGATCATATCCCCTTCATTTCATTTATTTACTAACCTGCCAAGTGGCTTTGCCACTTGGCTTAATGATCTGTTTATTGTGTATGTGTGCAGGTATCAAGTACTGATCAGGATGAACTCAAGATCATCAAGATCAAAGAATTCATGAAGATCACAATGTAGTTTAGGTCATTTAGATATCTTGTAATTTTCCTTTTTCTTTTTCTATTCATACAATTCTTGTAATTCCATAATTCAAATTTGAATATTGTAAGGACAATGTATTATGTGTGTGTTGATCAATAAAGCTCAAGTTTCTCTCAATGAGCTTAATTTAATTGATGTATAACTCATGTGCTTGCTTAATGATAATTGTTTGTGAAATTATCTTGAATTTGAATTATGTGATGATTATTTAATGTTTGAATTTGAAATTCAAATTCAAATATGGTTTGAATTCATTCCAACTTCTTAACCTATAATTCAATCATGCAACTTAATATTTCAATGTAATATCACTTCTCTCTTCTCAAAACCCTAATCTAAATAAGTAGGAACAAGTTCATCGCACTCTCGAAACCCTAACCCTGTAAGGTGTCGAGAGAGAAACCTGTCCCCCTTCGATGCAGTTTGTTTTAAAAGCGCGAAATTTCCCCGTAAATTACAATGCAATGCACATCCCTTTCTAAAATCTACCCCTCGATCGTCCCTAAACCTGGGATATTACAGAAGTTCACTTGGATTGATATTGTTCGCTGCAAATTCTCCATCATGGGTAAAACTCGCGATCCTAAAGTCGCCATATTACCATCCACTACAAGAAAAGGTACAACTCTGAGTACCTCTGCTACACTTGATTCACCATCTGTGATAAGTCAACTTGTTTCACCGCCGCAAGCTTCACTTGCTGGTACTTCTGCTGAATCTGAAAATTCTCATAATATTGATAATGTTTCTGCTGTGCTTGATGATAGTGGTTCATTGGGATCCTTTCTAGATGCTACAATTGCTAGGTCTAGACAAATTGAAAATGCTGAAACTCCTAATGAAAATGCTACTACACCTGTTAATTCACCTGAACTTGATTATTCTAGTGATGATCCTGATGAGGATTATGTGGAGCTTAATGATGATTTTATTAATAGATGCAATGCTACTGCTGATGCAAGAAAAATTAAAAAGTTTCTCACACAATATACTGTTAGACATAAGTTATCTCCTGATCCTAAATTTGCCACATCTCCTATATGCATTAAGGATAAAGATTATGATTTTTCTCTTGATCTATCTCATATAGCTATTGTAGAGAAAGCACCCTTTTGTGGTAATAAAAAAGAAAGTGTTGTAGAACACATGATTGAACTTTCTTCTATGAGTAGCTTGTTTTCTGATGATGTCAACATGCGTACTTACTTTGTCGCTAATTTTTTTTCCTTTCTCATTAAAGGATGATGCTAAAACTTGGTATAATAATTTGCCTCCTGGTTCTATTAAAAGTCCAACTGATCTGCGTGATGTTTTCTTTCGAAAGTATTTTCCTGCTAGTGCTCAACATATTGCTTTACAGAAAATTTATAGATTTGACCAGGGAGATGAAGAGAAATTGCCTGAGGCTTGGGCAAGATTTTGTTCTCTTATCAGAGCTCGACCTGGACATGATTTAGAAAAGATTGATCTACTTGATATATTTTATATTGGACTAACCATTGAGTCTAGAGCATATTTGGATAGTTGTGCTGGTTGTGTTTTCAGGAAAAGAACCTGCATTTAAGTGAAGAATTATTGGCTAAAATAAGCCAGAATCATGATGATTGGAATACACCTGAACCAACTCCAATGCCAATATTGAAGAAGAGGGGTTTAATTGAATTGAATGGTGAAGATATGAGGGAAGCTAAGAAGTCTCTCAAGGAGAAAGGTATTAAATCCGAAGATGTGAAGAATCTACCTCCCATAGAAGATATATGTGAGATAATTCCCCCTTCATCCATGATTGAGGTAAACTCCCTTCAACGCTTTACTAGGGAAGATATTCCGTATTCGAAACCTCCTGCTCAATGCTTAGATGAGTTTGATAATTATATTGTTAAGCAAGAAAATTTTAATATGAGAGTAGAGAATCATCTAATGGAAAATTCTCAAGCTATTAGCAATTTGCATGATATTGTGGAGAGAACCTCCAATGACGTTAAGATGCTTGTTAAACATTTTCAAATGGTTCAAACTCAAATTGATCAACTCACTAAAGTGCAAAATGACTTATTAAAAAATAATCCTAAAGAGAAACATGCTTATGAAGTAACAACTAGAGGCGGTGTCTCTACCCAGGATCCTCTATATCCTGAAGGGCATCCCAAAAGAATTGAACAAGATTCTCAACGCATTGAACCTAGTGCTCCTTCTAAGAAAAAGAAGAAGAAGAAACATAAAAATGTTGTAGAATCCTCTGAACCTGTTAATGATCCTAATAGTATTTCTATTTCCGATGCTGAAACTGAAAGTGGTAATGAACATAATAATGATAATGATAATGATAAGAATGATGCTTCTGATAAAGAAGAGGTTGAAGATGAACCTGAAAAACATGCTAAAAATAAAAAGTATACTAAAGAAGATTTTATTGCTAAGAAACATGGTAATGAAAGGGAACCTTGGGTGCAAAAGCAAATGCCTTTTCCTGCTAAGAAACTAAAATCAAAGGAAGAAGAACACTATAATAAATTTTGTGATTGGATGAAACCTTTATTCTTGCAAATCCCTTTGACTGATGCTATTAAATTGCCTCCTTATTCAAAGTATATGAAAGATATTGTTACTAACAAAAGGAAAATCCCCAATGAGGAAATTTCCACTATGCTTGCTAATTACTCTTTCAATGGCAAAGTTCCAAAGAAGTTGGGCGACCCAGGTATACCTACTATTCCTTGTTCTATTAAGAATAATTATGTTAAAACTGCTCTATGTGACTTGGGAGCCGGTGTTAGTGTTATGCCTTTTTCTCTTTATAAGAGACTCTATTTAGATAAGTTGATACCTACTGATATATCTTTGCAAATGGCTGATAAATCTACTGCTATTCCTGTTGGTATATATGAGGATGTTCCTGTTCAAGTTACTAATAACTGCTTGATATTAACTGATTTTGTTGTGTTGGAAATGCCTGAAGATGATAATATGTCTATTATTCTTGGGAGACCTTTTCTTAACACCGCAGGGGCTGTTATTGATTGCAATAAAGGAAAGGTTACTTTCAATGTTGATGATAAGGAGCATACCATCTATTTCCCCAAGAGGATTGATAAAGTATGTGGAGTTAATACTATTTCTAATGTGAGAACTATCAAAATTGGAACTATTGATTGTCCTATATATGAGCCTAAAGAAGGATATCAAAGTCTTATGATTGGATCCATATCAATACAATTCAAGGTAACATGATTGATTTGAGGTTTATTTCTTCTTATGCTATGTAAAATTTATTTGGTGGCAAGACTTGATCAACCTTGTTAACAAATACTTTTTATATGCATAGAGGAGGTAAACAACATCTCTTTCTTCCTCCACTTGTCTTACTTGTTGTAGCATTTTTAATTTGCAAAGTTCCTTAGCTAATTAGAGATTTCAAAAAATTTCCTGGCCAGTAATAATAAACTTAATACCCAGAAATGTGCATTTTTCAAAGTTTTCAAAAATTCACAAAAATTATACCGTTGGTCCTATTTTTCGAAAATGCACCCGGGAGCACCTGGGGATGATCAGTGGGGCACCCCAGGGTTGCACCCCACAGGCCGGCGCGGCCAGCAAGGGGGCGCGCCACCCTGGTGTGTGGGTCCCCCTTTGCCCCACTTTAGCATCTCTTCCTCCCAGACTCTTCTCTCTCCCGAAAAAATCGACACCAGCTTTCTCTCACTCGCGTTTTTGCTCAAGAGCTCAGGATTTTTCGATCTCTTTGCTCAGCCCAGATTTCTGTCTGAAATTTGGCACATTTGCTCTCCGGTATGTGACTCCTCCGATTATCCAAGTAGAATTTTGTTTGGTTGAGTATATCTTGAATATTTTTCTGCTGTAGATAACATGTTTAGTGAGCTTGCATGCTTGTTCTAAGTTGTATAAACTATTTTTGATGCATGATTAGTACTCTAGCAAGTTCCTATAGTAGTTCCCCTTGATTATATGTCACCAAATCAAATTTTAAATTGTTTGTTGAATTTTTTTAGAAAATGGAGTGGAATAGATATCAACTAAACCAACAAGAATTGGAGGTGCAACAAGTCATGAGAGTGAACCGCGAAGAGGGAGTATACCCCTCTTACTACCCGTGCACAGATTTCATGAGAAGTGCAGGAATATTGGAAGATGTTCAGAATCTAATTTCTCGTGCAGGGTTGAATGATTTTGTTGATGGAGAACCATGCCAATATGCAAAATTGACTATGTCTGTTGTGCAGGATTTTAAGTTCAATTGGTCGCAATCTAACCCCATGGTTCAGTATAAGATTTATAATAAAACTGTCAACTTGCCATTCAATGATTTTTGTACAGCAATTAGAGTACCGCAATGGGGATCATGCGAGAAGATAAGGGGATCGCCGCGAGAGCTCTTAAGCCTCTTCGAGATGATTTTTCATGGAAGGAGTTTCTCAGAGGATGGTGGTAAAATCACTAGCATTCAACTCCCAGCTATCCGCTACTTTGCTTATTTCATTACTAAATGCGTTCTTGCTAGAAAGAATGGTAGTAAACTATCTATCCAGGATTTAGCTTTTCTAGCTGCTGCACTGCAAGGTAGTAAGACTTATAATTTGGGGGCATTGATAGCTTATAGACTTGCTACCAACCGTGAGAAGGGCAGAATTTGTGGAGGTCTCATCGCCTCTCGTTTACTAGCTTTGCATGGTGTAGAACCTCACCATCTTGATATTCGACTTTCCGTAGAAAGACTTGACATAGTCTCCATGATTAAACATGAATTTGTTTCTGATTCATCTAACTGGAGTAACCTGTCTTACAAGATAACATTTTACAAGAAGTCTTGGAGAACAACTAAGAAAACTAAAAAACTAGTAAGATTGCCTGCGCCTGTTCTATTTAACCATGATTCCAGGGAGGATTGGTCAGTCACAGAAGGTGCACTGAATGCACACATAGAGGGAGGAGGCCATCATGCAAGAGACAATATGGAGGAGGCCGAGGAACACCTCGACTCGTCATCCGATGCAGCAAGTTCTTCGCATCAACATTTTGGACATGTGGAGCCTCCGCGCTTTTCTTCTGCACAGGGACCTTACTATGACTACGCTATGCATTATCCACCGGCGAGGAACAGCGACCCTCGCTGGGGTTGAACTCCACTTAGGCCAAAAGCCTAAGCTTGGGGGGAGGTATACCGGCATCACTCATTCTTTGCATATTATGGTTGCTGGATACTTGTATATACTTGTTTAGTTTATTTGAGTGGTTTTCTAATGAGAGGGAGATGATATTTGGGGAAGTGCTGCCTGAAAACAGATTCTGGACTGTTACCGAAAAAATTCTCAAAAATAGCCAGAACGGTATTTTGCAAAGCCAATTTTTTTGCATGTTCCCCAGGTTGTTATCTAACTTTCATTAGTTGAACACTTTTTGATTTGAGCAGTGGAAGAATTTCTTAAAAATCGAGTACTGTACTGCTGTCAAGTTTGATGAATTTCTGCTGCTTTGTGTTTATGTGACTCTTCTAGTTTGCCATTTCTTGTTTTTGCTTTGTTTCTTTCCTAAAACACAAAAAGACCAAAAATATTTCTGTTGTTTCTCTTCATCATTTGTTTGTTTTGGTTTCTTGCATTTATTTTGCTTTATTTGCTATCGTTGGTTTGCTATAAGAAAATCCAAAAAGATTTTGCTTTGTTTGCTTGTTTCCTTTTGTTCTTGTTCTCAAATTCGAAAACACCAAAAATATTTGCTGTTCTTCTTTGGTTTGTAAAATTCATCTTGAGTTCAATGGTCTTCGGTGGCTGGAGCGTGGTTTTCATTTCATATTATCCAAGCTACACAAGTGAAAGGCAATAATGACGATCTACGACAATTGGATTGTGGTGAGAGGCTGGTATGAACTCTATTTGTTTTCATTTTTGTACATATACTCATCCATGTGAGCATGCTTAGTTGGTTCATGTGAGGTATATGTCATTTGAGAAAGTCTAGTAGTTCATGATCTCTCATGTTTAGCTCCAATTTATTAATATGAGTAGCATGTCATGGATGTTTGCTTGCATTGTTTTATTCATAAGTAGGTATGGCATTGTGGTATCCTCCTCTGAATAATTCATTTATATCGACTTGGCACATGCTCGCGCATGCATATGACTGAACAAAAGTCAATTAAGCCTCGATGATTTACATTGCTTCAGAGTTCTTGTATCACTTTTATGCCTCCGTTAATTTATTTTGCCGCAAGCATGATTATGACAGTGACTGCTCTCCTGATTTGTCGCTCCCCAGTCTATTGCTAGCCTTCACTCGTACTGAGCGGGAACGCTCCTCGTGCTTCCAAACACCTGAAAACCAAGTTGTTCCAAAGTGTCCACCATAAATACCTATGCATGGCATTTCAAACCATTCCAAGTAAATTCTCATGCGCTACCTTTAAAACCTTCAAAATGCTTCTCAATTTGTGTTAATATTTCATAGCTCATGAGGAAGTATGTGGTGTTTAACTTTCAACCTTGTTATTTACTCTTGACGGACTTTCATTATGGACTAGTGGCACATCCGCTTATCCGATAATTTTGCAAAAAGAGCTGGCAATGGGATTCCCAGTCCCAAATTAATTAACCTAAATAGCCACTCCTCCATGGTATGTGATTGTTGGACGGCACCCGAAGGATTCGGTTAGCCATGGCTTGTGTAAGCAAAGGTTGGGGGGAGTGTCATCATAATAAAACTAAAATAAAAAGGCACTCCTTCAGGGTATGAGATTGTTGGCAGGCACCCGAGGATTCGGTTAGCCATGGTTTGTGAAAGAAAGGTTGGAAGGAGTGCCACATAAACACAAAAATAATTCATGGGAGCCGCTCTTGGAAGTCCGGTTGGCGAGGTAGTTGGTGTACCCATTACCATTCGTTGACAACAACAAACACCTCTCAAAATAATTTTACTCCTGTTTTAAAATGAAAAGCTCTAGCGCATGTTAATCCCTGCTTCCCTCTGCGAAGGGTCAATCTTTTACTTTTATGTTGTGTCTCCATCCTTTCTTTGAGCACGATCTTGAGAGCACAACTGTCATTCTTAGTATAATATGCTTGTCTCAAAATATGATTAATTGTGGTATTACTTTGATGCTTTTATCTTTGACAATCACTACTTCTAGTCTTTCTATGAACTTCAGAGGTGCCTGAGCATTTATGTTTTGCTGATCAAATATGGGCAAGCGAGATACCACTCTATCATACTCTCCTATGAACATTGCAATCCTGCTTATATACATGATTCATGATGCTTATTATTAATTGTTGGTACCTTTCCATGATTGACATAGCTATTAGATGATCTTATTTGCATGTATCTTATTATGAACTGCCTAAGTGTTAGCCATAGCATGAGAATATATTCATCATATGAACAAATGTGTTCGTGAAAGTTCTTTTATCGCTCATTTGTTAACTGAATTGCTTGAGGACAAGCAATAAGCTAAGCTTGGGGGGAGTTGATACGTCCAAAACGTATCTACTTTCCCGAACACTTTTACTATTATTTTGCCTCTAATTTGTGTATTTTGGATGCAACTAACACGGACTAACGCTGTTTTCAGCAGAACTGTTCTGGTGTCTCGCTTTTGTGCAGAAATCCAACTTTCAGGAAAATCCTCGGAATTTATGCGAAAGGTCCTATTTTTCCAGAAGACTCACGGAGCCAGAAGGGCAAGTCAGGTGGAGGCCCGAGGGCCCCACACCCTAGGGCGGCGCGGCCCAGGAGGGGGGCGCGCGGCCCTAGCGTGTGGCCCCCTCGGCCGGCCTCCGACGCCCTCCTCTGGACTACTTAAAGGGTTCGATCTAAAAATCGCGACCAAGAAGTCGAAGTCGCCAGAAACCCTCCAGAACGCCGCCACATCGCGAAACTCCGTCTCGGGAGCCAGAAGTCTCCGTTCTGGCACTCCGCCGGGACGGGGAATTGGAGGAGATCATCGCCATCATCACCACCGACGCCTCTCCATCAACCAGCCATGTTTCCCCCATCCATGTGTGAGTAATTCCCCCGCTGTAGGCCGAAGGGGATGGTAGGGATTGGATGAGATTGGTCATGTAATAGCATAAGATTGTTAGGGCATAGTGCCTAGTGTCCGTAATTGGTACTTTGATGATATTGTTGCAACTTGTTATGCTTAATGCTTGTCACTAGGGCCCGAGTGCCATGATCTCAGATCTGAACATGTTATTGTTTCATCATGATATTCATTGTTTTATGATCTTACCTGCAAGTTGTATACACATATCGCTGTCCGGAACCCGAGGCCCCGAAGTGACAGAAATTGGGACAACCGGAGGGGATGGTAGTGATGTGAGGATCACATGTGTTCACGGAGTGTTAATGCTTTCCTCCGGTACTCTATTAAAAGGAGTACCTTAATATCCAGTAGATTCCCTTGAGGCCCGGCTGCCACCGGCTGGTAGGACAAAAGATGTTGTGCAAGTTTCTCATTGCGAGCACGTACGACTATATATGGAACACATGCCTATTGATTACTTTGTACTTGGACACCGTTTTATTATTATCTGCAAATGCCCTGCTATGATTGTTACATGAGTTTCTCTCATCCATGCAACGCCCGTTATCCGTCCCCGTGCCTACAGTATTTTAATCCTGCTGTTTACTATAATCACTACTGCTATCTCTGTTACTATGCTGTTGTTATTTCACTACTGCTACTGCTATAAAACTGTTACTACTGATAAACTCTTGCGAGCAAGTATGTTTCCAGGTGCAGCTGAATTGACAACTCCGCTGTTAAGGCTTTCAAGTATTCTTTGTCTCCCCTTGTGTCGAATCAATAAATTGGGATTTACTTCCCGCGAAGACTGCTGTGATCCCCTATACTTGTGGGTTATCATCAGTCTTTGTTAATTTCACTTGGAGGATAGAATTTAGAATAAAATAGAGGCACAATATCCTTCCAATCGAGAGAATCCCCATTCTTCAATAATTTATACCAATGCGCCGCTTTACCAGACAGCGATATAGAGAATAGTTTCTTCCTAACTTCATCCATAGCAATACCTGCACACTTGAATAAACCGCATAATTCATGTAAGAACAGTAAATGATCTCCAGGATGGACAGTTCCATCCCCTTCATAGCGGTTATCCACAACACGTTCAATAATTTTTTAGGTATTTTGTATGGAACCTCTTTCTCACCTGGCGCCTCATCCACTACCTTTGCAGTAGTAGTAGATTTTCCAAATAGAAATTCAAGAGAAGATCTCTCCATAATGAATTATAGCAGCAGGCAGCAATAAAATCAGCACGAACAGTAAAAGTTTCCCTTACCAATTCCACTTACCAATAGCGCTTCACTCCCCGGCAACGGCGCCAGAAAATAGTCTTGATGACCCAGAAGTATAGGGGGTGTATCGTAGTACTTTCGATAAATAAGAGTGTCGAACCCAACGAGGAGCAGAAGATGTTGACAAGCAGTTTCGATGAAGGATTCACTGTAAATGCTCATAGACAAGTATTCAGGGGGTTTTGATATAGCAGATAAATAAAGTACAAGTAAGTAAAATGCAAGAGAAATAATTGCAGCGAGTGGCCCAATCCTTTTTAGCACAAAGGACAAGCCGGGTTGTTTACTTATAATGACCAAATGTTCTTGAGGACACACGGGAATTTAGTCTAGTGCTTTCGCTTCATATAGCTGATTAATCTTCATTGTTTTGATAAGTGTTGTGTGGGTGAACCTATATATGCTAATGCACCACCCTTCCTAGGACTAATACATACTTGTGATTATACCCCTTGCAAGCATCCGCAACTACAAGAAAGTAATTAAGATAAATCTAACCACAGCCTTAAACTATGAGATCCTGCTATCCCTCCTGCATCGATATACCAACGGGGGTTCAGGTTTCTGTCACTCCGGCAACCCCGCAATTGGCAAACGAATACATGATGTATTCCCCTAGGCCCATAAAGGAGAAGTGTCATGTAGTCGACGTTCACATGACACCACTAGAAGAATAACACCAGAACTTAAATATCAAACCATTGAATATTACCCAACATAATTCACTACTAACATTTAGACTTCACCCATGTCCTCAAGAACTAAACGAACTACTCACGAGACATCATATGGAACATAATCAGAGGTGATATGATGATGAATAACAATCTGAACATAAACCTTGGTTCAATGGTTTCACTCAATAGCATCAATAACAAGTAGAAATCAATACCGGGAGAGTTTCCCCTATCAAACAATCAAGATTCAACCCTAGATGTTACAGCGATGACGAGGTGCAGCGGTGGAGATGGCGGTGATGATGATGAAGATGATGGTGATGATGATCCCAATGATGTCCAGCTCGATGACGGTGACGATGGCGTCAATCTCCCCCTCCAGGAGGGAATTTCCCCGGCAGATTTCAGCCTGCCGGAGAGCTCTTTTCTCTCTGGTGTTTTCCGCCCCGCAGAGGCGGCTGTGACTCTTCGCGACTATCCTCTGGAGCTTAGGTTTTCGGGACGAAGAAGTACGCGAAGGAGAGGCGGTCAGAGGGGGATGTGGGCCCCCTCCCCACAAGGCGTCGCGGCCAGGCCTGGGCCCGCGCCGGCCTATGGGGGGCCCATGGCGGCCCTCCTCGGCTCCTCCTTTTGGCTAGCTCCGTCTTCTGGAAAAATAAGATATTCCGTGTAATTTCCGTCAATTGTTGGTCTTCCGAAATATTGCATTCTGACGGTGCTTTTTCCAGTAGAATCCTGACTCTAGTGCGCGATTCTGCAATAATCATGAAACATGCAAAATAGATGAAATAACATAAGTATCATCTCTAAATATGAAATATATCAATGAATAACAGTAAATTATGATATAAAATAGTGATGCAAAATGGACGTATCAAGGCCCATGAAGGTACTCGATGGCAAGGCGGGCCACTTGGACGATGCAGCAGAAGATTCCTTGACGGAAAAGACAAAGGAGGAGTCGAACAAGGAAAGTTTAGAGCTAGGACTACTGTAAACCTAGTCGTACTCAGTTGGATCTCTTGAGACCTGGCCTCCTATATAAAGGCTAGGAGAGAGGCTGCCGAGGGACACGATCAATCTTAGCAACTTTAGCCACCAGAAGTCTAGAGCTAGGTCGCCGCAGCACTTAGCCTCTCGATGAGATCTCAGCCGAAACCTTCGGCACCCCATTGTAACCCAATATTCTCATAATCAAGATCAGACAGGCATGATGTAAGGGTTTTACCTCATCGAGGTCCCCGAACCTGGGTAAATTGCTCTCCCCGCTTGTCTGTGAACCGATGTCTCGTGTCAGCCTACAGGATTCCATCAACCCTAAGCCCCAATCGGAGGGCATTGCCGAGGAGTACCCTCGACACACATGAATGTGAGTCAAGTAAGAAGTTTTCATGGTCTAGCTGGATTTTATAGACGTTTTGTGCCCAATTTTAGTACTATTGCTGCACCTTTGAATGAATTGACTAAAAAAGGGTGTTGCATTTGAGTGGGGCCTTGCCCAAGATCATGCTTTTGATGAACTGAAAATATTGTTAACTTCTGCACCGTTGCTTGCACTTCCTGATTTCAATAAGCAATTAAGATTGAATGTGATGCTATTAGTACTGGAATTGGTGGTGTGTTGATGCAAGAGGGTCATCCTATTTTTCTGAGAAACTTTCTGGGGCTAAGTTTAGCTATCCTATATATGATAAAGAATTGTATGCTTTAATTAGAGTTCTTGAGGTTTGGCAACATTATCTGTGGCCAAAAGAATTTTTCATACATTCTGATCATGAAGCTTTGAAATATCTGAAAGCTCAATCTACATTGCATAGGCGTCTTGCTAAGTGGGTTGAGTTCATTGAGTATTTTCCATAGATTATAAAGCATAAGAGGGGAAAGATAATATTATTGATGATGCTCTATCTAGGAAGAATATGCTATTAACTCAACTTGATGTTAAAAATTCCTGGATTAGAAGTACTATGTGATTTGTATGCCACTGATCATGATTTTTCTGAACCATATCGCTTGTGTGCTATTGGTAAAGCATGAGAGAAATATCACATACATGATGGGTTCTTGTTTAGAGCTAACAAACTATGTGTTCCAGAATCGTCTGTGCGTTTGCTCTTATTGCAGGAATCACATGTTGGAGGTTTGATGGGTCACTTTGGGCGTGAGAAGACGCTACTCATGCTCGCTCATCACTTCTATTGGCCAAAGATGAGGTGGGATGTGGACATATATGTGAAGAGGTGCATTACTTGCAACAAGTCCAAGTCCAAGCTGAAGCCTCACGGTTTGTATACTCCTTTACCGGCACCTACTACACCATGGGAAGATATTTGTATGGATTTTGTGTTGGGTTTGCCGCCTACTAAGAGAGACCATGATTCTATATTTGTGGTAGTGGATAGATTCTCTAAGACGTCACACTTTATTTCCTGCCACAAAAGCGACGATGCATGGCATATTGCTAACCTGTTTTTCAGGGAGATTGTACCTCTACATGGAGTCCCGAAGACTATTGTTTCTGATCATGACGTGAAGTCTATGAGCTACTTCTGGAAGACACTTTGGAGAAAATTGGGGACGAAGCTACTTTTCAGCACTACTTGTCATCCCCAAACTGATGGTCAAACTGAGGCGGTGAATAGAACATTGTCATAACTGTTGAGATCCATGATCAAGAAGAATTTGGAGGAGTGGGAAGATTTTTTGCCGCATGTGGAGTTTGCTTACAACAGGGCGGTACATTCTACCACAGAGTTGTGTCCCTTTGAGGTGGTGTATGGTTTCAAACCCATTACTCCACTTGACTTATTGCCTTTGCCCATACATGAGAGAGTCAATATGGAGGCATCAAAGAGGGCATATTATGTACGGAAGAAACATGTGAAGGCTAAAGAGTTGATCGAGAAGAAAGGCAAGAGCAATGCTGCAAGAGTGAACAAGAAGCGTAAGGAGATGTTGTTCAAGCCTGGTGATATGGTTTGGGTACATTTTCGCAAGGATAGGTTCCCGAAGCTGCGGAAGTACAAGTTGCTTCCTCGTGGTGCTTGTACAAAGTGCTTACCAAGATCAATGACAATGCCTACTCTATAGAT
Source organism: Lolium perenne (assembly GCF_019359855.2). Classification (NCBI taxonomy): domain Eukaryota; kingdom Viridiplantae; phylum Streptophyta; class Magnoliopsida; order Poales; family Poaceae; genus Lolium; species Lolium perenne. The sequence continues at coordinate 77,782,005 of NC_067245.2, read as the reverse complement.
CTTCCAACTGATGAGTTTGGTGTCAGTAATTATTTCAATGTGGCTGATTTTACACCATATGACGGAGAAGACCTTGGAGCGTCGAGGTCGACGCCTTTTGAAGGGGGGGGGGGGGGAGATGATGAGGACATCCCTACCGAATCACTACCTCCGTCATTAGAACATGAAGACAATGCTGCTGTAAAGCTCAAGTCCAATGAAGTTAGGATTGGACCTATGACAAGAGCTCGTGCGAAACTACTCAAACAATAGGTGAACTTGTTACTAAATGATACATTGATTGATGAGAACTTTATACTGCCTAAATCCTTTTACTTATGTATGATCAGGTACGAAGATGGAGCAAGCGTCGCACTAGGAGAAGAGGAGCAACTGGACGTGAAGCTGGACATGGAGCTGAACATGAATCTGGACAAGAAGACATCCCAAGGAAGCGCAAGGGAGGAGAGGGAGGCATGCGCGAGGGAGGAAGATCAAGTCCAGGCCGGTCAGACTGGCTGCCACGCTGGCTTGCCCGGTCCCAGGCCCGGTCCAACCGGACCCCACGCCGGAAGCGCCCGGCGCCCGTCGGGTCCAGCGCTGGTGACATCCGGGCGGGTGTATTGAGGCACCCTTCCCATGCCTGGTCACCACCCGGTCCTTGGCCCGGTTGAAACCGGACCACCCGGTCCCTGGCCCGGTCGACCGTCCTCCTGACCGGCCGAGTCCGAGTCAGTCTCGACCAGATCCCGATCTGGGTCGGGTTTTAATGTATTTTCTCGACTCTTGGTCGTCCTGAACCCCTATATAAGTGCCTAGGACGCCCCCAAATTAGGTTTTAGACCTCGTTTAAGATAAACCCTAGTTCATAGTTGATTGCTTTGCAACTCTATTGAATCTCTACACCAATCTGCATCGATTCGGTGTTTTGCTATTGAAAGTCTTGTGTGATCTGCTGTTCCATTGGGAATTAGACGGTTGCAACTTACCGCTTCGTGGTCGGCGGCGACGTGCGCAAGTGTGTGGAGTTGCGAATATCTTGCAGGGTTGAGAGCTGTTGCATTAGCAACAGGGACCAATCGAGAGACTCGTTGCGTCATACAAGTTATCATCCACTTCATCATCGTGTTATCTCCAATATGTTCATCACGTGTTCATCACATCCACCATCGCTTACTGAGAAGATCGGGTAACCTCTTATTAATAGTGGCCCTCGCAAATATGAGAGCATCACATTCAATATGTTGAATATTCACATTATGCATATTGGAAAAACTCTTTGGGTCGAAGTGTTCAAGGTTAGGATTGCATATTAGTTTTCAAAAGTCGGATGGGTAAAATGCAAAAAAAATCTTTTATGGTTGATTCACAATGTAAGTTGTCGTTTGGACGACCCAAAGGACGCCCGATTTTTTGGCTCACGATCAGCTGATCGACGCCTAGCGTTCCATTATTTTTAAAACCCGTATGTTTCTTTTAGAGCTCTGCAATATATTTCTTGCATATGCCTCTATGCCTACTTAGCTAGTCATCTAATATAATAATCGTTGTATATATTCTCCAAACATATCTAAATAAGCTCACCTGCAAATACTAACATAGCATTATTGGACCAAGAACTAAATAATGCATGTAGACTGTAATGCTATACTGTGCATTTTCTTGCGTGTATTCTGACATATTTATAATCCTCAATCATGTCTTTTAATTTCTTTGGTATTTGTATTATCTCAGTTTAATATAAAGTTGAAAAATGTGTACATCGATATCTATAAGCATTTACTGGAAAAATCTGCAATAGAATGTGTATTTTTTTTCCATTGGTATTGATATCTAATGTACTCATATGAGACTGCCGTGTGATATTGATATAGTGCAGTTTCCGACCATGTTTTAACTGGGGTACCAATTCTTCTTTCTTTAGTGAACGCAAGCCTCTATTTCGAAGAAATAAAACATGTTTTTTCAAGGGTATCAGTTTTACTTTTTTTATCTAACGGATGCAGCGGTACGTGCGGATATGAAACTTTTGTTCCATGTTAGATGACTCTTTCTAAGAAAGTTTTTGTAACCTGAAGTCATATATTACACCCATACGTGATCACGTACACGCCGCTTATCCGGGAGGGACTCTAAATACCAACGGCGGAGCTAGGAAATACGCATAAGGGGGGCCGAGCATTGAACTTGATTTTTTTTTTAACACCGCACCAAAATACAGGCAAAAATGTATATATTTTTATAGTGTACGAAAAATATGTCGACTACACCCCGTTAAAAATTGGTGGAGTAACATATTTTGATAGCGCAAAAGGTAGGCATGGAGACAAAATTTAAAAAATATCCCAATATTTTTTCCTATGTGCGATGTATGTTGACAGTATATAGAATCAGTCTTGCAGAACTAACTATTGAGTATCAGGAGATCGGAGTAAAAAAAATTGCCTTCTTGTATGTGCTCTAAAATGGAGAAGAAATAAATTCGGGGGCTGTGCGGGCTTGGTCGCCAGGTCGCGCTTGGTTCCTTCGAATGCTGAAGAAAAGTGAGATGAGAGTGGAGAGAAGCTACAAAGAGGAGAAAAAGCACATGCAGCATGCAGCTTCTGGCCAAGGAACTAGAAGAAAAGTCAAAAAGATCTAAACAGGATCTTCTGTGAGCAGCTTACTAGTATTTTGATCTGCCAAATTTATGTTTGAGAGATGGACATACCAGATCAAAATACTAGTATTTTGATCTGCCAAATTTTGATCCGCCAATGCCTAATACTCAGTACATCTCATGAAAGTTGTCTGAGATTTGTTAAAATTTAAATATACCTAGACACTATCTAGTATATGCATACATCCAAATTTTGTTAAATCACAAATAAATTTCATGAGACGGAGGGCGTAAATGAATCCAACTATTTATTTGTATGTATGTAACTATTAAATCTTGTAATCTCATTAATCAATTATATATTCAACTTTCTTAATTACTAGTATGATGCGGATTAATTGTGGTGTCTCTATTACACATATGTATATTCTTTTACTTAAATAGATTTATATAGTTTGCTTAATTTTAAGAATGTTTTATAAATTTTAGAAATTTCTTTGACAAATTTCAAGAGGTATTATAATCGATATATGCAAAAACAGGTAATAGGGATGCCTCACCGATATATTTTTTTACAGTCGAAAAGAAAACCTGGATCTAATTAATTACCAAGCTACATAGCTAGCTAGTCAAAATCAATCAACTATCTTTGCCTTTCTTTATATAGGCCCGATGGATATGAGACCAATGTTTGTCCGTTATTCTTTTTCTTTAACAACGCCCACGCTAGTTACACGGCTTCATGTGACAACTTACCTGATACCGGACGGGTCTGTCACGTCTAATGTGTTACATAATCTATAACTTTGATTAAAAGCCACACATTATTTATCTAACAGTCTAAATAATTTGGATGATCTGGATGAACAAACATCTGTATTTTTTTAGTATATAATAGATAAGACTCACACCTCTGTTATGTGACTCTAGTTTCTTAATTGAAAATGGTGGCCTTGTGGCCCTTTTGATCATTTTTTTTTTGTTTTTGTTTTGGAGATCCCAAGTAGTTTGTTGTGTGGGGCAAGCAAAATATTTTCACCAGTGTTCATCACTGCACTATTTCAAATCATTTCTTAATTACAGGTTAATTTTTTTGAAGACCTCATCATTCATGAACTTGTTTTGTTGGAATGCGTGGGTACAATTTTCTTTTTACAAAATCTTACAAGGGTAGTATGATCCTACTCAATAACTAAGGCATAAGAAATTGTAATTTTCCAATAATAAAATATGTAAGTTTTGTTAGTTTTCATTAAAAAAGGAGTACATACATAACACACCAATAACCTTGAGTCCTAGACAGATACTACCTCCGGACTCAATTAATTGACCCTCAGTCCTGCTAATGAGATGCATGCGGAAGCCTCCTCCAGGTCAATTAAATCCGACCGGAGGGAGTAAGATATAATTCCCTATACCCATAGAGCACGGCTAGCTGGACCAAGAACATCAAAAGTTTGCTGTTCACTTTCCTGCAGGTTGCGGAAATAGACTGCTGTTTCTAGTAGAATAAATTTGGAAATAAGACGCACTGCTGGAGCTCCGGTTCAACCGCGCGTGCTAGCTGAAGCCGTAGCAGAACAACTCTGTTAAACGTACTTCCTGACGTACCAAGAATTCAGTAACTTATAAGCTCTTTCTTAGTTTCTACCCTTATTCCGAAGCAGGTTTCCGAACAAGTTCACCAAATAGCATATGATTAGTTTGATGAACTTTCTTGGTACAGTCAATTTGAATTACTCCAGTACTTTTCTGCTTTTTTTCCTGGTCCTCCAAAGAAACCAAGTATACGCTGATTCTTGCTTTTATCTCTGCATTACTGTTCTGAATCTCTGACCATTGTCGATCTGGGATCTGGCGGCTGACGCGAGCGAATTGTCTCCCATGGCGGTGTAGCAAGATGATGGATTGCAGGATTGGGTCACCGCGAGGCTGCGCAGGCAGCTAAGCCGGCGGTTTCCCTGGCCGCGTGGACGAAATAGAGAACAACAGAGGCAGAAGAGAAGCAGCAGAGAAGGTTCAGGAAGTAGGCCAGTTCTTCAGCTGCTTGTTGAGCAGGGAAATGCAGCATCCAAGTAAGTATCAGACAATTAGTATAGGAAGCTAGGTTGACCTCCCTATTAATTTGTTTGTATCTGCTCGAATCAGTCGGGTGCTGACAGAGAAACGGGACACGGGACAGGACTACCGGTGTCAGACACGAGACACGTGGTTAGAAAGTGACTTGCCAGTTACGATCGAGTCTTTTATCTGCATCGCATGCTCTTGGATCAAGGGCGAGTTTTCACACATCTCTTAGACATCGTACCTGTACTTGGTCGCGCATTCATTCATCTGAATATTTTTTCAGGAAGAAATAAGCCACAATGTTTTCAAGGAAGGGGAAAAGGGCACAGTATGTGTTGTAGAAGAGTTATTGAAAATTGCACAGCATCAATAGGGCTGGCTGCTCATGTATATATAGGAGGACACATGTACAATTACAGGTACAACCCTAACAAAACACGGTGACCTATACCTAGTACAATATGTTACTCAACACCCCCCGCAGTCGAAGGGTCGGCACCGACACATAGACTGGAGCGAAACTCAGGAAAAGTCGTGGATGGCAATCCATTCGTCGTGATATCGGCAAACTGCTGAGACGTCGGTACGTGAAGAACTCGAACGCGACCAAGGGAAACTTGCTCACGAACAAAGTGGATCTCCAACTCGATGTGTTTGGTGCGCCGATGATGAACGGGGTTGGCGGAGAGGTAGACAGCCGACACGTTGTCGCAGAAGACCACCGTAGCCTTGTCAATGGGACAAGAGAGCTCGGACATAAGCTGACGAAGCCATGTGCACTCAAAACCACAGCGTTAGCCACGGCGCGGTACTCGGCCTCAGCTCTGGAGCGAGACACGGTGGGCTGCCTCTTGGAGGACCAAGAGAAGAGCTACGAGCCGAGGTAGACGCAGTATCCGCTGGTGGAGCGTCGCATGTCCGGGCAGCCTGCCCAGTCCGCGTCCGAGTAGGCAACGAGGTCGGTCGACGTCGAGGGCGAAGCATGCAGCGACAAGCCATAGTTCATGGTGCCACAAACGTAGCGGAGAATCCGCTTCACCGCGGCCCAATGAACATCCCGTGGGGCATGCATATGCAAGCACACCTGCTGCACAGCTTACTGGAGCTCCGGAAGTGTCAACGTCAAGTACTGGAGGGCACCGACGATGGAGCGGTAGAACGGCGCGTCGGAGGCCAGCGACCAATCGCTGGCTTAGAGCTTGGCCTTCGTGTCGACAGGAGTCGGGGCAGGGTTGCAGTTAAGCATCCCTGCACGCTCGAGGAGCTCGTGGGCATACTTCCGCTGATGAAGGAAGCACACGTCCGCACGCCGGACAACCTCGATGCCGAGGAAGTAGTGGAGCGGTCCGAGATCCTTCAACGTGAACTCAGCACGAAGACTGTCGGTGAGTTGTCGAAGAAGACCGGCGGTGGAGGTCGTCAAGATGATGTCGTCGACGTAGAGCAGCAGGTAGGCCATATCGTTGCCGGTCCGGTAGATAAAACATCGACGCATCAGAACGCGTGGAGCGGAAACCAAGCTGATGCAGGAAGCCGGCGATGCGCTGGTACCAGATGCGGGGCGCCTGCTTCAGTCCATAAAAGGACCGAGAGAGCAAACACACGTCATCAGGGCGCTCGGCGTCGACGAAGCCGATGGGCTGCTGGCAGTACACCTGCTCCGACAGATGGCCATGAAGGAAGGCGTTGGAGACGTCCATCTGATGCACCGGCCACGCGCGAGAGGCGGCAAGGTGCAACACCGTGCGGATCGTGCCCGGTTTGACAACCGGGGCGAATGTATCCGTGAAGTCGACACCGGCGCGTTGCCGAAAGCCGCGCACGACCCAGCGCGCCTTGTAGCGCTCGAGAGTACCATCGGAGCCAAGCTTGTGCTTGAAGACCCATTTGCCGGTGATGACGTTTGCGCGAGGGGGGCGGGGAACCACCTCCCAGGTCCGATTACGCTGCAGCGCATCGTACTCCTCCTGCATGGCAGCGCGCCAATACGGGTCGCGTAAGGCGGCGCGAGCCGAGGTGGGCACCGATGATGGGGCGGAGGTGGACGCAGCAGCAGGGGCCGGTCCGGTCGTGGAGCCGGTTGGACCGGCCTGGTGGCTGGGTGAGCCGGCTGGTGGGACGGTTTGACCGGGCGGCCGACCGGGCGAGGTGGCGGAGGCCCCTGGACACCACTCCGGTTGGCACCGGTCTGAGGGCCGGTTTTGACCGGGCCGGCCGGTTGGATGGCCGGTGTGACCGGGTGCTGGGCCGGCCAGGCCAGTCGTGGGGCCGGTTGGACCGGCCTGGTGACCGGGTGGGCGGCTGGGAGGTACTCCGCCATCATGTGGCAGGACACTGTTGCCGCTGGCCCAGAAGGCAGACGCGGCGGACGGGGACGCCATGTAGACGTACTGGTCGGCGGGGTAGCGTGTAGATGGCCGCCGCACGCCCGCACGGGCGCGGGTGAGCATGGGCTCAGGGGCGCAGCTACGGGCAGCGAGGCGGGCGACGAGGCGGCCGATGAAGAGGCGGCCGAAGGAGACGTCGCGGGCGACGGGGGCGACGGGGGCACCGCGGGCGATGGGGGCACCGAGGGCGCCGCGGGCAACAGAGACGCCGAGGGACCAGGCGGGGCCAGCGCAGAGGGGGCCGCTGCGGTCAGTCGTCGGCGCGCGGCCACAAGAGGGCCAGCGGGCGCCGGGGGCGTAGGAGGAGGTGTCGCCAAGAGTCCCTGCTGAAACGGAAAAACCAACTCGTCAAAGTACACGTGCCGGGAGGTGAGGACTGATAACGCGTGAAGCAGACGTCCGTTGGGAACCCCAAGAGGAAGGTGTGATGCGTACAGCAGCAAGTTTTCCCTCAGTAAGAAACCAAGGTTATCGAACCAGTAGGAGTCAAGCGCCACGTGAAGGTTGTTGCTGACGGAGTGTAGTGCGGCGCAACACCAGGGATTCCGGTGCCAATGTGGAACCTGCACAACACAATCAAAATACTTTGCCCCAACTTAACAGTGAGGTTGTCAATCTCACCGGCTTGCTGTAAACAAAGGATTAAACGTATGGTGTGGAAAATGATGTTTGTTTGCAAAGAACAGTAGAGAACAATGATTGCAGTAGATTGTATTTCAGATGTAAAAGAATGGACCGGGGTCCACAGTTCACTGGTGGTGTCTCTCCAATAAGAAATAGCATGTTCGGTGAACAAATTACAGTTGAGCAATTGACAAATAGAGAGGGCATAACAATGCACATACATATCATGATGAGTAATATGAGATTTACTTTAGGCATTACGACAAAGTACATAGACCGCTATCCAGCATGCATCTATGCCTAAAAAGTCCACCTTCGGGTTAGCATCCGCACCCCTTCCAGTATTAAGTTGCAAACAACAGACAATTGCATTAAGTATAGTGCGTGATGTAATCAACACAAATATCCTTAGACAAAGCATCGATGTTTTATCCCTAGTGGCAATAGCACATCCACAACCTTAGAACTTTCTGTCACTGTCCCAGATTCAATGGAGGCATGAACCCACTATCGAGCATAAATACTCCCTCTTGGAGTCACAAGTATCAACTTGGCCAGAGCCTCTACTAGCAACGGAGAGCATGCAAGATCATAAACAACACATATATGATAGATTGATAATCAACTTGACATAGTATTCCATATTCATCGGATCCCAACAAACACAACATGTAGCATTACAAATAGATGATCTTGATCATGATAGGCAGCTCACAAGATCTAACATGATAGCACAATGAGGAGAAGACAACCATCTAGCTACTGCTATGGACCCATAGTCCAAGGATGAACTACTCACACATCAGTCCGGAGGCGATCATGGTGATGTAGAGTCCTCCGGGAGATGATTCCCCTCTCCGGCAGGGTGCCGGAGGCGATCTCCTGAATCCCCCGAGATGGGATTGGCGGCGGCGGCGTCTCTGGAACTTTTTCCGTATCGTGGTTCTCGGTGATAGGGTTTTCGCGACGGAGAGTTTAAGTAGGCGGAAGGGCAGAGTCGGAGGGCTGACGAGGGGCCCACACCATAGGCCGGCGCGGGCCCCTCCCTGGCCGCGCCGCCCTATGGTTTGGCCTTCTCGTGGCCCCACTTCGTATGCTCTTCGGTCTTCTGGAAGCTCCGTGGAAAAAATAAGACCCTGGGCGTTGGTTTCGTCTCATTCCGAGAATATTTCCTTTGTAGGATTTCTGAAAGCAAAAACAGCACAAAACAAGAACTGGCTCTTCGGCATCTCGTTAATAGGTTAGTGCCGGAAAATGCATATAAATGATGTAAAGTGTGTATAAAACATGTGAGTATTATCATAAAACTAGCATGGAATATAAGAAATTATAGATACGTTTGAGACGTATCAAGGACACTATGGGAGACTGGGTCGTAACAGTGGTAGCCCTTGGTGTTGGCGGGGTAGCCGAGAAACACACAAGGGAGAGAGCGCGGCGCAAGCTTATGCGCGGCGGTGGCAGCAGTGTTAGGATAACACCGGCAGCCGAAGATGCGAAGGTCATCATAGGCGGGCGGCGCACCGTAGAGTAGGTGATGCGGCGTGTATGACCAACGCACAAGACACGGGCGGATGTTGACGAGGAGAGTCGCCGTGGCAAGAGCATCCGGCCAGAATCGTGGGGGCATGTATGCATGGAACAGAAGGGTGCGGACGCAGTCGTTGAGGGTACGAAGCATCCGTTCGGCACGACCGTTCTGTGGAGAGGTGTATGGACACGTGAGGCGGAAGACGGCGCCATGGGCGGCGAGAAGTGAGCGAATGGTGATGTTGTCGAACTCTTTGCCGTTGTCGGTTTGTAAGGCGTGGATGGGGCGACCGAACTGAGTGGAGACGAAGGCGAAGAAGGCGGTGAGGGTGGCGGCAACATCGGATTTTCGGCGAAGGGGAAAGATCCATACAAAATGCGAGTAATCATCAAGAATCACTAGATAATAAGTATAACCAGAATTACTCGGAACAAGCGAGGTCCAAACATCACTATGACTAAGTTGAAACGGAAAATACGCGACTATGGAGGAGGAACTAAACGAGAGGCAAACATGTTTGCCTAGACGACATGCTTCACAAGAGTGGGAATCCATTTTATTACAAGTAAAGGAGAAGCCTTGCATTATTTGACGCAGAGTGGCGGAGCTAGGATGGCCTAGGCGGGCGTGCCAGAGGTCGACACCGACGGAGAGGGCGAGTGGGCTGCTGGCGGTGGTGGAGGCCGAACCAACAGGGTACAGATCGCCGGGGCTGTCATATCGGTGGAGGAGCATCCGAGTACGACCATCCTTGATAGAAAAAACAAAGGCGTCAAATTCCACGGTCACAGGATTATCACGACAGAAAGACTTAACGGAAACAAGATTTTTAATCAAATCAGGAGAAACAAGAACATTATTTAGAGAGAGAGGAGTGGAAGTGGAAGGAAAAGAGACGGAACCGGTGTGAGTAATGGGAAGAGCATGACCGTTGCCAACGATGATGCGAGAGGAAGTGGAAGCGGGTGTAGAAAACGAGAGGTTACCGGGGTGCGCAGCCATATGCGCGGAGGCGCCAGTGTCCATGAACCAGTCGCCACCGCCACCATACGCCCTAGCGGAGGGGACGCTCTGGAGGGCGGTCAGGAGCGCGGGGTCCCACGAGGCCGAGCTCGGGGGGCGGCGTAGGCCGGGGCAGGCTGGGGCGCCACGTAGAAAGCCTGGTGCGTAGCCGGATGCGGCCCCATGATGCCCGTGTAGGGGGCACGCGACACGGGCATGGAGTAGGCATGAACGACCCCGATCCACGGATTGTGACCGGCGGTCCATGGAGGAGGAGCGGTGTGCTGGGGTGGACGGGGCATGGGGCCGGTGGCGTTGGCGCCACCATTGCCACCGCCGTTGCCACCACGGCGACGACGTCCGCGGTGACCACCGCTAGAAGGAGCCGCATGTCCGGTCCAGGGACCGTTCTGACCGGCCTGGGCGCCGGCGGGACCGGTCCACGGCCCGGTCTGGCCGGCCTGGTGACCGGACTGGCCGGTCCACGGCCCGGTCTGACCGGCCTGGTGACCGGCTGCGGGGAAACCCGGCGGCGGACCGGTTGGGCGAGGTGCGGGGGCGCGAGGCGCGGGCGTCTGGGCACCGCGGGAGAAGCCGGCGACGAAGGCGGTATGGGCCGCCCGAGCCCAGAGATGCTTGAGGCGGCGCTCCTCGAGGCGCAAGTAGGCCACGGCCTGCTCGAAGGTGGGCGTGGTGAGGAGCGTGAGGTTGGAGGCGGCGTTGCTGAGATCCTCGCCTAGACCCGTCGACAGGGTGGAGAGCATGATCTTGTCATCGATCGGAAACTCCAAGTCACGGAGCTCGTCGGAGAGGCTCTTCAGCTTGAGGGCGTACTCGTCGAGAGTTTGATCGTTCTGGTGGGTGCCGAAGAACTCCTGCTGGAGGAAGGTGACTCGCTGGATTTTGTTGTCGGTGAAGAGGCCGGTGATCTTAGCCTAGACCGTGTGTGCGGAGTCGCCGTCGCAGACGACGGTGCGGAAGATGTCGTTGGAGACGGTCTGGTAGAACCAGCGGATGATGGTGGCGTCGATCGCGAGCCACTCGGGGTCGTGCGGCATGGCGAGAAGGTCGATGGTGCCATCGACGTGATCGAGGAGATCATACTCGCGGAAGAGCAGCCCGAAGTACGTCTTCCACGGGAAGAAGTTGGCAGCGGTGGTGGGGAGCTTCATCGGCACGCGCTCGGCGATGGGAATGTCGCGGATGACGGCGACGGAGGGGCCGGCGAAGGGGTTGTGCTGCCGGAGCGGAAGGAGTTGAAGGGGTCGGAGCCGAAGGAGGAGAATCCGGCCATGGCGGAGGTGGTGGTGGTGGTGGTGGGAGGCGGAAGCGGCTAGGGCTAGGGTTGGGGTGGAGGCCGGTGGCGCCGGGGTTGGGAGGGCGGCGGCTAGGTCAGTGGTGGTGGTGGGAGGGAGGGTCGGCGGCGCCCAGGGTGGGGAGGGGCGACGGCTAGGGCTGGGAGGAGGAGGGCCGGCGGCGCCCCAAGGAGAAGAGGGGCGGCGGCTAGGGCTGGGAGGAGGAGGGCCGGCGGCACCCTAGATGAGAGAGGGCGGCGGCTAGGTCAGGACCTGAGCGGCGGCTCTGATACCATGTAGAAGAGTTATTGGAGATTGCACAACACCAATAGGATCAGCTGCTCATGTATATATAGGAGGACACATGTACAATTACAGGTACAACCCTAACAAAACACGGGAACCTATACCTAGTACGATATGTTACTCAACATGTATGACTGTGTGCTTCTTTATTCTGCAAAAAATGACTAGGTATTGGTCGCTGAGCATGCTACATAGGATACTTTGGATTGGCTGCGAGTCTGCGACCTACCTAGCTTGGCGGTCAAGATTAATCTTGTGTTTTTTTAGGTCAACAGGACAAAGCTACTATGAGAAGTCGAGAAGACCACCGCAACACGAACAGCTAGCCAATTTGTATGTTTGATTGAGAAAAATGCCCAGGCTTTTGAGGCGGTGATTTGTTATTTTCCACCACATTTCAAACACTATGCGCCATTTTTCTGTTTGAGAAACAGCTAGTAGTACATACGAGTCGGCGTGACCAGCAGAGACAGAGGCTGCCTTACAAGTTCCATGAGCAATGACCCTTGGCGCGGACACGATGTACCGGTTGATCACTGAACGCGTCTAGATTTGAAGTCTATCACTGACCATTTTTCGAAAAAAAACTGACCATTTATCGAAAGGAGTGAAGAAGATGGGCATGGATTCATGCGCTCGTGCGTCCCGGAAGTCACAGTCCCACCGTGACACCACGTGGCAAGAGGCGACGGCGCGCGCTCTGACCGGGACGGCGTCCATGTCATGTGGAGCACGAGCTAAACGCGTGCGTGCGAGATTGAGCTTGGCGGAGAGGGTAGCTCGCCTAGCAAACGGCGATCGAGTTGCCGGCTGCTGACAAGGACACGCGCCCGGCGTCTTGGGGAGCCTGGGAGAGGTTTCGTGCGTGCCGCCGGGACGACAGCGATGGAGGAGTCTTGTGCCCGCCAAGATTCCAGATTCCAGCAGAATCTGTATCTATGATTTTAAAATCACAGTCTACTACGGTTTCTTTATTCATAAAAATGTTCTTTCTGAGCAAATCAACAAGCATGATTTGGTTCGAAACTTCCAAAATGGCAGGGCAGCTAGAGAATGTTTACTGTTTACATGGTCGCTATAGCCAATCATGTACGTTATCATTAGAAAGATGGGCACAGTGTCAACACGCCCGTGCCTGGACTGTTCAAACTTCCGGTTCAGGGACTGCATGCCATTCAACAGTCTTTTGCTTGTTTTTAAATTTTATAAAGCGCACCCATAGGATGACTGAATTTTTTATCTCTTCTCCGGATCCCGGAACAAAGCATGACTGAACTGCGCAGGCAAGAAACGCGAAACCGAGAATTCCATAAAGATTCAAGGCTTGAGTTTCAGTTCGTGGTCAAGTCTACAGAAAGTGTGTGGTCGATTTATTATATCTAACATCTCGTGCTCTCGAACCTTCATATATTATGAACCATGTGAGAAACTTAGAGCACGTCTGTTTCAAACTTTTCCGGCAAATTCGCACACAGTCAATGTATTTTGTTTTCAGGGACTGGCACGCTTGATTTTGAATTGTCTAATGGTCCGTTGTATTTTACGGGGAATTTACATATACACCTAGACATTCTATATTCACATAAAAGTTCCTATGTGAAAAAAAAGATAAATCCTGATGTTCCAACATGACTGTTCAAGAGAAAACTTCTTGTCTTTTCTACACAGTTCATATAAAATGTTCCTTTTTCCCCGAATACTTGCGTGAGAACGTAGAATGTCTCAACATGACTTGCAAAATATAGTCATTAACCAATACATGTGGTAGGTTAATATAGGGTTTAAAAATTCGCAAAATTTGGTATGTTTCGTTAGTCAACAGAAAAAATTGAATTTCACTTGAAATATTTCATTACGTTTGAACTACCCAACTAAACTAGCTACAAGTCTTGAGTTCTATTCCAATGACGATAACATTTTTGGTTCAATTTCATGCTGAAATAAAGAAAAATATCTAGACAATTTACAATATTGTTTTTCAAACAGAGGGAGAACAATATTTCATATAGCTAAGAATCAAGCCTGGGCCGATGGAGATGGCCACGTTAGACAAACCACTAGAGTAGTAAAGGTTCAATGAAAAGCCCATAGTATATTTTCTTATGTACATTTGTTTGTGTTCAGTTTATTCAAATACAAATAAAGTTTTGTGGATTTATCCAAAATAAATTATAAACTTTTGAAATTTCGTTGATTTCTTCACTCTCCGATTTTTTCAGCTAACCGATTGTTCACCTAATCTGATATTCATGTGTTTCATTACATAAATTTCGAGCAGGGACAACTTTCTTTTGCTAACGAGAAGTTTATTAATCAAGGATAGGGGTAGCATCCTGGATACAAGCCATCCTAATGGTGTTAGTCTATGTCGGAGCCAAACCTTGGTATAGTAAGACAATGGTGGAGCCAGGATAAAAATATGAAGGGGGCCGACCAAAGAAGACCACTCTTGTGCAAAACAATTTGCTAAATATTATACAGTGGTAGTGAAAAAAAATGCAACTTTCACTAATTATACCACTATTAGTTGTCACAAACCATTAAAACCTGGAAAGAGGAGGAAGCTGGTTCTGCATGCATGCAAGAATGGGCAAAAGCTGTCTGGTTGTGCATCGATTACCATTGAATAGAATACTAGGTGCAGTAAGGATCCTGCATTTCTAGGATCATCTGTGAACATCAATTGGTCTTGTTCAAAGTAACCAAGTACCACGGCTGATGAGGGCATTACCCTTCGGGTAACTCATATTGTGCTACCTCTTACTGTTGGGGGGATGACCCCCGGTAAGCCAAAAGCATGCCAAATCGGATGGTTTGAGCCATCAAGATACCGGTTTAATGTCTATTTCGGGGCTTGAAGTTAAGCGTTGGGCTAAATTAGCCAATACCGGAATCCCAAAGAGGAGTGTACCGGTATAAACTAAGAGGACGCCGGAAGACCGGTAAGATGTGCACTGTAACATGTCGGCAAGACTAGTCAAAGATTCTCTCCAGAGCTAGAGGACAACGATGACCTAGGCAAAGTAGCTTTAAACGAAGCCCAGGCGCCAAAGAGGAAGGTGACGCCAAAAGCAACCGGAGGACGTCAGCTTCCTTGATTAAAGAAGATACCGGCATCACCTATGATTAAAGTAACTTTGTAAAGTAGTTTGTCTAGTCAAAGATGCCATTAGGGTTTCCTAGGGTTTCTTCCCCTGTAAGCCACCCTCTCCCCTATATAAGGAGAGGGAGCACCCCCATTACGCGGGCATGTGATGATATGAGCTGAGAGAAGAAGGAATGTATTGAGAGAAAACCTGTAATCTTGCTTGAGAAGATAATAGAAAGATCTAAGAAGGAGTTGGCTCTTGTGTTCATCTTCTTCTTCCTCTTGTCTAGACCTTGTTCTTGAGCAGTGCATCCGGAGATCCTCTCCACCTTTACCAAAACCCTCCCCCGAATCCTCTAGCGCACATTCGGCCCCAACTTAAGCCATCCCATGGCATCTGTCTGTTCACCACGATGACAGTTGGCGCCCACCATGGGGCAAGCAGCTGCGCTTGCTGGAGTTCATATTCGGGCGGGCCTCCTCACCATTGACGGCGAGCGTGTCGTCACCGCGCTTGTCGACCGCGTCCTCGACATGGACTTCATCAACGACAACACAGGCTACTTCGCCAGCGGCGGTAAGTACCCCAAGAAGAAGCACACCGTCGAGCTCGGGAGCTTCCGCGTCTACTACGGCACCGTCCCCGAGCGCCAGTACCTCTCGCCGGTGCTGGTGGCTCCGGACCCGCCAAGATCTGCGCTTCCCAGCGGCCGCGCCACCGGCAGCGTCGAGGTGCTGGTCGTTGGCGCAGGCGACGCCGGCAAAGGAGCTGCGGCGGAAGGCGCTGGACCGACGAAGTCCACGCGCACGGCCAAGCCGCCGACCGAACGTGACCAGGTGGTTGCGGGCGCCTCCGCGGTGCTACCGGAAACTCCACTTCAAGCGGCGATGAGCGTCCTCGCCACGCCCATCGCGCAGAACGTTGATCCGGCAGCGGCTCAGGCGGAGCTGGAGGTGCAGCGCCAGAAGTTTCTCTCCAAGGGCGAGGACATCATCCGGGCGCAGCGCGAGCTGAACCTAACCCTACGTGAGTATAACGCTGCCCATGGTGTTGCTTCTGTTAGCGCTCATCCGGCTAGGCAAACGGAAAACAGGCTTAGAGCTCGTAATCTAGATCAGGATTTGCGCAAGGAAATTCTTACCGGAAAGAGTGCCTCTGCATCTGTGAGCATCGTAGAGAGACCGAAATTACCGGAGATGCGTTGGCAAAACAGCAAGATCGTGTTAGGGAGTTACTTGACATGATTGAGCAGCAAAATGCTGAGCAGCTCGCAAAAGTAAACAAGGCTGCAGCATCAAAATCTGTTCATTCCACAAAGAATGCCAGAAGCAAATCCCATGGGCAGGCATCGTCCCCCCATCCGGACAAGAGAAAAGAAAAAATGAATGCACAACAAATGACTGTGTACGATCCGGTACTTGCCGGAAAACAACAAGCCGGGCGGTACGAGGCCGGTAGAAAAAATCAAGGGGCAACAGGTGTTTATGCCGGAAACGGTTACGCCGCAAGGGATTATGCTGGCAGAGAAGAAAGTGGGCAAAATTTTCGCGCTGCAAGAGCAGCGTACGTGCAAGAGGAAATGCCTCCGCCAAGGTACCGGCAGGCAAGAGCCGCGGTACCGGAAAGATATGAAGAGGTTGATTCAGGAGCTGAGAGAGTTGCAGCTTACCGGAATCCATTGGGAGACCGGTTAGGCGAAAGATGCCTACCAGAAAGGGATGCGAGGCACAGGCTGGATAGGGTGTACTTGTCTGAGATAGTGGAGGCGGAAGGTCCTCCAGGCCCCAAGTGTTTTGGCCCCAGGATCATGAGAGAGGAACCACCGGTTCGCAATTTCACGTTGCCCCGCGACACTAAAACTTACGATGGCACCACCAAGCCGGAAGACTGGCTCGCAGATTACGTGACCGCAGTATATGTTGCCGGTGGCGGAGGAACCGTCACTGGTGGAGGAAACCGGCGCTGGGACGTAAGAATTGTACCATCTTTCCTGGTAGGACCAGCGCGCATCTGGCTAAACAATTTGCCGGCAGGAAGTATAAATGGCTGGCTGGACTTTGAGGAAGCCTTTGTAAGCAACTTCAGTAGTACCTACCGGAGGCCAAACAGGCCGCAGCAGCTCGCTCTATGCGTGCAGCGCTCCAATGAAACAGATCGGGATTACCTAACCCGGTGGAACTCCACAAGAAACTCCTGTGAAGGGGTGATTGAAGCACAAGCCATTTCTTGGTTTTGCAACGGGTGCAGAAGAGGTTCACCTTTGTGGCAAAAGCTACAGAGAAACATGCCGACAACTTTGGCAGAAATGATACGTGTGGCAGATAGCTACGCATTGGGAGACCCAATGCAACCGGCAGTACAAGCTGAGCCGGAACAAACAAACCAGCCCCAGCAACGCCAAGAACAATACCGGGATAACAGGCAAAACAAACGAAGGGAAGAGTTTCCGGATCGAAGGTATGGTCCACAGCAAGTAGCCGCAGTGCAGGATAATTCTGGCGCCAGCGGAAGCCAAAGGCAGAAAACCGGATCGCAGCCATGGGCGGGTCCAAAGAAACAGTGGGTTGAAAAGAAGCCGTGGCAAAATGATGAAAGGTACACCATGGAATCCGCCATGGACCAGCCATGCCGGTGGCACACACCAAACCCCGGGAGGCCGGCAAACAATCTGACAAGAGATTGTACTTGGACCAAAAGATTGATGGGCCAAGGCACAACAAAAGATGCCGGGAAATTACCACCACCCCCGCTTACCGGACCAAATGCCATACCGGTACAACCTCAGCCAAACCGGCCTCCACCACAACAAGTTCATCAGGTGGGAGATGGCAATGGCCAACCACCTCCACCGGCACCTTTAGGCCGGAACATTTATCACGATCCGGACTTGTGCTGTGTTGTGTTCGTTACTGAGCCAACAGATAAGCAAAGCCTGCGACGCCGTTCCATGGAAATGAACGCGGTGATGCCGGCGATTCCAAAATACATGCTCTGGTCTGATCAAGAAATTAGCTGGTCGTTCAAGGATCACCCGAAAATAATGCCTAATCCGGGTGGTTACGCTCTGGTTGTGGACCCTATCATGCATGGGCCAACATCTCGAGTCAAATTCAGCAAGGTGCTGATAGACAATGGGAGCAGCATAAACATCATGTACCGGCACACTATGCGCATGCTTGGGATAACTGAGAACATGCTGCAACCGACACACACGACTTTCCACGGAATCGTTTCGGGCTTATCTTGTTCGCCCATGGGAAAAGTCCGGGTGGATGTCTCATTTGGTGGATGTGATAATTGTCGGGTGGAAAACCTTCTGTTCGAGGTCGTGGACCTGGAAAGCCCTTACCATGCACTGCTGGGGAGACCGGCACTGGCAGCTTTTATGGCGTCAACTCATACAGCCTATCTTAAGATGAAGATGCCGGCACCTCGTGGACCCTTAACCGTGGTGGGAAACTACAAAGTCTCACTAGAAACCGCCTCCGCCGGCTCAAACCTGGCCGAATCGCTGGTGATCGTAGAGGAAAAGAAAAGAATGCAAACTGCGGTTGCGCTGGCCCAATCCTCACAGTTGAGTTTAGCGGCAATGAGTGGAAACTTGGGCGCACCAGCATTCAAGACAACCAATGAAACAAAGGACATCATGTTGGACCCGGCTTACCCTGAGCGTACCGTTCGTATCGGTGCTGGCCTCACTGAGGCATAGGAAAGCGCGCTCGTCAGCTTCCTCCGTGAGAATCGGAATATCTTTGCCTGGTCTACTGATGACTTGGTAGGAGTTCCGAGGGAGCTGGCTGAGCACTCTTTGAACGTCCAGAAGGATGCTAAGCCGGTAAGGCAGCCGTTGCGCCGGTTTGCTGAAGACATGAGAAAGATCATTGGAGAGGAGGTGACAAAGTTGTTGGTTGTCGGTTTCATCGTGGAAGTGCTGCATACTGAGTGGCTAGCCAATCCGGTGCTGGTCGAGAAGAAGAAAGAAGAGAACCTTGAAGCAAAAGCTCCAAAGGTATGGCGCATGTGCATCGACTACACCAGCCTGAACAAGGCTTGCCCAAAAGATCCTTTCCCGTTACCCCGGATCGATCAAGTGATTGATTCCACTGCCGGTTGTGAACTGTTGTCTTTTCTGGATGCTTATTCCGGTTTCCACCAAATCCCTTTGAAAAAGGAAGATCAAATAAAAACTGCGTTTATCACCCCGCACGGGGCTTATTGCTATGTCACTATGCCTTTCGGTTTGCGCAACGCTGGTGCAACGTACCAGCGCTGTATGCGAAGGTGTTTGTATGATCAAATTGGAAAAAACGTGCAGGTCTACGTAGACGATGTTGTGATAAAAAATAAGGTCAAGGAAACCTTGATCGATGATTTGAGGCAAACGTTTGATAACCTAAGAAGGTTCCGGATGAAACTCAATCCAGCAAAATGCACCTTTGGTGTCCCTGCCGGCAAGTTGCTTGGTTTCCTCGTATCAAGCCGGGGCATAGAGGTGAATCCGGTAAAAATTCGGGCAATCGAAAGAATGACCATACCGCACGATCTCAAAGATGTGCAAAAGTTTACCGGAAGCTTGGCATCGCTAAGCCGGTTTATAAGCAGGTTGGGAGAAAAAGCTCTGCCCCTCTATGCTTTGATGAAAAAATCCGATACTTTCGTCTGGACCCCTCAGGCAGATGCAGCTTTCAAAGAACTAAAAACAATGCTAGCCACTGCGCCTATACTAGCTTCACCTTTTGAAAGGGAGCCCATGTTGTTGTACATAGCAGCAACAAACCGGGTTGTGAGTGTGGTGGTTGTAGTTGAAAGAAAGAGGAAGGAAAAACCGTGCAGCGACCGGTATACTACCTGAGCGAGGTGCTCTCCCTCTCAAAACAAAACTACCCTCACTTCCAAAAAATGACTTATGGCGTGTTCATGGCAGCCACAAAGCTCAAGCACTACTTTGAAGAACATCCCATGAAAGTGGTGAGTGAGGCACCCATTTCAGATATCATGTGTAACAAAGATGCAAGTGGCAGAATTGCTAAGTGGGCGATTCAGATATCCCCGTACGTACCGGAATACGAAAGAAGAGATGCCATAAAATCTCAAGCTTTAGCTGATTTCTTGGTTGATTGGGCGGAAATGCAATATAAGCCACCGGAACAAAAGATAGAATACTGGAAGATGCACTTCGATGGATCCAAGCTCAAGGAAGGTCTAGGTGCCGGTGTAGTACTCACTTCACCAAAGGGAGACCATCTCCGGTATGTTTTACAGGTGCACTTCAGAACATCAAACAATGTAGCTGAGTATGAGGCTCTGATCCATGGGCTCAAAGTCGCAAAAGAAATCGGTGTGCATCGGATCATTTGCTATGGTGATTCAGATCTTGTGGTGCAGCAATGTTCCGGAGATTGGGACGCAAAAGATGCCAACATGGCCTTATACCGGTTTCACGTGCAAAAGATTGCCGGCTTCTTTGAGGGCTGTGAGTTTCACCATGTGCCACGAGCAGAAAATGAAGCCGCGGATGCTTTGTCCAAGCTGGGCTCGTCCAGGCAAGAAATTCCTTCCGGAATAGCCTTGGCACACTTAAGAGTACCATCAATCAAGCCGAGCCCGGAATCGGAATCTATTTTTGTACCGGAATCACATGTTGTACCAATGGATATTGATGAAGGAAACCCGGGGACTGCTGCGGCAAACCCGGGGACTGTTCCGGTAAGCTCGGGGACTGCTGCGTCCATACCGGAAGAAGCAATGCTGGTGGATAACATGGAGATAGACGTACCGGTATTTCTGGTTCGAGAGGCACCATCTTGGGTTAAACCTATTAAGGAATTCCCGATCAACGGCACTTTGCCGGTTGACGAAAATGAATCAAGAAGAATCCAGAGAAGATCCAAAGCTTACACCATCATCAATGGTGAGGTATACAAGAGAAGTGTTACGGGTGTCCTTCAAAGATGTGTAGAACCGGAAGAATGAAGAGAAATGCTTGTGGAAATTCACCAAGGAGAATGTGGGTACCATGCTTCATCAAGAGCATTGGTAGCAAAGGTATTCCGGCATGGGTTCTATTGGCCCACTGCTTTGGAAAATGCTGAGGATCTGGTACGAAAATGCAATGGGTGCCAGAGGTACGCCAAGCAAAATCATACCCCAGCATCCGGTTTAAAAAACATACCGCTAACTTGGCCGTTTGCCGTTTGGTGCCTTGACATGGTTGGTCCATTCAAAACCGCAAGAAGCAGCTTTACCCACATCCTAGTGATGGTGGACAAGTTCACCAAATGGCTTGAAGTAAAACCTATCGCTAAATGTGATGGGCATACGGCGGTAAAGTTCTTAAAGGATGTTATCTTGCGGTATGGATACCCGCATAGCATGATCACTGACAATGGCACAAACTTTGCTCAAGGTGAGTTCAAAAGATTTTGTGAGGATAACAATATCCGGTTGGATTTGTGCTCAGTCGCGCACCCACAAGGCAATGGCCAAGTGGAAAGAACAAATGCTTTGGTACTCTCCGGTATCAAACCCAGGCTCATTGAACCTCTTGAAAAGACACCGGGGTGTTGGCTCGATGAGTTACCGTCAGTACTATGGAGCATAAGAACGACTCCAAACCGGTCTACCGGATACACTCCGTTTTTCATGGTTTACGGGGCAGAAGCCGTGATTCCAACCGATATCATACATGACTCACCAAGAGTTCAGCTATATACCGAAGAAGAGGTAAAAGAGGCCCGAGAAAATGATGTGGACTTGCTAGAAGAAGCAAGAGAACTAGCCTTGGCAAGAACAGCCATTTATCAGCAGAACCTGAGACGCTATCATAACCGGAAGGTTAACCCGAGGGTATTCCAGGAAGGAGATCTGGTGTTGCGTCTAGTGCAGCGCACTGAAGGCCGGCATAAGCTATCACCCCCGTGGGAGGGACCTTTCATTGTGAGCAAGGCTCTACACAATGATGCCTATTACTTGGTTGATGCACAGGAAGCAAAGAAAGGAAAGGCGGACAGGTCACGAGAGGAAACCAAGCGCCCATGGAACATAGCTCTTTTGGGTCCCTTCTATGCATGAAGTTGTACTGTAAGGAGTTCTTTTTTGTACCTTATATGCTATGAATAAAAGATGCCGGCACCTCGAATGAATCTCGGGGACTGCCTCTACCGGAATTGCATGCAATATGTTTATTTTTTCAATTTACCGGTTGATTGCAGAACATCTTTTCTTTCCGGTTTAGTAGCGTGCTAAACCTACCGGAGTCTTCGACTCTGCTGCTGTCCGAAACCCGGCTTCATGGCAAGCAAGATAAACCGGTAGGAACTAAGCACGCGAACCACGAAAAGAGGAAATGGAACAAACAATCCGGAAAGTTTCACTAACCCCGGTTATACCGGTTTTTTGTGAAAAAATTTGAGTTATTTCTAGGTTCAGGAAAATGCTTGCTTGGCAAAAGAACTTTCTAACTCAGACGCCAAAAAGCCCAGAGGGTAGGCAGAGGCAAAGCAAAAGAACCAAGTGTGCATCGGATTGAATGCCGAAACAATTTCGGAATCTTCACAGTGCAAGATAAAGAAGGCAAACCATGAGCAAAGCGCTAGGTCGATGAACAAACATAACTTAATAACCTACCGGTAAAACATACCGGCAGATAATATGGTAGTACAGCCAAAAGAACGGCTAAGTTTTATATTACATCATAACCCCGGCATACCGGGGTAGAATTTAACAGACATTGTTTTAAGTCACCAGGGCGCAACAAGCGCAAAATAGGCACATTCAAGCAGCAGGAGCTTCAGAAGGAACGCTACCGGCATCAGGACCCTCCGGGGGCGCGTCTTCTCCGGCATCCTCATCCTCATCTTCCTCTTCTTCGTAGTCACTAAGATAATCAGTGACGCTAGGAGGAGGAGGAATGAAGGTGCGGACTGCCGCGTACTCAGCTATCCGGTAGGCGCGCTCCTTCCGCTTGGCGGTGAGGGCCGGATCCGTGTCAGTGGGAGCATCCTGGCGCACGGAGGCGAAGGCGTCCAGGTCCAGGTCTTCGTACCAGGAACAGGCGGTGCGTAGCGCCTCGTCTGCTCCGGCACGAGCCGCTGACCACTGCCACTCGCGGATCCTCCAGCCGGCACCTTTCAGGCGTTCAGAGGTAAGCGTCAGGTTAGCCGGCACTTGCTCCTCAGGCCATAGCACCTTGAAGAGCTGGATCGCCACCTCGGGGATGTCGGCAAGGTTCCGGTCCACCGCGCGCATGTGCGAGACCCGGGCAGAAAGCGCGACCAGGTGGTCATAAGGATCCCAGGGCGCATCCGGATTCTTGAACGCTTGCTGAACCCGGCGCTCGGCAACCTTCTTCTGCGCATACGCCTCTGAGTCCGGAAAGAGCCCTGCAAGACAAAAGAAAAAGGTAAGGACATGCTACCAGAAGATATAAGCTTATAAGCAAAGACCGGAAAAGAAAGAAGAAAAACTTACTGAGGGCGAGCGCGTCGGTTTGCATGACCAGTAGGTCATACTCCTTTTCCTCCGCCTCTAGGTGGGCGCTCCGGTCCTCGGCTGCTTGCCGCGCCTTGTTTCCCTCCTCCAGCTCTGCCCGCAGCACCGTGGTGGAGTTGACAGAATCCTCCAGAACAGCGTTGAGCTTCTCCTCGGCTGCAGCTTTGGCATCCTTCAGCTCCTGATCATGCCGGAGCCCAAATTGGATGAGCTGATCCTTTAGCCCCCTGGGAGCGAGCTCCTGGGCATCCAGCGCTTTGCGGTGCTCCTGGATGAGCTGCTCCTTTTCATCTAGAATCCGGGAAGGAAAGGTTAACAAAAGAAAGTTGGTAAAACATAGAAAGGCAAATCAACCGGAAAAGGAGAGATACCCTGAAGGGTGCGGAGCTGGTTCTTGAGGGCCTCAATGGAGGCTTCCGGGATGGCTGTTATGCAAAATTTTGTAAGTAACGAAAAGGGAAAACCAACCGGTGAAAAGAAGCCGGAGGTAAAAGAACTCACCTTGGCAGCGGCTGTGGGCCTCGGAAAGATCCCGGTGCTCCCACAGGAGCTCCTCAAAGAGGCACTTCCGGGCGTCTGCCGTACTCTGTTCAAATAGAAAGGACTATAAAAAGGAGCCGGTTTCTTGTTGTTATTAACTAAGTTTCGCGCTAAGAGCTATGCTCTCAACACGAAACTCGGGGACTGAGGGGGTATGCCTAATCCGGAGAAAGAGAAACCGGCACAAGTTGAAAAAATTACGAAGGGTTGGTATAACTTACCACCACGTTGTTGGTGGCATCGTGCCACGCGTTGTCAAGCTCCTTCACCGCGTGCCGCAGCCGGATGAAGTGCTGCTCAGTACACCGGGGGCCAGAGGGGTCAAGCGCCGGAAGCCGGTCCTTCCCCAAGCCGCGCGTAGCCGCGGACACATCTGCTTGATTCCACTTTTCAGCGTAATCGCGCAAATGGCAAAGCTCGTGGCCTCCGCGTGTCAACTCTGTAATTTGGCCCAGCAGGCCAGTGGCTGTTTCCCCGGCTGCGACAGCGGCGCGGCCGGCGTGCAGCGCTAACTGCTGCGAGCCAGAGGTAACAGCGCCGGAAGCTGTGGCCTTCCCCTTCAAAGGTTCCGGCTTGAGGAGCTTGGTGGGAGCTTCTGGCAGCGGCGTCGGTGTGGCCCCAGCCGGCTCAGCGGTGGGAGCTTCTGGTGGTGGTGCGGAAGGAGTCTTGGGTGACGAAGGGGCGTCAGGTGCGCCCTGGCCCAGAGCAGAGCTTGCCGGCACGGAAGAATCCGGCACGGACTTGGAGGGGGAAGAGTCTGTGGTCTTCTTCTTCTTTCTTTTCGGGACGGGAGGAACCTGAGGTTCCGCCCGCCCCGTAGCTTCTGCATCGGCGCCGATGTTGCTGGCGCCGGTGTCTTGTGTTTCTTGAGGGGAGACATGCTCCTCCTCTGCGCGGTGATCTGGAGGTGTAGGGGCCGCGCGCCCCGCACTTGGAGTGCCTCCCAGATGGGGAGGCAGAAGCGTTGCCGGTACCAGATGGTAATGGGCTTGAGTAAAGAGGAGATGAGGTCCTTGCGGTACCCTCAGAGCTCTCCGGCCTCGCGCCGTTAGCGCCCTTGGAGAGTTTGGGCGCAGGGCTGAGCAAGAAGAAGAGAAGGGGTTGGAAAAAGCAACCGGAAGAAAAAGTTCGTAAAACATAGCGAAAAGAGAAATCAAAGCTTACCCGGAAGCGACCGGCATCTGTTTGCCTTGGTAGCGCTTCTTGCCTACCGTCTTCCCTCCGACAACTTCGGTCCGGGAGCGTTTGGCAGGAGGGCCTTGGCCTGACCCAGCCTCAGGTGCCGGAGCCTTATTCTTCTTGCCCTGGGAGGTGAGCTTCTCCAGGAACTCGCGGCCAGCCTCGGCCTCCAGAGGAGCCACGTGCTCGTGAACCTGTGGTTGGGTGCTAGCTGAGGGAGCATCTACAGAAGAGAAATAACAAAAATCATAAGACACCGGAAGAGAAAACTACCTCAAGGATAGCGACCTCATCATCGGAACCGGAAGCTCCGGTTGGAAAGTTACCGGGGCGCGAGGTGTGGGTGCGGCCCATCTTGAGGTCCGTCCAATGGATGTATGGATCCGGATCAACCTCGTCAAGATCCCGCCTCTGCTTGGGGCCTCGTTTCTCCCCAGCGATGCGAGGAAAGCGCTCCTTGGCCTGAAAAAGAATGGGAAGACCGTCAGTCACAACGTAAAAGCTACCGGTACAACAACCCGGATTACATAATCTCTTACTTCATCAGTTGGAGGGTTGGTGGAGCTGAGAGGCACGAAGCCCCACTCCCAGTCCATCGGCATGTCAGTTTGGAAGATCTGACTGGCCTTAAGCGCTATATCCTCCTTGCTTAGAGGGAGGCCGCAGATCTTGGTGGGGTCGTGAGGGCCATACATCTCACTTATTTTATGCGCCCGACGCTGGAGGGGAAGCACCCGGCGAGAAATGAAGGTGCGGATGATATCGTCAGAACTAATGTTCGTTTCCTTCATCAGATTATCCATGAAGCGGATAATCCGGTTGGTCTCGATGTGATTAGTCTTCGGATTAAAGCTCCAATTGACCTTCGTGGGCACCGCCGGATTGAAAGCCGGCAGGTTGATAAGATCTGCCTCGCTAGTGTTCTTCACGTAGAAAAAGGTCTCTTGCCATGCCCGGCATGACTCGAGACCGGAAAACATAAAAAAGGGGCTCCCTTGACGGGAGCCGATGATGCAAGACCCGCATTGAACGGGGGGTTTGGGCATAGGAATGTCTTTGCCTTGGACCGAATTGATCCGAAGGCTAAAGAAGCGAGCGAAAGTTTCCTTAGTGGGATGGAGGCCGATGTAGCCCACCATAAAGGAAACATAACAAGATAGATAGAAGATGGCATTGCCAGGAAGGTGGTGAGGCTGGAGTTGGTAAAAATCCAGAAACTCTCGAAAGAAATTGGAAGCAGGAAGGCCGAAGCCACGCTCAAAATGAGCAAGGAAAACGACGGACTCACCGGGTTCGAGCACCGGTTCGATCTCGTCGCCTGGAAGCCGGCAGGAGACTTCTGCCGGTATCCTCCGCGAACGGTATAGCCAGTCTATCTCGTGCAGCGTCACGTCGGAGCCTTTCGAGGCTCCGCGGGTGATACCGGAAAGATCCACCCCGGAACCCTGGCCAGAGCTGCCGGTCTCTTGACCTCTTCCGGTGTCAGATTCCATCCGGATGAGTTCGGCGGAGAGACCGTCGGAGGCTTCGCTTTGGCGGCTACTCGAGGAGGATTCGGAAGACATAAAGATTGAATGACACCGGTTTCTACCCAAAAAACAGGTTTCCCAAGATCTACCCTTGCGCGAAGATCTACGAGTAAGAGAAAAGCAACAAAAAAGCCAAAATAAATACCCTACCGGCCCAAGATCTGAAAAGCAAAGAAGAAGGAGGCAAATGCGCATTGAGCCTAACCTTAAGCGGCGAAGGCGCTGAGGGAGAAGATCACCGAAGGCGCGGCGAGCTCGTGAGCGTCGATGAAGGCCGGCGACGGAGAAGGGCAGAAGTCGTTGAGGAAACCTTGAAGCAGCAGCGGCGAAGGAGCTTCGGCGGACCTCTGCGCGGCGGAGATCCTTAGCGCGGTAAGAGCAACGACGCGGGTTCGTCGGAGCAGTGCTCTGGCGGTGACCAGCGACGGCGAGATTGCGAGGGGCGAAGAGCTTGAAGCGCAGGGAAGTGGGCAAGTGCGTGGAAAGAGATGAAGTGGAACCGCACTCCACTTATATAGAAGAAGGAGTTAGTGGGCTGGCAACCGTTGGGCCACGGCGGTTCAGTTCATGGGCCGCCACATGGCACGACGATACACGCGCGAAAAATAGACTGCCACAGGGAAGCCGCACAGATCCGGAACGGCAGCCGGGATCCGGTGTGGCGTAGTAAATGCAAGCGCAGAAGCCGAAGGGAAGTGACCCCTGGCACAGGCGCGTCAGAAACAGTGCGCATGTCTCTGACAGGCACTGTACTCAAGAAATTCTCGACTTCACCGAGGAGACATTTAATAAGAGAGATACCGGAGAAACCGGAAAAAGGCACAAGTGCAGTAAAGGTGCGGAACGACTTGCTCCGGATTCTGGAAGAATTAAACTGGTACCTTGAGAAGATAGAACCTGGCATGGTTCGTTGGATAGGATCCACCGAACTATACCAGCTTCGGGGACTAATGTTGGGGGGATGACCCCCGGTATGCCAAAGGCATGCCAAACCGGATGGTTTGATCCATCAAGATACCGGTTTAATGTCTATTCCGGGGCTTGAAGTTAAGCGTTGGGCTAAGTTAGCTAGTACCGGAATCCCAAAGAGGAGTGTACCGGTATAAACTAAGAGGACGCCGGAAGACCGGTAAGATGTGCACTGTAACATGTCGGCAAGACTAGTCAAAGATTCTCTCCAGAGCTAGAGGACAAAGATGACCTAGGAAAAGTAGCTTTAAACGAAGCCCAGGCGCCAAAGAGGAAGGTGACGCCAAAAGCAACCGGAGGACGTCAGCTTCCTTGATTAAAGAATATATCGGCGTCACCTATGATTAAAGTAACTTTGTAAAGTAGTTTGTCTAGTCAAAGATGCCATTAGGGTTTCCTAGGGTTTCTTCTCCTGTAAGCCACCCTCTCCCCTATATAAAGAGAGGGAGCACCCCCATTACGCGGGCATGTGATGATATGAGCTGAGAGAAGAAGGAATGTATTGAGAGAAAACCTGTAATCTTGCTTGAGAAGATAATAGAAAGATCTAAGAAGGAGTTGGCTCTTGTGTTCATCTTCTTCTTCCTCTTGTCTAGACCTTGTTCTTGAGCAGTGCATCCGGAGATCCTCTCCACCTTTACCAAAACCCTCCCCCGAATGCTCTAGCGCACATTCGGCCCCAACTTAAGCCATCCCATGGCATCTGTCTGTTCACCACGACGACACTTACGGCCCAATCAGGGGTCCAAGAAGATCATCTATTGACCAAGGTGGGCCGCCATGTCGGTTCCGAAGAAATATACTTGATGAACAAGGCAAGAAGAGGAAGAACAGGGAAAGTTTAGATGTAGAACTCTTTGTAACATAGTCATACCCGGACAGACCTCTCGAGACCTGGCTCACAATATAAGGGCCAGAAGAGGGTCTGCCGAGGGACACGCAATCTCTTTAGCCATAACCACCGTAAGTCTAGAGCTAGGTCGTACGAAATCTTAGCCTCTCGACGAGATCTTAGTCCAAGTCTTCGGCTGCCCCATTGTAACCCGATATTTTCGATAATCAAGATCAGACAAGCAGAAAGTAAGGGTTTTACCTCATCGAGGGCCCTGAACCTGGGTAAATCTCTCTCCCCGTTTGTTTGGTATCCGATGTCTCATGTGTTATCCTACAGGATTCCGTCAACCCTAAGCCCCAAAAGATGGGCATTGCCGAGGAGTACCCTCGACAATTGGCGTCGTCTGTGGGAAACCTGTTGGCACAAGACTCGTCATCGGTTGTTTCGCTCATGTCGTCCATGACTCCACCAGCATCGCCGATGCTTTCGTCGGCCCCTTCATCACCAAACTCTGGGAACTCGGTTCGATTCGGGTCCTTCGAGTTTGCCCCGCACAGCGACTCGTCTCGTACGATCTTTTCAAACCTACAAGGTGGGATGGATATGACGTTCGAAAGCGTCCACTACTGCATAAACACCGAGGGCATTCTTCGATTGCCCGATCCGTTCGTCTCCAACACAGCAAGGGCTCCATCGTCATCGGCAGCAGGATCTATCACATCGACTCCGGTCTCAGTCGAGCAACTAATTACGCTATCGACATCAACACCAACACCTTCACCGCCATCGACTCCACGCCGTTCAGCGTCATCTATGTCCGTCGGATCCGATGATTCTATGTCATCCGATCCAACATCGTACTATTGCCTCGACAGTGACAGTAGGCATGGTTTCGGTTCGGATGACACGTCGTTCGTCTTCAGTGCCAATTATTTTTCGGGTGAAGAAAGTATCGACAACATCGCCAGGACAGCTACCTGGAGGGTGACGCACCATCAAATTTATGCTATCCTTCACTCGGTCAATGGAGATGAAGGAGAACGCACCCCGCGTGCCAATAGGCGCTGCAACGCTGAGAACAGTTCCAATAACGATAATAGTGATTATACTATCACTGAAGAAGAGTGGAAATTGCTCGCGCAGCTATAACCAACAAAACTTGGCTCCCCTCCGGAACTTCGGCAGGAATCCTCAATGCTTACCATACTATCTTAGAAAGGAGTCGAGAGCGGTTTTCAAACGAACAAGCCGATCTCGAACGACGCCGATGCACAGGCGATCAATCTAGTGAGCGACGCAGGGTGTCGCAGGGTAATGTCTCGCAAAGCAATCAAGGTTCATGAAGGCATCGACCAAGGATGCCTTGACTTTCGGAAGAAGATGCAAGGGAGATAACTTCAAACTTGTCTAACTCCTTTATGACCATGGACACCGCAAGCATGCTCAGGCCGAAAACTGTCGAGGGCGCAACTGCCAACATCGCAGCATATTTAATCAACCATCAGCCGACAGCTAATGGGCCTATGGCGCAAGCCCATCGAGGTGCCTTGGAAACCCTCGCAATCCTCAGAGATAAACTTGCCCCAAGGAAGGAGAAAACTACACATCAAGGAAGCGGATCCAGACATCGCTCGAAAGATGCCCGTGATGACATTACACAAAACAGAATTGATAAAGCTCAGCGATGACGTACTGCTAAGGAAGGGTATGACAGCGATGACTTCGAGGAAAGTCAGGAATATGACGGCGAGCTGCGAGGAGCCGACTGTTTAAGGTACAAGATTCGGGAGGCAATGCCACCAAAGAGATTCAAACCTACCCCCACTGATGCAGCCAAGTACGACGGCCAACAGGAACCGAGGTCTTGGATAGATGATTACCTGCAAACGGTGATCTTGCACAAGGAAAATCAAATAGCAGCAATGAAGTGCTTGCAGCTTTACTTGAAGGATTTGGCACGGGCATGGTTGAGAGGCCTGCCGAAAATAGATCCTGGGACGATTTGGTTGATGCTTTCGTTAAAAACTTCCAAGCAACATACAAAAGGCCGGTCGGAATCGATCGAAGAATTACGTCATTGTCAGCAGAAGCCGAAGGAATCAATGCGCACGTACATCGGGCGCTTTACCAAACTTTTAAATGCTGCCGAAGATGTTTCTGTTGATAGAGCAATTGACGTCTTCAGTGATGGTATCCGATGAGAATCATATATCGAAGAACTTGGCCAGAAGAAGCCAAAAACTATCACCAAATTGATGGAGATTGCTAATAGTTGGGCTGACGGAGAAGATCACGTTAGGAAACCACGCCCACGCAGCGATGATGAAGATGATGACCAGCCGAGACATGATTCGGGTCATCGACGAGACCGCCGCAAGAAGAGTAAATACCGCGGATACGATGATACTAACATTGTGGCTGCTGGATATTCCGACTGACGAGACGATCGGTATGATGACAGACGTGATGATCGTCGAGATAACAATCGCAGTAATTCAAGAGGAAATCGTGGTAACTACAAGGAGCGACCCCCAAGGGTCCCGGAGTTACCCTTTGATGAGCAGCTAAATGCACCTTGTTACCTACACGCATATATTGATTCTAAGGATAACATTAAGAAGTCAAGTCATCTGCTCAGAGATTATCAACAGTTCATTGAAATGCAAAAATTCTACGACACAAGGCAACCACAGCAGACGAATCCGCCACCACCTCCACCTCAACACCAAGTTCAGCAAGTTCAAACTCGCAATTCTAATGAAGTTTTCCCTCCACCACGGGGGCAGATGAGCATGATTCGCACAACTGGTGTTTCCAGGAGGGAGATGAAGAAGCTCACACAAGAAATCAACCTCGCAGAAAGGACCATGGAAAATATTCCAGAATACATTGACTGTCACACAGCGTCCTGAGAATGTGATTTTTATATTATGTTAATTGTTATGTACTCAACTACCTGTTATTGAGTTAAGATAATTAATTATTTTAATCAAAATTGTTATCGATAAATGTAAAATTGTGATTGACTTGTGTACAATTTAACCTACCCACCGGGTACCCAATGGGTACGGGTACCCGCCGGGTATGGGTAAAATTTTATACCCATGGGTACGGGTAGAAATTTGTACCCATTGACTATACGGGTATGGGTATGGTATTGCTCTACCCTGCCCATACCCTGCCCATTGCCATCCTTACCACCATCCATCTGTAGGATAACGTTGCATAGAAAACAAAAAATTTCCTACCGCGAGAACGCAATCTAAGCCAAGATGCAATCTAGAAGATGGGAGCAACGAGGGGATGATCGAGTCTCACCCTTGAAGAGTTCCAAAGCCTACAAGGTGAGGCTCTTGTTGCTGCGGTAGACGTTCACTTGCCGCTTGCAAAAGCGCGTAGAAGATCTTGATCACGGCGCCACGAACGGGCAGCACCTCCGTACTCGGTCACACGTTCGGTTGTTGATGAAGACGACGTCCACCTCCCCGTTCCAGCGGGCAGCAGAAGTAGTAGCTCCTCTTGAATCCGGCAGCACGACTGCGTGGTGTCGGTGGTGGTGGAGAATCCCGGCGGAGCTTCGCTAAGCGTGCGGGGAAGAAGGAGGAGTGGGGCGGCTAGGGTTTGGGGAGAGGGGGGCGCCGGCCACTATGGGGTGCGGCCACCTTGTGGTGTTTTGGGGTGCGGCCACCTTGTGGTGTTTTGGGGTGGCCGGCCCCCTCCCCTTGGCCCTCATTATATAGGTGGAACACCCAAGAGTTGGTCTACAAGTCTTCGAATAAGACCCCAAACCAAAACCTTCCATATCACATGAAACCTACCCAAGCTAGGACTCCTACTAGAGGTGGGATTCCCACCTTCCCTTGGGAGGGGGTGGCCGGCCACCATAGGTGGAGTCCACCTGGGACTCCACCCCTTAGGGTTGGCCGGCCATGGTGGTGGAGTCCCTTCGGGACTCCGCCTTCCAAAGTGACTTTCTTCCGGAATATTCTAGAACCTTCTAGCACCTTCCATAAATGCACCAGATCATTTTCAAACTCATAAAATGACTTCCTATATATGAATCTTATTCTCCGGACCATTCCGGAACTCCTCGTGATGTCCGGGATCTCATACGGGACTTCGAACAAATCTTCGAACTCCATTCCATATTCAAGTTCTACCATTTCAACATCAAACCTTAAGTGTGTCACCCTACGGTTCGTGAACTATGTGGACATGGTTGAGTACTCTCTCTGACCAATAACCAATAGCGGGATCTGGAGATCCATAATGGCTCCCACATATTCAACAATGACTTTAGTGATCGAATGAACCATTCACATACGATACCAATTCCCTTTGTCACACGATATTTTACTTGTCCGAGGTTTGATCATCGGTATCACTCTATACCTTGTTCAACCTCGTCTCCTGACAAGTACTCTTTACTCGTACCGCGGTATGTGGTCTCTTATGAACTTATTCATATGCTTGCAAGACATTAGACGACATTCCACCGAGAGGGTCCAGAGTATATCTATCCGTCATCGGGATGGACAAATCCCACTGTTGATCCATATGCCTCAACTCATACTTTCCGGATACTTAATCCCACCTTTATAACCACCCATTTACGCAGTGGCGTTTGATGTAATCAAAGTACCTTTCCGGTATAAGTGATTTACATGATCTCATGGTCATAAGGACTAGGTAACTATGTATCGAAAGCTTATAGCAAATAACTTAATGACGTGATCTTATGCTACGCTTAATTGGGTGTGTCCATTACATCATTCATATAATGATATAACCTTGTTATTAATAACATCCAATGTTCATGATTATGAAACTAATCATCCATTAATCAACAAGCTAGTTAAGAGGCATACTAGGGACTCTTTGTTGTTTATATATCACACATGTATCAATGTTTCGGTTAATACAATTATAGCATGGTATATAAACATTCATCATAAACATAAAGATATATAATAACTACTTTTATTATTGCCTCTTGGGCATATCTCCAACAGTCTCCCACTTGCACTAGAGTCAATAATCTCGATTACATTGTAAGATACCTAACACCCATGGCATTCTGGTGTTGGTCATGCTTTGCCCTAGGGAGAGCTTTAGTCAATGGATCTGCTACATTCAGATCAGTGTGTACTTTGCAAATCTTTACTTCTCCATCTTCGATGTACTCACGAATCGAATGAAAACGCAGCTTGATATGCTTCAGCCTCTTGTGTGACCTTGGTTCTTGTGCATTGGCGATGGCACCCATGTTGTCACAGTAGATGACTAATGGGTCCAATGCACTAGGAACCACACCGAGCTCTACAATGAACATCTTCATCCATATCGCTTCTGATGAAGCCTCTGAAGCCGCTATGTACTCCGATTCTGTTGAAGACTTCGCCAATGTGCACTCCTTTGAGCTTGCTCAGCTTACTGCAGCACCATTCAATATAAACACGTACCCAGACTGTGACTTAGAGTCATCAGGATCAGTGTTCCAACTTGCATCGGTGTAACTGGTTACAACGAGCTCTTGGTCACCTCCATAACAAAGAAACATATCCTTGGTTCTTTTCAAGTACTTCATGATATTCTTGACTGATGTCCAGTGTTCCATTCCTGGATCACTTTGATATCTGCTAGTCAAACTGATAGCATGTGCTATATCCGGTCTAGTACATAGCATGGCATACTTGATAGAGCCTACTGCCGAGGCATAGGGGATCTGACTCATCCTTTCTCTTTCTTCTGCCGTAGCCGGTCCTTGAGTCTTACTCAAGACCTTGCCTGGTAACATAGGTAAAAATCCTTTCTTACTTTCGTCCATTCTAAACTTCTTTAGAATCTTGTCCAGGTATGTACTTTGTGATAGCCCTATTAGGCGTCTTGATCTATCTCTATAAATCTTGATGCCTAATATATACGATGCTTCACCAAGGTCTTTCATTGAAAAACTATTATTCAAATAACCTTTTACACTACTTAATAGTTCTATATCATTCCCAATCAATAATATGTCATCTACATATAATATCAGGAATGCTACAGAGCTCCCACTCACTTTCTTGTAAATACAGGCCTCTCCATGACACTGTATAAACCCGAAGTCTTTGATCACCTTATCAAAGCGTCGGTTCCAACTTCTCAATGCTTGCTTCAGTCCATAAATTGAACGCTGAAGTTTGCATACTTTGTCAGCATTTTTAGGATCGACAAAACCTTTGGGTTGTACCATATACAACTCTTCCTCAATGTCTCCATTAAGGAACACCGTTTTGACATCCATCTGCCAAATCTCATAATCGAAAAATGCAGCTATTGCTAACAAAATCCTCACAGATTTTAGCTTCGCTACAGGTGAGAAAGTCTCATCGTAGTAAACACCTTGAATTTGTCGGAAACCCTTTGCGACAAGTCGAGCTTTATAGACAGTAATATTACCATCAGCATCTGTTTTTCTCTTGAAAATCCATTTATTCTCGACAGCCTTTCGGCTATCAGGTAAGTCTACCAAAGTCCACACTTTGTTATCATACATGGATCCCATTTCGGATTTCATGGCTTCTTGCCATTTGTTGGAATCTGGGCTCATCATCGCTTCTTCATACGTCGCATGGTCCTCATCATTGTTGTCCACAATCATGACATTTAGACAAGGATCATACCAATCAGGAGTGGCACGTTCCCTTGTCGATCTGCGAGGTTCAGTAGCTATCTCGTTTGAAGTTTCATGATCATTATCATTAGCCTCCTCTGTTGTTGGTGTAGGCGGCACAGGAACAACTTCCGGTACTGCGCTACTCTGATCAACTAGTGAAGATTCATCAATCTCATCGAGTTCTACTTTTCTTCCAGTCACTTCTTTAGTGAGAAATTCTTTCTCAAGAAAGGTTCCGTTCTTAGCAACAAAGATTTTGCCTTCGGATTTGTGATAGAAAGTGTACCCTATAGTTTCCTTAGGGTATCCTATGAAGACGCATTTCTCCGCTTTGGGTTCTAGCTTGTCCGGTTGTAACTTCTTTACATAGGCTTCACAACCCCAAACTTTAAGGAACGACAGCTTAGGTTTCTTGTTAAACCATAATTCATACGGTGTCATTTCAACGGATTTTGATGGTGCTCTATTTAAAGTGAATGCGGCTGTCTCTAATGCATAACTCCAAAATGATAACGGCAAATCAGTAAGAGACATCATAGAACGAACCATATCTAAGAGAGTTCGATTACGACGTTCGGACACACCGTTACGTTGTGGTGTTCCCGGTGGTGTCAATTGTGAAAGTATTCCGCATTTCTTTAAATGCATGCCAAACTCATAACTCAGATATTCACCTCCGCGATCAGATCGTAGAAATTTAATCTTCTTGTTACGTTGATTTTCTACTTCACTTTGGAATTCCTTAAACTTCTCAAAAGTTTCAGATTTATGTTTCATGAAATAGAT
Source organism: Lolium perenne (assembly GCF_019359855.2). Taxonomy (NCBI): domain Eukaryota; kingdom Viridiplantae; phylum Streptophyta; class Magnoliopsida; order Poales; family Poaceae; genus Lolium; species Lolium perenne. Next base: position 77,746,140 of record NC_067245.2, on the reverse strand, counting down.
ATACCCATATCTACTCAGATCATCTGTGAAGGTTAGAACATAACGATAACCACCGCGCGATGCTACACTCATTGGTCCACACACATCGGTATGTATGATTTCCAATAAGTCAGTAGCTCGCTCCATCATACCAGAAAATGGAGTCTTAGTCATTTTTCCCATTAGACATGCTTCGCATCTATCAAGTGACTCAAAGTCAAGTGATTCAAGTAATCCATCGGTATGGAGTTTCTTCATGCATTTCACTCCAATATGACCAAGACGACAGTGCCACATATAAGTAGAATTATCATTTATTTTAATTCGCTTAGCATCAATGTTATGTATATGCGTATCACTACTATCGAGATCTAACAGAAATAAGCCATTCTTTTCAGGTGCTCGACCATAAAAGATGTTATTCATAAAAATTGAACAACCAATATTCTCAGACTTGAATGAATAACCGTTTTGCATTAAAAAAGATCCAGATATAATGTTCATGCTCAACGCGGGTACAAAATAACAATTATTTAGGCTTAAAACTAATCCCGAAGGTAGATGCAGAGGAAGTGTGCCGACAGCGATCACATCGACTTTGGATCCATTTCCAACGCGCATTGTCACTTCATCCTTTAGTAGTCTTCGTCTATTCTTTAGTTCCTGTTTCGAGTTACAAATATGAGCAACCAAACCAGTATCAAATACCCAGGTACTAGTACGAGAACCAGTAAGATAAACATCTATAACATGTATATCAGATATACCTTCTTTCTTCTTCTTGACAAGGCCGCTCTTCAGATCCGCCAAATACTTGGAGCAATTATGCTTCCAGTGTCCCTTCTCCTTGCAGTAATAGCACTCAACGTCAGGTTTAGGGCCAGTCTTAGGTTTCATAGGAGGCGTGGCAGCTTTCTTGCCACCCTTCTTGAATTTGCCTTTAGACTTGCCCTGTTTCTTGAAACTGGTGGTCTTGTTGACCATCAACACTTGGTGCTCTTTCTTGATCTCAATCTCAGCAGCTTTAAGCATGGAGAAGAGTTCAGGTAACTCTTTGTTCATGTTCTGCATATTGTAGTTCATCACAAAGTTCTTGTAACTAGGTGGCAGTGATTGAAGGATACGATTAATCCCCAGTCTGTTAGGAATAACTATTTCCAAGTCACTGAGTTTCTTCGCATGCCCGGTCATAACGAGCATGTGCTCACTAACGGAGCTACCTTCTTCCATCATGCAACTGAAGAAGTGTTTCGATGCTTCTTAGCATTCCACGGCCGCATGAGTTTCAAAAATAGTCTTCAACTCTTTTATCAACTCATGTGGATCATGGTGCTCAAAACGTTTTTGAAGATCGACTTCCAGACTGCATAGGATGGCACACTGAACTTGAGAGTACCGAGTTTTCCGAGTCGCGTAAACATTCTTTACTTCATCGGTTTCAGTTTCTGCAGGAGGGTCACCTAGCGGTGCATCAAGCACATATTGCAGATTTCCGCCAGCGAGGAAAATCCTCACATGACGGAACCAGTCGGTGAAGTTTCTACCGTTGCTCTTAAGCTTTTCTTTCTCTAGGAACTGGTTAAAATTGATTGGGGACGCCATATCCACAACATATATTTGCAATAGTTTAGACTAAGTTTATGACAAATTGAGTTCAAATTTTAATTCAATATAATTAAAAATCTAGGTGAACTCCCACTCAAAACAATATCCCTCGCATTGTCTTAGTGATCACACGAACCAAATCCACCACACCTAAGTCCGATCATCACGAGACAAGGTGTAATTTCAATGGCGAACACTCAAAGTGTTCATCATATCAATCATATGATTCATGCTCTACCTTTCGGTATCACGTGTTCCGAGACCATGTCTGTACATGCTAGGCTCGTCAAGGCCGCCTTAGTATCCGCATGTGCAAAACTGGCTTGCACCCGTTGTATGCACTTGTTGATTCTATCACACCCGATCATCACGAGATGCTTCGAAACGACAAGTCTTGGCAACGGTGCTACTAAGGATGAACACTTTATTATCTTGATATTTCAGTGAGAGGGATCATCTTATAATGCTACCGTCGCGATCTAAGCAAAATAAGATGCATAAAAGGATTAACATCACATGCAGTTCATATGTGATATGATATGGCCCTTTTGTCTTTGCGCCTTTGATCTTCATCTCCAAAGCACGGACATGATCTCCATCATCATCGGGCATGATCTCCATCATAGTCGGCGTAGCGTCAAGGTCAATGGCGCCATCTTCATGGTTGTTCTCCCATGTAGCAACTATTACAACTTCTTTGAAATACTACTCAACATGAAATTTAAAGACAACCATAAGGCTCCTGCCGGTTGCCACAATACAATAATGAGCATCTCATACATATTCATCATCACATTATGGCCATATCACATCACCGAACCCTGCAAAAACAAGTTAGACGTCTCTAATTTGGTTTGCATATTTTACGTGGTTTAGGGTTTTCGAGAGAGATCTAATCTACCTACGAACATGAACCACAACGGTGATACTAGTGTTGACAATAGAAGAGTAAATTGAATCTTCACTATAGTGGGAGAGACAGACACCCGCAAAGCCACTTATGCAATACAAGTTGCATGTCGAGTGTGGAGCAAATCTCATGAACGCGGTCATGTAAAGTTAGCCCGAGCCGCTTCATCCCACTATGCCACAAAGATGCAAAGTACTCAAACTAAAGACAACATAAGCATCAATGCCCACAAACCATTGTGTTCTACTCGTGCAACCATCTATGCATAGACACGGCTCTGATACCACTGTAGGATAACGTTGCATAGAAAACAAAAAATTTCCTACCGCGAGAACGCAATCCAAGCCAAGATGAAATCTAGAAGATGGGAGCAACGAGGGGATGATCGAGTCTCACCCTTGAAGAGTTCCAAAGCCTACAAGGTGAGGCTCTTGTTGCTGCGGTAGACGTTCACTTGCCGCTTGCAAAAGCGCGTAGAAGATCTTGATCACGGCGCCACGAACGGGCAGCACCTCCGTACTCGGTCACACGTTCGGTTGTTGATGAAGACGATGTCCACCTCCCCGTTCCAGCGGGCAGCGGAAGTAGTAGCTCCTCTTGAATCCGGCAGCACAACGGCGTGGTGTCGGTGGTGGTGGAGAATCCCGGCGGAGCTTCGCTAAGCGTGCGGGGAAGAAGGAGGAGTGGGGCGGCTAGAGTTTGGGGAGAGGGGGGCGCCGGCCACTATGGGGTGCGGCCACCTTGTGGTGTTTTGGGGTGCGGCCACCTTGTGGTGTTTTGGGGTGGCCGGCCCCCTCCCCTTGGCCCTCATTATATAGGTGGAACACCCAAGAGTTGGTCTACAAGTCTTCGAATAAGACCCCAAACCAAAACCTTCCATATCACATGAAACCTACCCAAGCTAGGACTCCTACTAGAGGTGGGATTCCCACCTTCCCTTGGGAGGGGGTGGCCGGCCACCATAGGTGGAGTCCACCTGGGACTCCACCCCTTACGGTTGGCCGGCCATGGTGGTGGAGTCCCTTCGGGACTCCGCCTTCCAAAGTGACTTTCTTCCAGAATATTCTAGAACCTTCTAGCACCTTCCATAAATGCACCAGATCATTTTCAAACTCATAAAATGACTTCCTATATATGAATCTTATTCTCCGGACCATTCCGGAACTCCTCGTGATGTCCGGGATCTCATACGGGACTTCGAACAAATCTTCGAACTCCATTCCATATTCAAGTTCTACCATTTCAACATCAAACCTTAAGTGTGTCACCCTACGGTTCGTGAACTATGTGGACATGGTTGAGTACTCTCTCTGACCAATAACCAATAGCGGGATCTGGAGATCCATAATGGCTCCCACATATTCAACAATGACTTTAGTGATCGAATGAACCATTCACATACGATACCAATTCCCTTTGTCACACGATATTTTACTTGTCTGAGGTTTGATCATCGGTATCACTCTATACCTTGTTCAACCTCGTTTACTGACAAGTACTCTTTACTCGTACCGCGGTATGTGGTCTCTTATGAACTTATTCATATGCTTGCAAGATATTAGACGACATTCCACCGAGAGGGTCCAGAGTATATCTATCCGTCATCGGGATGGACAAATCCCACTGTTGATCCATATGCCTCAACTCATACTTTCCGGATACTTAATCCCACCTTTATAACCACCCATTTACGCAGTGGCGTTTGATGTAATCAAAGTACCTTTCCGGTATAAGTGATTTACATGATCTCATGGTCATAAGGACTAGGTAACTATGTATCGAAAGCTTATAGCAAATAACTTAATGACGTGATCTTATGCTACGCTTAATTGGGTGTGTCCATTACATCATTCATATAATGATATAACCTTGTTATTAATAACATCCAATGTTCATGATTATGAAACTAATCATCCATTAATCAACAAGCTAGTTAAGAGGCATACTAGGGACTCTTTGTTGTTTATATATCACACATGTATCAATGTTTCGGTTAATACAATTATAGCATGGTATATAAAAATTCATCATAAACATAAGGATATATAATAACTACTTTTATTATTGCCTCTTGGGCATATCTCCAACACCATCGCCGGAGGCCATGGAGGAGGAGCCGCTGCCGCACATCCAGGGAAGCTGCCCTAGACGCGGAGCACGCCGAAGCCGAAGGTCGCCGCCCCAGCCGCCACCGCCGGTCGCCGCCTCCAACAACCCCCCGGGCACTTTGGCTGTGTGGGGGCCTGTTCCTCTGCTTCGGGTTTGAAGGTGGTGGTCCTAGGGTTCATGACTCTTCACTTGCAGTATTTCCCAATCTCATTCCTAATATTCTTTGGAGTCCTTGGGCTGAACATCTTTAATAAATTAGCCCATTGATCAACTTACATGTAGCTCTTCCATAGACCATAGGCATCCAACACCCTTCTCACTTTATGTTCCTCCTGGTTTATTTCTTTGAAGAAGAGTAAAGTGCCATTGAAAAAAAAAGCAAGTGTGACATAGCTGGCACACGTGTACAGACTTTAATAGGGGATATAGCTTGTTGCATCATTCATTATCTCAAAAGCGCAGATAAACAATCAGCGATAAAAAGGAATGAAAATGACGAGAGTGGATCACTTTGCCATAGCCCACACGATGGTGCAAACTAATCCAAGATAACTCCATTAAATTTTATCGTGTATCTCACCATGGTGACATATGTCATGATCCACTTCATCCTCTGTTGATCGAAGCCTAATTTTGGCAACATTTGGTCCAAGAAATTCCAATCTACACAATCATATGCCTTTGAAAAATCTAATTTACATGCACAAAAGCTTTTCTCTAGGTCCGTCTAACATTCAAAGACCACTAAAGCATTATCCCTTACGAGCCTTCCTAGCACAAAGACACTCTTATTTGGGAACAACTTTAGAATAACTATATAAGTGTAGAGTTTCACAAACAAGTCACATACATGCCAATAAATACAGAGATATTATTCATGAAAATTTTATTAAATTATGGATACATCAAAATATAATCATATCAATGACTGCTTCTATGACATATTTTTAACATGAACAAGAAGGACAACTACGAATATAGGGTTTTCCTCAAATGGCACATCAATCTACATAGCCGACCTAGCAATCATAAGTGACATCGACTTTACGAGGAAAATGAAGTAACTTAATACTCCATCCGTACCGGAATACAAGGCCACTTCGTTTTGCAGGGCAAACTTTGACTAATAATTTAGTCAACTAAGTATGAGTTAATCTATTCGTTCATAATTACTTTGTGTTATGGGTTTGGTCGAAGTCAAACTTTGTAAACTTTGGTCAAATATTTACGAAAAAATATTACTATTTGAGAAATAAAATCTATTGTATTAGAATTGTCGTAGAATATATTTTCACATTATATGTATTTGGTACTACGTATGTTAATATGTCATTTTTTGATCAAACTTTGTAAACTTTGGCTTTGAATAAACCCAAAACACGAAATTAATAAAAACATAGGGAGTACATGCCACTTAAAATATTTAATCAGGTGCACATTTCAAATAACTTTCCGATGATGTACTTTTGGATGACTTATAACTTATATTTAATTGACTAAATTATTAGTCAAAGTTTGACATGAAAAACGTACTGTCCTTGAGGGAGTAGTATAAATTTTTAAATCCATTAATATAATTATGTTGCATATTTTTTTGTCTGCAAAATAGAGAGGGCAAAGTTTGATACCAAAAACGTACTGTCCTTGAGGGAGTAGTATTTAGAGAGATGAACCCTTTTGACGAAAAGTTCACTTACAATGGGAAAAGTTGTCGGATGACACATGACAGGGAGTCATCACCAGGCATTCTATTTTTATTTTTTTTACATATATGCCGTCCACTCTAATACTAGTAGTTTTGCATACGAGTGCACGGACGTACGAAGCTAGGTTACTCAACTTAAGTCTATGAAAGGTCAATTATTAAACTGCCAAGTAACTTGATACCCAAGGAGCTGAAGTCATTTTGCTCTAAATCGACAACATCTGTCATATCACTACTCTAGGCGGACCCTATGTTTACATTTTGCTGACAATTTGGAGCGCAAGTGAAAGCTTCGCGGTTAAATTCCGAACGGTACTTAAAACGCGGTACCTTTGACCATGTATACAGTTTGAATAATACACTAGTTCAGAATACTTGCGCTTCACTGTTCACATTCCGTACAGTTAGAAAAATAGCAGGAGAAAAATGAAGATATTGAACACACGATAAGTCGGTACGTACACACAGTGCACACAAGAAAGTGCAGAGATCGAGACGTTTGAAACCAACACCGTCATGCAATCAGTCACACACTCACACACATATTGCGGTACTATAGCAGTTTGCTACCACCTAACTTCACCATTTTATGCTGTTTACTAATCAGTTGTCCCACACGCCAAAGACAAACTCGCAAAATTGGTAGTTCGTTCCTGTTTTCTTTTCTTTGAACGGGTCGAGCAAATAAATTTGTCGTTCTGTTTTTTCACTTAGTTAACACTTCGAGATTTTTTGACTCACTTAAACCTCAGGCTATTTCCTCATTAAATTTGTTTTTTGGAAGAATGCAATATATTTTGTTTACTTAGAGTATTATATTTTCTGCATTTTGTAGATCTTATATTTTTCGTGATGTGTCATGATTAGTAAAGTCCACGGAAGTAGTTTCGGCATTGTTAAGAGATCACCATATTAGAGATCTAATGTAATAATAATATGGAATCTAGGACCAAATCTCAATCTTATTTCATTTTTTTAAGAAATGTGGTAGGGAAAGCCCCTGCAACCATTTTTTAGTTAAATAATAGGAACCCAAATCTGCATCTATGGGCACTGAAACTCGGTGGCTGGATTGTACATCCACTTTCCTCACCAACTGAGCTAGACTCACTTCTTAATCTTATTTCACTTCTCGCCGGCCTCCGTTGTTGGGCTCGGCCAGTCGGCCGCCGCTCTTCCGGCTGTCCGCCGCTCTCCCCGGTCAGGCCAGTCCCCACCTATTCCCGCCGGCCGGCGCGCTCCAGCAAGCCAGCAGCCAGTAGGCCCACGTCCACTGCTCGCCATGAACCACTGCTGCTATTCTATTCTCTGTTGCTATTTTCAGTGATTAAGAAATAAAATTTCCCCTATTCTGCTATTTAGCTACTTCTCTATGCTAATATTAAAGTTAGTACTCTGGCACATGTAGAAATAAAGTCACTTATATGTGAATGTTTCAATTGCGTAGGAACGAAGAGAAATAGCTAAATTGCGTTACTTTTATCATGTAAGACTTTCATGGCAATGTGACAATCTAGATTGAAGCAATAATGTAATTTTGTATTTATTCTATATTCTATTATGTAAGACTATTTGTATTGCAATCGTGCAGATTTGATATATGTATTGAATTTCAATATTGATGATAAATTTATCTTATATATTGTCCATTTGGCAAACGTATTTCACATTTAGGAGGCGCAAAAAGAAATTTAAGGTGGGCCCCCCCCCCCCCCCCGCCCCCTCCAATTCGTTTCTGCGTCCGCCACTGCACTCCGCGGCAACCTCTGAATCCTTAGAAATTGTTTCAACATCATAAAATATCACCATATTGGTCAAATCCAATGTCTCACAAATTTGAGAAAAAAGTAAACATGGAACTCGGATCAAATCTCAATCTCATTTCACAGTGTGGAAGCCGTTTTGACATTTCACTCTGCTGCAACCTTTGAATCCATCGAAGTTGTTTCAACATTATTTAAAGATCACCATTGATGATGATCAAATGCTACAAAAAAATTGATAGATACAAGTAAACATAGAATGTGGCATAAAATCTCAATTTTGTTTCACTCTGTGCGTTACATGGAAGCTGTTTCAACATTAATTTCAATCTGTCGAAACCTCTGAATCCATGGAAACCATTTTGACACTATTATCAGTCTCACAAATTTGAGAAACAAACGCAACATGGAAGTTGGGATCAAATGTCAATTTTATTCCACCGTGTGCAGTACATAAAAGCCATTTCGACAATTTATTTTTTGCCACAGACCCTGCATCCATGGAACTCGTTTCAACATTGTTAAAAAAAATCACCATATCAGTGAAGATCCAATGTCACACAAATTTGAGAAGCAAAATCAAGCATGGAAGGCGTGATGTAACCTCAGTTTTATTTCACTTTGTGCAGTACATGTACAAACAAATGGCAGTCATTATTTGCAAAATCTGACCTCCGGTTCCTGCATATGGTCAGCCGTATAGCTTTGGCAGCTCAACGCATGCACCGATCCTATCTTTAATTTACAAGAAAAAAAGAATCAAACGAAAAATAAACAAATGAAAGAAAGAATCTCCTCAATGTCAATGTTTTGTTAATCTGTCCCCGCTGATTATTTTGGCGTTCCTAAGTCGGTTCGTTTCGCTGAATAGTAGCCGTTGATTTGCCATTCAAAATTAGAGCCTTGAAACGATCATCTCTCTCCTCTGCACCTTCTCCATTTTTTCAATGTTGTAGAACACCGCTTCGGCTGCCGCTGACACCAGCTCGGCCATGTCCCTGCAGAGACAGATCGTCGTGGTTAGACAAACAGTTGCTGCATGCAATGCATGGAACGATCGATCAAAGTTCGAATCGAGGAAGAAAAATTGCATGCATGCGTGGTAGATGGATGGATGACGTACCCTGTGGCGGAGTCGTAGGTGATCCCGACGGTGTTCTTGGCCTCACGTAGCGCGAACCTGAAGCGCTCGAGGTCGCGGGGGAGGTAGACGTCGGAGTCGGCGAGCGCCTGCGGGAGAATGAGTTCTGATGGCTTGATGTTGTAGAAGATGGGGATGATGGCCTTGCGCGACTCGACGATCATGGCGAGCTCGCGGAGGCAGTACTCGGAGTCGCAGTAGCTCGGGGAGAAGATGGCGACGGCGACGCTGCACTCGCGGATGCCGGCGCTGATCCGGTCCTCCAGCCGGTCGCCGGGCCGCATCGACATGTTGTCCAGGAAGCCGTTGACGCCGTCCCGGGCGAGGCGCTCGTAGAGCAGGCGCGCCACCGTGCGCTTGGTGTCCACCCCGCGGTGGTTGATGAAGACATCGTAGCGGGCCTCCCCGGCCACCGACTCCTCGTCGTAGTACTCCACCCGCCGCGCCACCAAGGCCTGCTGCTGCCTCGTCCTCCCCTCCATCACCTGCGCCGCCGCCTCTGCCGACGCTCTCAACCGCGAAACCATGGCGGACGATCTGCGTGAGGAGTACCCAGTGGCGGCCATTGCTCGCGAGTTTTCGAGCTTAGCTCAGCTTAAGCGTACGAGCGGATTGGTGAAGGAATGTGCGCACGTACGGAAGTGTACGGACGTAGATAGCTCACGACCGTTGGAAGGAGACGGCTCACGGCTGCAGCTAGCGGAATTGATCAAACTGATCGACTGCGTCTTGCTGAAATGGGTTTGTGGTAGCCTGTGATCGGGGAGCTGCTATGTACTATATATACGAATATACCCGGGCGGCCGGGCTCCCGAATTTCTTCTTCTGGTCGCGCGCGAAGATCAGACGTTTGAATAGAAGGAAAATTACACGCAGCAGCCAGGTCTGATTCAATGCTACCCCCCGCAGACGTGACAGGAACAAACACGGACCAATATAAAAAGAAGCTACATATCTATCGATACCGTATGCCGATAACTTGATTAGTACCAAGATCGTTTAGTATCAGTCTATTCCCAATTACAAGACGCTATATCTTTTTAAAAAAATTTATCTATGTAAATACGTTTGAGTGTGTCTGTTTACCAGTTTCAGTTTTTATCTAATTTGTAATATTAAAATATCTCATAATTCTGAATGTAGGGAGCATTTTTTATTTTGCAATGGATCTGCCACTAGCCCCGACCAATTTCTTAATTTGTGCATCGAGGGTATTCTAGCCAAGTTTGATTTGTCAGTTTTGTGCATGCGCTCGCACGGACCAGAGGACACATGTGTGATTTTAGTATAGATGGATTGGGAAGGAAAAAAAATGCTTGGAAAAGAACGAAGACTCCAGGTAACGGGGGAGAGCGGAGGGCGGGTAATACTGCCGTTTCAAAGCGAGACCGCTTCAAAGAGACGCATACGGGCTGACGTCACGTCTCTTGGACTCTCGGACTGGAGCGGACGTGTCTGCGTTTTGCTTTGCTGCTTTGATTTGTTCAACTTCAACAAACACCAACCTCGTACTCGTCCAATTAACCCTTTCTCCACTGGTGGAAAAAGGGGCTTTGGTCGCGGTTGGCAACTGCCATTAGTCGCGGTGGCGCAACCGCGACCAAAGTAGCGCGACTAAAGGCCCCCCCCTTTAGTCGCGGTTCCTTACGAACCGCGACTAAAGGCCCGTCCACGTGGGCCGCAGGCGAGCGCCAGGGCGGAGGACCTTTAGTCGCGGTTCTTCTGGCCAACCGCGACTAAAGGCCTCCGCAGGGTTTAGGGTTTTAGCCCCCCTCCCCCTAAATCTGGTTTTTTTTTAATTTGTATTGTTTTATTTCTTTTGGGTTTTAATTTTGAAGGAGTTTCACATATTCTACGGTACTGTATACATACATGCATATGAATGTACAATTTCAAACAAATTTGAAATTAGAACCAAAAAGAATTCAAGAGGAATATACAATATATATTCAATATCGGATGACCATATACAATATATATTCAATATCGGATGACCATATACAATTTTGAACAAGTTAGTTACAAATTCTGGTGCATATAAAGTTCTACGTCATCGTAATAGTGTTCTCCTCTAGGATCGATGACTTCCCTCGCCAACCATCCAGCTAGTTCCTCTTGAAGTGGTCGGAAGCGAGCTTCTGGACTAAGCGTCTTCCGGAGGTTATTCCTCAGGATGTTGTTCTCACACTTCTGGTCCCGCTCATTGCAGTATCTCCGGATCCTCTCACAAACATAGTATCCACATAGATTGGTCCCCGGTGGCTGAATATCCCCAGTCGTCCGTTTGCCATTTTAAAATGTAGCTCTTTTTGAATTCACCGACCTTGGTATCTACGAACCGTCTCCAAACCCTACGAGGCAAAGAAAATTAAATAAACAAGAGAGTTATTAATTAGTTACTTGATATTAGGAAATGATGAACGAAATAGGCCGATCGATATAGAGCGCAAATGAATGAAAATAATTACTTTTGCATCATTTTTCTCATGTCGCCCCAAAGCGCCGGATCCATATTCAGAGAGTCGTGGACGAGAACTGAGGAGGTCTGAACTTTAATTACCATAAGAATCCAGTGGAACCTGCGGACACGATACATGCACAGTCATGCATAACTCATCGATTAGCCACATACCATGCATGGAGTAAACAAAAGAGAATGTGCTCAAGACAGAAACACTCACCCAAAATGGTAAGGAAATAGAATATCACTTTTCTCTTGCTGTTTTCTAATAAACCGCCACAGGTCATCCTCCACGTCGGCGGGGTGGTGTTCTAACACATATGAATTAACGATTTGTGGGTCAATGAACCCAACATCATGGATGTTCCTTATTCGCATTTCCCGCTTCTTCATTCTGCATAATAGCGTACACAACAAGATAGTTAGGACAATATATATATATATATATAGTGCAGGCAATGAACGAGATGGGGTAGAAATTAATAAATCACTTACAGAACGTAGCAACTGATGATAGATTTGTCGAGGTCGCGCAGATTGAACAGCTGGAACAATTCACTCAGATGAATTTGTACCCAGTAATGTTTGAAGTGATGCTCATATCTAACTTCCGCATAGATATACTCTTTGGCGTTTTTATGTTTTATGTAACCCTTGTACCAATTTAGCAGACCTTTCATTTGTCGAGGTAGATCCTCTTCCTGCGCAGGCTCGACGAGAGGGCCATTCTTCACATATGTAAATACTACGTCCTTCATTGGCGCCTCATCAAGGCCTAGCAGTGCACGAAGAGTGATACCTAACTCGGCCGCTTGTTCTCTGGCACTCGTTACAGTCAATCCATGTGCTGCCGCAGCTGCTATGATATCGGGGGCATCCGGATCGGCGGCTTGCACTATGAGCGGGGCGATCGATTGTTTACTTTGTTCCCCGAGCTGGGCAACTTCTTTCCCCCTTTCTAATTTTGACTCGGCCTCGTCCTCCAAGGCTTTCTTCTCCGCCAACTCTTGGTTCCTCTTGAACGCGAGTGCTTGCCTATGAAGTTCACGTAAATAGTCGTCAGGCAGATTCTTCGCGGCTTGGGACGGTGTGTTCAAAAATGACTTAGCCCACTGCTTTTGCTTGTCGAGAATATGCGGCTTGGGCTCGCCCTCTCTTTTCTTCTTGCACTCCTCCTTCCATTTCTCATCTTTGAGCAGCCACGGCCGCTGCATTTTCCTCGACACTAAGTTCCCAAGGCCTCGGGATGAGAGGCTTCAGTGATGGCTCTGGTATCTTTGTTTTCTTAGGTACATAAGGGTCCGGGTTAATAACCCAGGACTGCTTCTGCTTCTTCGCCGGAGGTGGATTGGGGGGCGGTGTCTGCTGATCACCCGCCGGACGAGGACTGGGGGGCGGCGTCTGCATACCCGCCGGACGAGGACTGGGGGGCGGCGTCGGCTGACGTGAAGGAGGTGTATTAGGTGAAGCACCACCACCACCGCCGCCACCGCCACCGTCACCGCCACCGCCACCGCCACCGCCACCACCACCACCGTAGGGGGGTGGACTTGTTGGCGCCTCGCCTGGAAACTTGATAAACTTCTTCTGCCATAGAATGAACTGGCGCTTGACATCTCCAAGTCTTTTCACCCCTTCAGGTGTAGCAATGTCAATGTCCAGGTCCTCAAACCCTTGGACTATTTCCTCCACCGTCACACGAGCATAGCCATCTTGAATGGGGTTGTTGTGGTGGAGTGCTCTAGGTGGCAAAGCACTGCCGATGGCTACCTTCATGGACATGTTCCCGATAGGATAATACAGATGACATGCTTTCATCTCCTTTATATCGTCCACGGGGTAGCGAGGAGGCTCCGGTGCAGTAATTTCGACCACCAGAGGCTCCGGTGCAGTAATTTCGATCGTCGGTGCACCAGCCGGTGAGGCCTCCGTGGAAGCCACGCTGCTTCTTCTCCGCTGCTGGCTTCCGAGATCCATTGGATGATCTTCAGCATGCTGCGCCCGAGCTGCATCTCTTTCGGCGACTAGTACACTCACGGTTTTCTTCATCACATCCATTTCCGTTACCAACTTCGCCACAACATCTGCATCCCGATCCATCTTTCTCTTACGGCTTCTGTAACCGTACGGGTCATCGTTCTGGGGGAACCCTACTTTCCACGGAATGGGCCCCATGCCTCGTATACGTCCTCCGTGTTCAGGATTCCCGAGGGCTTTTGTCAGGGCGTCGTTCTCTCTGTTGAACCTGATCCTCCCCTCTTGAGCCTCCCTCATTGCCTCAATAAGCTTTTGGGTGGGTGTAATTATTTTGCCCTGATAAACACACTCCCCTGTCTCCGGGTTCAGCGATCCCCCATGCCCGTACCACCAGCTTTTGGCCCTTGGGTCCCATCCCTCCGTACTGACGGATTCCTCGCGCCCTCAGCTCGTTCTCCATCTTCTCCCACTTAGGCTGCCAAAAGCGATACCCTCCTGGCCCCATGATATGATTGTACTCCTTCTTGGCCGCATTCTCCTTATTTTTTTCGATATTTCAAGGAACTGCTCCGATTTCTTTTGCTTCACAAATTCTGGCCAATCATGTTCCAGTTTCTCATATTGTCCTTTGAAATCCGGAGTCTTGCCCTCCTTGACAAAGTCATGGGCTAGATTTTGCTTGTATTTCCGGAATGCGTTGGCCATCCTAGAAAGAGCGAACTGTTTGACTAGCTTGCACCTCTCCTTGTTTTCCTGAATCTTGTTACCCGCCTCATCGTATCTGCGGTATTCCGGAGGTAGAACGAAATGTTCCATAAGCTTCCTGTAGCAATCTTTTTTTGTTCTCTTATCGACAAAAGTGAAACCAAGACGTGCCTTCTTTGGCTCATTCCACTCCTGGACGGTGATCGAGACGTTGTCTCTAACAACGGCTCCGCATTGGCTGACAAACTTGGTGGCGTTCTTGCTGGGCTCCAGCGGCCTGCCGGTTTTTTCATCGACAACATCGATGGTGCATGTTTCGTTTGGTTTCATCGTCTTGGTTGCGCCACGCTTTGACGACGTACTCGATTTTTTCGACGATCCGGCCGAGGGCTAAAATAAGAAAGAGAGTCGCGCGCGTTAGTACACACACATTTATTCAAATCAGTTAGTTTGTATCACCAGACGCTCAATATGTATATATATATACCTCGGCGCCGGAGTTGGTTGCTACTTCCAATTGAAGATCGTCGTTTATCGACGTTTCTTCGGCATCATCTGCTTGCTGACGGCGCCCTTCATCTTCACCCTCAAGGTTCAGATAAGAAGAGATATCATCTTCTTCTTCTCCGGTCGGCACATATGGAATATCGCCTTTTATGATACCGAACATATGGTCTTCAGCGTCCGGATCATAGTTGTCTAGAATCGGGTCAGCTCTATCGTCCGCCATATGTCAGTCCTGAAAACATGTAGTCAAAACAAATTAATTGTGTATATGCCAGCATTATCACATCTCTTCTACATATAAAGAGAGAGGGCGACGAGGGAGGCGAGAGAGGGGGGACGCGTGTATTAGATGTGTATATGCGGACGATCGACCTCGCCTCGCATGCAGTGACCGCGTGACCGAGAGACCGGTGGCGGTGGCGAAAGGACGGTGGCGAAAGGGCGGTGGCGGTGACGCGTATTAGATGTGTATATGCGGACGATCGACCTCGCCTCGCAGTGACCGCGTGACCGAGAGACCGGTGGCGGTGGCGAAAGGGCGGTGGCAGTGGAGGTGGCGGTGCCGATCCTCTCTCTCGTAAAAAAACAAAAAAAAACCCCGCGCGTATACGGAGGGGGCGGCGAGGTATACACGCGGGGTCGGTGGCGAAAGGGCGCTGGCGAAAGGGGGGTGGCGAAAGGGCGGTGGCGGTGCCGAGGACACATAACCCTCGCCGAGGACACATAACCCTCGCCACGGTGGCAGTGGCGGTGGCGGTGTTAAGTAAAATTTTTGTTAAGTTAAATTTTTTGTTATGTCAAAATTTTGTTAAGTCAAGATTTTGTTAAGTTTACGGAGGGGGCGACGAGGGGCTCGCTGCCCCCTCCATATATGCGCGCGGTGGTCAAATTTTAGTTTTTTTTTTACACAAACTTGAGTTTTTAGTTTTTCTAAGTCAAATTTTAGTTTTCCTAAGTCAAATTTTAGTTTTTTTTCACACTCTTTTTTAAGTCAAATTTTAGTTTACAATTTTGAGTTAATTACTCAAAATTTTAGTTTACAATTTTTAAGTCAATTTTAGTTTAAAATTTTAGTTTACAATTTTAGTTTACAATTTTTAAGTCAAATTTTAGTTTTTTTTCACACTCTTTTTTTCACACTCTCTCTCCTCCCTCCTCTCATCTCTCGCCATGCGCGCATGACCGTGCGTGCGCGCGCGCGCGCGTGGGTCGAGCCAGTCGCGGGCCGGCGAGCAGAGATCGAGCGCGGCGCTGGCGAGGGCGGCGCGCGCGGGCGCCGGCTAGCGGCGGGCGGGCGCGAGCCGGGCGACGACGGCGAGGGCCGGCGCGAGCAGAGATCGAGGCGGCGGGCGCGCGCGGCCAAAAACGGGCGAGCGAGCGGCGGGCGAGCAGATAGAGGGCGGCGGCGCGCGCGACGACGTACGGGCGAGCGGCGGCGACGGCGGCGGACGACGACGGGGCGGCGACGACGGGGCGGCGACGACGGCGGCAGCCCGACGGGCGCGCGGAGAAGAAGTTCGCGGGCGGAGAAGACGAATGGGCGCGCCTTCGCGCCTGCGCGTATAAATAGGGGTGGGCCTTTAGTCGCGGTTGGGGTCGCCAACCGCGACTAAAGGTTACCTTTAGTCGCGGTTGGGGACCCCAACCGCGACTAAAGGTATTTTCGCCCGGTTTTTATTTTCCCGCGCGCAAGGACCTTTAGTCGCGGTTGGCCAGGCCAACCGCGACTAAATCTCTTTTTTGAAAATACTTTTCTTTTTTGAAAATCATATAATACATATAATATATCAAAAAAATCAGAAAAATAAAACTAATTCAATTCAAAATTTTAAAAATACAAATAATATATCAAAAAAATCAGAAAAAAAACTAATGCAATTCAAAATCTTAAAAATACAAATAATATATCAAAAAATTTCAGAAAAATAAAACTAATTCAAATAAAACTAATTCATTTCAATATGTTAAAAATACAAATAATATATCAAAAAACTAAGAAAAATAAAACTAATTCAATTCAAAATGTTTAAAATACATATAATATATCAAAAAATTCATAAAAATAAAACTAATTCAATTCAAAATCTTAAAAATACAAATAATATATCAAAAAATTCATAAAAATAAAACTAATTCAATTCAAAATCTTAAAAATACAAATAATATATCAAAAAATTCAGAAAAATAAAACTAATTCAATTCAAAATTTTAAAAATACAAATTATCAAAAATTCATAAAAATAAAACTAATTCAATTCAAAAGTTCGTTGGCCCCCTCTTCCCGCCTCTTTCCGCCGACCCCCTCTTCCCTCCTCGTCTTTCCGCCATTATTTCTTCCCTGTCTTCCCGCCTCTTTCTTCCCGCCAATTGTTTCCCGCCAATTTCTTCCGGCCTCTTTCTTCCCGCCAATTTTTTCCCGCCAATTTCTTCCCGCCACTTTCTCCCCGCCTCTTTCTTCCCGCCTCCTGTCTTTCCGCTCCCATTTTTCCCGCCATTTGTCACTACATATAGGTAGCCCGCCTTGGCCAGCATCACATCTCTACAATCTCTCATCACTCTCTCATGGCTTCCACCGCACCCACTCTAACCTACCAGCAGGTGGAGGAGCTTTGCGCCTCGAACTACCCTTGCCCTCCGGGCTACCGCGTCCCAGCCGGCGGGAGCATAAGCGACGGCGGCGTGCGGTCCCTCCCGTCCCTCAGGGTACTGCGCGCCGGGCGGCCATCACGAACCACTACTACCTCGACCTCACGCCGGAGCAGCGGATGAATCCCCGTTGGCATCCCGATAACCAGCATACTTGGGACGCCTTCTTCATCAATCGGCGTGAGAGGGCGCTCGCCAGGTATGAGGAGGACGGTCTGCCTCCTGGAAACTTCCACGAGGCCGGCCGTCGGCTATGGTGGTACGGCCGGACTCTGCAGAGCGTCATGGACTACATCACGGCCGGCGATATCCCCCGCCTGCGCTACCCTCAGTTCGAGCCACGAGCGCCGCCCGACGGCGACGACGACGACAGCGACGACGACGCCGGCAACTTAGAAGGCGACGACTACCAGTACAACGGCGGCGGCTATGAAGACTACGAGTATGCATATTATACGCCTAGGCAGGAGTATGACTAAATCACTCCAAATTTCATGTATGCAGGAGTATGACTTAGTCACTCCAAATTTCCTGTATGAAGGAGTATGACTTAGTCACTCCAAATTTCATGTATGCATGCAGGAGTATGACTTAGTCACTCCAAATTTCATGTATCATCAGTGCTATCTCGAGTCAATTGAATCATTCGAAAATGGACACCAAACACATCACGGGTAATATAATTCACATGATTCATTCAACAAAGTTTGGTACAATAAATTATTACACATCATTTCTTCCCTTGTGTCCCTGCTTGCTTACGATTGTGCCGTATCCATGGAGCATCCTCATCATTTAACTTAATGCTTGGGTCGGTGTTCACTTTGAAGGGCGGAATTTCAGCAAACATATTATAATCTTCTGACATGTCTGTCTTGTCCTCCACTCCCACGATGTTTCTTTTCCCTGAAAGAACAATGTGGCGCTTTGGATCATCGCATGATGTACTGATCGTTTTCTTATCTTTCCGTTTCCTCGGTTTGCTACTCATGTCCTTCACATAGAAAACCTGAGCGACATCTTTCGCTAGGACGAATGGTTCGTCAAGGTAACCAAGATTGTTGAAATCCACCATTGTCATTCCGTATTGCTGGTCCACCTTTACCCCACCTCCTGTTAGCTTGAACCATTTGCACCGGAACAAAGGGACCCTAAAGGAGGGTCCATAGTCAAGTTCCCATATCTCCTCTATGTAACCATAATATGTGACCTTTTGCCCATTCTCGGTTGCTGCATCAAAGCGGACACCACTGTTTTGGTTGGTGCTCTTTTTATCTTGGGCGATCGTGTAAAATGTATTCCCATTTATCTCGTACCCTTGGAAAGTCGTTATAGTCGAAGATGGTGTCTTGGCCAACATGTACAGCTGATCTACAACCTTATTGTCACTCATTAAATGTTTTCTCAACCAACTGCCGAAAGTCTCCATGTGGGCCTTCCTAATCCAGGATTCGGGCTTCCCGGGGTTGTCCGAGCGTAAAATATTCTTGTGTTTCTCAAAGTACGGAGCCACCAAGCTGGAATTGGTCGAGCGTGTGGTGTGCTTCGATCGAGAGAATGGCCGTCCATACATATCATTGATTTCCTTCCGATCGTGCCTTTTCCACTTAGTCTCCCCTCGTGCCGCGATTGAGGAAGACCAATCGGCTTAAGGTCAGGAACAAAGTTAACACAAAACTCAATTACCTCCTCATTTCCATAGCCCTTGGCGATGCTTCCTTCTGGCCTAGCACGGTTACGAACATATTTCTTTAATACTCCCATGAACCTCTCGAAGGGGAACATATTGTGTAGAAATACAGGACCGAGAATGGAAATCTCATCGACTAGGTGAACCAGGAGGTGCGTCATAATATTGAAGAAGGATGGCGGGAACACCAACTCGAAACCGACAAGACATTGGATCACATCGTTACGTAACCGTGGTAGAACTTCTGGATTGATTACCTTACGAGAGATTGCATTGAGGAATGCACATAGCTTCACAATGGCTACTCGAACATTTTCCGGCAGGAGCCCTCAAAGCAATCGGAAGCAATTGCGTCATAATCACGTGGCGGTCGTGAGACTTCAGTGTTTTGGAACTTTTTCTCCGCCATGTTGATTATTCCCTTTATATTGGACGAGAATCTGACGGGACCTTCATACTGCTCGGGCATTCAAAAAGATGACCTTCTCTTCTTTGGTCGGAGCGTAGGCGGCACGACCTTGAAACCGTTCCGGATGCCGGTCATCAGGGTCTTTCAAACTTTGCTGGTCCTGCCGTGCTTCCTTTGTATCATTTGACTTCCCATACACGCCCAAGAAGCTTAGGATATTCACGCAAATATTCTTCGTAACGTGCATCACGTCGATTGCAGAGCGGACTTCTAGGACTTTCCAATATTCTAGCTCCCAGAATATAGATTTCTTCTTCCACATGGCTACGTGCCCGTCAGCTCCTTCGGAATCGATTGTCCGCCAGACCCTTTCCAAAGATGACTTTCAAACCCTTGACCATATCAAATACCTCGGCACCGGTGTGTTCCGCAGGCTTCGGCCGGTGATCTGCCTTGCCGTTGTAATGCTTGCCTTTCTTTCTTACTTTGGATGACCTTTCGGAAGAAATCGACGATGCCCAAGGTACACGTTCTTCTTACAATTTGGCAAATGTACACTTTCAGTCTCATGTAAGCGGTGCGTGCATGCATTGTATCCCTTATTTGACAGTCCCGAAAGGTTACTAAGAGCAGGCCAATCGTTGATGGTTACGAAAGCAACGCTCGTAGGTCAAATTCCTCTTCTTTGTGCTCATCCCACACACGGACACCAGGTCTGCCCCACAGTTGTAAAAGTTCATCAACTAATGGCCTTAGGTACACATCGATGTCGTTGCCGGGTTGCTTCGGACCTTGGATGAGCACTGCATCATAATGAACTTCCGCTTCATGCACAACCAAGGAGGAAGGTTGTAGATGCATAGAGTCACGGGCCAGGTACTATGGCTGGAGCTACGCTCGCCAAAAGGATTCATGCCATCCGTACTTAGACCAAATCTTATGTTCCTTGCGTCAGCTGCAAAATCTTTGAACTCTCTGTCGATCTTTCTCCATTGCGTTCCATCTGCGGGGTGTCTCAACTCCCCGTCCGACTTACGGTCCTCTTTGTGCCATCGCAACAACTTGGCATGCTCTTTGTTCCTGAACAGACGTTTCAACCGTGGTATTATAGGAGCATACCACATCACCTTGGCGGGAACCCTCTTCCTGGGTTTCTGGCCCTCAACATCGTCACCAGGGTCATCGCCTCGATCTTATAACGCAATGCGGTGCATACCGGGCATTCATTCAAATTCTCGTATTCACCGCGGTAGAGGATGCAGTCGTTGATGCATGCATGTATCTTCAGAACCTCTAAACCTAGAGGGCAGACAACCTTCTTTGCTTCGTACGTAGTGGCGGGCAACTCGTTATTCTTTGGAAACATATTCTTCAACATTTTCAGCAAGTTTTCAAATGCCTAGTCAGCTACACCTGCCTGTGCCTTCCATCTCAGCAAATCCAGTGTGCAGCCCAGCTTTTTCAGACCATCATCGCATCTGGGGTACAGCGCCTTCCTGTGATCCTCTAACATGCGATCCAAATTCTCCCTCTCTTTTTCAGTTTCGCAGCGTCTCCGTGCATCAGCAATGGTCCGACCAAGATCATCAACGGGATCATCACGTGCCTCTTCTTCACCTTCCCCTTCACCTTCCCCTTCACCTTCAGCATCCTCCATGAAAGTATCACCGAAATGAGCAAGATAGCTTTCATCGATGAAATCATCCCCTTCTTCATCTTCTTCCATTATAACCCCTCTTTCTCCATGCTTGGTCCAACAATTATAGCTTGGCATGAAACCGTGCCGAAGCAGGTGCATGTGAACATCTCTTGAGGAAGAGTAACCATTCTGATTCTTACATTTAACACATGGACAGATAACAAAACCCCCCTGCTTGTTCGCATTAGCCACTATGAGGAAATCTTTCAAACCCGCACTGAACTCGCCGGAGAGTCGGTTACCGTACATCCATTGTCGATTCATCTGCATTATTATAATATAAAATATATAATTAACCATCATGCATTTGTTAAACTAACTAGCTACAAACAATATAAATTAAACAATGAACTACACACACATGCACATTTTATCAACGACACATCAAAGGTTCAAGTTGCTAACCGCGATCGAGGAGGAAAAAATAAATGAGAAAGCTCAAGTGTGGCTCCAACACTTCATATCATGTTTGTTTCATGCTCTTGGGGCATTTCATCAAACACCTTATGTGCATAAGAGGAACCAAAAGCAAACCTAACACCCACTTGTGAAGCTTGTGAAGAGAATGGCACCAAATGGCTAAGTGTTGGCTGCTGGATGGGTATATATAGGGGAGGGGCTTTAGTCCCGGTTGGCCTGGCCAACCGCGACTAAAGGCCTTCGGGCACCTTTAGTCGCGGTTGGCCTGGCCAACCGCGACTAAAGACCCCCCACGTGCACCGGCTGGCCATCGAGCGCCCTGGGTCCAGGCCTTTGGTCGCGGTTCTCCTCCCGAACCGCGACTAAAGGTACCATTAGTCGCGGTTCCTGCAGCATCGCGACTTATGGGGCTCACCCGAAGCCTGTTTTTCCACCAGTGTCTCGTCTCGGTAAAAAGGTAATTCTTGTTAGCTTTACCGGACGGACAGGACGGGCGTCAAGAGAGGGGAGAAGAAAACAATTGCATGCTTGTTTGACGACAAGGGTCAGAGCCCAAAGTGGGTGGATTATCTTCCCCCAGACGTACGTGAGATCAAGGTGACAAGGACGTGCAGAGGCTAATTATATAGGATTAGCCTACGCAAAGAAAGACATACAGGTACAGCTGCATGCATATGGCCGTGTGCACTCCCTCCGTTTTATCATCTTTATCATGGTTTTAATCAAATTATATACTCTAGAAAAAAGGGCTTTAGTCCCAGTTCGCAACTGCCATTAGTCGCGGTTGCGCAACCGGGACTAATTAAGCGCGACTAAAGACTCCCCCCTTTAGTCGCGGTTGTTTACGAACCGCGACTAAAGGTCCGTCCACGTGGGCGGCTAGCGTGCGCCTTAATTCATTTGGGTTTCTAATTTTTTTTCACTCCGTTTTTTTTTCTATTTTTTTCAGAATTTCTATTATTTCAGTTATTTGCATAGCTTAGTCTCTATCTCTAACTACACTTATCTCTAATCAAGTTACTTACTCGTGGTCAAACTTCCCGCTCGGTCACCCATCCTCCCACTACTCCACCTCTAGCACGCTTAACTTCCGAGTTCCATTCCGTCCCGCATCCAAGTGCTACGCGCACATGTACGTGATACTAGTATCATATCAATCATATTAACATGTTGGTCGATGTCACATTTTTTTATTGTTTGAATTTCAAATAATTTTTTTTCATAAACAAAAATAATGATGTAATAATAATCGTGAATAAATAAATAAACATTAACTTTTTAATTTTTAATTTTTTTAATTTTTTTAATTTTTTTCCAAACCTAAAACCTAAAAATTTGAAAATCTTAAAATTGGGTAAAAGTAATAGTAATCTTAATGCTGGATGCAATTATTAATTTTATTTTTTTGAAAAATTTAAAAAATATAAAATCCATAATTTATAGCAAAAACTAAAATCTTCCTGTTTTCATATTTTCATTTGGAATTTTGAGAATCTAAAAATTGGCTAACCAGTAAACCCTTGTGAATTCGGATGTAACTTTTTCCCAGGATTTTTTTGATATATTATACGTTTTTTTCCGACGTCGTATGCAAAAGTTATTGCGGTTTTACCATTTTTTAAACTTTTTTTGCAAAAAAGTGAAAATTCGAATTTCTTAATTTCTCCGAATAGTAGGTTGCATAACATACAAGAATATGAAAAGAAATTTTATTTTGAATTTTCTATAATTTTCTTTTGTATTTTACAAACCAAAAACTCGGAAAAACCTTTAGTCCCGGTTGGCCCTTTAGTCGCGGTTGGTGTCCCCAACCGGGACTAAAGGTTTTTCCGCCGGCCGCATCCCTCCATAGCCCTTTAGTCCTGGTTTGTGTTACCAACCGCGACTAAAGGGGTACCCTTTCATCTCGGATGGAGCATTAGTCACGGGTCGCTTCACGAACCGCGACTAAATCCCCCTTTAGTCGCGGTTCGAATATTTCCGGGACTAATGGGGATGAACGGAAGCCTCTTTTTCTACTAGTGTTTATTACTGTAATAAGATTAATCTTTGGCTGAAACACCTATAGAAGATGTCGGTTTCTGAGAAAGAAATGTTATAAACAAACTAATTAAGTTATACTAAGCGCAGTATACTCGATCATTGCTTGTTGCAGCTGAAAAAGACACTTTTGGACTAAATTTCCATAAACAACTATAGTACTCCCTCCGATTCATATTACTTGACGCTAATATAGATGTATCTAGATTTATTTTAGTTGTGGATACATTTATTTTAGCATCAACTAATTGGATCGAAAGGAGTAGTAGTAGTATATTATACATGGAATAAATGCTATCTCCATTCCAAAATAAGTGCCGCAGTTTTATATGCATCCAGATATATCTAGACGCATCTTAGTTTAAGATGTTAACTATAATTATACTGCCTAATTAATATGTTTCCATCAGTTTAGATTTTTTGAATAGTTATAGTATCAGACCTCTTGAGTTCAAATTTTAGCCAACCTAGTATCAAAAATAAATATTTGCGGCCTCTCTAAAAAAATCAAAGATTCAAATTGTCAACACCCGGATTTTTAAGTCCGGATGCCTATTATGTCATACATCGCAATCCCAGGAAATTGTTGTTGCGAGGCATAATAGTTAAGTATCACAGTCATCATTCATTACAAATCATAATGTCTTACAACTTGGAATCACATGATCCATATTACACGAATAGTTGATCTAATGATCAACGAACAAACACAAGTTCATAGCGGAAGCGTAAGATACAAGGACTCTCTAGTCCACAGGCCAACGCTTGGCGTTAGAAGCTCCTAGTTGTGGTAGACGTCCTGCTGGTCGTCCTCCTCGTACTGCTGCTCGGCTTCATATTCTGGCCATTTGAATAGCCAGAGACAAAGCCGTGAGTACTTTCAAGTACTTGCAAACTAATACTAATGTAAGTACTAACATTGCTATAGTGAGTGTTCTAAGCTCTAAGGTTATTTGCATAAAGCCAATTTTAGTTTAGAAACACTTTGGTAAACCACTCTTCCTATGCTAACTAACTTAAGTGGGAATATTAGTGTCATTCCCACAACTCTGTTGTGATTCTAATTCAAAGTCACCGTTCCCAAAAATCAAAATTCATAAGTGTTATCACCAGATTTTAACCAAATCAGAGGTGGGCCGTAATTGAGATGGGCTTAGAGAATATGTATGGAAAATATGCATGAAACGGCCTTGTACGAGATTTTGGGCTAAATTGCCCGTGTATCTGTAAATTATAGTAGGTTACGTGTCAGTTAGGATTAAGAGACAGAGTTTAGCTCGTGCACGGTTGGGATTGTTCCCAAGTTAGAGAGTCTACGGACTATAAATATGTATCTAGGGTTATTGAGAAAAAAGGACAATCACGTTCACAACAAATCAATCTAGGCGCATTGCCACCCCTTGTTTCGAGGGTTTCTCCCGGGTAAGCAACATA
Source organism: Lolium perenne (assembly GCF_019359855.2). Taxonomy (NCBI): domain Eukaryota; kingdom Viridiplantae; phylum Streptophyta; class Magnoliopsida; order Poales; family Poaceae; genus Lolium; species Lolium perenne. Next base: position 77,720,940 of record NC_067245.2, on the reverse strand, counting down.
CTGCCTAGATCGCATTGTGCGATCTAGGCAGTATCAGTTTATTCGTTCTTGGTGTTGCTCGTGCTGAAGCCTTTTTGATGGCGAGCAACACCCTTATCTCAGGTGTTTTGGGGTTAACGTCGATGCTTTCACGATGTACTTGTTTAGCTACGCTACCCCTCAAAATCTAGCTGCCCTTACACCTATCCTAGATGTAAGGGCAACATCTTGCTTGTTCTTTAGCTAGTAGATCTAATCCGTTATGGTTGTTCCTTGTTCTTCAGGGATTGGTTTGATATCCGCATGGTTAGGCCTTATAAACGGGTTGAACGATCCGGTAGTGCGTAAGGTGTGGTTTATGAAGTCCTAGAGGGATTGTTCCGGGGATCAACTTCATGTTGGTTTTTAGGCCTCTTTAGGGCTAGTTTTTCCATCATCTTACGCATCTGCTAGGCTCAACTACGCGTAGGATGTTCCGGTTATGCGGTGAAAACCCTAGACTATCGTAGATTAGTTTAGCTTGATTTTGATTAAGCAGGATCCCCATGTTAATGTAAAATCCAACGTGTTCCATGGGGCAATCGGCTCTTAGAGCCGATCCACAGAGTAACCTAAGAGCCGATCGGGGCTCGTATTTAATGTTTACGTGTTTGCCATGCAGGAAACTAAGTCGAAGCAATCCATCACCTTCCTGACCAGGTATAGGTCAGGTGGCACGCCCTTGCACCAGCATCGGACGTGCGTACCAGGAGCATTGCGGGCCATCGCCCGAGGGACCAGGGCCAACCGCAGTCCTGGGAGCCTCCCGGCTCTACGGTGTTACCCGTCGCTGCTCGCCGGTGGGTTTTGGATGGTAACACATTCTGGCACGCCCGGTGGGACCTTCAACAACAACGGCATCGACATCTGCCTCTGAGATGGCGGACGAACCAGTCAAATACGAAGAGCTGCCTGAGGATCACAAGAAGAAATATGATGAGATCAAAGCCATCTTCGAAGCCGATCTCATCGGCTCTTTCACAAAGACCCGTTCACATGGCATCAGGTGGAAAGGGTTCTCACCCGAGGGTGCTCTCGACGGAGTAGATCTGTCTACCCCTTCAGAGGAACGCACCAGAGCTCTGCGCCAAGAAGTTAATTACATGGCGGCTCATTCTCTTCACCGGCACTCTGAAAGCCTGGTGAACACTTTGGAGCGCATCGCGGTCCGCGTGGTTCAGGAAATAATGAAGCACCAATATTCTCCGTCAGGCCCGGTCCTAGGGACTCACCAGGGAGAACTACCGTTCCAGACCAGGCCGCCGCTACCGTTCGCGCTTGCAGCTCCAGAGCCACGGGGTTCACCGGCGTTCGTCGTCTGCAAAATCGGAGGCGATCCTGCTGATTACCAGTTCATGCTGGAACCACCTAAGGAAATCCCGCATGGATACACGTGCATGTATGTGCCAGATTGCAATAATTTGGCGCGCACGAACCAGATTACAGCAGGAGGAATTTCTGGAGCCACAGGAGCAATTTCTGGAGTCACAGGAGGAATTACTTTAGGAGACGCCGATAAACAGGCGTGGCTGGCTAAGTATGCCACCGCAGCAGATCAGCAAAGTTCAGCCCCCTGCAGCTCCTACAGTGGACCAGATCAGTGCAGTTTTGAGAGACCAGTTCGGCATGGTACCAAAGAGGAGGGCAATTGGCTATTCTAAGCCGTACCCCAATGAGTATGATCTTATACCACTGCCGCCCAAGTATCGGCTCCCTGAGTTCTCAAAGTTCAGTGGTTCAGAAGGCTCTAGCTCAATTGAACATGTGAGCCGATATTTGGCACAGTTGGGCATGATCTCAGCATCAGACCAGCTACGCGTGAGATTTTTCACGCAGTCTCTCACAGGATCGGCTTTTGGGTGGTACACCTCGCTGCCACCAGACTCAATCCGGACGTGGAAGCAGATGGAAGAGCAGTTCCACATGCAATATCACTCAGACGCTTCCGAGGCTGGCATTGCCGATTTGGCACAAGTGCGACAAAGGCGTGGAGAGACAGTGTCAGAATACATTCAGCGCTTCAGAACTGTGAGGAACCGATGCTATTCGGCTCGTTTGAATGAGAAAGAAGCCGTTGATCTGGCAGTGGTAGGTCTTGCGTCGCCGATCAAGGACATAGCTTCTCAGGCAGAGTATACTTCTCAGGCGCATATGGTTCAGAAACTGTCATTATATGAACAGCGTCATCCAGAATTGTACCAGGACAAGTTCAAACGCCCGGTAAGCCTGATCGAGGTAGAAGAAGATGAAGATTCGGCAGGAGATCAGGAAGTGGCCGTGGCTGAATGGGCTCGGGGGGCAAACCCTGTGTCCTGCAAGTGGGTTAAACCACAAGGTCCTGCAAAAGGGTTTGACTTCGACGTGAGCAAAGATGAGCAGATTTTCGATCTTTTGCTTAAAGAGAAGCAGCTGAAGTTACCCGAAGGCCATAGAGTCCCTACGGCGCAAGAGATGAACGGAAGGCCATACTGCAAGTGGCATCATTCGTTCACACATACCACCAGCGACTGCAAAGTGTTGCGTCAGCAGATCCAAATAGCGATAGAACAAGGCCGTCTGATTTTCAGCCAGTATGCCATGAAAGTCGACACGCAACCGTTCCCTGCTGTCAACATGGTGGAGTATAGTTACCCCACGAGGCGTCAGCCAGATTTCTCATTTGGTATCAACATGGCAGGGCCTGTATACCACCCTGGCAAGGACAAAGAAGAGAGCAGTCGTTCTCATGGCAAGGACAAGGAGGAGGCCGGTTCACGCGATCGGCCCCGATATGGTGACAAACGGTACGTGACCGAGGATCAAGTGAGAAGCGTGCGGTACCAACGACCACTCTCCGAGCACCTTCTTAACAAATATGAGCATCAGCATGACCAACGCCGGCGGTATGATACAGCCGATGACATAGCTCATCGGCCTAACGTAAATGACATAAAGTATCGTCGGTATGATAGAGACGACGAAGGATATGAGCGCCGTGCCAAGGGAAGGTCAAGGGAGCAAGAAGACATGGACCGTCACTAGAACTGCCCTTTCTTTAAACATTGCTAGGACTCAGGAATGAGCCGATTGCCTACAATCGAAAGCTGTCCAGAATGTAGGTCAAAGAAGAAGGACGCGGCAGATGTGTCAGTGTTCAAACGTCTAGGACATCTCCCGTATCGGAACAAACAAGCTGAGTCCTCTCGAGAGGAAGATCTCGAGGAGTTCGAAGATGAAGAAGAAGAAGAAGAAGATAGATACCACCGGCCAAGGTGGTGTCCTGACGGACTCAGTCACTCTTAGAAACGCAGGGTTCAGCGGCTACGTAGCTTGGAGGAAGCCGAGAGGATATACCTGCACACGTTGAGGAAGGCACGGCCCGATCTGGCCGAGAAAATTCAGCAAACTCTGGACGAGGAGGGCCGCCCACAGAAGCAAGAATGGCGCCCTAAACCGAAAAAAGCCGATGATAAGACATCGGCTGGCGCCAACATGGTGTTCATACTTCCGTCGGAGTTTTGCGCTCCAAGATCAGAAGAGGCATCTGTGGCACAACTTGACTGCGGCCCACGGCCAGTTGTCTTTGAAAAGCCGCGAGAAAGAAGCTACAGACATTTGAAGGCCTTGTACGTGAAAGGATATATCAACGGGCAGCCCACCAACAAGATGCTGGTTGACACGGGAGCGGCAGTCAATATAATGCCGTACTCCATGCTACGTCGCCTGGGACGCTCTAGCGCGGATCTGATCAAAACCAACGTCACATTGAGCGACTTCAACGGCCAAGCATCAGAAGCGCAAGGTGTTCTAAGCGTGGATCTAACAGTAGGCCGAAAAACCATCCCTACGTCGTTCTTCATCGTCGGTAGCAAGAGCACCTATGCTGTCCTGCTAGGGAGAGATTGGATTCACGCCAATTGCTGCATTCCATCCACAATGCACGAATGCTTGATACAGTGGGATGGAGATGAAGTGGAGGTCGTCCATGCAGATGACACAGCCGAAATCTCAACGGCTGGCATGAACATTTGGGACGCGGTGGACCAAGAGCCACTCTCTGGAGTCAGTTTGAACGGCTGCGAGCGCATCGAGGTGACAAAAAACAGGGTGAGGCTGGTCTTATCCACCGGCCTGACAGTATAGTAAGAGCAAAGTCTATGGACTCACGTGACAAGGCCGATCCTTGTGATCGGCCCCAAAAGATAAGAAGGGATGATCTCGACTCAAGTATGTCACGTAGATATAGTAGAGCACGAACAAGTTGTAAACCTTCATTGAGCAGTGCAATCAAAATGGGGGCCGATTCTAGCAATCGGCCCATATTATCTTCATCATACGTTCTGCCTGTTTTCAGTATTGATCTAGCAGGCGACGGAAAACTAGGATATGGGTTTACATCGGCTGATGAGCTAGAAGAGGTTGACATTGGTCCTGGGGATAAGCCACGACCAACTTTTATCAGCAAAAAGTTAGATCCGCACTTAAGGAGCATGATGATAGCTCTGTTGAAAGAATACCCAGATTGCTTTGCATGGGATTACACAGAGATGCCTGGGTTAGACAGGAGCATAGTTGAGCATCGGCTCCCTCTCAAGAAAGGATTTCGGCCGTTCCAGCAACGAGCACATCAGATGAAGGCCGAAATTCTCGAAGAAGTCAAGAAAGAGATCAAGAAAATGTTGACCGCCGGGTTCATCAGGCCATGCAGGTATGCTGAATGGATTTCCAATATCGTGCCTGTAGAGAAAAAGGACGGCCGATGGCGTGTCGCCCTAGATTTTCGAGATCTCAACAGAGCTACTCCAAAGGATGAATACCCAATGCCTGTGGCAGAGGCATTGATAAATGCAGCTGCTGGTCATAAAGTGTTAAGCTTCATGGATGGCAATGCAGGCTACAACCAGATTTTCATGGCTCCAGAAGATATACATAAGACTGCATTTAGAGTACCAGGATCAGTGGGCTTGTTTGAATATGTGGTCATGACTTTTGGATTGAAGAATGCCGGCGCAACGTACCAAAGAGCCATGAATTACATATTTCATGATCTGATCGGCAAGTTGGTGGAGATCTACATCGACGGCGTGGTGGTCAAGTCTGTCTCAGTAGAAGGACACTTGGAAGATTTGCGACACATCCTGGACCGAACTAGGAAATTCGGACTAAGAATGAATCCAAAGAAGTGTGCCTTTGGGGTGACGGCCGGTCAATTTTTGGGCTTCTTGGTCCATGAACGCGGAATTGAGATCGGCCTAAAAAGTCAGGAGGCAGTGCGCACCATGAAGCCACCTACCACGAAAAAGGAACTGCAGTGTCTCATCGGCAAAATCAATTTCGTCAGAAGATTCATCTCCAACCTATCAGGGCGGATCGAGCCGTTCATGGGATTGGTAAAAATCAAAGCCGATGAGGAATTTCACTGGGGGGCAGAGCAACAGCAAGCGTTCGACGAGATTAAATATTATCTAACGAAGCCACCTGTGTTGGTTCCGCCCCAGCAGGACAGACCATTCTTTATCTATCTGTCAGTAGCCGACACTTCCATCGCCTCGGTAGTGGTACAAGTCTACGATGGTCTGGAGAAAGTCGCGTTCTACCTCAGCAGAAGGATGTTGGATGCAGAAACCAGGTACCCTGAGATCGAGAAGTTGTGCCTCTGCCTGTTCTTTACCTGCACCAAGCTTTGTCACGTTTTGCTGAACGCGGAAATTATCATCATATGCAAATCAGACGTCATCAACCACATGTTGTCGGCCCCTGTGTTGAAAGGCCGACTCGTCAAATGGATGTTTGCGTTGTCAGAATACGATCTCCGGTATCAGCATGCAAAGGCAGTCAAGGGACAAGCATTGGCCGATCTGATTGCTGAACGAATCAACACTGACATAGCAGCACTATCTGTACGTGCATGGGCCATGTTCTTCGATGGATCGGCTTGTAGTGATGGTTGTGGCATCGGCATTCTACTCGTATCGCCTCGGGGGGCAACATACTCATTCTCAATTAGGTTATCCACCCCTTGTACCAATAATGTCGCTGAGTATGAGGCAATACGCAAGGGAATGGAGTTGGTCTTGGAAGCCGGGGCAGAAGCGGTGGAACTCTTTGGAGATTCAAAGTTGGTGATTTCCCAGCTCACAGAGGAATACAAGTGTGAAAGTGAGTCACTCTTTCCATTATGGGTGCAATGCCGTGAGCTGATGGCACAATTTAGGTACATAAACTTTAATTGGATCCCAAGGTCACAAAATACCGAGGCCAACAACCTCGCACAGGTAGCATCAGGCTACAAGGACGTAACAGATGAAGACGATGTTCAAGTGCAGTTCCTGGAACGGGATGATTGGAGAGCCGATATCTTCAATTACTTGAGAGATTCGGCTCGGGGGGCACCTAAACGGATAAGGTACAAGGCCATGAAATATGTCCTTATAGGAGATGACATGTTCTACAGGACTTTGGAGGGATTACTTCTCAAATGCCTGGGACCAGCCGAGTCGAATCGGCTCTTACACGAGGTACATGAAGGCGCCTGTGGAACTCACCAATCGGCTCATAAGATGAAGTGGCTGATCATGCGATCAGGGTTTTACTGGCCCACCATGCTTGAGGACTGCTTCAGGTACTATAAAGGATGCCAAGCGTGTCAGATGTTTGGGAAGATGCAGATGGTGCCCGCATCAGCAATGAACCCCATCATCAAGCCTTGGCCATTTAGAGGTTGGGGCATGGATATGATCGGCAAAATCCATCCTGCATCGAGCAAAGGCCACGAGTGGATTTTGGCCATTACAGATTACTTCACTAAATGGGTGGAGGCCGTCCCTATGAAGAAGGTAAAATCGGAAGATGTTATCAATTTTGTGAAAGAACATGTCATTCATAGATTCGGGATTCCCCAGACTATTACGACCGATGGAGGTTCGGTCTTTATTTCTAAAGAGTTCAGAAAGTTCTGTGACGACATGGGAATTAAGTTGATCCGATCGTCTCCATACTATGCTCAAGCAAATGGGCAAGCTGAAGCGTCCAACCAGAGCCTCATCTAGTTGATTAAGAGAAAAATTGACGAGCACCCTAGACGTTGGCATGAAGTGTTGTCAGAAGCTCTGTGGGCTTATCGTATGTCATGTCATGGGGCTATAAAAACCTCGCCATACCAGCTGGTCTATGGACAAGAAGCTGTATTGCCTTGGGAAATTACGGCTGGATCGAGACGTGTTACGTTTCAGAATGATCTAACATCTGAAGAATATGTGGCCCTGGTGAGTGATACTATTGAGGATCTAACGGAACTCAGACTTTGGTCATTGGAGAAGATTAAAGAAAACAAAGCCAAGGTGGCCCGCGCATACAATAAGAAGGTGAGACCAAAGGAATTTCAGGTTGGTGATCTAGTATGGGAAGCTGTGTTGCCATTAGGAACTAAGGATAAAGCATATGGTAAATGGTCTCCTAATTGGCACGGTCCATACAGAGTTGACCAGGTTTTGAAGGGTAATGCATACATGCTCGAGCAGCTGGACGGGGTTAAATTCCCAGTAGCTGTCAATGGACAACATCTCAAGAAATATTTCCCAAGCATGTGGGATGATGGACAGTGAAGTATGGGGGCCGATGCATAAAATCGGCCAGTAAATTTTTTTTACATACATGTTACAGCCGATGCACGGACATCGACTTCAGACTAAAAAGCCGATGCGCAGCCATCGACTCTAGAGGAGCAAGCTCAAATAAGCGGTTAACAGATTATTTTCAGGACAGAGGCCGTGGCGTTGGGATGATTCTCCTATTGGATTCACTGAGGGGTTGAACATATGCAGTTGAAATATAAGGATTGCATGAACGCGAATTGCCTAAGTCTAATTTGGGGGATCTGAGTCTATTCTCTCAGACAAAGGTTGCAGATTATCGTGAGAATTGGCAACTGAATCGACAAGTGGGCCTGAATCGCGTTTTATGGGAAAAGCCGATGCGCTGCCATCGGCTCTTTGCACATTGACTTACTTTGGCAATCGGCGAAATTAATGTGAAAGCAAAATCGATATAAGAACATTTTCTTCATTAATAAAGGGATTTCTTACAGAGGAAGGGGTTTTTTTGGGCCGATGGCTAGTACAGAGCAAGGGGATGAAGAGGCGAACTGTTCGGCGCGGTTAAATAAAGGGGATATAGGGGAGATTTAATGCCACGGCAGTTTCCGAGGAAGTGGTGCCAAAAAACTGTCAAATCGTGCAGAGAAGTTGAGAGGGCAAGGCATCATGATGAAGGATACTGCAATGGTTCTGCTCTGCCACGACATGACCCTACGAAGAAAAACAGAGTGGTTTTGAAATTATCATTACCAAAACCAGGGGGCATGTGTTATCACCAGATTTTAACCAAATCAGAGGTGGGCCGTGATTGAGATGGGCTTAGAGAATATGTATGGAAAATATGCATGAAACGGCCTTGTACGAGAGTTTGGGCTAAATTGCCCGTGTATCTGTAAATTATAGTAGGTTACGTGTCGGTTAGGATTAAGAGACAGAGTTTAGCTCGTGCACGGTTGGGATTGTTCCCAAGTTAGAGAGTCTACGGACTATAAATATGTATCTAGGGTTATTGAGAAAAAAGGATGATCACGTTCACAACAAATCAATCTAGGCGCATCGCCACCCCTTGTTTCGAGGGTTTCTCCCGGGTAAGCAACATACTGCCTAGATCGCATTGTGCGATCTAGGCAGTATCAGTTTATCCGTTCTTGGTGTTGCTCGTGCTGAAGCCTTTTTGATGGCGAGCAACACCCTTATCTCAGGTGTTTTGGGGTTAACGTCGATGCTTTCACGATGTACTTGTTTAGCTACGCTACTCCTCAATATCTGGCTGCCCCTACACCTATCCTAGGTGTAAGGGCAGCATCTTGCTTGTTCTTTAGCTAGTAGATCTAATCCGTTATGGTTGTTCCTTGTTCTTCAAGGATTGATTTGATATCCGCATGGTTAGGCCTTATAAACGGGTTGAACGATCCGGTAGTGCGTAAGGTGTGGTTTATGAAGTCCTAGAGGGATTGTTCCGGGGATCAACTTCATTTTGGTTTTTAGGCCTCTTTAGGGCTAGTTTTTCCATCATCTTACGCATCTGCTAGGCTCAACTACGCGTAGGATGTTCCGGTTATGCGGTGAAAACCCTAGACTATCGTAGATTAGTTTAGCTTGATTTTGATTAAGCAGGATCCCCATGTTAATGTAAAATCCAACGTGTTCCATGGGGCAATCGGCTCTTAGAGCCGATCCACAGAGTAACCTAAGAGCCGATCGGGGCTCGTATTTAATGTTTACGTGTTTGCCATGCAGGAAACTAAGTCGAAGCAATCCATCACCTTCCTGACCAGGTATAGGTCAGGTGGCACGCCCTTGCACCAGCATCGGACGTGCGTACCAGGAGCATTGCGGGCCGTCGCCCGAGGGACCAGGGCCAACCGCAGTCCTGGGAGCCTCCCGGCTCTATGGTGTTACCCGTCGCTGCTCACCGGTGGGTTTTGGACGGCCTCTCTAAAAAAATCAAAGATTCAAATTGTCAACACTCGGATTTTTAAGTCCGGATGCCTATTATGTCATACATCGCAATCCCAGGAAATTGTTGTTGCGAGGCATAATAGTTAAGTATCACAGTCATCATTCATTACAAATCATAATGTCTTACAACTTGGAATCACATGATCCATATTACATGAATAGTTGATCTAATGATCAACGAACAAACACAAGTTCATAGCGGAAGCGTAAGATACAAGGACTCTCTAGTCCACAGGCCAACGCTTGGCGTTAGAAGCTCCTAGTTGTGGTAGACGTCATGCTGGTCGTCCTCCTCGTACTGCTGCTCGGCTTCATATTCTGGCCATTTGAATAGCCAGGGACAAAGCCGTGAGTACTTTCAAGTACTCGCAAACTAATATTAATGTAAGTACTAACATTGCTATAGTGAGTGTTCTAAGCTCTAAGGTTATTTGCATAAAGCCAATTTTAGTTTAGAAACACTTTGGTAAACCACTCTTCCTATGCTAACTAACTCAAGTGGGAACATTAGTGTCATTCCCACAACTCTGTTGTGATTCTAATTCAAAGTCACCGTTCCCAAAAATCAAAATTCATAAGTCACGAAGATAAAATTCTGATGACGGAAACAGTATGGCCTTTCCAATTGTCCATATCCGCGGACGTGGCTATTCGAATAGGTTTACACTCTGCAGAGGTTGCACACTTGTGCCACAACATTTGATTACATCCGTCAGGGATAAACCCCGAATAATCATAACTCAGTACGCGGATCATCAACCGTTAACCTTTCACTTACACACCCTAGTATAGGCACCTCTCCCCATGAGCTTGGCCTCCCGGTGAAAACCAACTGTTAACCCGGGAACTGCACAGGGCTTGGCCGTACAATTCACCTCAATTCACATCATTTGTCAACCACGGAGGCAGCCTCAAGCATAACCCCTATGACGTGTGTTCAGAGGGAACCCATACTGAGACACATAAATTTCCAGCTAAGCCTTACCCATAATCAGGTATTGTGGGGGTACTCAAAAATTGGAATGGTATCGCATCCAACTCAATCATCAGTTTTAGTCATTTCACCAAGTCAAATTCATGTCATATTCACCTTCAAAATCTTTCAATGGAAATGACTCATCATTCCAAGGTTTTCAACATCATCATTTCATAAACACATGTTCCCATCTAGAGTAGTCATTTTTTTTAATTTAGCACTAGCATCTAGGTATGAGGGGTGCTAAGTACTTTGCTTTGCTTCTAGGCTAACTTTGATACTCTTGTACTAATCCAATACTAACCAAGTAAATCATAAATCAAAAAGGTACTTTGATAAAACAAAGGTAAATAAAGCTTGGAAAGTAAAAACTGGGAAGTAGAATCATAAGCATAAAGTAAATTGGGGTAATGCTTTGCTCATGGTGAGCTTTGCACTTTGCAAGAGTATTATCTTGCCTTGGTTGGGGAATTGGTCAAAGTGGTCTTCTTCTCCTTGGAAGTAGACCTCCTCCTTCTCTTGATACTCCTCGGTACTAGCGTCTAAAATACGAATACGGGGTACACAATCATCATACCAAACTAATTTACTAAACTAGGCACACTCATGATCTACACACCTTAAACTAGCATCATTCATTACTATTAAGTTGGTGGATGTGTTCTTCTTAATATTTAAGAAAAATAATTTCCTCTCATACTAACTTAGGTGTTATTTTCAATTACTTAGAGAAATAATTTCCTCTCATTATCTTCTTAAGATTTAATTTCTCCCATGAATAATATGTGACCTAGGTTGACTAAGTCAACCTCTTCACACTTATCATTTAAGAAAATGATTTAAATGAGGTGAGCACCTCATACCACTTAATCCTAGCATGATAGAGATTTAATATCACCAACAATCCATATGAGATCTAAATGACTAGAGTCTCTACCTCATATTGAAATGGTGGTGACAAGATTTAAATGAGAGAAACACTCCCATATGATTTCTTAATAGTTTTGGACAATATCATTGACTAGAAATAGCCATAAAGTCATTTAATTCAATTAGGCCATGATCATTCAAGGTAAGCATGGCATATTTTTGTAGAAACAATTATTATAAGTGAAATGTGAATTATAGGAGTTGGAAATAATCGAAAAGCATTTATGGTTGATTTTTAAGAATTATTCTAAGGCAGAAAAGTCCGTGCCTTGTTTATTTTCTCACTTTAATTCAACAATAGATCTAGGGTTCAATCTAGTGGCATTGTGTAGATAATTTCATAAGGTTTCCAAATATATAAAATTTGCAAAATTTGGCCTAGTAGATTTGTCTCTATTGAATTTCAAAGTTTACATCAGATTGTATCATTTCTCTATTTTTCAAATTGGATTTGAATTCGTGGGCTGGCGGGAAAGTTAAACGGGCTAAGCAGTGCGGAGAAGAAATGGGCCGGCCCAGCTTCGCAGCGGGCTAGCTGACAAGGTGGGGGCCACCTGTCTGTGAGGTTTTAGCAGCGAAACGGTACAGGCTATTCCCAACCGTGCGATTAGAAGGAGGATCAACGGCCATGGAGCATCGTCGTCGACGACGAGAGATGAACTCACTGGCGACGGCGGCAGGGGGTCGGCGAGCTCGTCGGAGCTCCGGCGGTCGTCGGAGATGTGCGCAGGGACCGTGTCGTCGACGAGGAGGCGCCTGGAAGCAGTGGCGTCGCCTGAGGTGGTCTCCTTCGCCGGCTTGCTCCGTGTACTGGCGGCGGCGGCGAGCTTGCAATTCCGACGATGGAGTGGCTAATCGATTCAATTGAGGTGGCGAGGAGTGCTGTGGGGATGAGAGAAAGAAGTTGGCGTGCTCAAATCAGTGGGAGAGGCCCTCCTTTTATAGGAGCGGGAGGTGGCCGTAGGGCGGAGCGGCAGTCGTTGTCGTCGTCGCCGTTCCGACGTTGTGAAGAGGCAAGGGATGGGCGCTCTCGGTTGATGCTGCACTGGTGATGACGAATCGTTTGATCGTGGCACGGCAGAGGCTCAGTGGCGATGGGAAGCTTGACGGGAAGGGGCGGGCCAGAGCTGCGTCGCGTCGACGATGACGAGGGTCATGGCGATGCAGCGGTCAAACGGGCGTGTCCACGAGGGAGCTGGTGTCTTGGCGCGTCCACTGGCGAGAGATGGTGAGCGGAGGTGATGCAGGGGCTCCAGGCGGCCGTCTCTCTGGCGCGTCCAGAGTGGATGCCATGCGCGCTCTGGCGCGGCATGGGCATGTTCTGGGCACCACTGGGCGCGCGTGTGCTGGCGCGTGCAGGCTCGGTCTTGGTCAAGGGAGTGCACGAGCGTGTCCAGGGAGGTGAGAGGAAGGGGATTGACACGGTGGTGCGGTCTAGAGATGGCCAGAGGTGAGGGTGGCATGATGGTGGCATGCCATGCCAAGGCATGGCATGGTTTTGATGATGTGATCAAACAATGGCCAGTGCAAGTGGATGAACTGAGGTGGTGAGGTGAGAGGAGGGTCCAGGGTTGCTGTAGTGGCTCAGGGTGGACTTGGTCCTCACCAAAATTCGGTATGGGCATCAATTCTGTCCCTGCCCACCAAGTGTTTGTAAAAATGGCCGAAAGAAAGTTACTTTGGAATTTTGAGATGATTTTTGGTGGAGTGTAAACATATAATAAGAGAAGTAGAATTGAGGTGGTGGTGGTCAAAATGGTGTAGGTTTGCAAAATCATATATGTCATATGATCTTGGTTTTGTTTCAATGTCTCATCTTGGCTTGATTATGATTTGAAATCTAGGCAGAGTTTGAGGTGAGTGTCTTGAGCAAAGTTGTTGTCCTTGATGAGATCTTGGAAGAAGTGCAACGAGTTGGCCAAGTGTCACTAGTGGAGAAGAGGCCTTTGGTCCCAAGTAAATGACCCACTGCTGAACCAAACCGGGTCCAATGCCCCCATTGGACCCGGTTCGTTCATGCCCAGGACGACCCCACCCGCTGGCGCCTGTCCTGTAGCGGCCTTTGGACCCGGTTTGTCATACAAACCGGGTCCAAAGGGTCCACCCGCAGGGCGCGCCAGGCCGTGTCAGCCTAGGGAACCCTTTAGTCCCGGTTTGTATGACAAACCGGGTCCAAAGGCCCCCCTCTGGCTATATAACCTTGCCCCTGCCCAAGTGTGAGCCACACTTAGCCATTTTTTCACTATCTTCACAAGAGGGTGTATTGCTCTCCTCTCTTCTTCACATGCACAAGAGGTGTTTGATGAAATGCTTAAGAGGATTTGCCACTTGAGTTTACACAAATCAAGCCACACTTAACTTGCTTTTTTCTTCTTCATCGAGGTTAACAACTTTATCCTTTTCATCTGCAATTGATAAAATGCATGTGTATATATACATCGTGATGTTCTGTAATGGTTTTGATCAGCTTAATTATATCATGCAGATGAATCGGCAATGGATGTACATTGACCGACGGTTTGACGAGTTCACTACGGGCCTGGATAATTTTATGGCCGTGGCGGAGGCAAACAAACATGGTGGCTTCATGTATTGTCCATGTGTGGACTGCAAGAATACCGTAAATTACGCTCGCTCGAGTCTCATTCACAGCCACCTTCTGCGATCCGGTTTCATGCCCAGTTACTATTGTTGGACCAAGCACGGAGAAAGAGGGGTTATGATGGAAGACAATGACGAAGAGGAAGAGGATGATGATGGTTATCCCAATTTCCCTGAATACGATGATACTGCAGAAGGCAATGAAGACAATGAAGTAGAAGATCAAGAGGCACCAGATGAGCCTTTGATGATGATCTTGGCCGGGCCATTGCTGATGCAAGGAGAGAATGTGAAACTGAAAAGGAAAGGTTGGCCTTCGACAAGATGATAGAAGATCACAACAAATTGTTATACCCAACTTGCGAAGATGGCCATAAAAAGCTAGGCAGCACACTGGAATTGTTGCAATGGAAGGCAGAGAACGGTGTCACTGACTCAGGATTTGGAAAGTTATTGACAATAATTAAGAGGAAGCTTCCAAGGGGTAACGAATTGCCCGCCAGTACGTACGAAGCGAAGAAGATTGTCTGCCCTCTAGGATTAGATGTGCAAAAGATACATGCATGCATTAATGACTGCATCCTCTACCGCGATGAGTACGAGAATTTGGATGCATGTCCGGTGTGCACTGCATTGCGGTATAAGATCAGACGAGATGACCCTGGTGATGTTGAGGGCGAGCGCCCCAGAAGAGGGTTCTGCCAAGGTTATGTGGTATGCTCCTATAATACCACGGCTGAAACGCTTGTTCAGAAATAAAGAGCATGCTAGGTTGTTGCGATGGCACAAAGAAGACCGTAAGAAAGACGTGATGTTGAGGCACCGCTGATGGCTCCCAATGGAGAAAAATCGATAGAGAGTTCCCAAACTTTGCACAGGATGCAAGGAACTTACGGTTTGGTCTCAGTACAGATGGCATGAATCCTTTTGGAGAGCAGAGCTGCAACCATAGCACCTGGCCTGTGACTCTTTGTATATATAACCTTCCTCCTTGGTTGTGCATGAAGCGGAAGTTCATTATGATGCCAGTGCTCATACAAGGCCCGAAGCAACCCGGGAACGACATTGATGTGTACCTGAAGCCATTAGTCGAAGAACTTCTACAGCTGTGGTCCCTAGCAGGTGTACGTGTGTGGGACGAGCACAAGCAGGAGGAATTTGACCTAAGAGCGATGCTTTTCGTAACCATCAATGACTGGCCTGCTCTTGGTAACATTTCAGGACAGTCAAACAAGGGATACAATGCATGCACACACGGTTTACATGAGCTCGAAGGTGATTATTTGGAGAAAGGTCGAAAGGTCGTGTACAGGGCATCGTCGATTTCTTAGGCTTACCCATCCCGTAAGAAAGAAAGGCAAGCATTACAACGGTGAGGCTGATCACCGGAGGAAGCCTCCCCATCGTGATGGTGTTGATATATTTGGTATGGTCAAGGATCTAGATGTAATATTTGGAAAGGGTCCTAGCGGACGGTCTGCGTTCCGAATGACGATGCCGGACACGCGCCCATGTGGAAGAAGAAATCTATATTTTGGGATCTACCCTATTGGGAAGTCTTAGAGGTCCGCTCTTCAATCGATGTGATGCACGTGACGAAGAATCTTTGCGTGAACCTGCTAGGCTTTCTGGGTGTGTACGGGAAGACAAAAGATACACGAGAAGCACGGGAGGACCAGCAACGTTGGAAAGACCCCAAAAAGCTGCATGAGAGAGTTAAAGGACGTCATTTATCCAGCTACGCTCTTACAAAAGCAGAGAAGGAAATATTTTTTGAATGTCTTAGCAGTATCAAGGTCCCGTCTGGCTTCTCCTCCAATATAAAGGGAATAATAAATATGGAGAAGAAAACATTCCAGAACTTGAAGTCTCATGACTGTCACGTGATAATGACACAGTTGCTTCCGATTGCATTGAGGGGGCTTCTACCGGAAAATGTTCGATCGCCCATTGTGAAGCTATGTGCATTCCTCAATGCAATTTCTCGAAGGTAATAAAT
Source organism: Lolium perenne (assembly GCF_019359855.2). Taxonomy (NCBI): domain Eukaryota; kingdom Viridiplantae; phylum Streptophyta; class Magnoliopsida; order Poales; family Poaceae; genus Lolium; species Lolium perenne. Next base: position 77,704,880 of record NC_067245.2, on the reverse strand, counting down.
CCAGAAATTCTACCGAGGTTGCAGAATGATGTGGTCCAATGTCTCGTTAGTTTTGAGCTGGTGTTCCCACCATCCTTCTTCAATATTATGACACATCTCCTCGTTCACCTGGTCGATGAGATTTCCATTCTCGGTCTGTGTTTCTACACAATATGTTCCCCTTCGAGAGGTTCATGGGAGTCTTGAAGAAATATGTTCATAACCGTGCTAGGCCAGAAGGAAGCATCTCCAAGGGCTATGGAACAGAGGAGGTCATTGAATTCTGTGTTGACTTTATTCCTGACCTTAAGCCGATTGGTGTTCCTGAATCGCGGCATGAAGGGAGACTAAGTGGAAAAGGCACGCTAGGAAGGAAATCAATGATATGTAGGGACGGGATTTCTTTGACTCAAGCACACTACACAGTCCTACAAAGTTCCACCTTGGTGGCTCCGTATATCGGTGACCACAAGAACTTTCTACGCTCCCAGAACCCGGGGCAGTCGAACGATTGGATTAGACGTGAACACATGTCGACTTTCGGCGGTTGGTTGCAAAAACATCTCCTGAATAACAAACATATTGAAGATCAGTTGTACTTGCTGGCCCGGACACCATCTTCGATCGTAGTGACTTTCCAAGGGTACGAGATAAATGGGAATACATTTTACACGATCGCCCAAGATAAAAAGAGCACCAACCAAAACAGTGGTGTCCGCTTTGATGCAATAATGAATGAAGGCCCAAATGACACATATTATGGTTACATAGAGGATATATGGGAACTTGAGTATGGACCTTCTTTTAAGGTCCCTTTGTTTAGGTGCAAATGGGTCAACAAAACAGGAGGCGGGGTTCAGGTAGACAAGTTGTATGGAATGACAACAGTGGATCTCAACAATCTTGGGTATAGAGACGAACCATTCGTCCTAGCCAAGGATGTGGCCCAGGTTTTCTATGTGAAGGATATGTCTACCAAACCAAGAAAAAGGAAACATAAGGAAACAAATACATCAAACGATGAGCCAAAGCGCCACATAGTTCTTTACGGAAAAAGAAACATCGTGGGAGTGGAGGACAAGACAGACATGTCGAAGATTATAATCAGTTTGATGAAATTCCACCCTTAGAGTGAACATTGATCCAAGCATCAAGTTAAATGATGAAGATGCTCCATGGTTACGGCCGAAGAAGATTAATTAAATGATGAAGATGCTCCATCATCAAGTTAATTGAAGAATGTTCATGGCACAAATGAGTATCTCAACATGGCAATCAATTTCCCATTTATTTTTGTGTAATCATGTAACTGTATGTAAGATATTAAAAGTGGAGATGCGCCACGGGAGATTTCCCAACCCTTTCCCCAACACTGTTAGATGAGATGTAGTCGTTTAGGGGCTTGGCAAGGCGTATCGATGCTCCTTTTATAGGCACGGCACCTCTTCTACTTTGTCTTGTTCCTTTGACAGGGCGTCGTGCGCTACATGCTTTATCTCATCGAGCAGTGCGTCCACCCATGCGTTCTTATCCTGCCGACATCTTTAGTCCCGGTTGTACCCACCAGCCGGGACTAAAGGTTACCCACACGTCCTTATCCCACCGACAGTTTTGTTAGATGACACAAAAAAGGATCTTTAGTCCCGGTTGTACCCACCAGCCGGGACTAAAGGTTACCCACACGTCCTTATCCCACCGACAGTTTTTGGCGCCACTGCGTTCCCGCCTATTTTTCTTCCCGCGCTTTCCACTGCTTCCCGCCTCCGTCCTCCCGCCATTTTTTCACTATATATATGTTGGCTTGGCCTCCATTTACATATCACATCTAGACTCATATCTGCAAACCTCATCACCAGGTCACATGGCTTCCATCGTATCTCTAACCCTCCGGGAGGCGGAGGCGCTTTGCGCGTCGAACTACCCCTGCCCGCCGGGCTACCGCGTCCCTACCGGCTGGTTGCTGAGCGTCGGAGGGGTACCGGTCCCTCCTGTCCCTCTAGGTGTGGCGCGCGAGATGGCCATCACGAACCACTACTACTTCGAGCTCACGCCAGAGCAGCGGAGGAATCCCCAGTGGCATCCCGACTACAGCCCGACTTGGGAGAGCTTCTTCATCAATCGGCGTGAGAGGGCGCTCGCCAGGCACGAGGAGGGCGGCCCGCCTCCTTCGAACTTCAACGAGGCCGGCCGTCAGCTGTGGTGGCGCGACCGAACTCTCCAGGGCGTCATGGCCCACCGTGGCCCCCGCCTGCGCTACCCTCAGTCCCAGCCCACGCGTGCTCTCCCGCCGAGGTTTGACTACCGCGACCCCGATGCCAGCGACGATGATGACGGCGACTACGACGACTACAGTGACGAGTACAGTGGCGAGGAAGGGACACGTGTGGCGGTGGCGGTGGTGGGCAGTACACGGCGGTGGCCCGTACATGGCGGTGACGGTGCTGGCCAGGCGGTGGCGGTGGCGGTGGTGGGCAGTACACGGCGGTGCCGACGGTGGGCAGTACACGGCGGTGGCGGTGGTGGGCAGTACACGGCGGTGGCCCGTACATGGCGGTGGCGGCGGGGCGAGGCACGTGGAAGCAGCGGCGACACGTGGCACGGGGAAGGGACACGTGTGGCGGTGGCGGTGGTGGGCAGTACATGGCGGTGGCGGTGGTGGGCAGTACACGGCGGTGGCCCGTACATGGCGGTGACGGTGGTGGCCAGGCGGTGGCGGTGGCGACAGTGGCCACTACACGGCGGTGGCGGCGGTGGACACGTGTGGCAGTGCGGTGGCTTTTTTTCATTTGAAATAAGGCGGGAATGAAATTTTTTAAAAAAAGTGGCCTTTGGACCCGGTTTGTATTACAAACCGGGACTAAAGGCCTTTTTTGCGCGCGCAGCGAAAACGCAGCAAAAATGGCCTTTAGTCCTGGTTTGTATTACAAACCGGGTCCAAAGGGGGGCCTTTGGACCCGGTTTGTAACACGCACCGGGTCCAAAGGGGAGGGGTATAAAAGAAAACACTTCGTCTCCGCGGAGATCAATCCCGCGGAGACGAAGCCGCAGACGCGCAGACGAAGCCGCCAGGCTGCTGCTCCGCCGCGCGCCCACGCCGCCGCCCTCCCGCGCCCGCGCCGTCGCCGCCCTCCCGCGCCCACGCCGCCGCCGCGCCCACGCCGCCGCCGCCCTCCCGCGCCCACGCCGCCGCCGCCTCCCGCGCCCCGGCCTCGTCCGCGTCGCCCGCCGCCGCCCGTCGTCTTCCTCCGCGCCGCCGTCGCCGCCCGCGCCCGTCTCCTTCCTCTCCACCGCGCCGCCGTCGACGTCCTCGATCTCCGCCGGCGCCAAGCAAGGTGAGCGCCCCCGGCCACACCCTTTTTTTTAGTTTTTTTAGAAATTGTTAGATTTTTAGAAATTGTTAGATTATTGTTAGTATTAGGTGTGTTAGTAAAATTAGTTAATGTGTTAGGTGTTAGTAAAATTAGTGTGTTAGTAAAATTAGTTAATGTGTTAGGTGTTAGTAAAATTAGTTAGTGTGTTAGTAAAATTAGTGTTAGTAAAATTAGTTAGAGAAAAGTTAGAAAAATTAGTTAGTTAGTGTTAGTAAAATTAGTTAGAAAAAAGTTAGTAAAATTAGTTAGAAAAAAGTTAGAAAATTAAGTTACAAAATAGATTCATTTGTGTCGGCGCCGCCCCCCGCGCGCGCCGACAACTTAGACCGTGGCGGTGCCGAGTCCGTAGCGATGCCGCCGCGACATAGACTTAGGGTCGCGAAATAGAGAAAGAGCGAGCGAGGAGGAGCGCCGAGTCCGTGGCGGTGCCGGTACTGCCGGCGCCCCTGCCGACGCACCCATAACAGGGTCATTCAATTCCCGCTACCGCTCCCGCTGTCGTTCCCGACCCCCGATCCGGATCGATCGATCCGGGGTCGTGGAACGCGGCGTTAGTACAAAAGTAGTGAAGTTTTTTATTTAGCACAAGATCATGTTTTTTATTTATATTAGTACATATATGATTTGTTTTCGTAGCTACGATGCCGCGACAGCGACAGTGGCGGGCCGTGGTCTGACTCTCACCGAGGAGATGGAGCAGATGGGGGAGGTCCGAGACTGGGCTCCGCCGGGGTGGCACTGGGAGGTCTTAGCTTCCGGGTCGCGCACCTTGGTGCGGAATCCGGGTCCCGTTGTCGACCCGGATATTCTTTGGTGGAGGTCTTATGGGCCACGGTCGTTTCAGAGGGAGCCGGCCCCGCCGAGGAGGTAGCTCAGCGCATTGAAGCGGAGGACCAGCACGTTCGCCGTTACATGTACGCGTTAGACAACATGTATAGGACCGGATGGAGCGTTATGCGGGGATCTCATGTTAGCTATGCTCCCGTTGTTGTTCCGTGGCTTTGGGGGCACACCCAGCGCGGCTCAGGACCCGGTCGGCGCCCTCTAGGACCCGGTCTGCGCGGTTGAGTGGTTGTAGTAGTGATTGATATGTATTAGGGTTAAATAAACATGAACCCGATCTATGTATGCATGTAACTGCAGTATCTGCTTTCAGCACTATATTATCGATCCTTAGTTAAGAACTACACATATGTAACTCCATTTTCAGTTTTATGCATTATCCTTAATTTGATCATATGATGGTTCCTATGTATAGCTTGCAGGTCGTTGTAGAAAGCATGGAGAGAGATGAAATTCAAGAAAATTTCATGGAGGAACTCATAGCAAACGGTACTATGGATGATCGCGACGACGACGTTATTCCAGATGATGGCGGTGACGATGTCACCGCAACTTATTTGAATGACTCCGGTGAGGGAGCGGAGGATATTGAGGAAGAAGATCCTAGTGGCGCCGGTGAGGAACAAGATCATCATAATGGCTCCCGAACGGTAGTTATCACCGAGGTATATAAATTAATTAAGCCGCTGTTGATCGACTAGATGCATTAACTAATGAAATTGTACTGACTATGAACTATTTCTTTTTTAGCCCTCCGGATCGAGCACTTCTTCTGTAAAGTCGAGGAAGCGAGGCCCGGCCAAAAAGTTGGATGACGGTGTTAGGCACGACATCACCCACGTCGAGAAGGATGGTAAACCGATTGCTCCAGAGAAAGGTGCAAAGTCATTTATAGCTCAATGCGGAGTGCTTGTTAGGGACCACGTCCCGATCACCGTTCGAGAATGGCACAAGCCGAAGGGACTAGTGCTGTCTGCAGAGGAAGAAGCTCAAGGTCTTTATATCGATGATGTAGCCAAAAACAGCATTATGAACAAGCTCATGTCACATTTCAACATAGTACCCGAAGAGGGGGGTGACGCTGAGAAGGCCAAGATGGAGCAGGCCCTCCGCGAGTTTGGCAAGAAGAAGATGGCCGAACTATTCAAGAGCCACAAGAAAAGATTGCGCCGCCTTATCAAGTTAAAGAAGACTCCGGACAGTGAGAAGGTAAAAAATCACTGGGACGAATTCGTGAAGTACAGCACGGAGTCAGAAGAATTTAAGAGAAGGTCGGAAATAAATAAGGCAAATGCTGCGTTGAAGCTATATCACCAAATTCTGGGTCCAGGTGGATACAGGGCTAACCGTCCTAAGTGGCAGGCAGCTGAGGCGGAACTGACCAGTAAAGGGATCAGATTAGGGACACACGGTTGGATCGAACGGTGCAAGGAGTGGTTCTACGGGATTGGGGGAACGTTGGATCCAGAAACAGGGAAGTGCATCTATAAGAAAGCTCATCTGAAGGTTCCCATTGATGCCCTGGAAAAAGCACATAGGGACGTGGAGGCGGGGTTGTTCCAGCCCGAAAGAGAGAACGATGAGCTGACACGCGCCCTTGGGAACAAAGAACATGGCGGACGAACACGAGGCACAGCAGGCTCCGTTCCGTGGAAGTATGGCTTTCCTGCGGAAAGGAAGAGATTTCCTGATAAAAGCCATGAGAGGAGGAAGGCAAGGGAAACAGACCGCCTGGCTAACTTAGAGGAGGGTATGAGCACCATGCAAGCCCAATTAACCATGGTAACCCAAGTACTTACATCTCAGATGGCTCGGGGGCAGGCTGTAGATCCTGCACTGCTCAATGCCATCGCCCCGCTGCAATCTCAACCACACCGGAAAAGCAGCGTGGCTTCCTCTCAGCAGGTGGATAATGATGATCATGATGACCAGGTGGTCGAGCCTCCTCGCTACCCCCCCGTGGATGATCTCACTGAGAGCCGTCCTTGTGAGCTGCATGTTAAAGTTTTCAACCTATCCTTCAAGGCGGCGGTCGGCATCCTCTTACCTACAAGGTCTTACCATTGCCGTCCGGTCCAAGACGACTTTGCTGTTGTGATGGTGGATGAAGTGTTGAGAGAGTATGAGGGGTTGGTGCTTGAGCACCCCGGGGTGAAGATGGGGAAATCAAAGAACTGGGAGAAGCCCGTAGAACCACCGTGCAATGGCGGAAGGAGAACATTGTGTTTCCAGGTGAGAAGCCAACAAGCAGGCCACCTTCGCCTCCTCCGCCACCTATGCAGTCTCCTCCGCGTGATAATTCTCCTCTGCGCGATGATGATTCCCCTATCCATGACCAGTCTCCTCCGCGTGAAAATACTCCGCCGCCTCCTCCTCCTCGTCAGGAGACTCCGCCGCTTCCACCTAAGCAAAAGAGGAAGCGGTCCGCGGCACCTCCTACAGCTCAGAAGAGATCATCAACTCCAATGAGGGAACAGACTCCAGAGTTGTTGCCACATGAGCAGACTGAAGAGCAAAAGGCGTTTCTTGCAAGCTGGCCGAAGAAGATGTTTATTCCACCGCAGACAGTGAAGCACTTTGCCGAGACGAGAATGAAGAGACCTGAGCTGAGAGCTGATTATGACCGCTCTCTTGGACAGTCCTCTAGAGCGATGAAAGAAGCAAAAAAGTCGCCCAGCTTGGACAGCAGGACATTCAGGCCGCACCCCACTTCATCGTGGAGCCATATCATGATCCAGAGACGGCATCGATGATCGAACGGGCGGCTAGAGCTCAGGGAGCATCAGTTGAGTACGAAGATTACTATCCAACGGCTCAAGTGGTAAACAAGTATAGATACGGATCTGATCTCGTCAAACCTGGCGAGCTTGCGCGTCTAGGGACTCAGATGCGAAGGTTGCATGACTGGTACCTGAAAGCCTGTCGAAGATGTGAAACCTACATCACGGTGTATCTTAGAGATGAGCATTACTTCCGGGGGGAAGACGAGATAAACATTGAGTTAGAAGAACTGTTTCAGTTATTCAATCAAGACGCCCTCGACAAAGCTGTCATCGATTTGCTACTGCACTCGTAAGTGATTTATTTGTGTAATTAAGTTTGTAGCTCATTCATTTGCACTAACAATTATCCTCATTATATTCTTTGTGTACGCTATACATTTAATTATGCAGAATGAAGAAGCTGGAATACAAAAGAGGCAAGCTCCTACCGCTGGGGTTCATAGACCCAAACACAGTTCATGAAGTTACGGTTCGAGACTTCGCCAAGGACACAGAGGACAACATCGTAATGTTTTTAGAGAAGCAAGCAGACAAAGAGGATATATTCTTTCCCTACAACTTCAAGTGAGTGTTATATATAACATACATTATGCTTGTGCACCTTCCACTTTATTCTCGTAATCATTGAGCTATGCTTGTGCGCTTTCCATTTTATTCTCCTAATCATTGATCTTCACCTTGGAGTCGTAAACGTCATGGACTCGAAACGTAAAGAATATGCGGAATGGGTGGACATGGCTGCCATCCTCCGCAGGTAGTTTCAATCAATTTCGTATTGGCATCTTCATCTGCTCTAATTCGAAGATATCATCAACTAATCAATTACTCATTTACTCATTATTTTTTGCCGGGCAGGGCTTGGAAACGGTTCATCAATACTGTTCCGGGTGAATGGAAACCGGAGCTTACATTTAGAGATTACCTGTAAGTAGTACTATATATATAGCTATGTCCGTGAAACTTTATATATGATATTTACTTTCAATACGATGCTTGATTATTAGTTTGATCGAACTATTTTTTCGTAAAGTGTATGAGGCAGGAAAAAGGGAATAACTTATGTGGATACTACGTCCGCACCTTCATGCGTGACATGTCCTGTCCCAAGGGTGGGGATGCCCAAATACACCACACTCGTGTACGATAACAAATTTTCACAATTAATCTTAATTAGTACCATCTATTGTATTGAGTTCCATTCATATATTGATCTCCTTTTTTAAATATAGATGACACGCCTGCGGGACACTCTCATAACAGCGGATCAAATAAAAGCAATTCAAGAGGAAATCGCGGGATTCTTTATTACCGAGGTCCTTACCCCAGGTGGAGAGCACTATCGGAAGATCGTGACGGCGGAGGATATTCGTTCAGGAAAAGTTGTATTGTAAATATGCATGCATTACGTGTACTGTGTTGACTATGTCATGTACTGTTGACGATGTCTATATATATTCATGACGATTTTTTGTGGTTTCTTGAATGATATATATGCATTGCTGAAACTCTGCCGCGGCAGAGAAACGCTCGCTTTCTGCCGCGGCAGAGAAACGCTGGTACAGCCTAAATCTGTGCCGCGGCAGAGAAATAGCAATTCTCTGCCGCGGCAGAGAAACATAGGCCCGGTTCGTACCACGAACCGGGACCAAAGCCCTTCCAGCGCGAGCTCCCTGGTCGCACCACGTGTTGAGGCCTTTAGGCCCGGTTTATCTTTGAACCGGGACTAAAGGGTACCCCCTTTAGTCCCGCCTAGTTGGTCCCGGTTCAGGAACCGGGTCTAAAGGCCCAAATGGACCGGGCCTATTGCCCCGTTTTCCACTAGTGTGTAGAAAGAGAAATTTGAAAACCAGGGGCTCAAAGTGGGTACCATGCTGAAATTGTCACATATGACCATAATCATATGTGAGCTCAATTTTGATTCAAAATTGATTTGAATTGAGTTTGATTGTTTCCAAAAGTGTTAATAAGTGTTTAGTAATCATTTACAACTAATGTTGCAAACAAAAATGGTCTAGATTAAAGTTTTGTAAAAATGGCATAGGCCATATGTGTGTGTGGAATTGATTTTTAAATTTTCTTTTCCAATTTATTTTTCTTTGTACTTGGATGATCATGAGATCATGGTTAGGGTTTTAGAGTAAGTGAGAACACATAAGCAAGTATCATGGCAAAAACACACTCAAATAATTAATAAGGTGAGCTATATGCATAGTCCTATATGATGAGAAAAAGTTTTTGTTGGCTCTGATTTTTGGACTTCTTGAATTCTCTCTCTTGTTCCTTTTATTGAAACTTGGGATGTTACACAAATCTAAGACCCATGCGAGATCTAAAAAAAAGACACACCGATCTAGACGTGGGAGAGGTGTTGAATATAATTGCCTAGTCTCTTTCATCCGATTGGTCTTTTAATTGAGCTGGCTAGAGCATGCAATGCCAGAATAGATACACCCATATGCAGATAAAATTGCGACACTTATTTTGGACGGAGGGAGTACAGAACCGAAGAAAAACATGAAACTCCTGTAGGCTTCTAAATGGTTTGCATCCGTATGAATATGATGATGCTGAAACTTTGCTGCTACTCCTACTGTGTGGGCATGCTGAACTACCTTAGGAATCATCTCATCTTGACTAAGATTCAGTCGATGATAAATTCCAAGCGCCTCAAGATTCTAAAGAACTTTAAACCCTGTTCAAAGGTTATTTTCAAGCCGATGGAGCACGTGGTTTCACAAGTGGAAGTGGCATTGTACCATGACGAGATGCAAAGATCTATTCAAATACTTGCACGCTAAGATTGTGCTGCTACACCAACTTAGCTTGCTATGTCGAGTCAGCAGTTTATAACATTTTATATGGGTATCAACCAAAAGCGGTAGGCCGATCTAGCATGAAGAACAAGCAAGTGCGAGGGGGTAGGGAGGCCTCTGGGGCTATCCACGATCCCATATGGCGCGCGGGGTGGACAAGCAAAGCGATGTACTGCCTCTTCTCTATGTACTGTTGTGCTCGTACAGATTGTACTTCACGTCGGTGAGGGAAAGAAAAATGCGGGCCAAACTTTTGTTATCACTTGCCACTCGCCAGGCTCTCTTCCTCCCCAAACCCGGCCTCTCCTTTCCCGTCCCGCTCTTCCTTCCGCCGGCGGCGGCAACAGAGGTACTTGTGGCGAGCAGGCAGCCGCCTCGTTTCCTCGAGGCGCCTGTCGGCCATCTCTGGGAGCAAGGGTGTCTAGCATCTACATCTGGACAGACGGGCAGCAAGCTCCCACCTTGGGGCGGACGGGCGGAGAGATGGGGCGGGAACCTGGAGCCATGGATGACGGCAGTCTTGTCGAGGCTGACGCATCGGGAGGTCGGCTACAGGTAACCAACTAGCTGCATCCTGTCCCTCTCTCGCTCTCTCTCTCTGCTCTGCCCTTTCTCGCTTGTAGAAGCCGGCCATTTTTTTTTGCAAGAGAAATTAACCATGGAGAATTTGGTGACTGCTAGGACGTACAGCACCAAGCGGCAGCAATTTGGTTTGGGATTTTGGGAAAGGAAGTGCTCTGCACCTTGGTGAATTAACGGCACGAGAGCTCGTACTGCTCATAACATACAGGTTAGCCTACTGACTTATTTTCTTAATAAGATCTCTAAGAATTTTGTCTGAACAAATAGAAGCATATACTGTATTAGACTTGCTTTTTTACTCTCTCAAATTTCTCGTGAATAAAAGATTTGGCTTACAAATTATCGTATGTATCTATTTTATTCTCTAATATCAGCAAATGACAATATGACATAGTAATTTATAAACCACCAATCTTACAGTTAGATTGTTCTATGAAAAGGGCATTCTTGGTCCTGCTTTTGTATGCGGTCCGGTTGGCTGGAAAAACACAACAGGCTGTTAGCATAATGACCGTTCCAGGTCCTTTTTACCAGCTTGTGCATTAGTTCATTCATGTTTGTTATCTTCAAAAATAAATTAACTCGGGTTTCTGCAGTTTGGCTTGGATGGAGCCATGCTTCTGAGAACCCAGAACTTCCAGATGTGTTGAATGAACATGATTTTTTTTTCTTCGGCCACAATCAGCCACGATGGTCTCACACTCTCACTAAGCCATACGACTGATTCTTCTATTATTGTGCAAGGAGCGGGAGTACCAACTCTTCCATGGAATGGATCACATGTATACATTCTCCTATTTTTGTATAGTTTTTCTTTGGTTTCCTTTTCCTTGCTTAAAGTTAAATCCCGAACCAACTTATAGCTCAATTTCTTATTATCTTTCTGAATTCATTATAAGTTTCACAGATTCTCCAAATGGACGTGCAAGGCAACCGAGATGAGAAGAGACCTGCTGATTTGCGCTTGCGGGAGCATGTCTGTGGCTTGACTATGATGTCTGCATTATGGGGATTTCCGGGTTTCCTCTTCATGTGTTATTCAAAAGTTGAGTTGAGTGCAGTGTACCATTGAATTGCTGCTATGTGTTTACCAGTATAATGTTGTAGTAGCTAAATGAATTTTACTTGGTGCGATGTGTTTACCAACTCATGGTATGCTCGGTATTTACAGGGACTTCATGGTAGATTTGGTCAAAAGACAAGCAAGGCAATTGAGCTGCGGAGAGACCTGCTGATTTGGACTTGGCGGGATCGTGTCTCGGATGGCTTGACTATGATCTCCGTGTTATAGGGATATCTGAATTTCCGATTCATGTCTTATTCAAAGTCTAGCTGACCAAAGTCTACCATTGTACTGGTTCGTACGTGTTTACCAAATCTGCAGTGTTAGAAATAAGCACTCCGGCTCCGGCACGACACCAAGCAATCACGTGTACGAGAAGAATTGCTAGGATACGTATTTGTATAGGAGTGGATCTAGTCACGACTCGTACTGCTAGTTCGAGTAGGATAGCAAGTCCTGGCATATATAAGTGCGTGTATACCTAGCTTTGTAAACTACACCGTGAGTTGAAGCAATAGAAACTACAGGTGCGACACGCACCTGTTGCAATCCAATCGATTCTCCGTACGTACGAATATAGCTAGCTAACAATTCAGATCGATCGCTAGTTTGTTGCTTTGTACGTGTGCAGGTCAGCAGGGGATTTGCTGGTACGTACGTCGTCTCGCCGGAAGTCTTCATCGTCGATCGTCGTCGGACCATACTCGACGGCGTAGTGGGGCTGGGCCAACAATTGGTATCAGAGCCTCGTGGAGGATCTTCTAGTAACGGGAGGTCATGACGAAGGAGATGGGCGAGTTTTCCGGCGTCGCGGCGCCGGTGTCGACGCAGTACCCGCAGTACATCCGCGACAACTACACGGTATGGGCGACCACGATGATGTGGGCGCTCGAGTCCAACGAAATCTGGGAGGCTGTTGATCCAGGCGGCGACGAGTTCAAGAAGGGCGCGTCGAAGTATCGCAAGGACCGACACGCACTCACGGCCATCTGCTCGGTGATGCCGATGGACGTGAAGCAGCACCTGATCTCGAAGAAATCTGCAAAGGAGGCGTGGGAGACGATCAAGACGCTAAATCTTGGTCACGAGCGCGTCCGCGAGGCGGCCCTACAATCCTTGCAGAAGAAGTACGAGAATCTGGAGATGGGAGAAGATGAGACGGTGGACGCCTTCGCTTCGAGGGTCGCTACATTGGTCAATGGGATTCGCGCGCTCGACGAGAAGCTCGAGGAGATCTCGATCGTAAGGCGTTTCCTTCGCGCGGCGCCGCCGCGTTACTTGTCCGTTGTTTCGGCGATCGAGCAGTGCGTTGATCTCAAGACTCTCACGATGGATGATCTAGTTGGACGGTTCAAGGCTCATGATGAGCGGATGAAGATCACCTACGGTGATGCGGTACCGGAAGAGCACGTTATGCTTACCCGTGCCCAGTGGCAGGCGGTGGTCGCCAAAGAGAAGGGCGATAAGGCATATGACAGAAGAAGTGATGAAGAAGCTTCTCGCCCAACGAAAAAGTACATCGCAGGGGAGAACGAGGACGATGCTCCGCCGAGGAGGAAGTTTGACATCAAGAAAGTAAGATGCCATAACTGCGGCGAGCTCGGTCACTTCAAGGTAGATTGCCGGAAACCACCGAAGCCGAAGGAAAGGGATCTCATCGCCCAGGAAGGAGATGATGGACCGATGATGCTGATGCTCGAAGTATGCGAGCAGAAGGACGAGGAGGAGCTACCTCCTCCATCACCGGCTACGGAGATTGTGATGTATCACGGTCTACCATGTGTGGATCACGTGGACAAGCTATGCGACGAAGGTGTCGTCGAGAAGCTACGGAGTGCCCCGTACCCACGTGAAACCACGGATCAGGCAAGTCAAGCTTTGGAGCTTGCTCATGGCGATATATGCGGTCCAATTTCACCCGCAACCCCGTCCGGCAATGAGTACTTCATGCTTGTGGTAGATGATCACAGCCAATACATGTGGATTGTGTTGCTGAAAAGTAAGGATCAAGGTCTACAAGCATTCGAGAAGATCAAGGAAGCTGGAGAGGTCAAGGCGAGGGCGAAGAAGTCCCTACGCATAGATCGGGGTGGTGAATTGAAGCATAAAGTGGTGGCCATGGCACGGAGCATGATGGAGAGCAAAGGCTTGCCAGGAAAGTTCTGGGGTGAGGCAGTCAACACGGCTGTCTACTTGCTGAACAGGGCGCCAACTAGGAGTATGGTTGGGACTCCGTACGAAGCATGGTATGGACGAAAGCCCTCGGTTGATCATCTTCGCACTTTCGGGTGTGTGGCGCATGTCAAGACGGTGTCCGGCCATAAAAGAAGCTTGGTGGATCGGAGTACTCCAATGATCATGACTGGTTATGAAGAAGGCTCAAAAGCGTACCGTTTGAGCAATCCCTCGACCAACAAGGTGATTGTCGCGTGTGACGTAGTCTTCGAGGAAGACTTATCATGGATTTGGAACTCCACGGAACCGGAAGAGATTTTCACTGTTGAACACAGTGATTGTAGGCATGCAGATGATCAAGTTTGGCCAGACACAAGCGTTGGTGCAGCAGCACGCTCGCTAGTGTCTCGCGCTCGACCTGGAGATGAGCCGAGCGAATCCAGCGGTGAAGTTCCAGGCGCTACACCTGGAGGTGTCTCTCCGCGTGGGAGCCCCAGAGCGAGCAGCAGCTCGCGCGCTTGGGCAGACAATCTAGGCAGCAGTGCGCCAGGAGGCTCAGCAGTGGAGCTCCACGGGAGCTCAGTTCGGACCACTCCTAGCGAGGCTAGCAGGCCGGCAGGAGGTGCATACGGGAGCCCACCAAGCAGGCGTGGAAGCTCACAAGCATGGTGTCCACGTTGGGAACCAGGAGGCTTATTTCTTGGTGTGCACTTGCCCAGCCAAGTAAAAGGGCCTCGTGGAGGTTCCACGTACGAACTAGAGAAAGGTTCAGGGGAGCACATCCCAGATTCTGCGACAGACGATAGGGATTCGTCAGGAGGTCTAGGAAGTAAAGAAGGGCTCACTAGCCCAGAAACAAGGCCGGATGAGGGCAGCCGTGTTGCTGTTTTGACCGGGCCAGAAGAAAAGAGGAGCCTAGCTCAGGTTGCACCAGACGGGATGGAAGTTAACATCCTAGCAAGAAATAAGCAGCCACATTATGCATGTCTCCAGCTAATTGATCTAGCTACATGTGAGTTGCCTCGTACGTGGGTACATGATGGCCAAAAGAATCGGCTTGAGTTGCACCCATCAGGCAAGGAGCTAGCTAGCGTTGCTAGTAGCTGCAGCATGCAAGTTCGTGTGAATCTTGGCGAGAAAGAACTTCGGCGAGATCACATTGGCGAGTCGCGAGAGAGCGACGTGGGTCATCAACCAACAAATGAAGGACCCTCAATTGAAGAAACAAGTGCGACGTCGGGCGCAGAAGAGTACGTCGTCATGCCTTCTCCGACTGCACTGGAGACAAGACGACTACGACCGACGCGAGCACGCATGCGACGCGTGTTGGACTACTATCCGAAAAAGATATTTCGGGTGGTTAATAATCCGGAGAAGATGAAGCACAAAGTACAGTGTTTGTTCATCAAGAAACCGGTGAAGACTGAAGACGCGGACAAGGAGGACTGTCGGCGTGAAGCTCAGGAGAAGCCGGCGAAGGTAAGGTCGGTGACATGGGTGCCACGAGGAGCGGCGAAAGCAATGCCGAGGAAGACGCCTGCGGGAAGCAGCTGGCGCATTTGGGACCCAGGTCGAAATGAAGTGCACGTCGTGCTTAGGGGGTGATTGTTAGAAATAAGCACTCCGGCTCCGGCACGACACCAAGCAATCACGTGTACGAGAAGAATTGCTAGGATACGTATTTGTATAGGAGTGGATCTAGTCACGACTCGTACTGCTAGTTCGAGTAGGATAGCAAGTCCTGGCATATATAAGTGCGTGTATACCTAGCTTTGTAAACTACACCGTGAGTTGAAGCAATAGAAACTACAGGTGCGACACGCACCTGTTGCAATCCAATCGATTCTCCGTACGTACGAATATAGCTAGCTAACAATTCAGATCGATCGCTAGTTTGTTGCTTTGTACGTGTGCAGGTCAGCAGGGGATTTGCTGGTACGTACGTCGTCTCGCCGGAAGTCTTCATCGTCGATCGTCGTCGGACCATACTCGATGGCGTAGTGGGGCTGGGCCAACATGCAGTAGGTAAATGAGTTTTACTTGGCATACAAATTTCATCCTATAAGGGCCCATATTGCGTGTCAGTCAATTGCTTCAGCCTTTTTGTTTTGAGAAGTGCATCTGCTGAAAACATATGTTGCTTTATCCTTCCAATTGCTCCTATTCAGATCTTCATATCCCTTTTATACTAATTTTCAGATCATTAAATGATAGTAAGCACTCATCTTAGTCCATTAGTGAAACGAAGTCATTTATTAGCGTGAGACATGCATACACACACTACTTTCTCTTGTACAGGGTTGTAGCATATAATGTGCATACATAAAAAAATCTGGTTTGCATGTATTATTTGACCCCAGTTACCAATTTAATATATCCAAACCAGATTTTTTCTAAAGGCACATGATGTGCTAGAAGCCTAGAACCTTACATTTATAAGGAAACTTCAAAACTTAACAGATCATCTTTTTGGCACTTAGACATATCAGTTGTATTTAAAGAATAAGATAAGGTTTTTCTCTTCAAAGATCATGATTCCAACTCCTGTGCTTTCACTCTTTTACATATATTTACAAGTTGTGATTTTGTTCTTTCGCAGTTTCTGCACTACATGTGTACTGCTAGGCACTTGACCATGTTGCTAGATGCTGAAGTGTACTTTTACTGTCATCTTTGAATGTGGTTAATGTTCTCATTTTGTTGCCTTCTTGAAGGTATACCTAGAAGAACCTTGTCTTAGGGTAGTTGTCCTTTTATTTTGGAATTCTAATCTGTATAGATTTTGTATATACGTATATAATTGAATACCTTATATCAAATCCAGAAGTTCTATGGCTGGAATCGAAATGAGGACTTGTGGCTCATTTGTGATTGGTCCTTCCTTATATTATTGTTATCACCAGAATTTGACCGAGTCAGAAGTGGGCCGCGATCAGGATGGGCTTGGAAGATTACACGTGGAAGATCTCTGAAGCGGCCTTGCACGAAGAGTTTGGGCTAGATTGCCCGTGTATCTTTAATTATAGTAGATTGCATCGTAGATTAAAAGTTAGAGTTCGTCTCGTGCACGGTGGGGATTATTCCCACGTTAGAAAGTCCCCTGGACTATAAATATGTATCTAGGGTTTATGGAATAAACAACAACCAACGTTCAACCAACAAATCAATCTCGGCGCATCGCCAACTCCTTCGTCTCGAGGGTTTCTACCGGTAAGCAACATGCTGCCTAGATCGCATCTTGCGATCTAGGCAGCACAAACTTTATGTTGTTCATGCGTTGCTCGTACTGAAGCCTTTTTGATGGCGAGCAACGTAGTTATCATAGATGTGTTAGGGTTAGCATAGTTCTTCGTATAACATGCTATCGTAGTGCAACCCTTGCATGTCTAGCCGCCCTTACACCTATCTTAGGTGTAGGGGCGGCACCCCGCTTGATCATTATTTAGTAGATCCGATCCGTTACGGTTGCTCCTTGTTCTTCAAGGATTAGTTTAATATCTGCAATAGTTAGGCCTTACAAAGGGTTGGAGGATCCAGCGGCACGTAGGGTGTCGTTTGCTAGTCCTAGACAGGATGTTCCGGGGATCAACCTCGTGTTGGTTTTTAGGCCTTGTCTAGGATCGGCTTACGATCACCGTGCGTGGCCGCGAGGCCCAATCGTGAGTAGGATGATCCGATTATGCGGTGAAAACCCTAAATCGTCGTAGATCGCATTAGCTTTATCTTGATCAAGCAGGACCACCATATATTCGTGCACCTCGTACGAATCATGGGTGGATCGGCTCCTTGAGCCGATTCACAGGATAACATGAGAGCCGATCGAGGCTCGTATTTAATGTTTACGTGTATGCCATGCAGGAAACTAAGCGAGGCATCTCCATCACCTTCCTGACCAGGTATAGGTCAGGTGGCACGCCCTTGCATCAGCATCGGACGTGTGTACCAGAGGCTTTGCGGGCCATCGCTCGGAGGGACCAGGGCCAGCCGCAGCCCTAGGTTGTTACCGGCTCTACTGTGTTGCCCGTCGCTGCCCGCCGGTGGGTTTTGACCGCAACACATTCTGGCACGCCCGGTGGGACAAGCTTCGACATCAACCACCTCGCCATCTACATCTGAGATGGCGGACGACACTCCTGTCACATACGAGCGTCGACCGCAAAAGGGGAGTATGACGCCCCAAACGAAGGAAAGCCGGTGATGAGACATCGGCCGGCACGACGAGGTGTAAACCTCTTTTGAGCAGTGCAGTCGAAATAGGGGCCAATTCAGCAGCCGCCCCGTATTATCCGTGCCATACGTTTTCGCCGACATTCAGCATCAATCTAGCGGGTGACGAAAGACTGGAGTATGGGTTTACATCGGTTTGCGAGGACAAGGAAATCAGCATTGGTCCATGACTGCAGAGCCGATGTTCAGGCATAATCCTACCGACAACCGCAGAGCCGATATCCGCAGTTACCTGACAGAATCGGCTCGGGGGGGCACATGAGCAGGCAGACAGACACATAGGGGCAATGAAATATTAGGAGCCGGTGGAAAATCGGCCAGTAAAAAAAGAATGTAGCAAGTACAGCCGGAGCACTCGAGTTCAGCGAAACATTTGTCCCTACTGGAGAAACGCGCCAAGGGCATGAAGGGCGTCAACACGGATGCGATCTACCTCAGCGATCTCAGCTTCGCCGTCCTCGTCTTTACCCGTCACCAGCTGGCTGCTCAGGGTACGAATTTCAGCCAGATCGGTCTTCAGATCGGCTGTGAGGCCTTTTGCTTCGTCTTGAGAACGGGCAATAAGGGCTTCCTTGTCTTGGATGAGTTGCTTGGTCACCCTTACCCTCTCTTCAAGGCTCTCCAGCTCCTTGCGCAGGGTCTCGAGTTCGGCGCGATTGGCAGAAGTGTCCGTCTTGGCGTCCAGAGCAGCCTTCTTCTCGTTGAGCCGTCGACACTTTTCGGCAATATCGGCTCTCAGTGGAAGCTGGGTGTGGCGAAGAGCAATCCTTTGTCGAGCCGATTGCACCCTTGACTTAAAGACCGACAGGGTAACAATGGGCCATAGCTTCACTTGCAGTGTCATAGGGAGATGGGGCTGGATATCCTCGAGGATGCCTTTGACTTCCTCGGAATTTTCAATCAAGGTCTCAGTTGAGGAAGAAAGCAAGTCTTTGAGACGCTGGAGTGGACCATGGACCGTACTAGGACTCGGCTCTCCACTTGCTTTGGAAGAAGTTGGTTCGATGGATTCTGGATCGAACGTCAGCAAGCTCGAGAGATCACAACCCTGATAGGGCAAACAAAGTGAGTTTAGCATGCAATGAAGAAATTGATGGAGCCAAGGAGGAGGGGCATACCTCTCCCAAGGTAGGAGGAACAGCCGGTGTAGTGACGATCGGCTTTTCTGTGGACTTGGATAGGTCAGCCACTTGGGCAGCCGCGATCGTCGAGGTGGCTAGGTCCAGGGTGGCGGACGGCATCGGTACCTCCTCAACGTCTCCGCTAGGAGTTTCTTCGGTCTGCAGGAGGAAGTGATTAGCCGATCCAAATGACAACGGGTTAGCATGAAGTGTGACCAGGGAGATAATTACATTTGAGACCTCCTGGCTTGATGGAGAGGCTCGTGGGTTCTTACGAGCCCTTTTGACGCAGCGGCGCTTCGTGTGTGACCCCGATCTGGTCGGGGCTTGGGGAGCAGGAGGTTCAGGGATCGACCTTTTCTTAGAAGCCGGCGCTGGTGAAGCCGTCTGGCTCTGGGTGGTGGACCTCTCGGAATTGCCCGAGCTCGAGTCCCCCTGACTGGATTCTTCGGCCCCGCTGGAGGTTTCTTCGGTGGAAGTCTGTAGGAAAGAATACGAGCGTATTGTAAAAGATTTGGAAAGTGGATAAATGTGGACAGGGTCTGAATCAACTTACACGCAAGCTTTCTTGTGCAGGAGCTTTACGCTTCAGGGTTTTCCTGGCAGCCACCTTCCTCACTGCCATCCTCGCCTGAGTCGAGGCTCGGGGGGCAACTGGCCCCGAAGATGGTTTACTCTTGGGAGCCGATTTCGGTGAAATCGGCTGACTCTGCATTATGACTTTCTTCAGGGGTGGCGAGCTCTGGCAGAAGAGAACCACTGGTGCCGGAGGAAGGAATACGAAAGGGGAACCGTCGGCTTGTGTGGGAGCCGGACCATCTTGTTGCTGCCAGGAGATGGAGTCAGGTCACAAACAATCACCATAATGCTGTTACAAGAAATGTTTAAGTGATGTTACCTGGTCTGCAGGGATGTCGTACTCGGCATCAAGTTCTCTCAGCAGCGGTCCTAGAGCCCTCCTGAAAACGTGGGTCTTCCACATGGACCACCAAGTTTCGAAACCGTCGGTAGTGAAGGAGAAACGGAGGTCGCGGGGAATTGGAATGGCCAAAGCGTCAAAGAAGGTATAACACCTTTGGGCAGTAAGGATGTCAGGCAGTTCAGCTCTACTTGCTGTCAGGTGATGCAAGAAGAAGTGTGGAGGCACCTGTCCGAGACCAAGCTGCCGGGCTGCCACTACCGGTTGATAACACTCATAACCGGGCTTGATGATCCGGTTCGAGGTACTCATGCCAACAGGGAGGAAGCAAGGACGAATCATGATGGAGTACAAATGCTGGGTGCTGGCGTCATCGGCAAAGTCATCCAATCGGAAAGAGACTGGGTTTTCAAAATTTGCCGATTCAGTATAAGGGTGGAACAGGGGGTTGTCCAAACCTTGGAAGAAAATCTTAAACCACCCTGCTACTTCCTTGGGGATCAGTCTGCTGCCTGGGAGACCATACAGGGCTTGGCCATAGCTGGTGCATCGAATTTCCTTTCCATTAACATCTGGAAAGGTGCAGGTGGTCAGCGGTGGGAAGTCTGGGATTTGGTTCTGGAAGTATAGTTGGGCCCACAACTGAATAAACCACCAGGGGCCGCCAGTTTTAACTGTCTTTTGAGAGAATAGTTTGACAGACATCAGTTGAAGGGATCGATAGACCTCTCCAAGAAACAGTTTGCCTAGGCCGAGTTGGGTGCCTTTAGCAAGTTCATAGGCCAGGGAGAGGTAATTCTTGGTAGGGGCAAGTGATGGGCCACAGAATATGAAGTGCTCCAGCCAGAAGTTCAGGAAGGCTGTGTGTTCCCTCTCTGTCACGGGGCCTTTGTTTTTCATGTAACGATTGAGATAGGCGCCCCTGCTGGTACACTCTTTTTTAGAGGAAAGAGTGAAAGGGACTTTTGGCAGTTTGAATGCAGAAGGGCTGGGGGATGCAATGTCTAGGCCTGTGATCATGGCCACATCCAGCAGAGTCGGTGTCATAGGGCCATGGCCAAACATGAAGCAGTTCAGTGCATCAGACCAGAAGTAGCCGATGGTTTTCAGGATGTTCTCATTCTTCTCAAGAGGAGACAATGATAATGACAAGGCATCGGCTATCCCTATGGTTTCCCAAGTGGCATAATGGGTTTTGGATACTCTATTGTACCATGCCACCCAACCCTCAGGAGGATTAGGCCAGGCTCGTAAGTAGTCGGCCCAGGAAGTCAGATCTAGGTTCTGACTCACAAAGGGGATTCTGTTAGCTTCGCACGAAATTAACAGGGCGGGACTCTCGGAAGAACGAGGACCGAGGCACATCGAATTTGCGAGAGAAGGATGTGGCAGAAGAATGTCTGAAACCTAAATTGGTAGCGGAACGAAACATTAATCCAGGTGTTTGCCATTAATCCCATGTCAAGTCGAATGGCGAAAGGAGGTTGAGGATTACCTTCAGACCAGAAGCCGTGGCATCGGTGTTGGATGATTCCGCCATGGGATGCGTTGAAGGAGTTGGGGGCGGCGCGGTAGAGATCTGTGATGTAGTCGGTCTTGAGTTGGAACTGCTCAGGCGGCGATTTGGGGATCTGAGTTTGCTTTCTCAGATGGAGGTTGCAAGTTACCGTTTGGAGGGGCGGCTAGGTCGACCTTACTCGTGTTTTTATGATAGAGACCGGTGCGATGCCATCGGCTCTTTTCGGAGATTATTTGACTTTGACGATCGGCGAAAAGTTGACTGGAAATATTTCTTCATTAACAAAGGAGGGTTTTTACAATGAAGAGCCGATTGCTCAAGGAAAGAGGAACAAAAGAAGAGCCGATTGCTCACGTACTACTGATCCTATGTCACTAATCCTCGCTGCCCTTGTCGTCGGCGTCGTAGCTGCCGCCGGCGCTACTTCCGGAGAGCTCCTCGTCACCGCTGCCCCAACTTTCGACAGGAGCTTCTTCCTTTTCGTCGTCATCATCATCTTCACTGACCGCCCAAGCACGGAGGCGCTTCGTCGGCGGGTACCCAGCGGAGGAAGAGGAATCGTCTTCTGCCTCTTCTTCTTCTACCTCCTCGTCCTCCTCTTCCTCCCCATTATCGGAGGAAGTGGAGTTCCTCCATGAGTGGAGGTCATCCTCGCTTTCACTCTTCAGTTCCCCTTCCATGAGGAACTGGAGGTTGCCTTCCTCATCAGTCAGGGACATGTCGCCATCTGACAGGAAGTCAAAGTCCCACTCGGACTCCGACATCGGCTCGCTCGAGGAAGAAGACTGGAAAGAGAGGCCAGAGGGGATGGATGAAGAAGAAGACATTGCTACAGGGGAAGGGGGTTTTTTGGTGCCGATAGCTAGACCCAAGGAGGGGGATGAAAAGCGAGTCAGTCGGCACAGTTAAATAAGGAGGAGCCTGATGGGGATTTAATGCCTTTGCAGTTTCCAAGGGAGTAGTGCTGAAGCTATCAAATTTTTCAGAAAAATTGAGAGGACAGGGCATTATGATGAAGAATGCTGCGACGGTTCTGCTCTGCTACAACATGGCCTGACGAAGAAAAACAGAGTGATTTTGGAATTATCAATTCCAAAACCAGGGGGGCATGTGTTATCACCAGAATTTGACCGAGTCAGAAGTGGGCCGCGATCAGGATGGGCTTGGAAGATTACACGTGGAAGATCTCTGAAGCGGCCTTGCACGAAGAGTTTGGGCTAGATTGCCCGTGTATCTTTAATTATAGTAGATTGCATCGTAGATTAAAAGTTAGAGTTCGTCTCGTGCACGGTGGGGATTATTCCCACGTTAGAAAGTCCCCTGGACTATAAATATGTATCTAGGGTTTATGGAATAAACAACAACCAACGTTCAACCAACAAATCAATCTCGGCGCATCGCCAACTCCTTCGTCTCGAGGGTTTCTACCGGTAAGCAACATGCTGCCTAGATCGCATCTTGCGATCTAGGCAGCACAAGCTTTATGTTGTTCATGCGTTGCTCGTACTGAAGCCTTTTTGATGGCGAGCAACGTAGTTATCATAGATGTGTTAGGGTTAGCATAGTTCTTCGTATAACATGCTATCGTAGTGCAACCCTTGCATGTCTAGCCGCCCTTACACCTATCTTAGGTGTAGGGGCGGCACCCCGCTTGATCATTATTTAGTAGATCCGATCCGTTACGGTTGCTCCTTGTTCTTCAAGGATTAGTTTAATATCTGCAATAGTTAGGCCTTACAAAGGGTTTGAGGATCCAGCGGCACGTAGGGTGTCGTTTGCTAGTCCTAGACAGGATGTTCCGGGGATCAACCTCGTGTTGGTTTTTAGGCCTTGTCTAGGATCGGCTTACGATCACCGTGCGTGGCCGCGAGGCCCAATCGTGAGTAGGATGATCCGATTATGCGGTGAAAACCCTAAATCGTCGTAGATCGCATTAGCTTTATCTTGATCAAGCCGGACCACCATATATTCGTGCACCTCGTACGAATCATGGGTGGATCGGCTCCTTGAGCCGATTCACAGGATAACCTGAGAGCCGATCGAGGCTCGTATTTAATGTTTACGTGTATGCCATGCAGGAAACTAAGCGAGGCATCTCCATCACCTTCCTGACCAGGTATAGGTCAGGTGGCACGCCCTTGCATCAGCATCGGATGTGTGTACCAGAGGCTTTGCGGGCCGTCGCTCGGAGGGACCAGGGCCAGCCGCAGCCCTAGGTTGTTACCGGCTCTACTGTGTTGCCCGTCGCTGCCCGCCGGTGGGTTTTGACCGCAACAATTATACATCGTATCAAATTGAGATCATTCTTTGGACCGTGCATGACACAATTTTTGTTATCATGTGTTGTGATTGGGACACAAAAGACCAGTGAGGAGGCGCCCCAGGGGGCGCCCCAACCACTAGTAGGATAATAAAGGTTGCCTACATTGGACACATGACCGAAGGCAAAGCGGAGCCAGACATTATAGTGTTGATCTAAAAAAAAGTACCAGAACAGGTAATTTTGATGCGTACGAGTCTAGTCGGTGGTGGCTTGATGTCGGCTTTATATATGGCTGAAAATGCATGCGGGTTAAGGCATCTCCAACGCTACGATCCAAATGGACGTGGACTGTCTGTTTTGGGCCGTTGGTGGCCGCGCGGGTACGCGGACAGCGCCCCGCGTCCGTGTGTCCGTTTGGATCGCATGCTGCGCCCAACGCAGCGGCCACCCATTTGCCCATTTGGTCTATTTCTTTGGGAAATAGGTCATTTCGCCACACATACTTATAAATAATATTTAAAAAATATAGAATAATATCAAATAAAATGTAGCATGGTCAAGAAACAAAATGTGTCATAGTTTGAACAAATATAAAAATTACAAATTGAGATTGTCAACTCAATTTATGCGCTCTAGGATCTCCTTCTGCCTATTCTCGAACCAAGCCTTTTTCACCTCGTTCATGGCGGTCAAGTTGGCATTCATGATCATGTGGTCCTCGGCTTGCCATTTTAGTTCAACTTCGTTCTCGTTCAACTCCACCTCTTTGACCCTCGCCGATGCAATGAGCTCCAATTTTTTCTCTTTGAGCTCAATTTCCCTAGCTTTCGTCTTGGCCTTCACCTCTTCAATCTCAAGCTTCCTCTTTTAGACATCAAAGTAGGTCTTCATGTCCTCTTCCTTCTCCCGACGCCTCCTCTCACCCCTCTTGTTCGTGGACACCTCTTTGTCAGCATACATCTCCTTTAAAGTGCCGACCAAATTCATGGCCGAAGCTTCACGCTTCAAGTCGGCCTTGGTTGCCTTGTGACCTCGTGGACGGCTTGCACGAGAAGGGGAGCTACCGCAAGGCTGGCCACCATAAAGGTCAATGACCATGGCATCTTTGGCAGTCTTGTTGCCAGTCAAGGTCGCCATGTACACCTCGTACCCCTCCTGGAACTTGGGGGTGCCCTTGAGTTCCTTCCAACAATGAGGGAAGCCAAAGGTTTTTCCTTCTTTCACATTTTTGAAGAAATCAAAAGCCTGCCACTGATGGTGCTCCAGGTACGGGGCCAGACAATCTTGGTGGTGGTTATGGAAGCGGTTGGGAAACCCCAAGAGGAAGGTGTGATGAGAACAACATTAAGTTTTCCCCCAGTAAGAAACCAAGGTTTAATCGACCAGTAGGAGAAAGGAGTGACTTCTGAAGGTGTTGCTGGCTGACTATTGACAGGACGCACTACCGGCGTCATCAACAACGTGGAACCTACACACCACACAATCGCAATACTTTGCCCCAACTCACAGCGAGGTTGTCAATCTCACTGGTTTTGCTGATAACAAAGAGTTAACCGTATGGTGTGAAAGGAGATGTTTGCAGAGAATGAAAAGAAAACAGTGCTTGCAGAAAGTAAACAGAACATGATGATTGTATCAGTGTAAAGGCAATAGGACCGGGGTCCACAGTTTGCTAGTGGTGTCTCTCCATAAAGATAATAGCATGTTGGGTGAACAAATTACAGCTGGGCAATTGACAGAATAAAGCTCATACATAGCAAGACGACTTCTATGGGATTCGTTTGGGCATTACAACATAATACATAGACCGTAATCCAACTGCGTCTATGACTAATAATCCACCTTCCGGTTAGCGTCCGCACCCATTTCAGTATTAAGTTGCAAGCAACGGATAATCGCATTAAGCAATATGTGTAAAGTAAACAATAGAATTACCCTCGGATAAAACATTGTTGTTTTCTCCCTAGTAGCAACAACACATCTACAATCTTAGAAGTTATTGTCACTCTCCCAGATTACTAGAGGCATGAACCCACTATCGAGTATAAATACTCCCTCTTGGAGTCACAAGCATCTACTTGGCCAGACCATCTACTAGCAACGGAGAGCATGAAAGATCACAAATAACATATGACATCAATCTCAACCATAGTATTCAATATTCATCGGATCCCAGCAAACACAACATGTAGCATTACATAAAGATGATCTTCATCATGATAGGCAGCTCACAAGATCTAAACATGAGGCAGAAATTGGACAAGACAACCATCTAGCTACTGCGATAGATCCATAGTCCAGGGATGAACTACTCACGCATCACATTGGAGGCAGGCATGGCGATGTAGATGCCTACGGCGATGTTCTCCCCTCCGGAAGGGTGCCGGGAAGAGCTTCAGAACCCTCCTGAGATGGATTCTGTGATAGTGGGCGTGACGGAACTTTTCGTGGATGGAGGCTCGGGTATTCAGGTTTTTCCCGAGAAGATGTATAAATAGGCGGAGGAGATAGGTCGGTGGGGTGCCGGGGTGGCCCAGACCACCCCTAGGCGCGGGCCAGGCCAGGTCGCGCCTAGGTGTGGTCTGGCCACCCTGCTGCACCTCTTCGACCCCCCTTCGAATTTCGTCTTCATTATGGTAAATATTGACTTCGGCTTTTGTTTCGTCCAATTTCGAGAATATTTCCTGTACAGATTTTGTGAGACCAAAAATAGCAGAAAACAGGGAACTGGCACTGTGGCATCTTGTCAATAGGTTAGTGCCGGAAAATGTATAAAAGTGTAACGAAGTGCAAGTAAAACATAGTAGAATTGGTGTAAAACAAGCATGGAGCATCAAAAATTATAGATAAGTTTGCGACGTATCAAGCATCCCCAAGCTTAACTCCTGCTCGTCGCCGAGTAGGTAAGTGATAAAAAAATTCTTGAGGTGACATGCAACTATCACAATCTTGATCAAGCTTTTGTAAAGCATTGTAAGCTGGAATCAAAGTACTATAAACGTAGGCATGAAAGATATAATTCTAACAATAGAACTTAGCAACTATGTTATAACATGAGAAGTAACTCAAACAAAAAGATCATGAATAATTATGCAATGAAAGCAACTGTTTGTTTATGAGCATAGAGAAAACATAGCAAAGTGGTATTCATCTTGTCCTTATGGAATAGCAAAACATAAATGCTAGGACACCTTTAAAGTTCAGAGGGTGACTAGATACAAGTAATTTAAGAACAACCAATAACATAATCATGAATCAATCAAGAATTTTTGGGACTATGCACATTACACTCAGAATGACGACTATGCTCTTTTATAGGTGCATAAAGCAAGAAGATGAAGACTCAACATAAAAGTAAAATAAAGGTACTTCGAGGAAGGAAGTAAGGATCAACAATTTATAAAGCTTTCAAAAAGGTATGATACTTATTAGCTTTGAGCTCTCATTGCCCCTATCATAGGCGTCCTGAATGGTTAATGTTAATGTGAGTGCAAAAATGAGTCATATGCTTGACAAGTCATAAGTCGAAAATCCCATGCCCCTTGAATACGAGTACCTACACCTCATGCTACTCAACTTAGGTCCCAAATAAGTTCTTGTCATTGTAAGTATACATGTATCATGAAGAACATGGCGGGGGTACCTCTTGCTCCATGATATGGAAGTACTCTTTCAAATAAATGCAATCCCACACCAAAATGATAAGACAAACAGACAATGAGCATCTCAGCAATCCTTTTATTTACTATGGGTATAGCTTTTTATTGAAGATGCTTCATAGAATACTCAATATGGAATGTTGTAAACTTCCACCATGAATGATGCATGACTTAGGTTAGTGGCCCAGCGTTTCTCTAACACATATACAAACTCCATGGACTTACAAGTTTCCATTCTATTTCGCATCGGTAGGCATCCATAAGCAAAAGATCATGGCATCAACTAAATATTAAGTGCAATGTTGAAAGCCTTCCCCATGAAATCATTGTTGTGCTAACTCCCAACTTATAACTTGTAAGCATATAATCAACATAAGATAGTCACAATGCTTCAAGTTTATTAAGTGCAAGAAAGTAAATGTGCCATCAAGTTCGTGAGAGCTTTACTGACTATTTTTCTCATAATCAGTTCGAAAGATAGATAAAAACATGATGAATATAATTGGAATAGCAATAATGATAATAGGTAGATATGGTGTACACAATTGGAAAACTTTGGTTATTAGTGTTTGGATGCACGAGTAGAGATCCATACTCAGTACAGGCGAAGACTAGCAAAAGACTGGGAGCGACCAACTAAGAGAGCAATAAGGGCCATAATCATGCATAGCGACAAAATAATATTAATCAAAGCATAAAGTGATATCACAAGTCAAAAACTAAATTATCATGAAGGCTTTAGTTGACTGGTTAGTAGTCATAACGTGGTGTAAGCAAGTGCCAAGTCAACCCAATAAAGTTTCAAAGGAGAATATCACAATATTACGGTTCTATGATAGAAATAGCACATGATTCTTTCAATGGCACATTAAGCACTCTCATATATTTGATACAAGTCATGATGCAACAATAAATACTAAGCATATCATAAAAATAACATCTCCAACATGACATGCCGAACTCTGTGCTACAGTCTAGACAAGCTTCCTTTTGCATCAATATTAGCATGAAACTTTTTACTCATCTCCAACACCAATCAATTTATTTGAAACAACTCTCATAAGTAAAAATAAATATGGACCAGAGAGCTAATCATACATGAATAAAGAAAACTAACAAGCTCTGGGAAAAAATAAAAAGTAGAAAACCAAAGCTAAACGAAGTACTAGAAAACTAGAAGACTCAGAAAACAGTAAAAGTGAAAACTAGAGTGTTCTATGCAATTAAAATGGAGTGTGTCATTCTCCAAAAAAAATGATGGGATCCAAACTTATTGTACAACAAACAAAATAAAAGAAAACTAAAAACAAAAAATAAAGATGCTCCAAGAATAACACATAGCATATGAAGCAATAAAAATATAGCCCACAGAAAGGTGACATGTTGCTTTGTTGATGAAGAAGGGGATGCCTTGGGCATCCCCAAGCTTTGACGCTTGTACCTCTTGAATATTTTTTGGGGTGGCAGGGGCATCCCCAAGATTGAGCTTTTGTCCCATTTTACATTTCATCACATCATTCTTCTCTCCCTACACTTGAAAACTTCCTTCATACAAAACTTCACACAATTCTTTATTAGCAACATTAGTGCAATCAAAATAATCAATCCACCTTGGTCCAGTTCTAACATATATAAAATATCCATCAAAATATTAGCTACTGTAGAAACTCTGTCAAAAAGCTCTTTCTCTCAAAAGAACTCAAAAAGAAAGAGAATAAGAGGTAAATGCAAATAGTTGCAGAAATCTGTCAAAATAGAACAACGGGTAAAGATCGATTTTAAAGAAATTCCTCTGTTGCTCAGATCGAAAAGTGCAAAACTAATTAAAGTTATATAATAACCCGGGACATATGCTTAAAAATTTACAGCTCAAAATTATGTACTGGCTGGAAGTACGAATTTTTACGGTAACATCACAGAATCTGTTTTTATAGCAACTTTCCCAAATCTTACTTTCTTCCTATTAGAGGCTACTCTGGGCACAAAAACAAAATAAAATAATAATGAGAGGTTGTTACAGAGGCAACAACTTCCAAGACTGCAACAAAATAAGAATTACAGAAAATAAACTTGGGTTGCCCCCCATAAGCGATTTTCTTTAACGCCTTTCAGCTAGGCGCAGAAAGTGTTTGCATCAAGTATTATCAAGAGAAGAAACATCAAGATCATAAATGTCAAAAGTTTCAACAATGAATTGTATTTTATCCATATAATTTTTTGAAAACCCTATCTTAACACTTTTGGGTTCACTACTTTCATCAAATGGGTTTTGAGGAACAATCCAATAAAAATTCTTTTCGAGAGCTTCATGCATTCCTATGAGTTTGAAGGGTATTGATATTTTAATTTCCTCACTATTTTCAAATTTGATCTTGTCTATATTTTCAAGTGTGCTAATAACATCTACACTTGAGCCTATCATCTTAAACCGATCAAAGACTTTCATAGCTTCTATAACAACATCTTTAATTTTTTAAGCAAAGTTTCCAGAATAAAATCCCTCTTTTCATCACTCTCAATTTCATGAAGTTTAAGAAACATTTGATGTATTATGGGGTTAAGGTTAACAAACCTAGCCTCCAACATTTGAACTAAATAAGTTGCAGCAGTTTCATAATTAGGAGCAAGTTCTACTAGGGATTTATCCTCAATTTCTTTATGCTTACTAACATGATTAAATAATTCTTCAATATTATCTCTCCCAATTATAGAAACTCTACCTATTGATATGTCTTTCGGAACGTACTTAGGGGTAAACATAATGAGCTAAAAAGTAAAGCAACAAAATAACAACTATAATAGAAACTATTTTTTGTGTGTTTTTGATATAATGAAGCAAACAAGATAAAATAAAGTAAACTAAGTAAAACAATAACAAAGTAAAGAGATTGGAGATGAGAGACTCCCCATGCAGAAATCCTCTTTCTCCCCGGCAACGGCGCCAAAAAATCTTGATGGTGCTCCAGGTATGGTGACAGACAATCTTGGTGGCGGTTGAGAAAGCGGTTGGGAAACCCCAAAAGGAAGGTGTGATGAGCACAACAGCAAGTTATCCCTCAGTTAGAAACGAAGGTTTAATCGACCAGTAGAAGAAAGGAGTGACTTCTGAAGGTGTTCCTGGCTGACTATTGGCAAGGCGCACTACCGGCGTCAGCAACAAGGTGGAACCTGGACACAACACAATCGCAATACTTTGCCCAAAATCACAGTGACGTTCTCAATCTCACTGTTTTGCTCATAACAAAGAGTTAACCGTATGGTGTGAAAGGAGATGTTTGCAGTGAAAAAAAATAAAACAGTGCTTGCAGAAAGTAAACAGAACAGGTTGATTGTATCAGTGTAAAGGAAATAGGACCGGGGTCCACAGTTCACTAGTGGTGTCTCTCCATAAAGATAATAGCATGTTGGGTGAATAAATTATAGTTGGGCAATTGACAAAATAAAGCTCATACATAGCAAGAAGACATCTATGGGATTCGTTTGGGCATTGCAACATAATACATAGACCATAATCCAACTGCGGCTATGACTAATAATCCACCTTCCGGTTAGCGTCTGCACCCCTTTCAGTATTAAGTTGCAAGCAACGGATAATCGCATTAAGCAATATGTGTAAAGTAAACAATAGAATTACCCTCGGATAAAACATTGTTATTTTCTCCCTAGTAGCAACATCACATCTACAATCTTAGAAGTTATTATCACTTTCCCAGATTACTAGAGGCATGAACCAACTATCGAGCATAAATACTCCCTCTTGGAGTCACAAGCATCTACTTGGCCAGACCATCTACTAGCAGCGGAGAGCATGCAAGATCACAAATAACATATGACATCAATCTCAACCATAGTATTCAATATTCATCGGATCCCAACAAACACAACATGTAGCATTACATAAAGATGATCTTCCTCATGATAGGCAACTCACAAGATCTAAACATGACGCAAAAATTGGAGAAGACAACCATCTAGCTACAGCTATGGACCCATAGTCCAGGCATGAACTACTCACGCATCACTTCGGAGGCGGGCATGGCGATGTAGATGCCTCCGGAGATGATCTCCCCCTCCGGAAGGGTGCCGGGAAGAGCTTCAGAACCCTCCCGAGATGGATTCTGCGATAGTGGGCGTGACAGAACTTTTCGTGGATGGAGGCTCGGGTATTCAGTGTTTTTTTCCCGAGAAGATATATAAATAGGCGGAGGACATAGGTCGATGGGGTGCCGGGGTGGCCCAGACCACCCCTAGGCGTGGGCCAGGCCAGGTCGCGCCTAGGTGTGGTCTGGCCACCCTGCTGCACCTCTTCGACTCCCCTTCGGACATCGTCTTTGTTACGGTAAATATTGACTTCGGCTTTTGTTTCGTCCAATTCCGAGAATATTGCCTGTATAGCTTTTCTGAGACCAAAAATAGCAGAAAACAGGGAACTGGTACTGTGGCATATTGTCAAAGGTTAGTGCCGGAAAATATATAAAAGTGTAATGAAGTGCAAGTAAAACATAGTAGAATTGGTGTAAAACAAGCATGGAACATCAAAAATTATAGATACGTTTGCGATGTATCAGCCACACCTAGAGCAAAGCGAGACAACAATGGAACATATGTGCAAACAACGAATGCACAAGGTTAGCTTAAGAATCATACCAAGTCCTTCATGTCGAGGCCGCTAACGGGAATCCGCTTCACGTCATCATACGCCTACTGGAACTTGTTGCATTCCGTTTGAATTGTTCCCCACCTCTTTTGTAGGGAGCACTTGTTGCGGTCGCTGTCAAATCGCTCCTCTCCGTACCGGCGATGCTCATG
The DNA here is from genome assembly GCF_019359855.2 of Lolium perenne. Lineage (NCBI taxonomy): Eukaryota > Viridiplantae > Streptophyta > Magnoliopsida > Poales > Poaceae > Lolium > Lolium perenne. The sequence continues at coordinate 77,672,754 of NC_067245.2, read as the reverse complement.
GAAGTAGTCATGGATCCGGCGCCAGAAGGTGGTCCCCTTCTGCTCGGCACCTGTCAATGGATCTTGCCCAATGGTCAACCATGCCTCGACGAGCATTTTGTCCTCCAGCTACGTGTAGTTGCTGGTTCTTTTGCTAAGTTGGCGACCTCGAGCTTGTGCAGCTGCGGCTTGTGTGAGCTCGTCACCGAACAATGGCTCCTCGTCGATGTTCATGGTGCCGAGATGGCCAGTGGTGTCTGATACGTCTCCAACGTATCTATAATTTCTTATGTTCCATGCTTGTTTTATGACAATACCTACATGTTTTGCTCACACTTTATAATGTTTTTATGCATTTTCCGGAACTAACATATTAACAAGATGCCGAAGTGCCAGTTCCTGTTTTTTGCTGTTTTTGGTTCCAGAAAGGCTGTTCGGGTAATATTCTCGGAATTCGACGAAACGAAGACCAAACATCATAATTCACCGAGACGGACCAGGACACCGAAGGGGAGTCAGAGGGGAGGCCTGGGGCCCCCACACCATAGGGCCGCGCGGGCAGGCCCCTGGCCGCGCCGGCCTATGGGGAGGGCGCCCTGGTGCCCCTCCTGCGCCGCCTCTTCGCCTATTTAAGCCCTTTCGACCTAAAAATGCGATACCAATTGACGAAACTCCAGAAAGACTCCAGGGGTGTCGCCACCATCACGAAACTCCAATTCGGGGGACAGAAGTCTCTGTTCCGGCACCCTGCCGGGACGGGGAAGTGCCCCCGGAAGCCATCTCCATCAACGCCACCGCCTCCATCATGCTCCGTGAGTAGTTCCCCCATGGACTACGGGTTCTAGTTTTAGCTAGTTGGTATTCTCTCCCCCATGTACTTCAATACAATGATCTCATGAGCTTCCTTACATGATTGAGATTCATCTGATGTAATCGGTGTTGTGTTTGTTGGGATCCGATGGATTGTTACATTATGATTAGTCTATCTATAAAGTTTGTGAAGTTATTGTTGCTGCAATCTTGTTGTGTTTAATGCTTGTCACTAGGGCCCGAGTGGCATGATCTTAGATTTAAGCTCTATACTTATTGCTTAGATTGTATCTACAAGTTGTATGCACATGTCTATGTCCGGAACCAAAGGCCCCAAAGTGACAGAAATTGGGACAACTGGAGGAGAAGGAGTAGGTATGAGGATCACATGTTTTCACCAAGTGTTAATGCTTTGCTCCGGTGCTCTATTAAAAGGAGTACCTTAATAGCCGGTAGATTCCCTTGAGGCCCGGCTGCCACCGGCTGGTAGGACAAAAGATGTTGTGCAAGTTTCTCATTGAGAGCACGTACGACTATATATGGAAAACATGCCTACATGATTAATAATCTTGATGTTCTGTCTTAATGCCATTTCAATCCTATCAATTGCCCAACTGTAATTTGTTCACCCAACACTTGTTATTGGAGAGTTACCACTAGTGAAGATAGCTGGGAACCCCGGTCCATCTCTCATCATCATATACTCGTTCTACATGTCATTGGAAGTAGTATCAACTATTTTCTGGTGCCATTGCCTCTGTGTTACTATTACTGCTGCTGTGTTACTGTTACTACTGCTATCATATCACTGCTACTTTCACATCACTCCTGTTACTAGTGCTTTTCCAGGTGCAGCTGAATTGACAACTCAATTGTTAAGGCTTATAAGTATTCTTTACCTCCCCTTGTGTCGAATCAATAAATTTGGGTTTTACTTCCCTCGAAGACTGTTGCGATCCCCTGTACTTGTGGGTCATCAAGACTATTTTCTGGCGCCGTTGCCGGTGAGGCATAGCTCTACTCATAAGTTCACCTGGGGAGAACCAGTGGAAGAAGAAATTGATAAACCTGAAAGCTCATTGGATGAAAAATAAGAGGAGAGTGATGAATAAAAGGAGGAAGAATGGATTAGCTACCCATGCCAACCTTCTAATGAGAGTAATTCTTTATCTCTTACACTATTTGATTGTCCTCCATATTTACCAAAGGAGGTTGAATGTTATGTTCCTGTGGATTTTCTTGAAATATTACCTATGAGTAAAACTTGTGAGAATAATTATTCTATTGTTGTCTATGATAATCCATGCTACTTTGATAAATCTTATGATAATGCTTTGTTTGTGCCTGATGTCGAAATGCATGGTACTAAAGAATTTTGCGTAGCAAATGTTTATGATAAATCTCTAGATGATGGTCCTATGTTACTTGATATTATTAATTGTACTACTAATGAAAATGGGATTGGAGAGGTCTTGACTTTATCTAGGAGTCCCATATCTCTTGAGAATGATCAATCATCTTGTTATATTATTGATAAAAGTGGGTTCGAAAGTTTTTATCCCACTATTTTTGAGCTTGATAAAAATTATATGTTTGTGGATCATGAAAAGCATGCTGTGTGTGATATTTATGTTGTTGAGTTTGTTCATGAGGCTACTAAAAATTATTATGAGAGAGGAAAATATGGTTGTAGAAATTTGCATGGTACTAAAACACCTCTCTATATGCTGAAACTTTTGAGGTTACTCTTGTTTTATCTTCTTATGCTTGTCACTTTGATCTTCATGAATTTATTTGTGTACAAGATTCCTATGCATAGGAAGAGGGTTAGACTTAAATGTGTTTTGAACTTGCTTTTTGATGCTCTCCTTTGTTTCAACTCTTATTTCTTGCGAGTGCATCATTAAAACTGCTGAGCCCATCTTAATGGCTATAAAGAAAGCACTTCTTGGGAGATAACCCATGTGTTTATTTTGCTACTGTTTTGTTGTGTCTTGGAAGTTGTTACTACTGTAGCAACCTCTCCTTATCTTTATTTTATTGCATTTTTGTGCCAAGTGAAGTCTCTAATAGAAGGTTGATACTAGATTTGGATTTCTGCGCAGAAACAGATTTCTATCTGTCAGGAATCTGGGTATGATTCTCTGTAGGTAACTCAGAAAAATCTTCCAATTTACGTGCGTGTTCCTCAGATATGTACTCAACTTTCATTAGTTTTGAGTTTTCTGATTTGAGCAACGGAAGTACCTCTTAAAAATTCGTGTTTACTGGTTGTTCTGTTTTGACAGATTCTGTCTCTGTTTTTTGCATTGTCTCTTGTGGACTTTAAGTGAGGCTTTCTAAACGTGGAGAGCTGTAGCTAATGTTTTATTGAGTAATTGCAATGTGTCACTACAGGGCTAAAGTGGATTAAATTTTTTTGAGTACTAACCCTCTAATGAAGTTTATGAGAAGTTTGGTGTGAAGGAAGTTTTCAAGGGTCAAGAGAGGGGGATGATATATGATCAAGAAGAGTGAAAAGTCTAAGCTTGGGGATGCCCCCGTGGTTCATCCCTGCATATTTCAAGAAGACTCAAGCGTGTAAGCTTGGGGATGCCCAAGGCATCCCCTTCTTCATCAACAATTTATCAGGTTTCTTCTATTGAAACTATATTTTTATTCGGTCACATCTTATGTTCTTTACTTGGAGCGTCTGTGTGTTTTTATTTTTGTTTATGTTTGAATAAATTCGGATCCTAGCAATCCTTGTTTGGGAGAGAGACACGCTCCGCTTTTTCATATGAACACTTGTGTTCTTCGCTCTTACTTTTAATGTTCAATGAAAAAAGTTGGAAGCTATTGCATTTATTGCTATTTGGTTGGAAACAAGAAAATGCCTCATATTGTCTTGGATAATTTGATACTTGGAAATTGTTTTGAGCTCTCAAGTAGATCATGTTTCTCTTGCATCATGTAGTTTAAACTTATTAGTGGAGAAATACCGTAGAGCTTGTTGAAATTGGTTTGCATGATTGATCTCTCTAAGGTCTAGATATTTTCTAGTAAAAGTGTTTGAGCAACAAGTAAGACAGTGTAGAGTTTTATAATGCTTGCAATATGTTCTTATGTAAGTTTTGCTGTAATGGTTCATACTTGTGTTTGCTTCAAACAACCTTGCTAGCCAAAGCCTTGTACTGAGAGGGAATGCTTCTCGTGCATCCAAAACCTTGAGCCAAAACCTATGCCAATTGTGTCCATCATACCTACCTACTACGTGGTATTTCCTGCCATTCCAAGTAAATACTTCATGTGCTACCTTTAAACAATTCAAAGGTTATTATATCTCAATTTCTGTTGATGTTTTATAGCTCATGAGGAAGTATGTGGTGTTTTATCTTTCAATCTTGTTGGGCAACTTTCACCAATGGACTAGTGGCTTCATCCGCTTATCCAATAATTTTGCAAAAAGAGCTAGCAACGGGGTTCCCAGCCCCAATTAATTAACTTTCATTAATAATTCTCTTCACATGTTTTGCCCTGATTCATCAGTAAGCAACTTAATTTTTCAAATAGACACTCCTTCATGGTATGTGAATGTTGGAAGGCACCCGAGGATTCGGTTAGCCATGGCTTGTGTAAGCAAAAGGTTGGGAGGAGTGTCAACCATAAATATAACTAAAGTACATGTGTAAACAAAAGAGAAGAGGGATGATCTACCTTGCTGGTAGAGATAACGTCCTTCATGGGAGCCGCTCTTTGAAAGTCTGCTTGGCAAGGGGGTTAGAGTGCCCACTACCATTCGTTGACAACAACAAACACCTCTCAAAACTTTACTTTTATAGTGGGAGAGACAGACACCCGCAACGGTGATACTAGTGTTGTCAATAGAAGAGTAAATTGAATCTTCACTATAGTGGGAGAGACAGACACCCGCAAATCCACTTATGCAATACAAGTTGCATGTCGAGCGTGGTGCAAATCTCATGAACGCGGTCATGTAAAGTTAGCCCGAGCCGCTTCATCCCACTATGCCACAAAGATGCAAAGTACTCAAACTAAAGACAACATAAGCATCAACGCCCACAAACCATTGTGTTCTACTCGTGCAACCATCTATGCATAGACACGGCTCTGATACCACTGTAGGATAATGTTGCATAGAAAACAAAAAATTTCCTACCGCGAGAACGCAATCCAAGCCAAGATGCAATCTAGAAGATGGGAGCAACGAGGGGATGATCGAGTCTCACCCTTGAATAGTTTCAAAGCCTACAAGGTGAGGCTCTTGTTGCTGCGGTAGACGTTCACTTGCCGCTTGCAAAAGCGCGTAGAAGATCTTGATCACGGCGCCACGAACGGGCAGCACCTCCGTACTCGGTCACACGTTCGGTTGTTGATGAAGACGACGTCCACCTCCCCGTTCCAGCGGGCAGCGGAAGTAGTAGCTCCTCTTGAATCCGGCAGCACGATGGCGTGGTGTCGGTGGTGGTGGAGAATCCCGGCGGAGCTTCGCAAAGCGTGCGGGGAAGAAGGAGGAGTGGGGCGGCTAGGGTTTGGGGAGAGGGGGGCGCCGGCCACTATGGGGTGCGGCCACCTTGTGGTGTTTTGGGGTGGCCGGCCCCCTCCCCTTGGCCCTCATTATATAGGTGGAACACCCAAGAGTTGGTCTACAAGTCTTCGAATAAGACCCCAAACCAAAACCTTCCATATCACATGAAACCTACCCAAGCTAGGACTCCTACTAGAGGTGGGATTCCCACCTTCCCTTGGGAGGGGGTGGCCGGCCACCATAGGTGGAGTCCACCTGGGACTCCACCCCTTAGGGTTGGCCGGCCATGGTGGTGGAGTCCCTTCGGGACTCCGCCTTCCAAAGTGACTTTCTTCCGGAATATTCTAGAACCTTCTAGCACCTTCCATAAATGCACCGGATCATTTTCAAACTCATAAAATGACTTCCTATATATGAATCTTATTCTCCGGACCATTCCGGAACTCCTCGTGATGTCCGGGATCTCATCCGGGACTTCGAACAAATCTTCGAACTCCATTCCATATTCAAGTTCTACCATTTCAACATCAAACCTTAAGTGTGTCACCCTACGGTTCGTGAACTATGTGGACATGGTTGAGTACTCTCTCTGACCAATAACCAATAGCGGGATCTGGAGATCCATAATGGCTCCCACATATTCAACAATTACTTTAGTGATCGAATGAACCATTCACATACGATACCAATTCCCTTTGTCACACGATATTTTACTTGTCCGAGGTTTGATCATCGGTATCACTCTATACCTTGTTCAACCTCGTCTCCTGACAAGTACTCTTTACTCGTACCGTGGTATGTGGTCTCTTATGAACTTATTCATATGCTTGCAAGACATTAGACGACATTCCACCGAGAGGGCCCAGAGTATATCTATCCGTCATCGGGATGGACAAATCCTTTGTTGATCCATATGCCTCAACTCATACTTTCCGGATACTTAATCCCACCTTTATAACCACCCATTTACGCAGTGGCGTTTGATGTAATCAAAGTACCTTTCCGGTATAAGTGATTTACATGATCTCATGGTCATAAGGACTAGGTAACTATGTATCGAAAGCTTATAGCAAATAACTTAATGACGTGATCTTATGCTACGCTTAATTGGGTGTGTCCATTACATCATTCATATAATGATATAACCTTGTTATTAATAACATCCAATGTTCATGATTATGAAACTAATCATCCATTAATCAACAAGCTAGTTAAGAGGCATACTAGGGACTCTTTGTTGTTTACATATCACACATGTATCAATGTTTCGGTTAATACAATTATAGCATGGTATATAAACATTCATCATAAACATAAAGATATATAATAACCACTTTTATTATTGCCTCTTGGGCATATCTCCAACAGTCTCCCACTTGCACTAGAGTCAATAATCTAGATTACATTGTAAGATACCTAACACCCATGGCATTCTGGTGTTGGTCATGCTTTGCCCTAGGGAGAGCTTTAGTCAACGGATCTGCTACATTCAGATCAGTGTGTACTTTGCAAATCTTTACTTCTCCATCTTCGATGTACTCGCGAATCGAATGAAAACGCAGCTTGATATGCTTCAGCCTCTTGTGTGACCTTGGTTCTTGTGCATTGGCGATGGCACCCATGTTGTCACAGTAGATGACTAATGGGTCCAATGCACTAGGAACCACACCGAGCTCTACAATGAACCTCTTCATCCATACTGCTTCTGATGAAGCCTCTGAAGCCGCTATGTACTCCGATTCTGTTGAAGACTTCGCCACCGTGCACTGCTTTGAGCTTGCCCAGCTTACTGCAGCACCATTCAATATAAACACGTACCCAGACTGTGACTTAGAGTCATCAGGATCAGTGTTCCAACTTGCATCGGTGTAACTGGTTACAACGAGCTCTTGGTCACCTCCATAACAAAGAAACATATCCTTGGTTCTTTTCAAGTACTTCAGGATATTCTTGACCGCTGTCCAGTGTTCCATTCCTGGATCACTTTGATATCTGCTAGTCAAACTGACAGCATGTGCTATATCCGGTCTAGTACATAGCATGGTATACATGATAGAGCCTACTGCCGAGGCATAGGGGATCTGACTCATCCTTTCTCTTTCTTCTGCCGTAGCCGGTCCTTGAGTCTTACTCAAGACCTTGCCTGGTAACATAGGTAAAAATCCTTTCTTACTTTCGTCCATTCTAAACTTCTTTAGAATCTTGTCCAGGTATGTACTTTGTGATAGCCCTATTAGGCGTCTTGATCTATCTCTATAAATCTTGATGCCTAATATATACGATGCTTCACCAAGGTCTTTCATTGAAAAACTATTATTCAAATAACCTGTTACACTGCTTAATAGTTCTATATCATTCCCAATCAATAATATGTCATCTACATATAATATCAGGAATGCTACAGAGCTCCCACTCACTTTCTTGTAAATACAGGCCTCTCCATGACACTGTATAAACCCGAAGTCTTTGATCACCTTATCAAAGCGTCGGTTCCAACTTCTCGATGCTTGCTTCAGTCCATAAATTGAATGCTGAAGTTTGCATAATTTGTCAGCATTTTTAGGATCGACAAAACCTTTGGGTTGTACCATATACAACTCTTCCTCAATGTCTCCATTAAGAAACGCCGTTTTGACATCCATCTGCCAAATCTCATAATCGAAAAATGCAGCTATTGCTAACAAAATCCTCACAGATTTTAGCTTCGCTACAGGTGAGAAAGTCTCATCGTAGTGAACACCTTGAATTTGTCGGAAACCCTTTGCGACAAGTCGAGCTTCATAGACAGTAATATTACCATCAGCATCTGTTTTTCTCTTGAAAATCCATTTATTCTCGACAGCCTTTCGGCTATCAGGTAAGTCTACCAAAGTCCACACTTTGTTATCATACATGGATCCCATTTCGGATTTCATGGCTTCTTGCCATTTGTTGGAATCTGGGCTCGTCATCGCTTCTTCATACGTCGCAGGGTCCTCATCATTGTTGTCCACAATCATGACATTTAGACAAGGATCATACCAATCAGGAGTGGCACGTTCCCTTGTCGATCTGCGAGGTTCAGTAGCTATCTCGTTTGAAGTTTCATGATCATTATCATTAGCCTCCTCTGTTGTTGCTGTAGGTGGCACAGGAACAACTTCCGGTACTGCGCTACTCTGATCAACTAGTGAAGATTCATCAATCTCATCGAGTTCTACTTTTCTTCCAGTCACTTCTTTAGTGAGAAATTCTTTCTCAAGAAAGGTTCCGTTCATAGCAACAAAGATTTTGCCTTCGGATCTGTGATAGAAAGTGTACCCTATAGTTTCCTTAGGGTATCCTATGAAGACGCATTTCTCCGCTTTGGGTTCTAGCTTGTCCGGTTGTAACTTCTTTACATAGGCTTCGCAACCCCAAACTTTAAGGAACGACAGCTTAGGTTTCTTGTTAAACCATAATTCATACGGTGTCGTTTCAACGGATTTTCATGGTGCTCTATTTAAAGTGAATGCGGCTGTCTCTAATGCATAACTCCAAAATGATAACGGCAAATCAGTAAGAGACATCATAGAACGAACCATATCTAAGAGAGTTCGATTACGACGTTCGGACACACCGTTACGTTGTGGTGTTCCCGGCGGTGTCAATTGTGAAAGTATTCCGCATTTCTTTAAATGCATGCCAAACTCATAACTCAGATATTCACCTCCGCGATCAGATCATAGAAATTTAATCTTCTTGTTACGTTGATTTTCTACTTCACTTTCGAATTCTTTAAACTTCTCAAAAGTTTCGGATTTATGTTTGATGAAATAGATATACCCATATCTACTCAGATCATCTGTGAAGGTTAGAACATAACGATAACCACCGCGCGATGCTACACTCATTGGTCCACACACATCGGTATGTATGATTTCCAATAAGTCAGTAGCTCGCTCGATCATACCAGAAAATGGAGTCTTAGTCATTTTTCCCATTAGACATGCTTCGCATCTATCAAGTGACTCAAAGTCAAGTGATTCAAGTAATCCATCGGTATGGAGTTTCTTCATGCGTTTCACTCCAATATGACCAAGGCAGCGATTGCCACATATAAGTAGAATTATCATTTATTCTAATTCGCTTAGCATCAATGTTATGTATATGCGTATCACTACTATCGAGATCTAACAGAAATAAGCCATTCTTTTCAGGTGCTCGACCATAAAAGATATTATTCATAAAAATAGAACAACCATTATTCTCAGACTTGAATGAATAACCGTTTTGCATTAAACAAGATCCAGATATAATGTTCATGCTCAACGCGGGTACAAAATAACAATTATTTAGGCTTAAAACTAATCCCGAAGGTAGATGTAGAGGAAGTGTGCCGATAGCGATCACATCGACTTTGGATCCATTTCCAACGCGCATCGTCACTTCATCCTTTAGTAGTCTTCGTCTATTCTTTAGTTCCTGTTTCGAGTTACAAATATGAGCAACCGAACCAGTATCAAATACTCAGGTACTAGTACGAGAACCAGTAAGATAAACATCTATAACATGTATATCAGATATACCTTCTTTCTTCTTCTTGACAAGGCCGCTCTTCAGATCCGCCAAATACTTGGAGCAATTACGCTTCCAGTGTCCCTTCTCCTTGCAGTAATAGCACTCAGCATCAGGTTTAGGGCCAGTCTTAGGTTTCACAGGAGGCGTGGCAGCTTTCTTGCCACCCTTCTTGAATTTGCCTTTAGACTTGCCCTGTTTCTTGAAACTGGTGGTCTTGTTGACCATCAACACTTGGTGCTCTTTCTTGATCTCAATCTCAGCAGCTTTAAGCATGGAGAAGAGTTTAGGTAACTCTTTGTTCATGTTCTGCATATTGTAGTTCATCACAAAGTTCTTGTAACTAGGTGGCAGTGATTGAAGGATACGATTAATCCCCAGTCTGTTAGGAATAACTATTTCCAAGTCACTGAGTTTCTTCGCATGCCCGGTCATAACGAGCATGTGCTCACTAACGGAGCTACCTTCTTCCATAATGCAACTGAAGAAGTGTTTCGATGCTTCATAGCATTCCACGGCCGCATGAGTTTCAAAAATAGTCTTCAACTCTTTTATCAACTCATGTGGATCATGGTGCTCAAAACGTTTTTGAAGATCGACTTCCAGACTGCATAGGATGGCACACTGAACTTGAGAGTACTGAGTTTTCCGAGTCGCGTAAACATTCTTTACTTCATCGGTTTCAGTTTCTGCAGGAGGGTCACCTAGCGGTGCATCAAGCACATATTGCAGATTTCCGCCAGCGAGGAAAATCCTCACCTGACGGAACCAGTCGGTGAAGTTGCTACCGTTGCTCTTAAGCTTTTCTTTCTCTAGGAACTGGTTAAAATTGATTGGGGACGCCATATCCACAACATATATTTGCAATAGTTTAGACTAAGTTTATGACAAATTGAGTTCAAATTTTAATTCAACATAATTAAAAATCTAGGTGAACTCCCACTCAAAACAATATCCCTCGCATTGTCTTAGTGATCACACGAACCAAATCCACCACACCTAAGTCCGATCATCACGAGACAAGGTGTAATTTCAATGGTGAACACTCAAAGTGTTCATCATATCAATCATATGATTCATGCTCTACCTTTCGGTATCACGTGTTCCGAGACCATGTCTGTACATGCTAGGCTCGTCAAGGCCACCTTAGTATCCGCATGTGCAAAACTGGCTTGCACCCGTTGTATGCACTTGTTGATTCTATCACACCCGATCATCACGAGATGCTTCAAAACGACAAGTCTTGGCAACGGTGCTACTAAGGATGAACACTTTATTATCTTGATATTTCAGTGAGAGGGATCATCTTATAATGCTACTGTCGCGATCTAAGCAAAATAAGATGCATAAAAGGATTAACATCACATGCAATTCATATGTGATATGATATGGCCCTTTTATCTTTGCGCCTTTGATCTTCATCTCCAAAGCACGGACATGATCTCCATCATCATCGGCCATGATCTCCATCATCATCGGCGTAGCGTCAAGGTCAATGGCGCCGTCTTCATGGTTGTTCTCCCATGTAGCAACTATTACAACTTCTTTGAAATACTACTCAACATGAAATTTAAAGACAACCATAAGGCTCCTGCCGGTTGCCACAATACAATAATTAGCATCTCATACATATTCGTCATCACGTTATGGCCATATCACATCACCAAACCCTGCAAAAACAAGTTAGACGTCTCTAATTTGGTTTGCATATTTTACGTGGTTTAGGGTTTTCGAGAGAGATCTAATCTACCTACAAACATGAACCACAACGGTGATACTAGTGTTGTCAATAGAAGAGTAAATTGAATCTTCACTATAGTGGGAGAGACAGACACCCGCAAAGCCACTTATGCAATACAAGTTGCATGTCGAGCGTGGAGCAAATCTCATGAACGCGGTCATGTAAAGTTAGCCCGAGCCGCTTCATCCCACTATGCCACAAAGATGCAAAGTACTCAAACTAAAGACAACATAAGCATCAACGCCCACAAACCATTGTGTTCTACTCGTGCAACCATCTATGCATAGACACGGCTCTGATACCACTGTAGGATAACGTTGCATAGAAAACAAAAAAATTCCTACCGCGAGAACGCAATGCAAGCCAAGATGCAATCTAGAAGATGGGAGCAACGAGGGGATGATCGAGTCTCACCCTTGAAGAGTTCCAAAGCCTACAAGGTGAGGCTCTTGTTGCTGCGGTAGACGTTCACTTGCCGCTTGCAAAAGCGCGTAGAAGATCTTGATCACGGCGCCACGAACGGGCAGCACCTCCGTACTCGGTCACACGTTCGATTGTTGATGAAGACGACGTCCACCTCCCCGTTCCAGCGGGCAGCGGAAGTAGTAGCTCCTCTTGAATCCGGCAGCACGACGGCGTGGTGTCGGTGGTGGTGGAGAATCCCGGCGGAGCTTCGCTAAGCGTGCGGGGAAGAAGGAGGAGTGGGGCGGCTAGGGTTTGGGGAGAGGGGGGCGCCGGCCACTATGGGGTGCGGCCACCTTGTGGTGTTTTGGGGTGGCTGGCCCCCTCCCCTTGGCCCTCATTATATAGGTGGAACACCCAAGAGTTGGTCTACAAGTCTTCGAATAAGACCCCAAACCAAAACCTTCCATATCACATGAAACCTACCCAAGCTAGGACTCCTACTAGAGGTGGGATTCCCACCTTCCCTTGGGAGGGGGTGGCCGGCCACCATAGGTGGAGTCCACCTGGGACTCCACCTCTTAGGGTTGGCCGGCCATGGTGGTGGAGTCCCTTCGGGACTCCGCCTTCCAAAGTTACTTTCTTCCGGAATATTCTAGAACCTTCTAGCACCTTCCATAAATGCACCGGATCATTTTCAAACTCATAAAATGACTTCCTATATATGAATCTTATTCTCCGGACCATTCCGGAACTCCTCGTGATGTCCGGGATCTCATCCGGGACTTCGAACAAATCTTCGAACTCCATTCCATATTCAAGTTCTACCATTTCAACATCAAACCTTAAGTGTGTCACCCTACGGTTCGTGAACTATGTGGACATGGTTGAGTACTCTCTCTGACCAATAACCAATAGAGGGAACTGGAGATCCATAATGGCTCCCACATATTCAACAATTACTTTAGTGATCGAATGAACCATTCACATACGATACCAATTCCCTTTGTCACACGATATTTTACTTGTCCGAGGTTTGATCATCGGTATCACTCTATACCTTGTTCAACCTCGTCTCCTGACAAGTACTCTTTACTCGTACCGTGGTATGTGGTCTCTTATGAACTTATTCATATGCTTGCAAGACATTAGACGACATTCCACCGAGAGGGCCCAGAGTATTTCTATCCGTCATCGCGATGGACAAATCCCACTGTTGATCCATATGCCTCAACTCATACTTTCCGGATACTTAATCCCACCTTTATAACCACCCATTTACGCAGTGGCGTTTGATGTAATTAAAGTACCTTTCCGGTATAAGTGATTTACATGATCTCATGGTCATAAGGACTAGGTATCTATGTATTGAAAGCTTATAGCAAATAACTTAATGACGTGATCTTATGCTACGCTTAATTGGGTGTGTCCATTACATCATTCATATAATGATATAACCTTGTTATTAATAACATCAAATGTTCATGATTATGAAACTAATCATCCGTTAATCAACAAGCTAGTTAAGAGGCATACTAGGGACTCTTTGTTGTTTACTTATCACACATGTATCAATGTTTCGGTTAATACAATTATAGCATGGTATATAAACATTCATCATAAACATAAAGATATATAATAACTACTTTTATTATTGCCTCTTGGGCATATCTCCAACATATTTCAATCCTATCAATTGCCCAACTGTAATTTGTTCACCCAACACTTGTTATTGGAGAGTTACCACTAGTGAAGATAGCTGGGAACCCCGGTCCATCTCTCATCATCATATACTCATTCTACATGTCATTGGAAGTAGTATCAACTATTTTCTGGTGCCATTGCCTCTGTGTTACTATTACTGCTGTTGTGTTACTGTTACTACTGCTCTCATATCACTGCTACTTTCACATCACCCCTGTTACTAGTGCTTTTCCAGGTGCAGCTGAATTGACAACTCAGTTGTTAAGGCTTATAAGTATTCTTTACCTCCCCTTGTGTCGAATCAATAAATTTGGGTTTTACTTCCCTCAAAGACTGTTGCGATCCCCTATACTTGTGGGTCATCAGTGTCCTCCTCTATGTCAATGGGAGGTGGCGGGGGAGCCTGCTCGGTCGACGGATATGGCGTGGTGGTCGGCATCGTCGGTGGGTAAGTCGGAGGGGCCTGCATGGTGTACACTGCCTGCATAGATGGCGGCACGCGCTTGCCCGAAAAATCGTCGAACAGGTTGCAGGCGCTGATGGCGCGTGACGGTGATGGAGTGTTGATTCCTCCCCGGCGACGGCGCCAGCAAAGTAGCTGCTTGTGACGGTAAAGCACACGTCCGTTGGGAACCCCAAGAGGAAGGTATGATGCGTACAGCTGCGAGTTTTTCCTCAGTAAGAAATCAAGGTTATCGAACCAGTAGGAGATGAAGGCCACGTGAAGGTTGTTGGTGAAGGAGTGTAGTGCGGCACAACACCAGGAATTCCGGCGCCAACGTGGAACCTGCACAACACAATCAAGATACTTTGCCCCAACTTAACTGTGAGGTTGCCAATCTCACTGGCTTGCTGTAAACAAAGGATTAAACGTATGGTGTGGAGAATGATGTTTGCTTGCAAAGAACAACAGAGAACAATAATTGCAGTAGGTTGTATTTCAGATGTAAAAGAATGGATCGGGGTCCACAGTTCACTAGTGGTGTCTCTCCAATAAGATAAATAACATGTTGGGTGAACAAATTACAGTTGGGCAATTGACAAATAGAGAGGGCATAACAATGCACATACATATCATGATAACTACTATGAGATTTACTTAGGGCATTACGACAAAGAACATAGACCGCCATCCAGCATGCATCTATGCCTAAAAAGTCCACCTTCGAGTTAGCATCCGCACCCCTTCTAGTATTAAGTTGCAAACAACAGACAATTGCATTAAGTATTGTGCGTAATGTAAACAATACAAATATCCTTAGACAAAGCATTGATGTTTTGTCCCTAGTGGCAACAGCACATCCACAACCTTAGAACTTTTTGTCACTGTCCTAGATTCAATGGAGGCTTGAACCCACTATCTAGCATAAATACTCCCTCTTGGAGTTACAAGTATCAACTTGGCCAGAGCCTCTACTAGCAACGGAGAGGATGCAAGATCATAAACAACACATATATGATAGATCGATAATCAACTTGACATAGTATTCCATATTCATCGGATCCCAACAAACACAACATGTAGCATTACAATAAGATGATCTTGATCATGATAGGCATCTCACAAGATCTAAACATGATGGCATAATAGGAGAAGACAACCATCTAGCTACTGCTATGGACCCATAGTCCAAGGACGAACTACTCACGCATCAGTACGGAGGCGGGCATGGTGATGTAGAGCCCTCCGATGATGATTCCCCTCTCCGGCAGGAAGCCGGAGGAGATCTTCAGAACCCCCGAGATGGGGTTGACGGCGGCGGCGTCTCTGGAATTTTTCTCGTATTTTGGCTCTCGGTACTAGGGTTTTCCGATACGAAGGAATATATAGGCGAAGAGGCAGCGTCGGGGGAACCAGGAGGTGGGCTCCCCACACCTGGGCACGCCAGGAGGTGGGGCCGCGCCGCCCTATGGGGTGGCCCCCCTGCTGGCCGTCTCCGACTCTTCTTCGATGTTCTGGAACACTCCGTGGAAAATAGGGCCGTGGGCTTTTGTTTCGTCCAATTCCGAGAATATTTCCTGTGTAGGATTTCTGAAACAAAAAACAGCAGAAAACAGGAACTGGCGCTTCGGCATCTTGTTAATAGGTTAGTACCGGAAAATGCATAAAAATGATATAAAGTATGAATAAAACATGTAGGTATTGTCATAAAACTAGCATGGAACATAAGAAATTATAGATACGTTGGAGACGTATCAGGCGTCGTCATCGCTACTGCTCCCAGCTGCTTGGGGGCCTTGGAGTGCGTTGCTGGCGCATGGTTGAGGTCAATGGACGAAGGCGACCGCCCAGTCATGGACTCGCCCACCTCCGGTGACCCATCCCGTGATGGGTACCAGTACCGCCCCGACGACGCCATCATTTCCTGGGCGCCGAGCATGTACCCAAACGGGGCAGTCGGCGGGGCTGTTGATCTTGGAGGAGGGGTCGGGTCACGGACGAGGCGGAGCTTCCCTCCGAGGCTGTTCCGGCGCCCGGGACGATCAGGTGCTGAGCGAGCGCGGCGTGGCCTTAAAAGAGCATGGCATGCTCTTGCATGGCCTTCGCCTTTGCCTCCGTTTGGAGGAGCTGGAACTGCTCGGCTGCCCTCTGCCGCTCCTTCGCGCAGCGGCCTCTTTCTTCCGTTGTTCGTGCGCCCTGCGCCGGTCGCCCGCTTCTTTCTCTCGATCGCCCTCTGCTCCGCGGTGAGCTCGGGCTTCGCCTTCTTCGTCATCGCCGCGGGCTGCGGGGCCACTGGAGCGTCCAAGACATGAGGCTCCTCCACGGCAGGAGCGACAAAGGCCGCGAGCTAGGCCTCGTCTCCGATGGTGGCGGTGGCGGCGACAGGAACTTCGTCGGCCATCTCTAGGTTTTGGGAGTGGAGTGAAGTGGGTGTGTTTTGGGAGGCAGACAGGCGGGCCTAGGGAGGACAAGGGAAGGACGTGAGTGGCCAGCCACCGGTGTCTGCGGCCACGCAAACGAGGACCAAATTTGGGCCGACTTTGGGTCGTCCCGGGCGCCACGTCCATCCGTTTTAGGGATGGGCACTAGTAGGAAAAGCCTTATAGGTGAGATCTTAGTTTTGTGGCGCACCAGACATATATGCGCCACAGAAAGCTTTTTTGTGGCGCATCTTGCAGGGTGCGCCACAAAAATAGCTTATTGTTGTGGCGCACTACTAAACCATGCGCCACAGAAATGAGGTGGGGCCCACATCCCGCCACCACCAATCATTAGTGTAGTTATTTCTGTGGCGCATAGGACAGGGTGCGCCACAGAAATAAGTGTTTCTGTGGCGCACTTATACTGGTGCGCCACATAAATAGTTGTTTCTGTGGCGCACTCGTTCTGGTGCGCCACAGAAATAGTGCCTCTTATATCACTGTCGTACGCCCCTCCCTCGCCCGTTCCCCTCTCGATCTCCCCTCTCCCTACCACGCGTCGCCGCCTTCCATGGTCGCCATCGCTACCGCCTTCCTCCGCAAGGGCCGCATGCCGCCACACTCCACCCATCCCCGCCACCACCACCAGCACATGCCGCTGCGGCGTGTAGGAGGAGGGGCTGCGGCGTGGAGTAGGAGGGACCGCCGCCTCATCAAGGAGGAGGAGCCGCCGCGTCCTCCTCCTCCTCCACCCCTGCCGTCGTCGTCAACCTCCTCCTCCACCCCTGTTGTCGGTGAGCTCCACCTCTGCCCTCCCCTCCCTCTTCCTCTCCCGCGCGAGCACAAAGTGCTCGATGAAATGCTCTGGATGCGGTTGTGCTGGTGTTGTGCTCTGGATGTTGATGCTGCTGTGTTGCTAGTTGCTCCAGTCCCTTGCAAGCAATTGCCAAGAAAGTAAGCACCGTCTTATTATGGCAAAAATTAAAAGCGAAAAGCCTCTTTCTATGATGCCAGCAGTCAATTCCTCGAAGAGGAAACTGATTTACACCTCGCACCAGCAGGGGTAGTACTAGATTGGATGGATACCTAGATACGCAAGGATAGGATGAGTTACAGCTCCAGTTCATGCTATGAAATTTATGCTTCCTTCCCAAAATCGTGCATCGGGTGCCTTAGCCTCTTCTTCTATAAAATGTGAGATGGCGTATGTTTAGAAAAAAAAATTGTGCATCACAAATCATGGATGACCATGAAAGGATTGAATTATGATCCCATTGCTTGCAGTTGTTGCCTATCAAGCACTGCATGAAAGCCTTGATTAATTGCTTTACTGAAGCTTTGGATTTAGTAAAGTGTCATGTGCAGGTCATGCTGCTATTTCTTGATTAATTGGTGCTATGCTTGTTACTGATGGAGCTATAGTTGATTAATTGGTGCTATGCTTGTTACTGATGCTGCTATATTGCTTGATTAATTGGTGCTATGCTTGTTACTGATGCTGCTATATTTCTTGATTAATGGGTGCTATGCTTGTCACTTCTTATTAATGAACCATGTGTTGGTGATGATTGAGTTAAACTAAATGGATTTGATTTGTTTTCCAACCTTTGTTGGAAACAAATCCAAAGTCTGAACCTGTATAAGGTGATGAGGACTTGTTTACTGCCACTGGTTGCATCTCATAGTTGGATAATTGGTTCTTTTTGGTGAAAATAGAGATATTCACAGTAGGGAATCATGTAAATGAATGCCACTGTGGTATCCTTTGAAGAAAATGGGAAGTTTCTGATGGTTTAAAAGACTAGGTGATGCTAGGTTATTAAGTTGGCTGTCAAGGTTGGTTTTATCTGGTTAACTTGGATAGGCTATGTGTTCTTGCTTACTTATGCATATCCATCTCTACTGGATTTACTAGCTAAGGCTTGGCCTCTTTCTTGCCAGCATCACTTGGTTACTACCAAGTGATGATTAATCCCTTATGGTACCCCAGCTTTGTTTTGAACTCAACTGAGTAATGATAAATTTCTATTTCTTGTTGGCTTTGATGAAAATAGAGATATCCACAGTACGGGATCATGTAAATGAATGCCACTGTGGTATCCTTTGAAGAAAATGGACTGTTTCTGATGGTTTTAAAAGGCTAGGTGGTGCTAGGTGATTCAGTTGGCTACCAAGACTTGTCTCATCTGGTTAGCTGGGATATGCTATGTGTTCTTGCTTGTTTAGGCATATCTATCACTTACTGGATTTACTGGTTCTTGCTTGGCCTCTCCTTTGCCAGCATCACTTGGTCTGTACCAAGTGATGAATAATCCCTACGGAGCATCTGCTCCATGCTAAATGGTTCTCTTTATAAATGATTTGGTCTTTAATTTTATTTGTACTTGCCGATGATTAGAATGTTTGGTCACTTGTACACTCTGGGGTGGGGCCAGTGAGCCTGGTGTGATGGCACAAATATCAATCTCTTGTGCATCCTACCTGGCCTCGCTGACCCCATCCCTGAATGTTAATATTTGTTTGGACCAACAAAGTATGAGGCATATGCTATCTAGTTGATACCACTTGGCTCTTTCTTCCTTTTTAGTGCCGATGATTAGAATGTTTGGTCACTCGTACACTCGGGGGTGGAGCAAGTGAGCCTGGTGTGATGGCACAAATATCAATCTCTTGTGCATCCTACCTGGCCTCACTTACTCCATCCCTGAATGTTAATATTTGTTTCGACCAACAAAGTATGAGGCATATGATATCTAGTTGAGATACCACTTGGGTCTTTCTTCCATTTTAGTGCCGATGATTAGAATGTTTGGTCACATATACGCCGCAATATACTTTGTAGAAGGCCCCTGACGTGGGCATTACCCTTCGGGTAACCGACATTGCCCTATCCCATATTGTCTAGTTGGAGGCCCATGAAGACACTTGGAGGCGAGATGGGCCACCTGGACGGTGCACTAGAAGAATCCTTGACGGGCAAGACAAGGAAGCAGCCGAACAAGGAAAGATTAGATTCAAAACTACTGTAAACCTAGTCGTATTCGGTTAAGCCTCTTGAGACCTGGCCTCCTATATAAAGGCCAGGAGAGGGAGAATCAATCAATCTTAGCAGCCTTAGCCACCAAAAGTCTAGAGCTAGGTCATCGCAACACTTAGCCTCTCGACGAGATCTCAGTCGAACTATTCGGCACCCCATTGTAACCCGTTATTACCATAATCAAGAACAGACAGGCAGGACGTAAGGGTTTTACCTCATCGAGGGCCCCAAACCTGGGTAAATCGCTCTCCCCGCTTGTCTGTGAACCGATGTCTCGTGTCAGCTTGCAGGATTCCGTCAACCCTAAGCCCCAATCGGAGGGCATTGCCGAGGAGTACCCTCGACCATTGGCTCCGTCTGTGGGAACCCTGTCGGCACAAGATCGGGCATCGGCAGAGTCCATCATGTCATCAGCGACTTCATCAACACCTGTTGCGGTCAAAACCCACCGGCGGGCAGCGACGGGCAACACAGTAGAGCCGGGAACAACCTAGGGCTGCGGCTGGCCCTGGTCCCTCCGAGCGACGGCCCGCAAAGCCTCTGGTACACACGTCCAATGTTGATGCAAGGGCGTGCCACCTGACCTATACCTGGTCAGGAAGGTGATGGAGATGCCTCGCTTAGTTTCCTGCATGGCATACACGTAAACATTAAATACGAGCCTCGATCGGCTCTCAGGTTATCCTGTGAATCGGCTCAAGGAGCCGATCCACCCATGATTCGTACGAGGTGCACGAATATATGGTGGACCTGCTTGATCAAGATAAAGCTAATGCGATCTACGACGATTTAGGGTTTTCACCGCATAATCGGATCATCCTACTCACGATTGGGCCTCGCGGCCACGCACGGTGATCGTAAGCCGATCCTAGATAGGGCCTAAAAACCAACGCGAGGTTGATCCCCGGAACATCCTGTCTAGGACTAGCAAACGACACCCTACGTGCCGCTGGATCCTCCAACCCTTTGTAAGGCCTAACTATTGCAGATATTAAACTAATCCTTGAAGAACAAGGAGCAACCGTAACGGATCGGATCTACTAAATAATGATCAAGCGGAGTGCCGCCCCTACACCTAAGATAGGTGTAAGGGCGGCTAGATATGCGAGGGTTGCACTACGATAGCATGTTATACGAAGAACTATGCTAACCCTAACACATCTATGATAACTACGTTGCTCGCCATCAAAAAGGCTTCAGTACGAGCAACGCATGAACAACATAAAGCTTCTGCTGCCTAGATCGCAAGATGCGATCTAGGCAGCATGATGCTTACCGGTAGAAACCCTCAAGACGAAGGAGTTGGCGATGCGCCGAGATTGATTGGTTGGTTGAACGTTGGTTGTTGTTTATTTCATAAACCCTAGATACATATTTATAGTCCAGGGGACTTTCTAACGTGGGAATAATCCCCACCGTGCACAATACAAACTCTAACTTTAAATCTAAGATACAATCTACCATAATTAAAGATACACGGGCAATCTAGCCCAAACTCTTCGTGCAAGGCCGCTTCAGAGATCTTCCACGTGTAACCTTCCAAGCCCATCTCCCTTACGGCCCACTTCCTGATTTGGCCAAAATCTGGTGATAACACATGCCCCCCTGGTTTTGGCAATGATAATTTCAAAACCACTCTGTTTTTCCTTTGAAGGGTCATGTCGTGGCAGAGCAGACCTGTCGCAGTATTCTTCATCATGATGACCTGCCTTCTCAACTTCTCTGCACGATTTGACAATTTTGGCTCCATCCCCTCGGAAACTGCTTGAGCAATAAATTTCCACTAGGCTCCTTATTATTTAACCGTGCCGATTGATTAGCCCACTTCATCCCCTTCCTCTGTTCCAGCTATCGGCACCAAAAAACCCTCTTCCCCTGTAGCGATGTCTTCCTCTTCCTCTGTCTCCTCCGGCCTCTCCCTCCAGTCCTTCTCTTCGAGCGAGCCGGAGTGGAACTTCGATCACGCGCCAGAGGGCGACCTGCCTCTGACCGATGGGGAAGAGGACCTCAAGTTCCTCATCGATGGGGAGCTGATAAGCGAAAGTGAAGACGACCTCCATCCCTGGGCGAAACCCACCTCCCCCGACGGGAAGGGGAAAGAAGTAGAGGAGGAGGAAGGAAAAGAGGAGGGCGGCCCCTCTTCCCCCGCTAAGCTTCTGCCGGCCAAGCGATTCCGCGCTTGGGCGGACAAAGAAGATGATGATGATGACGAGGAGGAAGAGGAGGAGGATGAATCCTCCTCCTCCATCGGGTATCCGCTGACCAAGCGCTTCCGCTCCTGGGCGGACAGCGAGGATGATGATGATGACGAGGAAGATGAAGCTCCGGCCAAGGGCTGGGGTAGCAGCGACGAGGAGCTTCCTGGGAGCAGCGCCGACGACACCGACGACGGCGACGATGAGGACAGCGACGACTAGTAGAGTAGGACTAGTAGTAGCAGTGCACTAGGCACCAGATCCCTCTTTTGAGAGCCATCGGCTCTTTCTTGTAAAGCCGCTCCTTTGAATTAATGAAAATTGTTCTTTCAATTAATCCAATTTCACTCCTTCCGCTTGTCATACCAAGACCGATAGCAACGTATCGGATTCCTTTTCCTTTGGACGCCCGTGAAGCCAGACTCAAATGTCGATTAGACCGTCAGTCAAGCACTTCTCAAATTCAGGCTGCGATTTGATATCTGACCATAATTTTTCGCAATCCCTTAGCCGATGACTACTCATCGGCTATTTTGAGAATCCAGTCCCTTTCCTTTTCTTGTAGCAACAGGACGGTCCAAAACCTGTAAAGCCGACGGCCTCCTTTTCCGGTTCCTCACCGTAGCTTTAGCAGTTTTCTTTTGCAACACCTGAACTGCTTTCAGAGAAGATCACGATGCAGGGTCAGTCGATGCGACTCCAATCGGCTCCCAAAACAGAACATCTACCAAGTTAGCTGCCCCCCGAGCCTTAATCAAGGCGAGAATACCGGCGAGGATGCACAGGTCATTGATCAGCTTTCTTCCACTGAACGCCGATGTTGTAAATGAAACACCAAACTGAAAACCATCTTGGCGAAAATGTGAACCTTGAGCACATAGCCAGTAGGTCTTGGTCTTGTGTAACTGTACTAGAGTCGATGGCTGCGCATCGGCTTCGTCTCTTAGTTCTAAAGTCGATGCCCTTGCATCGGCTGTATAATTTTTTTTTTACTGGCCGATTTTTCTACTGGCCGATTTTTCCTAATCGGCCCATAATGTTTCACGGCACACATGTTTACACATGTTTATCTGCACATGTTCATCTGACTATATGCCCCCCGAGCCGAATCTGTCAGGGAATGGCAGATATCGGCTCTGTAATTCGTACGTCGGCTCCGGTAGGATCAATGACGACCACAAGCAGAACATGTGGTGAGGATAATTTTGGCCGATTGCTGGGATCGGCCTCCATATCGATTGAAGCACTGACTGAAGGTTCTGTAATGTCCCTTCATAGATTTTTGGGGCCGATCACAAGGATCAGCCTCGCCACGTTTGCTCATCGCTTTGCTTCAGCTACATGGTCAGGCCAGTGGATAAAACCAGCTTAACCTTTCCCTTCGTCACGTCGATGCGCTCGCAATCGTCCAAATTGATACCTGAGAGGGGTTCTTGGCCTGCTGCTTCCCATGCGTTCATGCCAGCCGTTGAAATTTCGGCTGAGTCATCGGCCTGGACGACCTCTACCTCATCTCCGTCCCACTGTATTATGCATTGGTGCATAGTGGAGGGAATGCAGCAGTTGGCGTGGATCCAATCTCTTCCTAGCAGAACAGCATAAGTGCTCTTGCTATCGACGATGAAGAACATTGTAGGGATAGTTTTCCTTCCTACGGTCAGATCCACATTCAGAACACCTTGTGCGTCAGACGCTTGGCCGTTGAAATCGCTCAATGTCACGTTGGTCTTGATTAGATCTGAGCTAGAGCGTCCCAACCGACGTAGCATAGAGTATGGCATGATGTTGACTGCCGCTCCGGTGTCCACCAGCATCTTATTTACAGGCCTCCCATCGATATAACCTCGCAAGTACAAGGCCTTCAGATGTCTGTAGCTTCTTTCTCGTGGCTTCTCAAAGATAACCGGCCGTGGGCCGCAGTCAAGTTGTGCCACAGGTGCCTCGTCTAATCCCGGAGCACTGAACTCCGAAGGGAGGATGAACACCATGTTTGTGCCAGCCGATGTTTCATCATCGGCTTTCCTTTGCTTGGGACGCCACTCCATTTTCTGTGGACGACCCTCTTCGTCCAGGGTTCACTGAACTTTCACAGCCAGATCAGGTCGTGCCTTCCTTAGCGTATGCAAGTATAACCTTTTGGCTTCCTCCAGGCCGCGCAATCGCTGAACCCTGCGCTTTTGGGAACGGCTGAGTCCATCAGGGCACCACCTTGGCCGGTGGTACCTGTCTTCCTCTTCTTCCTGTCCCTCGTCTTCTGAATCCTCGAGATCTTTCCATCGAGGGGACTCAGCGCGTTTGCTTTGTGGCGGGAGAGGCCCTAAGCGCTTGAACACGGACACGTTGGCTGCCTCCTTCTTCTTCTGGTTGCATTCTAGGCAATTGCCGATTGTGGGCAATCGGCTCATTCCTGAATCCCAGCAGTGTCTGAAGAAGGGACAGTCCCAGTGCCTGTCCTCGTTGTCTCGCTCCCCTGACTTTCCTTTGGCACGGCGCTCGTGTTCCTCCTCATTGCGATCATGCCGACGATGTCTTCTGGCTTCTCTAGCCAGACGATCTCTTTCATCATCATCGCTGGATCGTCGGTGTTGGTCATACTGACTCACATACTTGTTGAGGAGGTGATCAGAGAGGGGTCGCTGATATCTCATGTTCTTCACTTCTCCCTCTGTGACGTAGCGCTTGCCATCATGACGGAGCCAATCGCGTGGAGCGGCCTCCTCTGTGTCCTTGCTACGAGAGCAGCTGCCCTCGTCTCCATCTTTGCCAGAGTGGTGCCCAGGTCCTACCATGTTGATGCTGAACGAGGATCCTGGCTGGCAACCTTCGGGGTAAGTGCATCCCACCATGTTAACGGCGGGGAAGGGTTGGGTGTCGACCTTCATGGCGTACTGGTTGAAAATCAGACGTCCTTTTTCTATCGCCATTTGGATCTGCTGACGCCACACCCTGCAGTCGTTGGTGGCATGGGAGAGCGAGTTATGCCATTTGCAGTATGGCTTTCCGTTCAGCTCTTGTACCGTGGGGAATTTGAGACCTTCGGGAATCGTCAACTGCTTCTCCTTGAGCAGGAGGTCGAAGATTTGCTCAGTCTTGGTCACGTCAAAATCAAACCCCCTGGGCGGGCCTGGTGGCTTTACCCATTTGCAGGACACGGGGTTTGCCCCCCGAGTCCATTCGGCCACTGCTACCTCTTGATCTCCCGCAGAAACTTCGTCTTCCTCTGCCTCGACCAGGACTACTGCACGCTTGAATTTGTCCTAGTACAGGTCCAGGTGGCGCTGTTCATACGCCGACAGTTTCTGAACCATGTGCGCCAGTGAGGGGTAGTCTGCATGGGAGGCCATGTCCTTGAGCGGTGTTGCAAGGCCCGCTACTGCCAACTCGACTGCTTCCTTTTCAGTCACACGAACCGAATAACATCGGTTCCTAAGATTCCTGAAGCGCTGGATGTATTCTGTCACAGTTTCTCCACGCTTCTGACGTATTTGTGCTAGATCGGCAAGGCCAGACTCGGAAGCCTCTGAGTGGTACTGCATATGGAACTGTTCTTCCAACTGCTTCCAAGTCCAGATCAAGTCTGGTGGCAACGAGGTGTACCACCCGAAAGCCGATCCCGTGAGGGACTGTGAGAAGAACCTCACGCGTAGTGAATCCGACACTGAGGCCGTTCCTAGCTGTGCCAAATATCGGCCCACATGCTCGATGGAGCTGGAACCATCTGATCCACTAAATTTGGAGAAATCAGGGAGCCGATATTTAGGTGGTAGCGGGATCAATTCGTAGTCGTCAGGGTACGGCTTGGAATAGCCGATTGCCCTCCTTTTCGGCACCATGCCGAACTGGTCTCTCAGTATGGTGCTGATCTGATCCCATTGTCTGGCTGCAGGAGTTGAACTACGAAGATTCGCCGGGGTGGCGTACTTAGCCAGCCATGATTGCTTTACAAGCTCTTAGCCAACTCCAGGAGGTGAGCTCTGGAGTTTCGTCGCGGTGTCGTACGTAGTTAGCCACGTACGCTTCTCGGGATCTGTCGCCGACGTCCCTCCTGTTTTCCCGAAGTCCACGATGTTGTGGCCTGGTTTGTGAGCGCCCGATTCGCAATGCGCACATACGTGCACGTGTACCCGTGAGGGATCTCCTTAGGCGCCTCATGCAAGAACTGGCAGTCACTAGGGTCACCACCGATCTTGTAGACGACGAATGCTGGTGAAGTCGGCACTTCTGGTGCTGCCAACGCAAATGGCAGCGGTGGACGGGACTGGAGTGGCAACTCTCCTTGATGCGTCCCGAGAGCTGGTCCTGACGGCGAGTACTGGTGCCTCATGATCTCCTGGATCACGCGAAGAGTGACACGCTCCAACGTGTTTACCAGGTTCTCAGAGTGGCGGTGTAGCGAGTGAGCCACCAAGTAGTTGACCTCCTGCCGCAGGGACCTGGTGCGTTCTTCCGACGGGGCAGAGAGGTCTATCCCATCGAGTGCACCATTAGGCGAGAACCCCTTCCACCTGATGCCATGTGAACGGGTTCTGTGGAAAGAGCCGATGAGGTCGGCTTCGAGGATGACTTTGATCTCGTCATACTTCTTCTTGATCTCGTCGGTCAGATCCTCGTACGTGACTGGAGTGCCGTCCGCCATCTCAGATGTAGATGGCGAGGTGGTTGATGTCGAAGCTTGTCCCACCGGGCGTGCCAGAATGTGTTGCGGTCAAAACCCACCGGCGGGCAGCGACGGGCAACACAGTAGAGCCGGGAACAACCTAGGGCTGCGGCTGGCCCTGGTCCCTCCGAGCGACGGCCCGCAAAGCCTCTGGTACACACGTCCAATGTTGATGCAAGGGCGTGCCACCTGACCTATACCTGGTCAGGAAGGTGATGGAGATGCCTCGCTTAGTTTCCTGCATGGCATACACGTAAACATTAAATACGAGCCTCGATCGGCTCTCAGGTTATCCTGTGAATCGGCTCAAGGAGCCGATCCACCCATGATTCGTACGAGGTGCACGAATATATGGTGGTCCTGCTTGATCAAGATAAAGCTAATGCGATCTACGACGATTTAGGGTTTTCACCCCATAATCGGATCATCCTACCCACGATTGGGCCTCGCGGCCACGCACGGTGATCGTAAGCCGATCCTAGATAGGGCCTAAAAACCAACGCGAGGTTGATCCCCGGAACATCCTGTCTAGGACTAGCAAACGACACCCTACGTGCCGCTGGATCCTCCAACCCTTTGTAAGGCCTAACTATTGCAGATATTAAACTAATCCTTGAAGAACAAGGAGCAACCGTAACGGATCGGATCTACTAAATAATGATCAAGCGGGGTGCCGCCCCTACACCTAAGATAGGTGTATGGGCGGCTAGATATGCGAGGGTTGCACTACGATAGCATGTTATACGAAGAACTATGCTAACCCTAACACATCTATGATAACTACGTTGCTCGCCATCAAAAAGGCTTCAGTACGAGCAACGCATGAACAACATAAAGCTTCTGCTGCCTAGATCGCAAGATGCGATCTAGGCAGCATGATGCTTACCGGTAGAAACCCTCAAGACGAAGGAGTTGGCGATGCGCCGAGATTGATTGGTTGGTTGAATGTTGGTTGTTGTTTATTTCATAAACCCTAGATACATATTTATAGTCCAGGGGACTTTCTAACGTGGGAATAATCCCCACCGTGCACGATACAAACTCTAACTTTAAATCTAAGATACAATCTACCATAATTAAAGATACACGGGCAATCTAGCCCAAACTCTTCGTGCAAGGCCGCTTCAGAGATCTTCCACGTGTAACCTTCCAAGCCCATCTCCCTTACGGCCCACTTCCTGATTTGGCCAAAATCTGGTGATAACAACACCATCATCGCCAAAACTGGGAAGCCCGATTCGCTTCGGCTCCTATGAATTCACCCCGCATAGCGACTCGTCTCGCTTGACCTTCTCCGATCTGCAAGGCAACATGGAGATGACCTTCGGGAGCGTCCACTACAATGTCAATTCAGAAGGAATTCTTCGGCTGCTGGAGTCGCCCACGTCTAGATCGACGAGTCCGAGCGCGTCATCATCACTCGATCTTACGGTTGGGCTGACAGGCTCGACGGGTTCGCACGCGCCCTCGACCCCCCGCTCAGCGTCTTCCATGTCGGTTGGGTCCGACGATCCCGCGTCTTCGGAGTTAACATCGTACTACTGCTTGAACTGCGACACCAGGCACGTGCTGGGATCGAGCGACACAACGTTCATGTGCAACGCCCAGTATTCATCGGGAGAGGAGAGTGTCGACAGTACCATCCAAGGCGTCACCCGAGGAGCGGCGCATCACCAAGTTTATGTTGCTAATAGGGAGACGGAGATCGCACCCCCCGTTCCAGCCGGCAAGCTAGCTTTGAGAACAGCGTCAGCAACAACAACAGCGACCACACCATCGCAGAGGAGGAGTGGGCAGCAGCCAAGGCAGCCGTGCTTAACAACACGTCGCTCCCAGCAGGAACCACGGTTGGCAACCTCAACGCTTATCGCTCCATACTGGAGAAAAACCGGGAACGACTGTCCAAAGAACAAGCCACCCTCGAGAGACGCCTATCTGCGGCAGACCGATCCAGCGAACGACGAAGAGGCTCGCAAGGAAGCGCCTCTCGAAGTACTCAGGGGGCAGGCAAACACCGATCAAGGCTATCCAGGCTCTCGGAAGACGACGCAAGAGAAATAACATCGAATCTGACCAAGTCCTTCATGACTACGGACACCGCAGGCATGCCACGGCCAAAAACCGTCGCGGGGGCAACTGCCAACCTCGCTGCATACCTCATTAATCAGCGCCCTGAAGGTTCCATGGCTCAAGCACACCGAGGTGCCCTTGAAAGTCTTGCAATATTGGGAGATAATTTGGTTCCGCAGAAGGAAAGGACCACGTTGCAGGCTAGTGGCTCAAAACATCGTGCGAGAGATGCTCGGGATGAGATCACCCAGAGCAGGATCGACAAAGCAAGGCGACGACGCACCGCTAGGGAGGAGTATGATAGTGATTCTTCGGATGAGAGTCAGGAGAACGACGGTGAGCTCAGGGGAGCCGATTGTTTAAGCTACAAAATCCGTGAGGCAATGCCGCCTAGGAAGTTTAAACCCACCCCTACTGACGCTACCAAGTACGATGGGCAGCAGGAGCCAAGGTCATGGATAGACGACTACCTGCAGACTGTGATTCTGCATAAAGGGAACCAGATAGCGGCAATGCAATGCTTGCAGCTTTACCTAAAGGATTCAACGCGGGCCAGGTTAAGGGGCCTGCCGAAGGGTTCCATCAAATCATGGGACAACCTAGTAGATGTTTTCGTTGCCAATTTCCAAGCAACGTACAAAAGGCCCGTCGGGATCGAAGAGTTACGACACTGCCGGCAAAAGCAGAAGGAATTGATGCGCTCATACATCGGAAGATTCACCAAGCTCCTAAACGTTGCCGAAGATGTATCCGTCGACAGAGCAATCGATGCCTTCAGCGATGGCATCCAACGTGAAAGCTACATAGAAGAACTTGGACGCAAAAAGCCAAAAACCCTAACCAAGTTAATGGAAATCGCTAACAGCTGGGCTGATGGCGAGGACAACGTACGAAAGCCGAGACAGTGCAGTGACGACGAAGACGACGACCAGCCGAAGCACGACTCGGGTGGACGAAGGGATCGTCACAAAAGAAGGAAGAACCGCAGCTATGATGACAACAACCTGGTAGCCGCAGGCTACTCTGATCGGCAGGACGATCGGTATGACGACAGGCGAGATGATCGACAGGATGGTAATCGGAACAACTCTCGGAACCGTGGCAATTATAAGCCACGACAACAGAGAACCCCCGAACTACCTTACGCTGAGCAGATCAACGCTCCCTGTTACTTGCACTCGTATACCGATTCCAAGGATGGTAAAACAAAGTCCAGCCACTTGCTCAGGGATTGTCGGCAGTTCATTGACATGCACAAACTCATCCAGCAGGCAGGCCAGCAACAGCTACCGCCGCCACCACCACCACTTCCACCACAACATCAGGTCCAGCAAGCTCAGCCTCATCAACCCAACGAGGCATTTCCACCACCACGTGGGCAGATGAGTATGATCCACAGGACAGGTGTTTCCAGAAGAGAAATGAAGAAGCTCACTCGAGAAATCAACCTGGCAGAAAGCATCATGGCGAACATCCCTGAATGCGTCGAGTGGTCATCTCAAAATATTACATTCAGCCGAGCAGATCACCCGATGACCATACCAAAGCCAGGACACGCTGCTTTAGTAGTCAAGGCGCAAGTCGGGGGTTTCAAGATGAGCAAAGTCTTCATGGATGGTGGAAGTGGGCTAAACCTGATATTTCTTGACACGATCAAGAGTATGGGGATCACCATGAGAATGCTAGAAGAATCGGACACCTGCTTTCATGGGATTCTCCCCACTTCACCGGCGTACTCTCTTGGCAAAGTTTACATGAACGTCGTCTTTGGTAAATCCGACAACTTCAGGAAGGAAAAGATCGAGTTCGAAGTCGTGAACTGGGAGTCGCAGTATCACGCTAGACTCGGGAGGCCAGCTTATGCCAAGTTCATGGTTGTACCGCATTACGCATACCTCGAGCTGAAAATGCCTGGGAGCAACGGGACAAACATTACAGTCTATGAAAGTTTCTCACGCTCGGACAATTGTGATCGAGACTTTCAGAGGATTGCTGCAAAGTTTGGACTGCGACAGGAAACTACTGACCTTCCTTCAAAGTCATCATCACTCGATATCAAGGAAGAAGAACGCGTCAAAGGAGCAAAGAAGAAGCCAGCCGACCTCGCCTTTGAAGCATCGACAGCACTAACTTCTGCAGCCCAAGCGTCGGCAGCAAAAGCTTCGACAGCTGATGGAACAAGAGACATAAGAGAAAGCAAGGCATTGGCAACCGCCGTCGAGACCTCTAGTGAAATCAACGACGCTTCGAAAACCACTAACGTGGTAGACAAGCTAGAAGATAAGAAGAACCCTTTCCTCGCTTAAAGTAGAATGAACAGCTTTTAGTTTTTTTTCATTTACCTTCAATAGGGCCATCCTCTTTTTTCGCCCTTTAGTCCCGTGCTTACTTTATTAATAAGAATTTAAGTTTTAAATCCCTTGATAAGCATTGCAGTAACTCGTAGCATCTAATCCGCATCGTCGTAAACCTTGCCTACGCCCCTTGGCGAGCAGCGGTGCAACGTAGTACGCGGCAAAAGATCAAGCTCCAAAAAAGCCTCTACGAGCGCTAAAGGATGCAAAATAAAACAAGGGTGCTAACCTTTCCCTCTGCTATAGATGCCTCTACGAGCGCCGAAAATAGCAAGAGTTCGGAAATACGTATAAACACAACCCACGTTCGATATTTTACTTACGGGAATATCAAAGAACAACGGGCCCATCGGCAGAGTCATTGCACCCGAAATATTCGGGAGTGACTGTCGAAACATACATCGGTTGAAAGCAAAGTTGCGCATACAACAGGTTTAGCAAAACCTGCAACACGAGCTGATCACTCAAATGTTTTGCTGACCAACGAATACATTTAAGCGGGCAATTAAGATTTGCTCCTTCAGAATTTGCCAACGGCATTAACACGGTAAAAGTACATATACATGTATCTACCGAATAAAAAGTCTCGGCTAAACAATCCAAACACTTGGATAAAGTAGCCAAAATAACCTACTTACAAAACAACCCTAATCCCTGAGATTACCATTGCAGAGTTTCTCATTCCTCAGGTACCTTCGACTCCTTTTCAAGCTTGTCGACAATTATATTGGCGGGCAGCAATACCTTCGGATACAGAGTTTC
The DNA here is from genome assembly GCF_019359855.2 of Lolium perenne. NCBI lineage: Eukaryota > Viridiplantae > Streptophyta > Magnoliopsida > Poales > Poaceae > Lolium > Lolium perenne. Next base: position 77,641,117 of record NC_067245.2, on the reverse strand, counting down.
CAAGTCACCAACTGCGTTGGCAATAGTGAGCAGATCTGCTGAAGGGTAACGTGCAAGAACAAGAGCAAGCGTAAACCTGGCCCCTGCAAAAACCTGAGCTCGCACCAAGTCTTGAATCTTCTTGGTATTCCCAAACTCCGACATCAGAGTTAGTAGCGTGGGGGGGGAACCTTGTTCAAGGGAAACATTGTCCTCCAAACTACCCTCAGGGCTTTGTAGCACTTGTCGAAGAAATGGTGGACCTGTTGTACCCGATCCTGAAACTGTGCAACAGCCGAAGCCTTCGACTACTCCCGCCAGAAAATTTCTTCGGCTGACGACAACTGGGTTAATGCGTGTACACGCTCGTGAATCCGCTTGTTCTCTTCAGCATGATTCAAAGATATGACTAGCAGAGCAATTAACGGAAGATCAGGCAATACATTTTTGGCGGAAAAGAAATGAATGCAAGGATCAGGGAACTTACAGTTTAAACTTTCGGTGGCTTTATGAAGTTCAGTAAGGGAATAGCGCTCTACGTCAGCCGCAATCTCGCCCTTCTTCTTGATGATAGCAGCCAAGGCATAGGTGCTGCGTAGATCCTTCTCCAACTGCGTGATCCGATCCTTCATACGTTGGATCCGATCATCTTCAGAAAGAGCACCCGAAGAATCTTCGACAGATGCAGGCACGGGGAACACCTGCAAGAAACAACGTCAAAACCATGACAGACCGATTCACACCAACATCGGAAGATATTCCCATCGGGAGAATGCAAGTGACAATATTATGACAAAGAGTGTGTGATGGCGTGTAACTCACACGTTCGTTGGGAACCCCAAGAGGAAGGTATGATGCGCACAGCAGCAAGTTTTCCCTCAGAAAGAAACCAAGGTTTATCGAACCAGGAGGAGCCAAGAAGCATGTTGAAGGTTGATGGCGGCGGGATGTAGTGCGGCGCAACACCGTGAGATTCGGCGCCAACGTGGAACCTGCACAACACAACCAAAGTACTTTGCCCCAACGAAACAGTGAGGTTGTCAATCTCACCGGCTTGCTGTAACAAAGGATTAGATGTATAGTGTGGATGATGATTGTTTGCAGAAAAACAGTGGAACAGTATTGCAGTAGATTGTATTTCAGTATAGAGAATTGGACCGGGGTCCACAGTTCACTAGAGGTGTCTCTCCCATAAGATAAACAGCATGTTGGGTGAACAAATTATAGTTGAGCAATTGACAAATAGAGAGGGCATGACCATGCACATACATATTATGATGAGTATTGTGAGATTTAATTGGGCATTACGACAAAGTACATAGACCGCTATCCAGCATGCATCTATGCCTAAAAAGTCCACCTTCAGGTTATCATCCGAACCCCCTCCAGTATTAAGTTGCTAACAACAGACAATTGCATTAAGTATTGCGCGTAATGTAATCAATAACTACATCCTTAGACATAGCATCAATGTTTTATCCCTAGTGGCAACAGCACATCCATAATCTTAGAACTTTCTGTCACTGTCCCAGATTCACGGAGACATGAACCCACTATCGAGCATAAATACTCCCTCTTGGAGTTACTAGCATCAACTTGGCCAGAGCCTCTACTAATAACGGAGAGCATGCAAGATCATAAACAACACATAGACATAACTTTGATAATCAACATAACAAGTATTCTCTATTCATCGGATCCCAACAAACGCAACATATAGAATTACAGATAGATGATCTTGATCATGTTAGGCAGCTCACAAGATCCAACAATGAAGCACAATGAGGAGAAGACAACCATCTAGCTACTGCTATGGACCCATAGTCCAGGGGTGAACTACTCACTCATCACTCCGGAGGCGACCATGGCGGTGTAGAGTCCTCCGGGAGATGAATCCCCTCTCCGGCAGGGTGCCGGAGGAGATCTCCAGAATCCCCCGAGATGGGATTGGCGGCGGCGGCGTCTCAGTAAGGTTTTCCGTATCGTGGCTCTCGGTACTGGGGGTTTCGCGACGGAGGCTTTAAGTAGGCGGAAGGGCAGGTCAGGATGGGGCACGAGGGGCCCACACCATAGGTCGGCGCGGCCAGGGCTTGGGCCGCGCCGCCCTATGGTGTCGCCACCTCGTGGCCCCACTCCGTCTCCTCTTCGGTCTTCTGGAAGCTTCGTGGCAAAATAGGACCCTGGGCGTTGATTTCGTCCAATTCCGAGAATATTTCGTTACTAGGATTTCTGAAACCAAAAATAGCAGAAAACAGCAACTGGCACTTCGGCATCTTGTTAATAGGTTAGTTCCAGAAAATGCACGAATATGACATAAAGTGTGCATAAAACATGTAGATAACATCAATAATGTGGCATGGAACATAAGAAATTATCGATACGTTGGAGACGTATCAGCATCCCCAAGCTTAGTTCTGCTCATCCCGAGCAGGTAAAACGATAACAAAGATAATTTCTGGAGTGACATGCCATCATAACCTTGATCATACTATTTGTAAAGCATATGTAGTGAATGCAGCGATCAAAACAATGTATATGACATGAGTAAACAAGTGAATCATATAGCAAAGACTTTTCATGAATAGTACTTCAAGACAAGCATCAATAAGTCTTGCATAAGAGTTAACTCATAAAGCAATAATTCAAAGTAAAGGTGTTGAAGCAACACAAAGGAAGATTAAGTTTCAGCGGTTGCTTTCAACTTGTAACATGTATATCTCATGGATATTGTCAACATAGAGTAATATAATAAGTGCAATATGCAAATATGTAGGAATCAATGCACAGTTCACACAAGTGTTTGCTTCTTGAGGTGGAGAGAAATAGGTGAACTGACTCAACAATGAAAGTAAAAGAATGGTCCTCCATAGAGGAAAAGCATCGATTGCTATATTTGTGCTAGAGCTTTGATTTTGAAAACATGAAACAATTTTGTCAACGGTAGTAATAAAGCATATGTATCATGTAAATTATATGTTACAAGTTGCAAGCCTCATGCATAGTATACTAATAGTGCCCGCACCTTGTCCTAATTAGCTTGGACTACCGGATCATCACAATGCACATGTTTTAACCAAGTGTCACAAAGGGGTACCTCTATGCCGCCTGTACAAAGGTCTAAGGAGAAAGCTCGCATTGGATTTCTCGCTATTGATTATTCTCAACTTGACATCCATACCGGGACAACATAGACAACAGATAATGGACTCCTCTTTTATGCATGAGCATGTAACAACAATTAATAATTTTCTCATATGAGATTGAGGATATATGTCCAAAACTGAAACTTCCACCATGGATCATGGCTTTAGTTAGCGGCCCAATGTTCTTCTCTAACAATATGCATGCTTAACCATAAGGTGGTAGATCTCTCTTACTTCAGACAAGACGAACATGCATAGCAACTCACATGATATTCAACAAAGAATAGCTGATGGCGTCCCCAGAAACATGGTTATCGCACAACAATAGTTTTTAAGCTATTTGTCCCATGAGCTATATATTGCAAAGGTGAATGATGAAATTTTAAAGGTAGCACTCAAGCAATTTACTTTGGAATGGCGGAGAAATACCATGTAGTAGGTAGGTATGGTGGACACAAATGGCATAGTGGTTGGCTCAAGTATTTTGGATGCATGAGAAGTATTCCCTCTCGATACAAGGTTTAGGCTAGCAAGGTTTATTTGAAACAAACACAAGGATGAACCGGTGCAGCAAAACTTACATAAAAGACATATTGTAAACATTATAAGAATCTACACCGTCTTTCTTGTTGTTCAAACTCAATACTAGAAATTATCTAGACCTTAGAGAGACCAAATATGCAAACCAAATTTTAGCATGCTCTATGTATTTCTTCATTAATGGGTGCAAAGTATATGATGCAAGAGCTTAAACATGAGCACAACAATTGCCAAGTATCACATTACCCAAGACATTTATAGCAATTACTACATGTATCATTTTTCAATTCCAACCATATAACAATTTAACGAAGAAGAAACTTCGCCATGAATACTATGAGTAGAAACTAAGGACATACTTGTCCATATGCAACATCGGAGCGTGTCTCTCTCCCATACAGTGAATGCTAGGATCCATTTTATTCAAACAAAACAAAAACAAAAACAAACCGACGCTCCAAGCAAAGCACATAAGATGTGACGGAATAAAAATATAGTTTCAGGGGAGGAACCTGATAATGTTGTCGATGAAGAAGGGGATGCCTTGGGCATCCCCAAGCTTAGATGCTTGAGTCTTCTTAGAATATGCAGGGGTGAACCACCGGGGCATCCCCAAGCTTAGAGCTTTCACTCTCCTTGATCATGTTGCATCATACTCCTCTCTTGATCCTTGAAAACTTCCTCCACACCAAACTCGAAACAACTCATTAGAGGGTTAGTGCACAACAAAAATTAACATGTTCAGAGGTGACACAATCATTCTTAACACTTCTGGACATTGCATAAAGCTACTGGACATTAATGGATCAAAGAAATTCATCCAACATAGCAAAAGAGGCAATGCGAAATAAAAGGCAGAATCTGTCAAAACAGAACAGTTTGTATTGACGAATTTTAAAATGGCACCAGACTTGCTCAAATGAAAATGCCCAAATTGAATGAAAGTTGCATACATATCTGAGGATCACTCACGTAAATTGGCATAATTTTCTGAGTTACCTACAGAGAATTTATCCCAGATTCGTGACAGCAAAGAAATCTGAAACTGCGCAGTAATCCAAATCTAGTATGAACTTTTCTATCAACGACTTTACTTGGCACAACAAAACACTAAACTAAGATAAGGAGAGGTTGCTACAGTAGTAAACAACTTCCAAGACACAAAATAAAAACAAAGTACTGTAGGTAAAAACCATGGGTTGTCTCCCATAAGCGCTTTTCTTTAACGCCTTTCAGCTAGGCGCAGATAGTGTGTATCAAGTATTATCAAGAGACGAAGTGTCAACATCATAATTTGTTCTAATAATAGAATCAAAAGGTAACTTCATTCTCCTTCTAGGGAAGTGTTCCATACCTTTCTTGAGAGGAAATTGATATTTTATATTACCTTCCTTCATATCAATAGTAGCACCAACAGTTCGAAGAAAAGGTCTTCCCAATATGATGGGACAAGATGCATTGCATTCAATATCCAAGACAACAAAATCAACGGGGACAAGGTTATTGTTAACGATAATGCGAACATTATCAACTTTCCCCAAAGGTTTCTTTGTAGAATGATCAGCAAGATTAACATCCAAATAACAATTTTTTAGCGGTGGCAAGTCAAGCATATTATAGACTTTCTTAGGCATAACGGAAATACTTGCACCAAGATCACATAAAGCATTACAATCAAAATCTTTGATCTTCATATTAACGATGGGCTCCCAACCATCCTCTAGTTTTCTAGGAATAGAGGCTTCGCGCTCTAGTTTCTCTTCTCTAGCTTTTATGAGAGCATTTGTAATATGTTGCGTGAAAGCCAAATTTATAGCACTAGCATTAGGACTTTTAGCAAGTTTTTGCAAGAACTTAATAACTTCAGAGATGTGGCAATCATCAAAATTCAAACCATTATAATCTAAAGCAATGGGATCATCATCCCCAATGTTGGAAAAAATTTCAGCAGCTTTATCACAGGCAGTTTCAGCAATTTCAGGCAGTTTCTCGCGCTTTGCATTAGAAGTGGAAACATTGCTAACACCAATTCTTTTATTATTAATAGTAGGAGGTGCAGCAACATGTGTAGCATTAGCATTACTAGTGGTGGTAATAGTCCAAACTTTAGCTACATTCTTTTCTTTAGCTAGTTTTTCATTTTCTTCTCTATCCCACCTAGCACGCAGTTCAGCCATTAATCTTATATTCTCATTAATTCTAACTTGGATGGCATTTGCTGTAGTAACAATTTTATTATGATGATTATCATTAGGCATAACTTTCGATTTCAAAAGATCAACATCAGCAGCAAGACTATCGACTTTAGAAGCAAGTATATCAATTTTCCCAAGCTTTTCTTCAACAGATTTGTTAAAAGCAGTTTGTGTACTAATAAATTCTTTAAGCATGGCTTCAAGTCCAGGGGGTGTGTTCCTATTATTATTGTAAGAATTCCCATAAGAATTACCATAGCCGTTGCCATTATTATAAGGATATGGCCTATAGTTGTTACTAGAATTGTTCCGGTAAGCATTGTTGTTAAAATTATTATTTTTAATGAAGTTTACATCAACATGTTCTTCTTGTGCAACCAATGAAGCTAACGGAACATTATTAGGATCAATATTAGTCCTATCATTCACAAGCATAGACATAATAGCATCAAACTTATCACTCAAGGAAGAGGTTTCTTCGACAGAATTTACCTTCTTACCTTGTGGAGCTCTTTCCGTGTGCCATTCAGAGTAGTTGATCATCATATTATCAAGAAGCTTTGTTGCTTCACCAAGAGTGATGGACATAAAGGTACCTCCAGCAGCTGAATCCAATAAATTCCGCGAAGAAAAATTTAGTCCTGCATAGAAGGTTTGGATGATCATCCAAGTAGTCAGTCCATGGGTTGGGCAATTTTTAACCAGAGATTTCATTCTTTCCCAAGCTTGAGCAACATGTTCAGTATCTAATTGTTTAAAATTCATTATGCTACTCCTCAAAGATATAATTTTAGCAGGGGATAATATCTACCAATAAAAGCATCCTTGCATTTAGTCCATGAATCAATACTATTCTTAGGCAGAGATAGCAACCAATCTTTAGCTCTTCCTCTTAATGAGAAAGGGAACAATTTTAATTTTATAATGTCACCATCTACATCCTTATACTTTTGCATTTCACATAGTTCAACAAAATTATTGAGATGGGCAGCAGCATCATCAGAACTAACACCAGAAAATTGCTCTCGCATAACAAGATTCAGTAAAGCAGGTTTAATTTCAAAGAATTCTGCTGTAGTAGCAGGTGGAGCAATAGGTGTGCATAAGAAATCATTATTATTTGTGGTTGTGAAGTCACACAACTTAGTATTTTCAGCGGTAGCTATTTTAGCAACAGTAAATAAAGCAAACTAGATAAAGTAAATGCAAGTAACTAATTTTTTTTTTGTGTTTTTGATCTAGCAAACAAGATAGCAAATAAAGTAAAACTAGCAACTAATTTTTTTGTATTTTGATTTAGTGCAGCAAACAAAGTAGTAAATAAAACTAAGCAAGACAAAAACAAAGTAAAGAGATTGGGAAGTGGAGACTCCCCTTGCAGCGTGTCTTGATCTCCCCGGCAACGGCGCCAGAAAAAGATGTTGCTGGCGCAAAGTTGACGTGGGAGTTAGAGATCTCTGTGGTGTAACTTTTCTTCAGATCCCCGGCAACGACGCCAGAAAAAGAGCTTGATGGCGTGTAACTCACACGTTCGTTGGGAACCCCAAGAGGAAGGTATGATGCGCACAGCAGCAAGTTTTCCCTCAGAAAGAAACCAAGGTTTATCGAATCAGGAGGAGCCAAGAAGCACATTGAAGGTTGATGGCGGCGGGATGTAGTGCGGCGCAACACCAGAGATTCCGGCGCCAACGTGGAACCTGCACAACACAACCAAAGTACTTGGCCCCAACGAAACAGTGAGGTTGTCAATCTCACCGGCTTGCTGTAACAAAGGATTAGATGTATAGTGTGGATGATGATTGTTTGCAGAAAAACAGTGGAACAGTATTGCAGTAGATTGTATTTCAGTATAGAGAATTGGACCGGGGTCCATAGTTCACTAGAGGTGTCTCTCCCATAAGATAAACAGCATGTTGGGTGAACAAATTACAGTTGAGCAATTGACAAATAGAGAGGGCATGACCATGCACATACATATTATGATGAGTATTGTGAGATTTAATTGGGCATTACGACAAAGTACATAGACCGCTATCCAGCATGCATCTATGCCTAAAAAGTCCACCTTCAGGTTATCATCTGAACCCCCTCCAGTATTAAGTTGCTAACAACAGACAATTGCATTAAGTATTGCGCGTAATGTAATCAATAACTACATCCTTAGACATAGCATCAATGTTTTATCCCTAGTGGCAACATCACATCCATAATCTTAGAACTTTCTGTCACTGTCCCAGATTCACGGAGACATGAACCCACTATCGAGCATAAATACTCCCTCTTGGAGTTACTAGCATCAACTTGGCCAGAGCCTCTACTAATAACGGAGAGCATGCAAGATCATAAACAACACATAGACATAACTTTGATAATTAACATAACAAGTATTCTCTATTCATCGGATCCCAACAAACGCAACATATAGACATAGCATCAATGTTTTATCCCTAGCAGCAACAACACATCCACAACCTTAGAACTTTCTGTCACTGTCCCAGATTCAATGGAGGCATGAACCCACTATCGAGCATAAATACTCCCTCTTGGAGTTAAGAGCAAAAACTTGGCCAGAGCCTCTACTAATAACGGAGACCATGCAAGATCATAAACAACACATAGGTAATAACTTGATAATTAACATAACATAGTATTCTCTATCCATCGGATCCCGACAAACACAACATATAGTATTACAGATAGATGATCTTGATCATGTTAGGCAGCTCACAAGATCCAACAATGAAGCACAATGAGGAGAAGACAACCATCTAGCTACTGCTATGGACCCATAGTCCGGGGGTGAACTACTCACTCATCACTTCGGAGGCGACCATGGCGGTGTAGAGTCCTCCGGGAGATGAATCCCCTCTCCGGCAGGGTGCCGGAGGAGATCTCCAGAATCCCCCGAGATGGGATTGGCGGCGGTGGCGTCTCGATGGGTTTTCCGTATCGTGGCTCTCGGTACTGGGGGTTTCGCGACGGAGGCTTTAAGTAGGCGGAAGGGCAGGTCAGGATGGGGCACGAGGGGCCCACACCATAGGTCGGCGCGGCCAGGGCTTGGGCCGCGCCGCCCTATGGTGTCGCCACCTCGTGGCCCCACTTCGTCTCCTCTTCGGTCTTCTGGAAGCTTCGTGGCAAAATAGGACCCTGGGCGTTGATTTCGTCCAATTCCGAGAATATTTCGTTACTAGGATTTCTGAAACCAAAAACAGCAGTAAAAACAAAGAATCGGCACTTCGGCATCTTGTTAATAGGTTAGTTCCAGAAAATGCACGAATATGACATAAAGTGTGCATAAAACATGTAGATAACATCAATAATGTGGCATGGAACATAAGAAATTATCGATACGTTGGAGACGTATCAGTGTGCTAGCAACATTGCTAGCACAAAATTTTATTACAATCAAAGGTTATCCAGTAGAACAGTGTTTCACATCCAATCAAAAGAAAAGTTTGCTACAAAGATCAAAGGGCTTGGGTCTGAATCGATAAACTAGGGCCAGCCGATGTCTTCCTTGATGAAACCAACTCGAGGAGCTGGCGTGCACATTTAACGGCTGACGCCTTGAAGGTGCTTAAATCAACAAACCGCCCATCCTCTTCTTTCGGCAGCTCTTTGGACATCTCTTCAATGTCGCCCTTAAAGCCGTGACCCATCATAAGTTGGAAGGCAAGGACGGCACCATAGGTACGCGAAGTACATTTGAATACCTTGATAACCTCCTTGGTGTCAATCGCGAAGGCGTCGATCAACTGCCCCAGAGTTTTATCTTGACTGATCTTGGGGAAGATCATCGAGTGTATCTACGCCATAGCACCCTTTCCCTTCTCAAGAAGCTCCTGTGTGAGCTGATGGGAGGCGAGAGTCATCGACAGTCCGTTGGCCGGAGAGTTGTTTGGAATTTTATCCAAGGCATCGGCAGGGATGTTGGCGGCTTCTGCAAAAGAGTAAAATGAGAAAGGTTATTTATAAAAGGCCGAACCCACAAGTGCAATAATCGACATAGGTGTACAAAGGAGATTACCAAGTAAAGCCAAGGAAGACTGACGAAGGAGTTCATCCTTTTCAGCCGCTCGAGCTTCGGCAGCCAGCCTAGTCGCCTCCTCCTCCCTCAACTTCTCCCTTAGCTTGCCCAGCTCCTCCTTCAGGGAGTCGACTTCTTGGCGGGCCTCGGCAGCTATCTTGACCGCACCATCCAACTTTGAGGAGGAAGACTTAACCTCCTTCTCCAGCCGAAGTTTCTCTGCCTCCAGAGAAGTGAATTGGGAAGCGAAGGCCTCCAAAGAGGAGATAACTCCTCGCAGGTCCTAAAGGAAAAAGGATATTCGATGCAGAATCATTAAGCAAGATACACATCAGAAAGGTTCGTGTCGCAATCGAGAGGGACTTACAGAAGGAGGAGTCCTGGCGGCGGCAGTTGAAGGAGCATCTTTCCCTTTAGAAAGGGAGGAAGCTGTTGATACCTGAGCAGCGGGGGCTGCTTTAGGAACCGACGCTTCAGAAGCAGCGACGTCCGGTGGAGCGGCTCTGGATTTGGCCTTCTTAGCCGGTGGCTCGACAAAACCTTCGTCACTATAAAGGGAAATGATTGACAAAAAGTTATGAAAGGAATGCAAGAAGTAAAAGGACAAAATGCGGCTTCACGGAAGAAGATACTTATATATCGAAGAGGTCATCTTCGTCGGCAAAGCCGCCAGTCGATCTCTTCGCGGGTGAAGCCCTGGCCTCCTCCACAGCTGCATCAATAAAGGCATCACGATCAGCGTCATCATCGCGCACTGATCCCTCTGTGTTGCAAGCATCGTCGGCTGAGGAAGGAGGGTTGGCATGGGCAGCTTCTGAATCTATCGGGACATCATGCTCATCTTCTGGGTCTATATGATCGGTAGTATGAAAATCAACAGGGACTGAGGAGCCTCTTCCTTCAGAGGTGTCATTTGGTGAATCTTGTAAGTTTCCAGAAACTATGGGGACCTGCCGAAGAAAGGAGCAAATAAAAAACAATGGAAAATATGTCGACTAAGTGAAAGCAGCATAATAAGAGTATGAGAAAGGGAATTACCTCTGACGGTGGATGGTTGGCGTCGAGAGGAGTATAGGAAGATATCAATGGGATCGAGTCCTCCTGGCTGAAAAGAGTAAGTCGACGGACTTCATCAAGCAGCTCCTTTTCCGACAGTTCAGCGACATTGATCCTGGTCTCATCTTTTGGACCCGTATACAACCACATTGGACGAACTCTTGCCATGATTGGTTGGACCCGACGTTTCAGGAACACCGCTGCTACCTCTGTGTCGATCATGGTTTGACCATCGGTTTCTTTGATTCGAAGGAATTTGGCAAATAATTCGTCGGCTGTTGCCCTTTCGTCGGGAGAAAGGATGTTCTTCCAGGAATCTTTTGGCTTAGCCTCGAGGACGTCGGCAAAGCAAGGAAGCTGGGACTCGGTTGTCAAAGAATCTTTGACATAAAACCATTTCAGTCTCCATCCTTGCACAGATTCTCTCATTGGGAAACTGAAATAGTTAACCTCCGAGCGAGCCACAAACCCCACGCCTCCAATGACGAAGGATCCGTTGATACTGATGTACCTTTTAACATAGAAGATCTTCTTCCACAATCCGAAATGAGGCTCAATGCCCAAAAATGCCTCACAGAGGGTGATAAACACAGCGACGTGAAGGATCGAGTTGGGAGTGAGTTGCCACAGTTGGATTTCATAAGTCCGTAGAAGGCGAAGAAGGAACTCATGGGCAGGAAGCGAAAGACCCCGATATAGGAATGATAAGAACACCACGGTAAAACCAGCAGGGGGATTGGGCCGAGAAATCGCACCTGGGAGAATCACGTTCCCCTCGTCAGGGGAGACTAATCCAAGGCTTCGGGCCATCTTCTCATCACGTTCCGTGATGGAAGACGATAGCCAATCTCCTGGCTTGGCTATTGAGCCTGGCAGCGCTGACGGCGCCGGAGCTGGAGGAGAAGCCGCTGACGAACTCTTCTTTGGAAGAGTGGAGGAAGATTTGGCGGCGGCGCCACCGGTCGTGGAGTTGCTGGTGGCAGTAAGGTTCTTCTTCTTCACCATTGTGAGATCTGGGGAAGATTGGAGAAGCGATGGTGGCGGCGCAGCAGTTACGGTAGGAAAAAGCAGAAGAAAGGCAAAGGCAGATGTGGGAGAAGATTAGGGATTTTTTCGCCCTTTGGAGATCTTAAGGAGGAGAACTGCGTGGGCACGTGTCGTTAATGCCAGTTTATCAAGTGGACCTTTTTCCGATTATTGGTTGTGGGAATCGAGGAGACGCCTTGGTAACTGTGCGAGAAGGGCGGAAATTGCTTGAAAATAGGACCAGACAGAGAGAGAATGGGCCCAGCGGGTCGCGTCTTGTCGGTCAGAATCAAGACGTCGGTAAAACGTCATCAATGACGTCATAAAGAATGCTTGAAGCACTTGAAGGAATAAAAAGTTATCGGATGGTGAACATGAGTCTATGCACAGATTGTGAAGCATCTGCGCTTAGACTCGGGAGCTACTCCCATCGGGAGCACTGACGCGCACCCGACATATTGAGGACTCGAAGAAAAAGGATGAAGAAAATCTACTCTCATTGTTTGGCTCAAGTCTGCGCCCAGTTGCAAGCACCCGTGCCCAGACTCGGGGGCTACTCCCATCGGGAGCACTGGATGCGCACCCGACAAACTTTTTTGCACTCCAGGATCATGCCCGGGGACTTGATTCTGTGTAGGGTAACGTTGTTTTGCCATCGGTAGTTAACCAACAAAAGTTGGGCACGTTACTCATCATCCCTTGTGATACGTCTCCAACGTATCGATAATTTCTTGTGTTCCATGCCACATTATTGATGATATCTACATGTTTTATGCACACTTTATGTCATATTCGTGCATTTTCTGGAACTAACCTATTAACAAGATGCCGAAGAGCCAGTTGCTGTTTTCTGCTGTTTTTGGTTTCAGAAATCCTAGTAACGAAATATTCTCGGAATTGGACGAAATCAACGCCCAGGGTCCTATTTTGCCACGAAGCTTCCAGAAGACCGAAGAGGAGACGAAGTGGGGCCACGAGGTGGCCACACCCTAGGGCGGCGCGGCCCAGGCCCTGGCCGCGCCGACCTATGGTGTGGGCCCCTCGTGCCGCCTCTTTACCTGCCCTTCCGCCTACAAATAGCCTCCGTCGCGAAACCCCGATGCGAGAGCCACGATACGGAAAACCTTGCGAGACGCCGCCGCCGTCAATCCCATCTCGGTGGATTATGGAGATCTCCTCCGGCACCCTGCCGGAGAGGGGATTCATCTCCCGGAGGACTCTTCACCGCCATGGTCGCCTCCGGAGTGATGAGTGAGTAGTTCACCCCTGGACTATGGGTCCATAGCAGTAGCTAGATGGTTGTCTTCTCCTCATTGTGCTTCATTGTTGGATCTTGTGAGCTGCCTAACATGATCAAGATCATCTATCTGTAATACTATATGTTGTGTTTGTCGGGATCCGATGGATAGAGAATACTATGTTATGTTAATTATCAAGTTATTACCTATGTGTTGTTTATGATCTTGCATGCTCTCCGTTATTAGTAGAGGCTCTGGCCAAGTTTTTGCTCTTAACTCCAAGAGGGAGTATTTATGCTCGATAGTGGGTTCATGCCTCCATTGAATGCAGGACGATGTGAGAAAGTTCTAAGGTTGTGGATGTGTTGTTGCTACTAGGGATAAAACATTGATGCTATGTCTAAGGATGTAGTTATTGATTACATTACGCACCATACTTAATGCAATTGTCTGTTGTTTTGCAACTTAATACTGGAAGGGGTTCGGATGATAACCTGAAGGTGGACTTTTTAGGCATAGATGCACTGGATAGCGGTCTATGTACTTTGTCGTAATGCCCAATTAAATCTCACTATATTTATCATGACATGTATGTGCATTGTTATGCCCTCTCTATTTGTCAATTGCCCGACTGTAATTTGTTCACCCAACATGCTTTTATCTTATGGGAGAGACACCTCTAGTGAACTGTGGACCCCGGTCCTATTCTTTACATCGCATACAATCTACTGCAATACTTGTTTTACTGTTTTCTGCAAACAATCATCTTCCACACAATACAGTTAATCCTTTGTTACAGCAAGCCGGTGAGATTGACAACCTCACTGTTTCGTTGGGGCAAAGTACTTTGGTTGTGTTGTGCAGGTTCCACGTTGGCGCCGGAATCTCTGGTGTTGCGCCACACTACATCCCGCCGCCATCAAACTTCAACATGCTTCTTGACTCCTACTGGTTCGATTAAACCTTGGTTTCTTACTGAGGGAAACTTGCCGCTGTGCGCATCACACCTTCCTCTTGGGGTTCCCAACGGACGTGTCAACTGCACGCATCAAGCAAATTTCTGGCGCCGTTGCCGAGGAGATCAAGACACGCTACAAGGGGAGTCTCCACTTCCCAATCTCTTTACTTTGTTTTTGTCTTGCTTTATTTTATTTACTACTTTGTTTGCTGAACTAAATCAAAACACAAAAAAATTAGTTGCTAGTTTTACTTTATTTACTATCTTGTTTGCTATATCAAAAACACAAAAAAATTAGTTACTTGCATTTACTTTATCTAGTTTACTTTATTTACTATTGCTAAAATGAATACTGCTGAGAATACTAAGTTGTGTGATTTCACAACCACAAATAATAATGATTTCTTATGCATACCTATTGCTCCACCTGCTACTACAGCAGAATTCTTTGAAATTAAACCTGCTTTACTAAATCTTGTTATGCGAGAGCAATTTTCTGGTATTAGTTCTGATGATGCTGCTGCCCATCTCAATAATTTTGTTGAACTTTGTGAAATGCAAAAGTATAAAGATGTAGATGGTGACATAATAAAATTAAAATTGTTCCCTTTCTCATTAAGAGGAAGAGCTAAAGATTGGTTGCTATCTCTGCCTAAGAATAGTATTGATTCATGGACTAAATGCAAGGATGCTTTTATTGGTAGATATTATCCCCCTGCTAAAATTATATCTTTGAGGAGTAGCGTAATGAATTTTAAACAATTAGATACTGAGCATGTTGCACAAGCATGGGAAAGAATGAAATCTTTGGTTAAAAATTGCCCAACCCATGGACTGACTACTTGGATGATAATCCAAACCTTTTATGCAGGACTGAATTTTTCTTCGCGGAACCTATTGGATTCAGCTGCTGGAGGTACCTTTATGTCCATCACTCTTGGTGAAGCAACAAAGCTTCTTGATAATATGATGATTAATTACTCTGAATGGCACACGGAAAGAGCTTCACAAGGTAAGAAGGTAAATTCTGTCGAAGAAACCTCTTCCTTGAGTGATAAGATTGATGCTATTATGTCTATGCTTGTGAATGATAGGATTAATGTTGATCCTAATAATGTTCCGTTAGCCTCATTGGTTGCTCAAAATTCTAGGCCATATCCTGCTAATGGTAATTCTTATGGTAGATATGTTTCACCTAATGAGGAAAAGATGTTAGAAATTGAAAGATCTACCAAGAGCTTTATGCAATCACAATATGAGCAAAATAAATTGTTTACTAAAACTATGAATGAACAATCTACCTTGTTGAAGAATATAGGAAATCAACTTGAAAATCTGAATATGGAGATTTCTGGGTTGCAAACTAAACTTGCAAATGCTGAAAACCGAATCTCATACATGTCTGCGTCACAATCTTCTTTAATTAATAAAATGGCTGCTAAACCTGAGGATATTGAAAATAAAATTGTTACTACAGCAAATTCCATCCAAGTTAGAATTAATGAGAATATAAGATTAATGGCTGAATTGCGTGCTAGGTGGGATAGAGAAGAAAATGAAAAACTAGCTAAAGAGAAAAATGTAGCTAAAGTTTGGACTATTACCACCACTAGTAATGCTAATGCTACACAAGTTGCTGCACCTCCAACTAATAATAATAAAAGAATTGGTGTTACCAATGTTTCCACTTCTAATGCAAAGCGCGAAAAACTGCCTGAAACTGCTAAAACTACTGAAACTGCCTGTGATAAAACTGCTGAAATTTTTTCCAACATTGGGAACAATGATCCCATTGCTTTAGATTATAATGGTTTAGATTTTGATGATTGTCATATCTCTGAAGTTATAAAGTTCTTACAAAAACTTGCTAAGAGTCCTAATGCTAGCGCTATAAATTTGGCTTTCACGAAACATATTACAAATGCTCTCATAAAAGCTAGAGAAGAAAAACTAGAACGCGAAACTTCTATTCCTAGGAAGCTAGAGGATGGTTGGGAACCCATCATTAAAATGAGGGTCAATGATTTTGATTGTAATGCTTTATGTGATCTTGGTGCAAGTATTTCTGTTATGCCTAAGAAAGTCTATGATATGCTTGACTTGCCACCATTGAAAAATTGTTATTTGGATGTTAATCTCGCTGATAATGCTAAAAAGAAACCTTTGGGGAGAGTTGATAATGTTTATATTGTGGTTAACAATAACCTTGTCCCCGTTGATTTTGTTGTCTTGGATATTGAATGCAATGCATCTTGCCCCATTATATTGGGAAGACCTTTTCTTCGAACCGTTGGTGCTACTATTGATATGAAGGAAGGTAATATTAAATATCAATTTCTTCTCAAGAAAGGTATGGAACACTTCCCTAGAAAGAGAATGAAGTTACCTTATGATTCTATTATTAGAACAAATTATGATGTTGATGCTTCGTCTCTTGATGTTACTTGATTTACACTTTCTGCGCCTAGCTGAAAGGCGTTAAAGAAAAGCGCTTATGGGAGACAACCCATGTTTTTACTACAGTATCTTTGTTTTATATTTGTGTCTTGGAAGTTGTTTACTACTGTAGCAACCTCTCCTTATCTTAGTTTTGTGTTTTGTTGTGCCAAGTAAAGTCTTTGATAGTAAAGTTCATACTAGATTTGGATTACTGCGCAGTTTCAGATTTCTTTGCTGTCACGAATTCCGACCTGCCTCCCTGTAGGTAGCTCAGAAAATTAAGCCAATTTACGTGCGTGATCCTCAGATATGTACGCAACTTTCATTCAATTTGGGAATTTTCATTTGAGCAAGTCTGGTGCCTCAATAAAATCCATCTTTACGGACTGTTCTGTTTTGACAGATTCTGCCTTTTATTTCGCATTGCCTCTTTTGCTATGTTGGATGAATTTCTTTGATCCATTAATGTCCAGTAGCTTTATGCAATGTCCAGAAGTGTTAAGAATGATTGTGTCACCTCTGAACATGTTAATTTTTATTGTCCACTAACCCTCTAATGAGTTGTTTCGAGTTTGGTGTGGAGGAAGTTTTCAAGGATCAAGAGAGGAGTATGATGCAATATGATCAAGGAGAGTGAAAGCTCTAAGCTTGGGGATGCCCCGGTGGTTCACCCCTGCATATTCTAAGAAGACTCAAGCGTCTAAGCTTGGGGATGCCCAAGGCATCCCCTTCTTCATCGACAACATTATCAGGTTCCTCCCCTGAAACTATATTTTTATTCCGTCACATCTTATGTGCTTTGCTTGGAGCGTCGGTTTGTTTTTGTTTTTGTTTTGTTTGAATAAAATGGATCCTAGCATTCACTGTATGGGAGAGAGACACGCTCCTCTGTACCATATGGACAAGTATGTCCTTAGGCTTTACTCATAGTATTCATGGCGAAGTTTCTTCTTCGTTAAATTGTTATATGGTTGGAATTGGAAAATGATACATGTAGTAATTTGCTATAATGTCTTGAATAATTTGATACTTGGCAATTGTTGTGCTCATGTTTAAGCTCTTGCATCATATACTTTGCACCCATTAATGAAGAAATACATAGAGCATGCTAAAATTTGGTTTGCATATTTGGTCTCTCTAAGGTCTAGATAATTTCTAGTATTGAGTTTGAACAACAAGGAAGACGGTGTAGAGTCTTATAATGTTTACAATATGTCTTTTATGTGAGTTTTGCTGCACCGGTTCATCCTTGTGTTTGTTTCAAATAACCTTGCTAGCCTAAACCTTGTATCGAGAGGGAATACTTCTCATGCATCCAAAATCCTTGAGCCAACCACTATGCCATTTGTGTCCACCAAACCTACCTACTACATGGTATTTCTCCGCCATTCCAAAGTAAATTGCTTGAGTGCTACCTTTAAAATTTCCATTCTTCACCTTTGCAATATATAGCTCATGGGACAAATAGCTTAAAAACTATTGTGGTATTGAATATGTACTTATGCACTTTATCTCTTATTAAGTTGCTTGTTGTGCGATAACCATGTTTCTGGGGACGCCATCAACTATTCTTTGTTGAATATCATGTGAGTTGCTATGCATGTCCGTCTTGTCTGAAGTAAGAGAGATCTACCACCTTAATGGTTGGAGCATACATATTGTTAGAGAAGAACATTGGGCCGCTAACTAAAGCCATGATTCATGGTGGAAGTTTCAGTTTTGGACATATATCCTCAATCTCATATGAGAAAATTAATTGTTGCTACATGCTCATGCATAAAAGAGGAGTCCATTATCTGTTGTCCATGTTGTCCCGGTATGGATGTCTAAGTTGAGAATAATCAATAGCGAGAAATCCAAAATGCGAGCTTTCTCCTTAGACCTTTGTACAGGCGGCATGGAGGTACCCCATTGTGACACTTGGTTAAAACATGTGTATTGCGATGATCCGGTAGTCCAAGCTAATTAGGACAAGGTGCGGGCACTATTAGTATACTATGCATGAGGCTTGCAACTTTTAAGATATAATTTACATAACTCATATGCTTTATTACTACCGTTGACAAAATTGTTTCATGTTTTCAAAATAAAAGCTCTAGCACAAATATAGCAATAGATGCTTTCCTCTTTGAAGGACCTTTCTTTTACTTTTATTGTTGAGTCAGTTCACCTATTTCTCTCCATCTCAAGAAGCAAACACTTGTGTGAACTGTGCATTGATTCCTACATACTTGCATATTGCACTTATTATATTACTCTATGTTGAACATTATCCATGCGATATACATGTTATAAGTTGAAAGCAACCGCTGAAACTTAATCTTCCTTTGTGTTGCTTCAATACCTTTACTTTGATTTATTTCTTTATGAGTTAACTCTTATGCAAGACTTATTGATGCTTGTCTTGAAGTACTATTCATGAAAAGTCTTTGCTTTATGATTCACTTGTTTACTCATGTCATTACCATTGTTTTGATCGCTGCATTCATTACATATGTTTACAAATAGTATGATCAAGGTTATGATGGCATGTCACTCCAGAAATTATCTTTGTTATCGTTTTACCTGCTCGGGACGAGCAGAACTAAGCTTGGGGATGCTGATACGTCTCCGACGTATCGATAATTTCTTGTGTTCCATGCCACATTATTGATGATATCTACATGTTTTATGCACACTTTATGTCATATTCGTGCATTTTCTGGAACTAACCTATTAACAAGATGCCGAAGAGCCAGTTGCTGTTTTCTGCTGTTTTTGGTTTCAGAAATCCTAGTAACGAAATATTCTCGGAATTGGACGAAATCAACGCTCAGGGTCCTATTTTGCCACGAAGCTTCCAGAAGAGCGAAGAGGAGACGAAGTGGGGCCACGAGGTGGCCACACCCTAGGGCGGCGCGGCCCAGGCCCTGGCCGCGCCGACCTATGGTGTGGGCCCCTCGTGCCGCCTCTTTACCTGCCCTTCCGCCTACAAATAGCCTCCGTCGCGAAACCCCCAGTATCGAGAGCCACGATACGGAAAACCTTACTGAGACGCCGCCGCCGCCAATCCCATCTCGGGGGATTCTGGAGATCTCCTCCGGCTCCCTGCCGGAGAGGGGATTCATCTCCCGGAGGACTCTTCACCGCCATGGTCGCCTCCGGAGTGATGAGTGAGTAGTTCACCCCTGGACTATGGGTCCATAGCAGTAGCTAGATGGTTGTCTTCTCCTCATTGTGCTTCATTGTTGGATCTTGTGAGCTGCCTAACATGATCAAGATCATCTATCTGTAATACTATATGTTGTGTTTGTCGGGATCCGATGGATAGAGAATACTATGTTATGTTAATTATCAAGTTATTACTTATGTGTTGTTTATGATCTTGCATGCTCTCCGTTATTAGTAGAGGCTCTGGCCAAGTTTTTGCTCTTAACTCCAAGAGGGAGTATTTATGCTCGATAGTGGGTTCATGCCTCCATTGAATCTGGGACAGTGACAGAAAGTTCTAAGGTTGTGGATGTGCTGTTGCTACTAGGGATAAAACATTGATGCTATGTCTAAGGATGTAGTTATTGATTACATTACGCACCATACTTAATGCAATTGTCTGTTGTTTTGCAACTTAATACTGGAAGGGGTTCGGATGATAACCTGAAGGTGGACTTTTTAGGCATAGATGCATGCTAGATAGCGGTCTATGTACTTTGTCGTAATGCCCAATTAAATCTCACTATATTTATCATGACATGTATGTGCATTGTTATGCCCTCTCTATTTGTCAATTGCCCGACTGTAATTTGTTCACCCAACATGCTTTTATCTTATGGGAGAGACACCTCTAGTGAACTGTGGACCCCGGTCCTATTCTTTACATCGCATACAATCTACTGCAATACTTGTTTTACTGTTTTCTGCAAACAATCATCTTCCACACAATACGGTTAATCCTTTGTTACAGCAAGCCGGTGAGATTGACAACCTCACTGTTTCGTTGGGGCAAAGTACTTTGGTTGTGTTGTGCAGGTTCCACGTTGGCGCCGGAATCTCTGGTGTTGCGCCACACTACATCCCGCCGCCATCAACCTTCAACGTGCTTCTTGACTCCTACTGGTTCGATTAAACCTTGGTTTCTTACTGAGGGAAACTTGCCGCTGTGCGCATCACACCTTCCTCTTGGGGTTCCCAACGGACGTGTCAACTGCACGCATCACCTTGCAAGCGGAAAATATATCGGATGACCTATGAAGACCTGCAGAAAACTTCGACAGAGAAGAATGTTCGAGTGGTACAACTTGAGTCTACGCACGGATTCTAAGCATCCGTACCTAGACTCGGGGGCTACTCCCATCGGGAGCGCTGACGCGCACCCGACAAAAGAAGACGATGTTGATTCAAGGTGAACGAGAACAATCAAGGAGAAGAACATCAGAAGGAGGCATGCTTTAGTCTCTACCCGAACAATGTTCGGCTAGACTCTCGGGGGCTACTGACGTGGGCATTACCCTTCGGGTAACCGACATTGCCCTATCCCATATTGTCTAGTTGGAGGCCCATGAAGACACTTGGAGGCGAGATGGGCCACCTGGACGGTGCACTAGAAGAATCCTTGACGGACAAGACAAGGAAGCAGCCGAACAAGGAAAGATTAGATTCAAAACTACTGTAAACCTAGTCGTATTCGGTTAAGCCTCTTGAGACCTGGCCTCCTATATAAAGGCCAGGAGAGGGGCTGCCGAGAATCAATCAATCTTAGCAGCCTTAGCCACCAAAAGTCTAGAGCTAGGTCATCGCAACACTTAGCCTCTCGACGAGATCTCAGCCGAACTATTCGGCACCCCATTGTAACCCGTTATTACCATAATCAAGAACAGACAGGCAGGATGTAAGGGTTTTACCTCATCGAGGGCCCCGAACCTAGGTAAATCGCTCTCCCCGCTTGTCTGTGAACCGATGTCTCGTGTCAGCTTGCAGGATTCCGTCAACCCTAAGCCCCAATCGGAGGGCATTGCCGAGGAGTACCCTCGACAGCCCCCTTTCCCCGGCCGTCGTTCCGTGAACGAGTCCTTGACGAGACAACAACGCCGAGTTGCCTCTCTGGCGCAGAACCACGGCAATCCTAGCCGCCTCCCTTGTGACCGCGTCTCCTGCGCTCTTCTCCATGGCCGGACCACGATTGGAATCACCGGGGCCGGGAATAATGATAATCGCCATCACCACTATGGTCAGACTCCACAGGTGACGAGTACTTTGCAGCAGATCCCACTTTTCTTCCCTCGCCGTCCAGTGAACGAGTCCTTGATGCATATACCGTGCCGACCTGCCCAGCATCATGCCGGCCGCTGTTGCCCCGCTTCAGGCCGTGTCTCCCGCGCCCTGCACTCTTCGCCTTCTTGCCCGGTGAACCAATAGACTTTATCGTTGGAATAAGGAAATCGGCCGTCATCGGTTTCCTTATTCCAACGATAAAGTCTATTGGTTCACCGGGCAAGAAGGCGAAGAGTGCAGGGCGTGGGAGACACGGCCTGAAGCGCGGCAACAGGGGCCGGCACGGTCTTTGCATCAAAGACTCGTTCACTGGACGGCGAGGGAAGAAAAGTGGCATATGCTGCAAAGTACTCTGCACCTGTGGAGTCTGACGATAGTGGTGATGGCGATTATCATTATGCCCCCGGTGAGTCCAATCGTGTTCCGGCCATGGAAAAGAGCGCAGGAGACGTGGCCACAAGGGAGGCGGCTGGGACTGCCGTGGTTCTGCACCGGAGAGGTAGGTCGGCGTTGTTGTCTCGTCAAGGACCCGTTCACGGAACGGCGGCCGGGGAAAGGGGGGCCCTTCTGCAAAGTATACTGCGGCTTATACTGCAACTATGGTTTCTGGCCATAGTATTTGTGTTGACCAACAATGTATGAGGCATTTATTCCATTTTTTCTTGTGCATCGGATTTGTTGGTCTCACTTGGTCTCACTTTCTTCCATTTTAAACATAGTAAGAACCTAATGAAGACCCCGATGCAAGCGAGCCTGGTGGGTAGAGAGGAGAGAGCAAAGGATGAACCGGATGAAGACCACTTTGTATCTCGAAATTGTGAAATTTGTATGAATTAAGAGTTGTATGTAAAACATTTGACACTTGCCACTATATATGTATCTCGATCGGGTTGCAAGTAATGTGATGATGATGTCTACATTATATATGTGCAATGTACATGCTATTTATATTATATCTGAATATTTATGTATGTTGCTGTATATAACCTGTATATTGCTGTCTATAAACTGCATGTGTATAGCAGGCATCATAAAATCGTGTATAATACAAGCAAATTCTGTGGCACAATGAAAACCAATTCTGTGGCGCATGGGCCGGTGCGCCACAGAAACCTTATTTTTGTGGCGAAGTTTCTGTGGCGCAGCTCCCATGCGCCACAGAATCCATTTTTGGTGCGTCACTGATGAGGCTTTTCCTACTAGTGGGGTCTACGCGCTGGGCCGTATTTTTGTCCGATTCGATCCACCGGGATGCGCGGGATAGGTTGCATTGTTGGAGATGGGCGATTTACACAAAAATAACCCTTTTATGAAACTATAGCACAGACTGACCCTCTGGGCAAACTATTTCACTCATCTAACCCTTTTTTGTGGCGCCTATGCGAGCGGCGCCACACTTCACTGCGTGGCGCCCATGCGATGGGCGCCACACATCTTGCCTACGTGGCGTGCATGCGCGTGCGTGGCCTACAGCTGCCAACGTGGAAGCATGTGTGGCGCCCATGGCAAAGGCACCACACTACTCTTTATAAATAAACTTTGTCTAGAGTTGACAGAACATAGTGGTAGCTCAGTTAGTTGAAGCCTTTGTTGCAAATCTGTAGGTCTTGAGTTCAAATCTCCAAAATACTTGATTTTATTTTTACTTTTTAAAATTGTGCTAGACATTGTAGTATGTTCTAAAATATAGAACTATTGTTTTAAAACTTTTTATCCTTTTTTAAATCATTGTAGGAGTCCAAAATGAAACATACAATCATCCACGCTCAACCTATATGGTCATAATATGTCAGAGAATTCACATCCTCCTTCCACCAGTTCCCGACTCCCTTTGGCAGTTGAAGTAGACGGCGGCGACCGGCGAGCCGAGGTTGTACAGCTCGGCGAAGTCGCGGGTGCTGAAATTCTGCCGCCAGCCCGGAGCGTAGACGGTCTGACGGCCGAGCTGCTGGAAGAGCAGAAACACCAGACGGTGGATCTCGAGCACCGGCCGAGGGCTCTCGTAGCACACAACCTCAGTCCCTATGTATCCACACAATAAATTTTGATCAGATTACGACCCTAAGCCTAAGCGATGTCTAATTTTCATATGTTGACCACCAAACATAAGATTAATCTCGTTGCGTACCAAAAGATACTCCTGTCGTCGTCGGGATGTCGGTGACCAGCCTGCAGTAGTAGATGACAGTAATTTGAGTCAGCCTGCATATTCTTAGTAGAACAAATGATATGAAGTGAAGTTAACAATTTTGTAGAGGACATCACAAACTATGTAGACACTTGTAGTTAGTTAAAGGTGGTGACACGGACTAATGAGAGAAGAAAACCTGAAGACTCTGGTGCCATCTGGGGTGATACGACTTGTTTGAGAAAACCTGAAGCTACTGTAATAAATGTATTTGTTGCGTACGAAAAGTAAGTTATTTTTTCGAACATGCAAAAACTTTGTACAATGGGGATAAAACTGCTTGTGACAGTAAAGCACACGTCCATTGGGAACCCCAAGAGGAAGGTGTGATGCGTACAGCAGCAAGTTTTCCCTCAGTAAGAAACCAAGGTTATCGAACCAGTAGGAGATGAAGGCCACGTGAAGGTTGTTGGTGGAGGAGTGTAGTGCGGCGCAACACCAGGGATTCCGGCGCCAACGTGGAACCTGCACAACACAATCAAAATACTTTGCCCCAACTTAACAGTGAGGTTGTCAATCTCACCGGCTTGCTGTAAACAAAGGATTAAACGTATGGTGTGGAGAATGATGTTTGTTTGCAAAGAACAGCAGAGAATAATGATTGCAATAGATTGTATTTCAGATGTAAAAGAATGGACCGGGCTCCACAGTTCACTAGTGGTGTCTCTCCAATAAGATAAATAGCATGTTGGGTGAACAAATTACAGTTGGGCAATTGACAAATAGAGAGGGCATAATAATGCACATACATATCATGATGACTAATATGAGATTTACTTAGGGCATTACGACAAAGAACATAGACCGCTATCCAGCATGCATCTATGCCTAAAAAGTCCACCTTCGGGTTAGTATCCGCACCCCTTCCAGTATTAAGTTGCAAACAACAGACAATTGCATTAAGTACTGTGCGTAATGTGAACAATACAAATATCCTTAGACAAAGCATTGATGTTTTATCCCTAGTGGCAACAGCACATCCACAACCTTAGAACTTTCTGTCACTGTCCCAGATTCAATGGAGGCATGAACCCACTATCGAGCATAAATACTCCCTCTTGGAGTTACAAGTATCAACTTGGCCAGAGCCTCTACTAGCAACGGAGAGCATGCAAGATCATAAACAACACATATATGATAGATCAATAATCAACTTGACATAGTATTCCATATTCATCGGATCCCAACAAACACAACATGTAGCATTACAAATAGATGATCTTGATCATGATAGGCAGCTCACAAGATCTAAACATGATAGCACAAGAGGAGAAGACAACCATCTAGCTACTTCTATGGACCCATAGTCCAAGGATGAACTACTCACGCATCAGTCCGGAGGCGGGCATGGTGATGTAGAGCCCTCCGGTGATGATTCCCCTCTCCAGCAGGGTGCCGGAGGCGATCTCCTGAATCCCCCGAGATGGGATTGGCGGCGACGGCGTCTCAGTATGTTTTCTCGTATCGTGGCTCTCGGTACTAGGGTTTTTGATAACCCACAAGTATAGGGGATCGCAACAGTCTTCGAGGGAAGTAAAACCCAAATTTATTGATTCGACACAAGGGGAGGTAAAGAATACTTATAAGCCTTAACAACTGAGTTGTCAATTCAGCTGCACCTGGAAAAGCACTAGTAACAGGGGTGATGTGAAAGTAGCAGTAATATGAGAGCAGTAGTAACAGTAACACATCAGCAGTAACAGTAACACAGAGGCAATGGCACCAGAAAATAGTTGATACTACTTCCAATGACATGTAGAACGAGTATATGATGATGAAAGATGGACCGGGGTTCCCAGCTATATACACTAGTGGCAACCAAGGTAGTCAGAATCCCGATCCTACTACCAGAATCCTACGATTTGACGATCTTACATCACCGTATCGATCCAAATCCCATTATAAATCCCAATCGTGTAGAATCCATGTTGAGTCCCGATCTGAATCATAGAATCCTTGAGAATAATGTAGAATCTCGATCCGTTTTATGGATTTTTCCGATTCTACTAACTCATTATTTTTCCCATCCGCAAAATCATACAAGGATACTAGTTAAACATCCCAAGCCCTTTTAACTTGCTTTACTACTCGTTATTTACCTACCAAATCTCAAATGATCAATCACTAGAACATTATTGCTACAGACTTTATGCATTATAATTTTTATCTCCGTTATACTATTACACAAACTTTCTGTGTGATAAAAATATCTTCTTTGAGTAAGTATGGTAGGATCCCAGATTCTACGATTCGATACCACGACTCGATTCTGCCTGACAAAGATCGAACCGACTCCGAATCCCGACTCTGACTACCTTGGTGGCAACTCTCCAATAACAAGTGACAAGTGTTGGGTGAACAAATTACAGTTGGGCAATTGATAGGATTGAAATAGCATTAAGACAGAACATCAAGATTATTAATCATGTAGGCATGTTTTCCATATATAGTCATACGTGCTCGCAATGAGAAACTTGCATAACATCTTTTGTCCTACCAGCCGGTGGAAGCCGGGCCTCAAGGGAATCTACTGGCAATTAAGGTACTCCTTTTAATAGAGCACCGGAGCAAAGCATTAACACTTGGTGAAAACATGTGATCCTCATACCTAAGCCTTCCCCTCCAGTTATCCCGATTCTTTGTCACTCTGGGGCCTCGGGTTCCGGACATAGACATGTGCAAACAACTTGTAGATACAATCTAAGCAATAATTATAGAGCTTAAATCTAAGATCATGCCACTCATGCACTAGTGACAAGCATTAAACACAACAAGATTGCAGCAACAATAACTTCACAAACTTATATAGATAGACTGATCATAATGTAGCAATTCATCGGATCCCAACAAACACAACACCGATTACATCAAATGGATCTCAATCATGTAAGGCAACTCATGACATCATTGTATTGAAGTACATGGGAGAGAGAGTACCAACTAGCTACAGCTAGAACCTGTAGTCCATGGGGAACTACTCACGGAGCATGATGGAGGCGGTGGCGTTGATGGAGATGGCTTCCGGGGGCACTTCCCCGTCCCGGCGGCGTGCCGGAACAGAGATTCTGTCCCCCGAAACGGAGTTTCGCGATGGCGGCGGCGCCCCTGGAGTCTTTCTAGAGTTTCGTCGATTTGGTATCGCGTTTTTAGGTCGCGAGGGGTTTTATAGGTGAAGAGGCGGAGCAAGGAGGTGCCTGGGGGGCCCACACCATAGGATGGCGCGCCCCCCCTTTAGGCCGCGCCGCCCTATGGTCTGGGGGCCCTGGGCCTCCCCTCCGACTCTCCTTCGGTGTTCTGGTCCGTCTCGCTGAAATATGATGTTTGGTCTTTGTTTTATCGAATTCCGAGAATATTGCCCGAACAGTCTTTCTGGAACCAAAAACAGCAGAAAACAGGAACTGGCACTTCGGCATCTTGTTAATAGGTTAGTTCCGGAAAATGCATGAAATCATTATAAAGTGTGAGCAAAACATGTAGGTATTGTCATAAAACTAGCATGGAACATCAGAAATTACAGATACGTTGGAGACGTATCAAGCATCCCCAAGCTTAGTTCCTACTCGCCCTCGAGTAGGTAAAGGATAAAAAGAATAATTTATGTAGTGACATGCTACTTACATAATCTTGATCATACTATTGTAAAGCATATGAAATGAATGAAGTGACTCAAGGCAACGATCTATAGTTTGCTAATCAAATAGATAACATATAGCAAAACTTTTCATGAATAGTACTTTCAAGACAAGCATCAAAAAGTCTTGCATAAGAGTTAACTCATAAAGCAATAAATTCAAAGTAAAGGCATTGAAGCAACACAAAGGAAGATTTAAGTTTCAACAATTGCTTTCAACTTTTAACATGTATATCTCATGGATAATTGTCAACACAAAGTAATATGATGAGTGCAAATAAGCAAGTATGTAAGAATCAATGCACAGTTGACACAAGTGTTTGGTTCTAAGATGGAAGGAAGTAGGTAAACTGACTCAACATAAAGTAAAAGAAAGGCCCTTCGCAGAGGGAAGCAGGGATTAAATCATGTGCTAGAGCTTTTTAAGTTTTGAAATCATATAGAGAGCATAAAAGTAAAATTTTGAGAGGTGTTTGTTGTTGTCAACAAATGGTAGTGGGCACTCTAACTCCCTCATCAAACAGACTTTCAAAGAGTGGCTCCCATGAAGGACGTTATCTCTACCAGCAAGGTAGATCATCCCTCTTCTCTTTTGTTTACACATGTACTTTAGTTTTCTATTTATTTATGGATGACACTCCTCCCAACCTTTTGCTTTCTCAAGCCATGGCTAACCGAATCCTCGGGTGCCTTCCAACATTCACATACCATGAAGGAGTGTATATTTGCAAAATTAAGTTGCTTACTGATGAATCAGGGCAAAACATGTGAAGAGATTTATTAATGAAAGTTAATTAATTGGGGCTGGGAACCCCGTTGCCAGCTCTTTTTGCAAAATTATAGGATAAGCGGATGAAGCCACTAGTCCATTAGTGAAAGTTCTGCCCAACAAGATTGAAAGATAAAACACCACATACTTCCTGATGAGCTAAAAAACATTGACACAAATAAGAGATGATAACTTTTGAATTGTTTAAAGGTAGCACATGAAGTATTGATACGTCTCAAACGTATCTATAATTTCTTATGCTCCATGCTACTTTATTGATGATACTCACATGTTTTATACACACTTTATGTCATATTTATGCATTTTCCGGCACTAACCTATTGACATGATGCTGAAGAGCCAGTTGCTGTTTTCTGCTGTTTTTGGTTTCAGAAATCCTACAAAGGAAATATTCTCAGAATTGGACGAAATCAACGCCCAGGGTCTTATTTTTCCACGAAGCTTCCAGAAGACCGAAGAGGATACGAAGTGGGGCCACGAGGTGGCAACACACTAAGGCGGCGCAGCCTAGGGGGGCCCGCGCCGCCCTGGTGTGTGGGCCCCTCGTGACGCCCCCGACTCTGCCCTTCCGCCTACTTAAAGCCTTCGTCGCGAAAACCCCAGTACCGAGAGCCACGATACGGAAAACCTTCCAGAGACGCCGCCGCCGCCAATCCCATCTCGGGGGATTCTGGAGATCGCCTCCGGCACCCTGCCGGAGAGGGGAATCATCTCCCGGAGGGCTCTTCATCACCATGATCGCCTCCGGATCGATGTGTGAGTAGTTCACCCCTGGACTATGGGTCCATAGAAGTAGCTAGATGGTTGTCTTCTCCTCTTGTTCTATCATGTTAGATCTTGTGAGCTGCCTATCATGATCAAGATCATCTATTTGTAATGCTACATGTTGTGTTTGTTGGGATCCAATGAATATGGAATACTATGTCAAGTTGATTATCAATCTATCATATATGTGTTGTTTATGATCTTGCATGCTCTCCGTTGCTAGTAGAAGCTCTGGCCAAGTTGATACTTGTAACTCCAAGAGGGAGTATTTATGCTCGATAGTGGGTTCATGCCTCCATTAAATCCGGGACAGTGATAGAAAGTTCTAAGGTTGTGGATGTGCTGTTGCCACTAGGGATAAAACATCAATGCTTTGTCTAAGAATATTTGTGTTGATTACATTACGCACCATACTTAATGCAATTGTCTGTTGTTTGCAACTTAATACTGGAAGGGGTGCGGATGCTAACCCGAAGGTGAACTTTTTAGGCATAGATGCATGCTGGATAGCGGTCTATGTACTTTGTCGTAATGCCCGATTGAATCTCACTTTACTCATCATGATATGTATGTGCATTGTTATGCCCTCTTTATTTGTCAATTGCCCAACTGTAATTTGTTCACCCAACATGCTATTTATCTTATTGGAGAGACACCACTAGTGAACTGTGGACCCCGGTCCAATTCTTTACATCGAATACCATCTACTGCAAACATTGTTCTTTACTGTTCTTCGCATACAAACATCATCTTCCACACCATACATTTAATCCTTTGTTACAGCAAGCCGGTGAGATTGACAACCTCACTGTTAAGTTGGGGCAAAGTATTTGGATTGTGTTGTGCAGGTTCCATGTTGGCGCCGGAATCCCTGGTGTTGCGCCGCACTACACTCCGTCACCAACAACCTTCACGTGCTCCTTGACTCCTACTGGTTCGATAACCTTGGTTTCTTACTGAGGGAAAACTTGCCGCTGCACGCATCACACCTTCCTCTTGGGGTTCCCAACGGGCGTGTGCTTTACGCGTCATCAAGACAGTTTTCTGGCGCCGTTGCCGGGGAGATCAAGATACGCTGCAAGGGGAGTCTCCCACTTCCAATCTCTTTACTTTGTTTTTTTCTTGCTTTACTTTATTTTATTTACTGCTTTGTTTGCTTTCTTATATCAAAATACAATAAAATTAGTTACTTGCTTTACTTTATTTACTATCTTGTTTGCGTTCTCTATATTAAAAAAACACAAAAAAATTAGTTACTTGCATTTACTTGCATTTACCTTTTGTTTATTTCATCATGCTTTCCTCTAAGTTCACACTGAAAGACATACCGGTAGGACAAGGGTCTATCATTGGAAGAGATAATATCAAAGAATTTTTCACTCATGTTAGTATGGTTGAATATTTTGAAGATAGACACTTGGTAGAACTTGCTCCTACTTATGAAATTGCTACTGCCTCTTTAGTACACATGTTGGAAGCTAAATTTGTTAATCTCAATCCTATAATGCAAGATATGTTTCTTACACTCTCTGATATGGAAATGGGAGAAAAGAGAGATTTTGTTTTAGAGGTCCTTCTTAGAGAATTTGGTGATATAGCTAAAGAAGCTAGAAAAGTTTTTATTAAGCATAAGAGGCTTGGCTTTTATACCGATTTTGCAAAAACACTTGAAAAGATGGACATGGATAGATTAAAGTACACTAATAACGTCAATGGTGATGGGGAGATTAAAGTACCTATACCTAGTAAGCTCCTAGGAATGCATGAAGTTCTACAAAATAACTATGCTTGGCTTGTTCCTGAAAATTTGTTTGATGAGGATAGTAAGCCTAGGAGCAACGAAAGAGGAGTTACTTACATAGACAACATACAGTGCATTGTTGAGAAAGCTCCCAACTCCCCTGGTAATAATGTTAATGCTTCATCTCTTGATAATACTTGATTCACACTTTCTGCGCCTAGCTGAAAGGCGTTAAAGAAAAGCGCTTATGGGAGACAACCCATTATTTTACTACAGCACTTCTGTTTTATATTTGAGTCTTGGAAGTTGTTACTACTGTATCAACCTCTCCTTATCTTTATTTTATTGCATTGTTGTGCCAAGTAAAGTCTTTGATAGTAAAGATGATACTAGATTTGGATTACTGCGAAGAAACAGAATTCTTACTGTCACGAAATTGAGTAGCCCCGTCTGTAGGTAACTCAGAAAAATCTGCCAATTTACGAGCGTGATCCTAAGATATGTACGCAACTTTCATTCAATTTGAGCATTTTCATCTGAGCAAGTTAAGTGCCCCAGAAAAATTCGTCTTTACGTACTGTTCTGTTTTGACAGATTCTGCCTTTTATTTCGCATTGCCTGTTTTGCTATGTTTGATGGATTTCTTTGTTCCATTAACTTTCAGTAGCTTTGTGCAATGTCCAGAAGTGTTAAGAATGATTATGTCACCTCTGAATATGTGAATTTTTGATTATGCACTAACCCTCTAATGAGTTTGTTTTGAGTTTGGTGTGGAGGAAGTTTTCAAGGATCAAGAGAGGAGGATGATACAATATGATCAAGGAGAGTGAAAACTCTAAGCTTGGGGATGCCCCCGTGGTTCATCCCTGCATATTTCAAGAAGACTCAAGCATCTAAGCTTGGGGATGCCCAAGGCATCCCCTTCTTCATCGACAACTTATCAGGTCACCTCTAGTGAAACTATATTTTTATTCCGTCACATCTTATGTGCTTTACTTGGAGCGTCTTTATGTACTTGTTTTGTTTTTGTTTGAATAAAATCGGATCCTAGCATTCTTTATATGGGAGAGAGACACGCTCCGCTGTTGCATATGAACACATGTGTTCTTAGCTTTATTCTTAATGTTCATGGCGAAGGTTGAAACTGCTTCGTTAATTGTTATATGGTTGGAAATAGAAAATGCTGCATGTGGTAGTGGTATAATGAAATACTTGTAGATCATTGAGCTTTGATAATCTGATTCTTTGCAAACGTTTTGAGGTATTTAGATGGTAAGGCTTGTTGTTTAAGTAAGTTAAAATCAGTAGTGGATTGTTGTCTTTAAGCTTGTGCCGTACTACAAACTCTACTTAAATAGTTGAAGGTGTAGTTGGACTTGATAGCTTTCCATATCTAAGAGTTCATCGTAATAACTAAGTTGTGTTGAAGGTCGAGGGAGCTAGCGGGGTACTTGTGCCACCGTGAACGGCCCTCCTTGGAGTAAATTTTAATCATGCTCTTAATGTTGAACCTGCTAGATGTTTGCAATAAGCTTGTGAGTTCTTTTTGACTAATGTTAAGCTACGGTTTTTGGCACTTCCACCATCCAAATTTGCTAGCCTCTTCGGTACTGTGCATTGCCTTTTGCTCACATCGAGAATTGTGCATACTTCGCCAGTACATCCAAACCCGTGGGAGGACTTTCTCTTATTCTCCTACACATAAGCCATACATCTTCCTCAAAACATCCACTATGCCTACCTACCATAGCATATCCATAGCTGTTCTGAGATATATTGCCATGCAACTTCCATTTTACATTAAATGACTTGTTGTTATTTATTATTTATATATTGCTTTGCATGATTCTATACAGCTGATGTGTGGTTTACCCATGTTACGCTAGATCATTGCACATCCTGCTACACTGGCAGAGGCATACAGTTTTATACATCATGTTTCATTATGAGTTATTTGTACCAAAAAGTGTGTTGTCATATTAGGATGTTGCCCCTAAAAGTGAAAAGAGCCATGGAGGCCATCAAAAAGAG
The DNA here is from genome assembly GCF_019359855.2 of Lolium perenne. Classification (NCBI taxonomy): domain Eukaryota; kingdom Viridiplantae; phylum Streptophyta; class Magnoliopsida; order Poales; family Poaceae; genus Lolium; species Lolium perenne. The sequence goes on along the minus strand of NC_067245.2, from coordinate 77,608,123 downwards.
AAAAAGAAAAGAAAGAAAAAATAGAAAAGAAAAAGAAAAAAAAGGAGAGAAAAAGAAAAAAAAGGAAAAAAGGGGGCAGCATTACTATCTTTTATCCACACTTGTGCTCATGTCTTAGCACCTGCAGTATTCATAGTCATCATTTGTGCTCATGTTTAGCACCTATACTCCATATGAGAGAGTTTTCATGTTTTACTAGTATAACTATGTGGGGAATTTACACTATAAAACTTGGGTTGTATATTCCAATGATGAGCCTCCTCAAAAGTGCTCTAGGTCTTCGTGAGCAACCAAGTTGGATGCACCCCCACTAGTTCCATTGGAGAGCTTTCATACACATATAGCTCTATGTGCATCTGTTGCATGGCAATCACTACTCCTTGCATAGCTTCGATTATAAGACTTCCTCTTGTCTAATGATCACTTATAGCTTTGTGAGACATTCTTTCATTGGCCTTCCAAACCCCCATTAACGTTCTTTATGCCATAACATCCTGGTACCAATACCAAATGCTTGCGCTCACCGGTGTTGGGTAAGCTTCGAAACAGTTGATTCATGACGTTCATGTTTATTTTTACTTGACTGAATCCTTCTTTGTTGTGAAAATTTACTTGATGCTTGGAATGAAGGATAGAACTTCTACGCTGGATACTTAAAACAACTTTAATGAACTTTGTACGGTTTCATGTCTTTAAAGCAATAGTTCATGAAAACTTTTAGCTTGTTTAACTCTTGCATTATCATCTCTTATATCAATTATAGATATTTGCTTTGAATAATTTGATCTCAGCTCATGTGCTTTACAATACTATTGATCAAGATTATGATAGCATGTCACTTCAGAAATTATCCTTGTTATCGTTTACCTACTCGAGGGCGAGTAGGAACTAAGCTTGGGGATGCTTTGTGGGGACCCCGGACTAGCTGTCCGAAATTCCCTGTTATGTATACAGTTCACGATCCCATGATCAGTGCGCCGTGAACACATAACCGAACTGATATCAAATTACACCATCCAATACAAAGCGGAATAAGAAAATTACAATATGGTCACATGACCAGTACTTACATAATAGCCTCGGAGGGCCTAACTAAACATCAGAGTAACATCATCACTTCAGCAGCGCAGTACCCAAGTCATCTGCCATAACCCTACAGGCAACTGACTGGGAAGACGTTCCTAGCTCGCATAGACGTCACCAACTCCTTCTTCATCCGTCGTGTTCCTCCAAATCTGGCCAAGTAAATAGCCAGGGACAAAGCCGTGAGTACATTTGGAATTGTACTCGCAAACCATCAAGAAGGTGATAAAAATTCTAACTAGAGAAGGCAAGAGAGGAAAAATAGTTTCTCTCGTGGATGTAGCATGTGGAAGAGAAATAGTTTCTCTTGTGGATATAGCATCCCGGCACCTCGAGTGATGCGAATACTATGGTGTTTTCAAAGACATCATGCTAACCTAATAAGAGGGAGGGTAGCATACCGCCCTCTCAATTGATGGGGACGCTAGGGAAGTCCTATGACATAGCTATATCTTTATTGGAGAAGAGTTAGCATATCGCCACCTTATTTGATGAGAATGCTAGAGAGATCCTATGACATATCTATATCTTTATTGAAGAAGAGTTAGCATATCGCCACCTTATTTGATGGGAATGCTAGAGAGATCCTATGACATATCTATATCTTTATTGAAGAAGATACTTCAAAAGAGTTCTACAACATAAAACACTAGGATGGGGGTAACCCAATTTATTTCCTTTCCGACCATCTCCATATGGTCAACCAAACCATTCCCGTACCCTTCCGGTACTCCGAAAACAAGTTCATTTCTTTCCTTTGTCAAACACTTTCATAAACAAAAGACATTAGGCTAAGCAACAGCCATTCCAACCGTCCATGACCGCGGACACGGCTATTCGAATAGATTTGACTCTGCAGAGTTTGCACACTTTCCCCACAAGATCCGCGAGTTTATCATGTGGGCATCATCCCTGCATATCAACTATGCCATGACAAAAACTCGGACATAGCCTTTCGCCTATTCGACTTAGCACGGGATCCTACCCTATGGAGTATGTACCTCCCCGGCACCGTGGCAGCTCACCTCCTTTGAGCGTGGCTCCACCGCCAAGCCAGGAGACCCATAGTGTCTTCCGGACGGGTCAGCCCCGAAGGCCTCCCGTTATACTATTGTCTCCACCAACGACAATCCGGATTCAGGGGTAACCTTACCCTTATATAGTTGTGCGGTGTCCCATGTTAAGAAGAACAAACTACGAGCTAAGCCCCGTCCCACTCCAGGGTAATGTGGTTGCGCGGGTTAATTGTCACGGGTGAATACTTAGGCGCCAAAGTTTTCGAAAACAAGATTTTCTTTCCAACCTTCTTTGCCAAGATCCTTTCCTTTCATAACACACACTTGGGTAAGTCCAACTCACCCAAGGTTTTCAAAAACATTTACAACAAGGTAAACCTTGAGGGGTTCCCATCCTATAGTTTCATGAATGGAACTAAAACATCACCATGGCCGAGATGAAGGTCATCACGCCCATGAGGGGATGTGTGAGTGGCGTAAAGAGATCATACTTGCTTAAGGTAAGCATGTATAATGACAACATAAGAGGAAGCATCTTCAGATTGGTGGTGCTAAGTGTAAAAGTTAGATAGTGGAGTATCACTATCCAACCTACTTTCCCATGGGTACACGGCATACTTCTCTCAAGTTGAGAATACGCCAAGATCATGACATTGATACCTCTATACTACAAAGAGGGTGGATGTGGTGTAAGTTACTATCTTGAGATGGAACATGCTCAAGTTGAGCATACAAGATAACCAAGTGAAATAGCACGGCCATGATACCATGCATCCCATAATCACAAAGACAATAGTGGAGTATCACCACTAGGGAGTTCCCCACTTGAAATCACACATAGATGACATAAATAGAGAGAGTAACACACATAGAATTAAGGTGCTTTGGACATCAACAAATGACATCCAACTAGGCACCAAATCAGAGATCAAAAGATGGCTTGCCTTGGCTTATTTGTCCCTGTACTTCTTCAACTCCATCAATATAAGAATCCCAACAATATAAATAAAATCCTTGTCCAATTCCACTTCTTCTTCTTCTCCGGAATTGCTCGCGTCTATCGCCGGAAAATATAAAAGGAACACAATCAATCACATTGCACCAACAAAACAAACATACAACAACCATAATCTAACCATTCAATAAAGAGCTACCATACAAAGGACTTATAGATACCACAAACAACTTAAAGAAAACCCATGTTATTTACCTAGTAAAGGTATGAGAGTATCACAACTTAGCAATTGCCTCTCTCGGTTATCACCATAGTATAAACCAAACATCCCCGGTAGATAACATCATAAAGAGGACAAAATCATTAGTTTGACATCAAATACATTCACAAAACATTTTCAAACATTTTTGGAAAAAGTAGAAAACAGTTTTCCTAACTTAGTTTGCTCACATAACACCACACAAGAATAGGAAGCAAATGATATGCCCTACCATTTGAAAACTTAAGCAAAACAAAAGAGCTAATGTTAAATTGCAGAGATTTTGTTTTGCAAACATAAAACAAAGGTTGCCCACCTCTACTAAAAAGAGTTGGTCAAGGGTTTTAGACAAACCGAAAAGTTTTGTTTCAACAATGCATGTCACAAATAAACATTACTAACAGCAACAAATATGTATGAACAGAGACTAATAATATTTTTCCTAGATAGCCAGTACTAATACAAGACTAACCCAATTGGAATCACTCAAAAAGGTTGAACCTACAATTTTAGGACCTTGCTTGAATCTGACTGTACAGAAAACAAGATCTGTATGCCAAAAATTGTAGAAAAATCCTAAAAATATGAGGTCAGTTGCATCTGAAAGGTATTGACAATACGGTTCTAATGCAATTGGTTTCACTCGAAAATTCATCCCCAAGCTCATGGTATAAACAGACAAAGTCAGATCTGACCAGAAATTGATCTGTGAATCATTTCAATTCTATGTGGTCATTTGAAGTGAACCCAACGCCAAAATGAAGGTACTGGAGAGGGCTTTCACCCAAAATTTAGTTTGCTCAAAAAGTTTTTGTAAAACGGAAGAAATCGAACAAACAATGATTCTGCATGCTTGCAGAACTTTATTTATCATGCAAAATCCGTAACGAATTTGAGGATGAGACTAACGCCAAGTTGTAGATATTTTCCGTACCTATCTGCAGAACTTTGAACCACTCGATTTGGATCTGCACACGAGATTTGGCGGATTTTACAAGATCGTACCAGAATCTGAAACAGCAAGAAACAGAAATTACTGCAAGGTTTTGGACGAACTTTGCTCAAGAACTTCAGATCTGAGGATAGCTCAACCTTCTCCATGCTTGGACCAACATGCACCTGCATCAAGATCCAATCTTAGCAATGGAGGGAGAAGAAGAGGAGATTAAACCATCTAAGGTTAGGGAGAAGAAGGAGAGGGAGGCTCTCATGGTGAGGATGAGTTTGAGGGAGGGGGAGAGCTTCATCTTGGTGGCTTGCCATGGCTATGGCCGGCCATGGGAGCAAGGGGAGCACCATTTTCGTGGGGAAGTGGAGGAGGAGAGTGTGAGGGAGTGGAGGAAATAGTAGGGAGTGAAAAGAAATGAGGCAAAGGAGAGGAGTGGAGAGGAGTGGAGAGTGGGAAATGAGAGCAAGTGAGGAGGGAGTGGGCTGCCAAGCCCCTTTATATAGAGGGAGAGGGGGTGGGTTGGCTGCCTCCTCATTGATTGAGTTGGTTGGGAGGTAGCCTCCTCATTGATTGAGTTGGTTGGGAGGCTGCCCATTTATGGATTGGGGTAGGTGGGAGGCATGGCTTGTATAAGAAGGAAAAGGGGAGATATTGCTGGCCGAATTTTGAATGCAAACACAAATTGGCCGGCTCCATTCTTGCCAAACAAAAATGAACAATGAGAGAGAGATGCACATCATCCATGTGCATGATGTTGAGGAGGTAATGTTGATGGAGGTTGAGACATAGAGATAGAAATGGAGAGTGAGAGTGATATGCATTAAAAGGAAAATTTGTTATCACTTTGTTTGTGGCAAACAAATGATGGAAAGAGATAGATCCAAGGTTTAGAGGGGTAGTGGTGGAAGTACAGATACAATACCAATGGTGAATATGGTGGCATAAAATCAATTCAAGAGGTCAAGGTGTTGATGGAAAAGAATGGGGGAGTGAGATAGGTATGAGGAAAAATAAGTTGTTCTAAAAAGAGGTCAATTGGGAGTGGTTTGAAATACTCCCTGAGTCTAGGGTTCAGTTGAAGGGAGTCCATTTGAAAGTATCAAATGATCATCCATTTGATCAAGAATTGGAGGATGAGGGGATACAATGTGGTAAATCAGTGATGTGCATAAGATGTGCAAGGATTGTCATTTGAAAATAAAGAATTTATTTGAAAGGGATTTGAAACACCTCAATTGGGAATGAACTCAAGTGGAATGGAATTTGAAAATGTTGAGAGAAACTAGTTGGAACATAGGAGGTCAAAATGTTCTACTTACTTTCTCAAGTGAAGTAGAGTTTTTCTCAAATGTAAAATAAGCAAGAGGAAGACAAGAAATGGTATAGGTACCATAAACAAGCCTTTTGTAAAATGGAAAACAAAATAGAAAATAATGTTTTAGAAATCAGTACTTGGTAGAAATGGGATGAAAAACAAAACCCATTTCAGTTCTTTGTTTTCTTTGAAGAAATATCCTGAAAAGATTTTATAAAACTAGAAGTAGTTTTGTGATCAAAACTAGAGAAGGAAAAACAATAGGGTTTTTGAGAAAGAAAACTAATTTAGGGAGGAGTGTTCTCAAGGGTAGATGGTGGCCTCAAAATGTACCCATCATTCCCAATCTTGGTTTTGTGAAGATTAAACTTGAATAAAAACAAGAGGTAAAAGTGAAGGAAGTGATCTTGAGGTAAAACATTGGATAGGGTACAAGATCAAGTTGAAAATATGAGCTGCAAGGATTGACTGAGACATGCAAGATGTGGAGGTTGAAGAGGATGTTGCATAGATGAGATCCATGCATTGAGGTCAACAATAACAGTGGTGGTTGCTTAGATATCAACTGCCAAAGTCTGGAACTTATAAGCTTGCCAAAACAGATTGTTGACTTGGCTTCAGAATCAACCTATGATGAGTGGGTATAAGAGAAGGATGTGATGAGGGTAGATGATCCCAAATTTTGGATTCAAGGATGGTTTGAGCTGGACTAACACAAATAGGAATATCAAGATGGCACACTCATGTTGCCATCAGGAGAAGAGTTTGATGTAGTAAAAAGGAAAACAATTTTACCTAAGTCACACATGTTTTTTTATTAGGTGAGTTGTATGTTTGACCACTAGAGGTGTTGTTCTTTGAGGTACTCAACACAGAACTCAACAAGAAATCAAGACAATATATCTAGCGGCAGATCAAAGCAATTCATCACAACAAATAAATCAAGGCAACTCATCTAAATTAGTCTATAGAAAAAGTTTTTGTTCCCCCTAATTTTTGAAATATGGACAATTAATCAAGGTTGCAAAAGTTGGGGTGTTACAGATCTTCCACCCTTAAAATAATCTCGTCCCGAGATTACTGAGCATAGAACTGGAGGGGTTATAAAGTTTAACGAAAATTAGACTCCATTTTTATGCCTTTGTGTGGAGAGGGTCGCAACTTCAGGTTGTGAGAGACATGATGGATTTCTGACGATGGCGAGCTTCATGAAGAGGCTGACGACTCCGTGCAGAAGTTGGATCTATACCTTCTTAATGATCCTAGCGGGGTTCATGATTGTGGGAGAGTTAGTGCACCCAATGGTGCTTGAGCAGGGTTGAAAACTTTTTAGAGTTAGCTTAAATTTAGTAGAAGACAAAGTCTTCCACCCTTAAAATTGTTCATCGGGGAGGGGGCGTTAAAAACTGTAAGCTTCGGCCACGGGTCTTGTCGGGCGCTTTTTGGAGAAGCCATTGATCTTTGGAGTTGAACATCTTCAGCGGGCGTTGAGTAGTCCACGGCTTCAAGAGGGGTTAGTGCATCCCACATTTCCAACGATGTGTTAGAAAGGTTTAAAATGTTAGGGTTAGCTCCAACTTTTAGTGGAAGACTTCCACCCTTAAGATTTTTCATCGGGCTTTCGGAAAATCTTAGAGCTTCTGCCTTGCGGTCCTGTCGGGGGCTTCTGAAGGAGTCATCGATCTTCCGTACTCAGTTGAAGAATCTTCAGGGGCGACGTGCAGACCGCAACTTCAAGAGGCACTCACGGTGTTAACTAAACCATAGGGGACGCGCCGTGAGTTAATAAGTTGATGAAACGCCTGGTTGGTACCCATATGAAGTAGCAACAGGGGTCGTCGAAGACAATCTTCAGCTTGAGGGTCGGTGCTGACTTCAGTAGCAACTAAGAAGTTAGCGGGTAAACTACGCCTAAAGTCTTGAGTCTTGAGGTATCTTCAGGAGCCTTCACTTGATGAGGACCAGATGAACCATGTGATGTAGCTTGGCTTTGACGTTATTGTTCACTCAACTTGTTAGACGGTGTGTTAGAGGGTAGTTTTCAAGAAAAAATCCTCGAGGTTAGCGCGATTATGCTCCAAGGTTAGTCCAAATTAGTATGTCTTCTCGCAGAGGTGCAGTCATTCTTGAAGGTAGGGCTTCTTCTTTCTTGGCGTAGTCGAGATGCTCCAGCTGATATTGAAGGAAGTTAGCGTAGATGGGGGTTTGGGTTAGTTTTCCTGATGTTTGAAAAACAACTGCTAACGGGGGTAGAGTTAGAGCTTTTTGTTAACTTATCCAACTAACTAGCAGTTAGCAAAACATCGGCGAGGTAGGTGAGGGTGAAAACATCTTTGGGAGGCTTTCTAAGCTAGTTTATCACACTAAGGGTGTTTTTCAGACCGAAAAGCCAAGACAATTATACACACAACAAACAAACAAAAGACACTCAAGGCAGCACACAAGGGAACTACAAGCAATCATCAAACCAGGCATGGTAACCTAAGTACCCATGGAATGCCTAATGCATGGGGGTAGCTCAATCAAAGCGATTGAGTTTGTCCTATCCATCCTATTGGTTTGGGGGGGGCTGGTCACATATGTTGCCGTCTTCATTTTGCTCTTATGGACTCCAACATGGATTTTCGGGGCAGTTGGTTGCGAAGCAGGCCTGGTGTTCGGTCTTCTATGTTGAGGCGGAGGAGAAAACTACGTAGTCTTCTTGCTCAACATCCCGGGGATGTGAGGTCTTCGAAGAGGTAGTTGTTGAGGTACTCCCGAAATCGTCAACTTCTTGTAGCTGGCCTAAAAATTACTAGTCAAGAACTGAGGACTTGATCCCAGATGACTGCAAAAAGTGCAAGTCCACGGAGGAAGAAGGTCAGCTCCTTGACAGACTTTGGTGACAACCAAAGACATGATGTTATCATCCCAACAAGCACACGGCTACGCCGGCATCCAATCTTCAATAGCTGCAGTTGGAGATATATGAGTCTTCCTGAGGGATTGAGCCATCTTCGAGTTCGAGTCTCCAGTCTGAGTTGGGGACATCGTCCAATATGTAGGTTTGAATTGGCTGAGACAATAGAGTAAGAATTTTCAAACCTTTTTATAAAGCGGAGAGGTAAGAATTTTAGAAGCTTTGAATAAATAAGAGGAGTAGAAGCTATACTTCCGACTAAAGAAACAATTTGTTTTGTAAATAGTTTTGTCCAAGTACTTGTTTCCTAACTAACGTCCATGCTAACTAAGGTCTCCTACAGTCAGGATGGCTCTGATACCAGCTCTGTGGGGACCCCGGACTAGCTGTCCGAAATTCCCTGTTATGTATACAGTTCACGATCCCATGATCAGTGCGCCGTGAACACATAACCGAACTGATATCAAATTACACCATCCAATACAAAGCGGAATAAGAAAATTACAATATGGTCACATGACCAGTACTTACATAATAGCCTCGGAGGGCCTAACTAAACATCAGAGTAACATCATCACTTCAGCAGCGCAGTACCCAAGTCATCTGCCATAACCCTACAGGCAACTGACTGGGAAGACGTTCCTAGCTCGCATAGACGTCACCAACTCCTTCTTCATCCGTCGTGTTCCTCCAAATCTGGCCAAGTAAATAGCCAGGGACAAAGCCGTGAGTACATTTGGAATTGTACTCGCAAACCATCAAGAAGGTGATAAAAATTCTAACTAGAGAAGGCAAGAGAGGAAAAATAGTTTCTCTCGTGGATGTAGCATGTGGAAGAGAAATAGTTTCTCTTGTGGATATAGCATCCCGGCACCTCGAGTGATGCGAATACTATGGTGTTTTCAAAGACATCATGCTAACCTAATAAGAGGGAGGGTAGCATACCGCCCTCTCAATTGATGGGGACGCTAGGGAAGTCCTATGACATAGCTATATCTTTATTGGAGAAGAGTTAGCATATCGCCACCTTATTTGATGAGAATGCTAGAGAGATCCTATGACATATCTATATCTTTATTGAAGAAGAGTTAGCATATCGCCACCTTATTTGATGGGAATGCTAGAGAGATCCTATGACATATCTATATCTTTATTGAAGAAGATACTTCAAAAGAGTTCTACAACATAAAACACTAGGATGGGGGTAACCCAATTTATTTCCTTTCCGACCATCTCCATATGGTCAACCAAACCATTCCCGTACCCTTCCGGTACTCCGAAAACAAGTTCATTTCTTTCCTTTGTCAAACACTTTCATAAACAAAAGACATTAGGCTAAGCAACAGCCATTCCAACCGTCCATGACCGCGGACACGGCTATTCGAATAGATTTGACTCTGCAGAGTTTGCACACTTTCCCCACAAGATCCGCGAGTTTATCATGTGGGCATCATCCCTGCATATCAACTATGCCATGACAAAAACTCGGACATAGCCTTTCGCCTATTCGACTTAGCACGGGATCCTACCCTATGGAGTATGTACCTCCCCGGCACCGTGGCAGCTCACCTCCTTTGAGCGTGGCTCCACCGCCAAGCCAGGAGACCCATAGTGTCTTCCGGACGGGTCAGCCCCGAAGGCCTCCCGTTATACTATTGTCTCCACCAACGACAATCCGGATTCAGGGGTAACCTTACCCTTATATAGTTGTGCGGTGTCCCATGTTAAGAAGAACAAACTACGAGCTAAGCCCCGTCCCACTCCAGGGTAATGTGGTTGCGCGGGTTAATTGTCACGGGTGAATACTTAGGCGCCAAAGTTTTCGAAAACAAGATTTTCTTTCCAACCTTCTTTGCCAAGATCCTTTCCTTTCAAAAACACACACTTGGGTAAGTCCAACTCACCCAAGGTTTTCAAAAACATTTACAACAAGGTAAACCTTGAGGGGTTCCCATCCTATAGTTTCATGAATGGAACTAAAACATCACCATGGCCGAGATGAAGGTCATCACGCCCATGAGGGGATGTGTGAGTGGCGTAAAGAGATCATACTTGCTTAAGGTAAGCATGTATAATGACAACATAAGAGGAAGCATCTTCAGATTGGTGGTGCTAAGTGTAAAAGTTAGATAGTGGAGTATCACTATCCAACCTACTTTCCCATGGGTACACGGCATACTTCTCTCAAGTTGAGAATACGCCAAGATCATGACATTGATACCTCTATACTACAAAGAGGGTGGATGTGGTGTAAGTTACTATCTTGAGATGGAACATGCTCAAGTTGAGCATACAAGATAACCAAGTGAAATAGCACGGCCATGATACCATGCATCCCATAATCACAAAGACAATAGTGGAGTATCACCACTAGGGAGTTCCCCACTTGAAATCACACATAGATGACATAAATAGAGAGAGTAACACACATAGAATTAAGGTGCTTTGGACATCAACAAATGACATCCAACTAGGCACCAAATCAGAGATCAAAAGATGGCTTGCCTTGGCTTATTTGTCCCTGTACTTCTTCAACTCCATCAATATAAGAATCCCAACAATATAAATAAAATCCTTGTCCAATTCCACTTCTTCTTCTTCTCCGGAATTGCTCGCGTCTATCGCCGGAAAATATAAAAGGAACACAATCAATCACATTGCACCAACAAAACAAACATACAACAACCATAATCTAACCATTCAATAAAGAGCTACCATACAAAGGACTTATAGATACCACAAACAACTTAAAGAAAACCCATGTTATTTACCTAGTAAAGGTATGAGAGTATCACAACTTAGCAATTGCCTCTCTCGGTTATCACCATAGTATAAACCAAACATCCCCCGGTAGATAACATCATAAAGAGGACAAAATCATTAGTTTGACATCAAATACATTCACAAAACATTTTCAAACATTTTTGGAAAAAGTAGAAAACAGTTTTCCTAACTTAGTTTGCTCACATAACACCACACAAGAATAGGAAGCAAATGATATGCCCTACCATTTGAAAACTTAAGCAAAACAAAAGAGCTAATGTTAAATTGCAGAGATTTTGTTTTGCAAACATAAAACAAAGGTTGCCCACCTCTACTAAAAAGAGTTGGTCAAGGGTTTTAGACAAACCGAAAAGTTTTGTTTCAACAATGCATGTCACAAATAAACATTACTAACAACAACAAATATGTATGAACAGAGACTAATAATATTTTTCCTAGATAGCCAGTACTAATACAAGACTAACCCAATTGGAATCACTCAAAAAGGTTGAACCTACAATTTTAGGACCTTGCTTGAATCTGACTGTACAGAAAACAAGATCTGTATGCCAAAAATTGTAGAAAAATCCTAAAAATATGAGGTCAGTTGCATCTGAAAGGTATTGACAATACGGTTCTAATGCAATTGGTTTCACTCGAAAATTCATCCCCAAGCTCATGGTATAAACAGACAAAGTCAGATCTGACCAGAAATTGATCTGTGAATCATTTCAATTCTATGTGGTCATTTGAAGTGAACCCAACGCCAAAATGAAGGTACTGGAGAGGGCTTTCACCCAAAATTTAGTTTGCTCAAAAAGTTTTTGTAAAACGGAAGAAATCGAACAAACAATGATTCTGCATGCTTGCAGAACTTTATTTATCATGCAAAATCCGTAACGAATTTGAGGATGAGACTAACGCCAAGTTGTAGATATTTTCCGTACCTATCTGCAGAACTTTGAACCACTCGATTTGGATCTGCACACGAGATTTGGCGGATTTTACAAGATCGTACCAGAATCTGAAACAGCAAGAAACAGAAATTACTGCAAGGTTTTGGACGAACTTTGCTCAAGAACTTCAGATCTGAGGATAGCTCAACCTTCTCCATGCTTGGACCAACATGCACCTGCATCAAGATCCAATCTTAGCAATGGAGGGAGAAGAAGAGGAGATTAAACCATCTAAGGTTAGGGAGAAGAAGGAGAGGGAGGCTCTCATGGTGAGGATGAGTTTGAGGGAGGGGGAGAGCTTCATCTTGGTGGCTTGCCATGGCTATGGCCGGCCATGGGAGCAAGGGGAGCACCATTTTCGTGGGGAAGTGGAGGAGGAGAGTGTGAGGGAGTGGAGGAAATAGTAGGGAGTGAAAAGAAATGAGGCAAAGGAGAGGAGTGGAGAGGAGTGGAGAGTGGGAAATGAGAGCAAGTGAGGAGGGAGTGGGCTGCCAAGCCCCTTTATATAGAGGGAGAGGGGGTGGGTTGGCTGCCTCCTCATTGATTGAGTTGGTTGGGAGGTAGCCTCCTCATTGATTGAGTTGGTTGGGAGGCTGCCCATTTATGGATTGGGGTAGGTGGGAGGCATGGCTTGTATAAGAAGGAAAAGGGGAGATATTGCTGGCCGAATTTTGAATGCAAACACAAATTGGCCGGCTCCATTCTTGCCAAACAAAAATGAACAATGAGAGAGAGATGCACATCATCCATGTGCATGATGTTGAGGAGGTAATGTTGATGGAGGTTGAGACATAGAGATAGAAATGGAGAGTGAGAGTGATATGCATTAAAAGGAAAATTTGTTATCACTTTGTTTGTGGCAAACAAATGATGGAAAGAGATAGATCCAAGGTTTAGAGGGGTAGTGGTGGAAGTACAGATACAATACCAATGGTGAATATGGTGGCATAAAATCAATTCAAGAGGTCAAGGTGTTGATGGAAAAGAATGGGGGAGTGAGATAGGTATGAGGAAAAATAAGTTGTTCTAAAAAAGAGGTCAATTGGGAGTGGTTTGAAATACTCCCTGAGTCTAGGGTTCAGTTGAAGGGAGTCCATTTGAAAGTATCAAATGATCATCCATTTGATCAAGAATTGGAGGATGAGGGGATACAATGTGGTAAATCAGTGATGTGCATAAGATGTGCAAGGATTGTCATTTGAAAATAAAGAATTTATTTGAAAGGGATTTGAAACACCTCAATTGGGAATGAACTCAAGTGGAATGGAATTTGAAAATGTTGAGAGAAACTAGTTGGAACATAGGAGGTCAAAATGTTCTACTTACTTTCTCAAGTGAAGTAGAGTTTTTCTCAAATGTAAAATAAGCAAGAGGAAGACAAGAAATGGTATAGGTACCATAAACAAGCCTTTTGTAAAATGGAAAACAAAATAGAAAATAATGTTTTAGAAATCAGTACTTGGTAGAAATGGGATGAAAAACAAAACCCATTTCAGTTCTTTGTTTTCTTTGAAGAAATATCCTGAAAAGATTTTATAAAACTAGAAGTAGTTTTGTGATCAAAACTAGAGAAGGAAAAACAATAGGGTTTTTGAGAAAGAAAACTAATTTAGGGAGGAGTGTTCTCAAGGGTAGATGGTGGCCTCAAAATGTACCCATCATTCCCAATCTTGGTTTTGTGAAGATTAAACTTGAATAAAAACAAGAGGTAAAAGTGAAGGAAGTGATCTTGAGGTAAAACATTGGATAGGGTACAAGATCAAGTTGAAAATATGAGCTGCAAGGATTGACTGAGACATGCAAGATGTGGAGGTTGAAGAGGATGTTGCATAGATGAGATCCATGCATTGAGGTCAACAATAACAGTGGTGGTTGCTTAGATATCAACTGCCAAAGTCTGGAACTTATAAGCTTGCCAAAACAGATTGTTGACTTGGCTTCAGAATCAACCTATGATGAGTGGGTATAAGAGAAGGATGTGATGAGGGTAGATGATCCCAAATTTTGGATTCAAGGATGGTTTGAGCTGGACTAACACAAATAGGAATATCAAGATGGCACACTCATGTTGCCATCAGGAGAAGAGTTTGATGTAGTAAAAAGGAAAACAATTTTACCTAAGTCACACATGTTTTTTTATTAGGTGAGTTGTATGTTTGACCACTAGAGGTGTTGTTCTTTGAGGTACTCAACACAGAACTCAACAAGAAATCAAGACAATATATCTAGCGGCAGATCAAAGCAATTCATCACAACAAATAAATCAAGGCAACTCATCTAAATTAGTCTATAGAAAAAGTTTTTGTTCCCCCTAATTTTTGAAATATGGACAATTAATCAAGGTTGCAAAAGTTGGGGTGTTACATGCTTGATACGTCTCAAACGTATCTATAATTTCTTATGTTCCATGCTACTTTTATGATGATACGCACATGTTTTATACACACTTTATGTCATTATTATGCATTTTTCGGCACTAACCTATTGACAAGATGCCGAAGAGCCAGTTGCTGTTTTCTGCTGTTTTTGGTTTCAGAAATCCTATAAAGGAAATATTCTCGGAATTGGACGAAATCAACGCCCAGGGTCTTATTTTTCCACGAAGCTTCCAGAAGACCGAAAGGATTACGAAGTGGGGCGACGAGGCGCCCCCACAACAGGGCCGCGCCGCCCTGGTGTGTGGGCCCCTCGTGTCGCCCCTAAACCTACCCTTCCGCCTACTTAAAGCCTTCGTCGCGAATACCCCAGTACCGAGAGCCACGATACGAAAAACCTTCCAGAGACGCCACCGCCGCCAATCCCATCTCGGGGGATTCAGGAGATCGCCTCCGGCACCCTGCCGGAGAGGGGAATCAGTTCCCGGAGGACTCTTCATCGCCATGATCGCCTTCGGATTGATGTGTGCGTAGTTCACCCCTGGACTATGGGTCCATAGCAGTAGCTAGATGGTTGTCTTCTCCTCTTGTGCTATCATGTTAGATCTTGTGAGCTGCCTATCATGATCAAGATCATCTATTTGTAATGCTACATGTTGTGTTTGTTGGGATCCGATGAATATGGAATACTATGTTATGTTGATTATCAATCTATCATATACGTATTGTTTATGATCTTGCATGATCTCTGTTGCTAGTAGAAGCTCTGGCCAAGTTGATACTTGTAACTCCAAGAGGGAGTATTTATGCTCGATAGTGGGTTCATGCCTCCATTAAATCTGGCACAGTGACAGAAAGTTCTAAGGTTGTGGATGTGCTGTTGCCACTAGGGATAAAACATCAGTGCTTTGTCTAAGGATATTTGTGTTGATTACATTACGCACCATACTTAATGCAATTGTCTGTTGTTTGCAACTTAATACTGAAGGGGTGCGGATGCTAACCCGAAGGTGGACTTTTTAGGCATAGATGCATGCTGGATAGCGGTCTATGTACTTTGTCATAATGCCCGATTGAATCTCACTTTACTCATCATGATATGTATGTGCATTGTTACGCCCTCTCTATTTGTAAAATTCCCAACTGTAATTTGTTCACCCAACATGCTATTTATCTTATTGGAGAGACACCACTAGTGAACTTGATATGGGGTGGCCCGATCTTCTCAGTAAGCAACGGTGGTGATGATGATCACGGGGTGATGGCAGCGGAGAAACACGATGATGTAGTGGATGATAACTTGTATGACGCAACGAGATCTCTCGATTGGTCCCTGTCGCCAATGCAACAGCTCTCAACCCTGCAAGATATTCGCAACTCCACACACTTGCGCACGTAGCCACCGACCACGAAGCGGTAAGTTGCAACCGTCTAATTCCCAATGGAACAGCAGATCACACAAGACTTTATCAGGATCTACACAATATCAAGCAATATGGTGTAGGGAATTCAATACTTTTGCAGAGCAAACAACTAAGAACTAGGGTTTATCTTAAACGTGGTCTAAAGCAGCTAGGGGGCGTCCTAGGCACTTATATAGGTGTCCGGGACGAGTTCTGGTCGAAAAGATACAAAAATAACCGACCCAGAATAGATCTGGTCGAGACAGACTCGGACGAATCCGGTCTGGAATCCGGTCAACCGGGCCAGGGACCGGATAGGCCGGTCGGGCGTCCGGTCAACCGGGCGGCAACCGGAAACTTCGCAACTTTCCGGTTTTTGCCCGGTACGATGCTTCTCATCCGGTTGGCGCCCGGTCAACCGGGCCAGGGACCGGGCTGGCCGGTCTGGGGGCCGGTCTAACCGGGTTCTGGACCGACCTGGACGTCGTCTTCTCCTCTCGCGCATTCCTCCCGCTCCTCCCTCGCGCGTCCACGAGATATCTTCACGTCCAGCTCCATGTCCAGCTTCACGTCCACCTTGACGTCCATCTTCATGTCCAGCTGCTCCTCTACTCCTCGTGCGATGCTTGTCTCCTCTTGATACCTAATGATACATAAGTAATAGGACTTAGGCAGTATAAAGTCCTCATCAATCAAAGTACCGTTTAGAAACAAGTTCACCTGTTGTTTAAGTAGCTTCGCACGAGCCCTTGTAATTGGTCCAATCCGAACTTCATTGGACTTGAGCTTCACAGTAGGTTCATCTTCATTTATCAATGACGGAGGTAGTGGTGTAGTAGGGATGTCCTCATCATCTCCCCTCCCCTTCAAAAGGCGTCGACCTCGACGCTCCAAGGTCTTCTCCGTCATATGGTGTCAAATCAGCAACATTGAAAGAATTACTGACACCAAACTCATCAACTGGAAGATCTATCGAGTATGCATTATCATTGATCTTGGCAAGCACTTTGTAAGGACCAGCACCATGATACGTCTCCAACGTATCGATAATTTCTTATGTTCCATGCTACTTTTATGATGATACTCACATGTTTTATACATACTTTATGTCATATTTATGCATTTTCCGGCACTAACCTATTAACGAGATGCCGAAGAGCCAGTTGCTGTTTTCTGCTGTTTTTGGTTTCAGAAATCCTAGTAAGGAAATATTCTCGGAATTGGATGAAATCAACGCCCAGGATCTTATTTTTCCACGAAGCTTCCAGAAGTCCGAAAGGGAAACGAAGTGGGGCGACGAGGTGGCCACACAACAGGGAGGCGCGGCCCAGGCCCTGGCCACGCGGCCCTAGCGTGTGGGCCCCTCGTGGCACACCCTGACCTACCCTTCCGCCTACATAAGCCTTCGTCGATAATAGTCCCAGTACCGAGAGCCACGATACGAAAAACCTTCCAGAGACGCCGCCGCCGCCAATCCCATCTCGGGGGATTCAGGAGATCGCCTCCGGCACCCTGCCGGAGAGGGGAATCATCTCCCGGAGGACTCTTCACCGCCATGGTCGCCTCCGGAGTGATGTGTGAGTAGTTCACCCCTGGACTATGGGTCCATAGCAGTAGCTAGATGGTTGTCTTCTCCTCTTCTGCTATCATTGTTGGATCTTGTGAGCTGCCTAACATGATCAAGATCATCTATTTGTAATGCTACATGTTGCGTTTGTTGGGATCCGATGAATATGGAATACTATGCTATGTTGATTATCAATCTATCTATGTGTTGTTTATGATCTTGCATGCTCTCCGTTATTAGTAGAGGCTCTGGCCAAGTCGTTACTTGTAACTCCAAGAGGGAGTATTTATGCTAGATAGTGGGTTCATGCCTCCATTAAATCTGGGATAGTGACAGAAAGTTCTAAGGTTGTGGATGTGCTGTTGCCACTAGGGATAAAACATCAATGCTATGTCTAAGGATGTATTTGTTGATTACATTACGCACCATACTTAATGCAATTGTCTGTTGTTTGCAACTTAATACTGGAGGGGGTTCGGATGATAACCTGAAGGTGGACTTTTTAGGCATAGATGCATGCTGGATAGCGGTCTATGTACTTTGTCGTAATGCCCAATTGAATCTCACACTACTCATCATAACATGTATGTGCATGGTCATGCCCTCTTTATTTGTCAATTGCCCAACTGTAATTTGTTCACCCAACATGTTATTTCTTATGGGAGAGACACCTCTAGTGAACTGTGGACCCCGGTCCATTCTTTACATCGAATACAATCTACTGCAATACTCATTCTACTGTTTTCTGCAAACATCATCATCCACACTATACATCTAATCCTTTGTTACAGCAAGCTGGTGAGATTGACAACCTCACTGTCACGTTGGGGCAAAGTAATTTGGTTGTGTTGTGCAAGTTCCACGTTGGCGCCGGAATCCCTGATGTTGCGCCGCACTACACTCCGCAGCCATCAACCTTCAACGTGCTTCTTGACTCCTACTGGTTCGATAACCTCGGTTTCTTACTGAGGGAAAACTTGCTGCTGTACGCATCAGATCACACCTTCCTCTTGGGGTTCCCAACGGACGTGTGCTTTACCGTCACAAGCAACTCTTTTTCTGGCGCCGTTGCCGGGGAGATCAAGACACACTGCAAGGGGAGTCTCCACCTCCAATCTCTTTAGTTTGTTTTTTTCTTGCTTTACTTTTATTTACTACTTTGTTTGCTGCACTAAAACAAAACACAAAAAAATTTAGTTGCTAGTTTTACTTTATTTACTATCTTGTTTGCCATATTAAAAACACAAAAAAATTAGTTACTTGCATTTACTTTATCTAGTTTACTTTATTTACTATTGCTAAAATGGGTACTCCTGAAAATACTAAGTTGTGTGACTTCACAAACACAAATAATAATGATTTCTTATGCACACCTATTGCTCCATCTGCTACTACAGCAGAATTCTTTGAAATTAAACCTGCTTTACTAAATCTTGTTATGAGAGAGCAATTTTCTGGCGTTAGTTCTGATGATGCTGCTGCCCATCTTAATAATTTTGTTGAACTATGTGAAATGAAAAAGTATAAGGATGTATATGGTGACATTATAAAGTTAAAATTGTTTCCTTTCTCATTAAGAGGAAGAGCAAAAGATTGGTTGCTATCTCTGCCTAAGAATAGTATTGATTCATGGACTAAATGTAAGGATGCTTTCATTGGTAGATATTATCCTCCTGCTAAATTTATATCTTTGAGAAGTAGCATAATGAATTTTAAGCAATTGGATACTGAGCATGTTGCACAAGCATGGGAAAGAATGAAATCTTTGGTTAAAAATTGCCCAACCCATGGACTGACTAGTTGGATGATCATCCAAACCTTTTATGCAGGACTGAATTTTTCTTCACGGAACCTATTGGATTCAGCTGTTGGAGGTACCTTTATATCCATCACTCTAGGCGCCACAACAAAGCTTCTTGATAATATGATGATTAATTACTCTGAATGGCACACGGAAAGAGCTCCACAAGGTAAGAAGGTAAATTATGTCAAAGAAACCTCTTCCTTGAGTGATAAGATTGATGCTATTATATGTCTATGCTTGTGAATGGTAGGACTAATGTTGATCCTAATAATGTTCCGTTAGCTTCATTGGTTGCTCAAGAAGAACATGTTGATGTTAACTTCATTAAAAATAATAATTTCAACAACAATGCTTATCGGAACAATTCTAGTAACAACTATAGGCCATATCCTTATAATAATGGTAACGGTTATGGTAATTCTTATGGGAATTCTTACAACAATAATAGGAATACACCCCTGATACGTCTCCGACGTATCCATAATTTATGATGTTCCATGCTTGTTTTATGACAATACTTACATGTTTTGCTTGCACTTTATGATGATTTCATGCATTTTCCGGAACTAACCTATTAACAAGATGCCACAGTGCCAGTTCCTGTTTTCTGCTGTTTTTTGTTCCAGAAAGGCTGTTCGGGCAATATTCTCGGAATTGGACGAAATCAACGCCAAACCTCCTATTTTTCCCGGAAGGCTCCAGAACACCGAAGAAGAGTCGGAGAGGGGCCAGAGGGCCACCACACCATAAGGCGGCGCGGCCTGGCCTGGGCCCGCGCCAGCCTATGGTGAGGCGCCCCCAGGTGCCCCCCTGCGCCGCCTCTTCGCCTATAAAATCCCTTTCGACCTAAAAACACCGTACCAATTGACGAAACTCCAGAAAGACTCCAGGGGCGCCGCCGCCATCGCGAAACTCCAATTCGGGGGACAGAAGTCTCTGTCCCGGCACCCTGCCGGGACGGGGAAGTGCCCCCGGAAGCCATCTCCATCGACGCCACCGCCTCCATCATGCTCCGTGAGTAGTTCCCCCATGGACTACGAGTTCTAGCTGTAGCTAGTTGGTATTCTCTCCCCCATGTACTTCAATACAATGATCTCATGAGCTGCCTTACATGATTGAGATCCATCTGATGTAATCGGTGTTGTGTTTGTTGGGATCCGATGGATGATACATTATGATTAGTCTATCTATAAAGTTTGTGAAGTTATTGTTGCTGCAATCTTGTTATGTTTAATGCTTGTCACTAGGGCTCGAGTGGCATGATCTTAGATTTAAGCTCTATATGTATTGCTTAGATTGTATCTACAAGTTGTATGCACATGTCACTGTCCGGAACCAAAGGCCCCGAAGTGACAAGAATCGGGACAACCGGAGGGGATGGCGGTGATGTGAGGGACACATGTTTTCACGGAGTGTTAATGCTTTGCTCCGGTACTCTATTAAAAGGAGTACCTTAATATCCAGTAGTTTCCCTTGAGGCCCGGCTGCCACCGGCTGGTAGGACAATAGATGTTGTGCAAGTTTCTCATTGCGAGCACGTACGACTATATATGGAAAACATGCCTACATGATTAATGAATTGATGTTCTTTCTTAATGCCTTATCAATCCTATCAATTGCCCAACTGTAATTTGTTCACCCAACACTTGTCACTTGTTATTGGAGAGTTACCACTAGTGTAGATCGCTGGGAACCCCGGTCCATCTCTCATCATCATATACTTGTTCTACATGTCATTAGAAGTAGTATCAACTATCTTCTGGTGCCATTACCTCTGTGTTACTATTACTGCTGCTGTGTTACTGTTACTATTGCTCTCATATCACTGCTACTTTTACATCACCCCTGTTACTAGTGCTTTTCCAGGTGCAGCTGAATTGACAACTCAGTTGTTAAGGCTTATAAGTATTCTTTACCTCCCCTTGTGTCGCATCAATAAATTTGGGTTTTTACTTCCCTCGAAGACTGTTGCGATCCCCTATACTTGTGGGTCATCAAGACTATTTTCTGGCGCCGTTACCGGGGAGGCATAACTCTACTCATAAGTTCACCTGGGGAGTACACTCTACCTCTCTCTCTGTTTTATTTTATTTTGATTTGCTTAGTTTACTTTTTCCTAGTTTACTTGTGCTTAGTTTATTTCTATCTAGTATTATTTTGCTTAGTTTACTTTTGCTTAGTTTCTTTTTGTCTTGTTTTATTTTATACCCAAAAATCCATAAAAATTTGAAAAAATCGAAAAATTAAAAACTGCTATTATGGGAGAACCAACAACCTACTTGGAGCTTATAGAATGTTATAATAATTATAGAGAATCAAGAACTGGTAAAGTAATAAGTGCTATGATAGAAAAATTGAATACAATGGCTAAAATCTTGCTTAAATGCCATGATATAAACTGTTGCTCTCAACAGGATACTAAACATCTTAAATTTCAATGTGGCTTTAGTGAGGAATTTTTAATTAAGAACTATAATCGGAATTGCTATATTCATTATGGGTTCGAAGAGGTAGAACAATTTGTCTTATTTATGGGAGCCTCTGAGATAGAATCCTTCATGGTTGAGAATTATGAAACTTGTGCTATTTGTAAGGACCTTAAAGATTATGTCTCTACTATCCTTAATTCTTGCATAGAATGCTACAGTGATAATCCTTATATCATTGATTATAAAGAGAGACTCATTAATGCACAAGAATGCACTCACAATTTGCAGGAACCTGTGGAAGAAGAAATTGACGAACCTGAAAGCTCATTGGATGAAAAAGAGGAGGAAATTGATGAACCTGAAAGCTCATTGGATGAAAAAGAAGAGGAGAGCGACGAACAAAAGGAGGAAGAATGGATTAGCTACCCATGCCAACCTTCTAATGAGAGTAACTCTTTATCTCTTACACTATTTGATTGTCCTCCATGCTTACCGAAAGAAGTTGAATGTTATGTTCCTGTGGATTCTCTTGAAATAGTACCTATGAGTAAAACTTGTGAGAATAATTATGCTACTGTTATATATGATAATCCATGCTACTTTGATAAATCTTATGATAATGCTTTGTTTGTGCCTGATGTCGAAATGCGTGGTACTAAAGAATTTTGCTTGGCAAATGTTTATGATAAAGCTCTAGATGATGGTCCTATGTTACTTGATAATAATAATTGTACTACTAATGAAAATGGGATTGCAGAGTTCTTGACTTATTCTATGAGTCCCATATCTCTTGAGATTGATCAATCACCTTGTTATATTATTGATAAAACTGAGTTTGAAAGTTTGGATCCCACTATTTTTGAGTTTGATAAAAATTATGTGTTTGGAAATCATGAAAAGTATGCTGCATGTGATAGTTATATTGTTGAGTTTATTCATGAAGCTACTGAAAATTATTATGAGAGAGGAAAATATGGTTGTAGAAATTTGCATGGTACTAAAACACCTCTCTATATGCTTAAAATTTTGAAGTTACTCTTGTTTTATCTTCCTATGCTTGCCACTTTGTTCTTCATGAACTTGTTTATGTACAAGATTCCTTTGCATAGGAAGCATGTTAGGCTTAAATGTGTTTTGGATTTGCTTTTTGATGCTCTCTTTTACCTCTACTCTTGTTTCTTGCGAGTGCATCATTAAAACTGCTGAGCCCATCTTAACGGCTATAAAGAAAGAACTTCTTGGGAGATAACCCATGTGTTATTTTGCTACAGTACTTTGTTTTATATTTGTGTCTTGGAAGTTGTTTACTACTGTAGCAACCTCTTCTTATCTTAGTTTTGTGTTTTGTTGTGCCAAGTGAAGCCTTTAATCGAAGGTTGATACTAGATTTGGATTTCTGCGCAGAAACAGATTTCTATCTGTCACGAATCTGGGCTGTTTTCTCTGTAGGTAACTCAGAAAAACATGCCAATTTACGTGCGTGTTCCTCAGATATGTACGCAACTTTCATTAGTTTTGAGTTTTCTGATTTGAGCAACGGAAGTATTTATTAAAAATTCGTCTTTACGGACTGTTCTGTTTTGACAGATTCTGCCTTTTATTTCGCATTGCTTCTTTCGCTGTGTTGGGTGGATTTCTTTGTTCCATTACCTTCCAGTAGCTT
The DNA here is from genome assembly GCF_019359855.2 of Lolium perenne. NCBI lineage: Eukaryota > Viridiplantae > Streptophyta > Magnoliopsida > Poales > Poaceae > Lolium > Lolium perenne. Next base: position 77,584,687 of record NC_067245.2, on the reverse strand, counting down.
TGAGCAATGTCCAGAAGTATTAAGAATGATTGTGTCACCTCTGAACATGTGAGTTTTTGATTATGTACTAACCCCTCTAATGAAGTTTATGAGAAGTTTGGTGTGAAGGAAGTTTTCAAGGGTCAAGAGAGGAGGATGATATATGATCAAGAAGAGTGAAAAGTCTAAGCTTGGGGATGCCCCCGTGGTTCATCCCTGCATATTTCAAGAAGACTCAAGCGTCTAAGCTTGGGGATGGGGATGCCCAAGGCATCCCCTTCTTCATCAACTTATCAGGTTTCTTTTATTGAAACTATATTTTTATTCGGTCACATCATATGTGCTTTACTTGGAGCGTCTGTGTGCTTTTATTTTCGTTTGTTTGTGTTTGAATAAATTCGGATCCTAGCAATCCTTGTGTGGGAGAGAGACACGCTCCGCTTTTTCATATGAACGCTTGTTCTTCGTTTTACTTTTAATGTTCAATGATAAAAGTTGGAAGCTACAATAATTATTTTTATTTGGTTGGAAACAGAAAATGCCTCATAATGTCTTGGATAATTTGACACTTGGCAATTGTTTTGAGCTCTCAAGTAGATCATGTAGTTTAAACCTATTAGTGGAGAACTACCGTAGAGCTTGTTAAAATTGGTTTGCATGATTGGTCTCTCTTAAGGTCTAGATATTTTCTGGTAAAAGTGTTTGAGCAACAAGGAAGACAGCGTAGAGTATTATAATGCTTGCAATATGTTCTTATGTAAGTTTTGCTGTACTGGTTCATACTTGTGTTTGCTTCAAACAACCTTGCTAGCCTAAGCCTTGTACTGAGAGGGAATACTTCTCGTGCATCCAAAACCTTGAGCCAAAACCTATGCCATGTGTGTCCACCATACCTACCTACTATGTGGTATTTCCTGCCATTCCAAGTAAATACTTCATGTGCTACCTTTAAACAATTCAAAATTTACTATCTCTTATTTGTGTCAATGTTTTATAGCTCATGAGGAAGTATGTGGTGTTTTATCTTTCAATCTTGTTGGGCAGCTTTCACCAATGGACTAGTGGCTTCATCCGCTTATCCAATAATTTTGCAAAAAGAGCTGGCGCGGGGTTCCCAGCCCCCAATTAATTAACTTCATTAATAATTCTCTTCACATGTTTTGCTCTGATTCATCAGTAAGTAACTTAATTTTGCAAATAGACACTCCTCCATGGTATGAGATTGTTGGAAGGCACCCGAGATTCGGTTAGCCATGGCTTGTGTAAGCAAAGGTTGGGAGGAGTGTCAACCATAAATAAAACTAAAGTACATGTGTAAACAAAAGAGAAGAGGGATGATCTACCTTGCTGGTAGAAATAACGTCCTTCATGGGAGCCGCTCTTGAAAGTCTGGTTGGCGAGGTAGTTAGAGTGCCCACTACCATTCGTTGACAACAACAAACACCTCTCAAAACTTTACTTTTATGCTCTCTATATGATTTCAAAAATTTAAAAAGCTCTAGCACATGATTTAATCCCTGCTTCCCTCTGCGAAGGGCCTTTCTTTTACTTTATGTTGAGTCAGTTTACCTACTTCCTTCCATCTTAGAAGCAAACACTTGTGTCAACTGTGCATTGATTCTTACATACTTTCTTATTTGCATTCATCATATTACTTTATGTTGACAATTATCCATGAGATATGCATGTTACAAGTTGAAAGCAACCGCTGAAACTTAAATCTTCCTTTGTGTTGCTTCGATGCTTTTACTTTGAATCTATTGCTTTATGAGTTAACTCTTGTGCAAGACTTTTGATGCTTGTCTTGAAAGTACTCTTCATGAAAAGTTTTGCTATATGTTATCTATTTGTTAGCAACTATAGATCATTGCCTTGAGTCACTTCATTCATTTCATATGCTTTGTAATAGTATGATCAAGGTTATGTAAGTAGCATGTCACTACAGAAATCATTCTTTTTATCGTTTACCTGCTCGGGACGAGCAGGAACTAAGCTTGGGGATGCTGATACGTCTCCGACGTATCCATAATTTCTGATGTTCCATGCTTGTTTTATGACAATACTTACATGTTTTGCTTGCACTTTATGATGATTTCATGCATTTTCCGGAACTAACCTATTAACAAGATGCCACAGTGCCAGTACCTGTTTTCTGCTGTTTTTGGTTCCAGAAAGGCTGTTCGGGCAATATTCTCGGAATTGGACGAAATCAACGCCAAACCTCCTATTTTTCCCGGAAGGCTCCAGAACACCGAAGAAGAGTCAGAGAGGGGCCAGAGGGCCACCACACCATAAGGCGGCGTGGCCTGGCCTGGGCCCGCGCCAGCCTATGGTGAGGCGCCCCCAGGTGCCCCCCTGCACCGCCTCTTCGCCTATAAAATCCCTTTCGACCTAAAAACACCGTACCAATTGACGAAACTCCAGAAAGACTCCAGGGGCGCCGCCGCCATCGCGAAACTCCAATTCGGGGGACAGAAGTCTCTGTCCCGGCACCCTGCCGGGACGGGGAAGTGCCCCCGGAAGCCATCTCCATCGACGCCACCGCCTCCATCATGCTCCGTGAGTAGTTCCCCCATGGACTACGGGTTCTAGCTGTAGCTAGTTGGTATTCTCTCCCCCATGTACTTCAATACAATGATCTCATGAGCTGCCTTACATGATTGAGATCCATCTGATGTAATCGGTGTTGTGTTTGTTGGGATCCGATGGATGATACATTATGATTAGTCTATCTATAAAGTTTGTGAAGTTATTGTTGCCGCAATCTTGTTATGTTTAATGCTTGTCACTAGGGCCCGAGTGGCATGATCTTAGATTTAAGCTCTATATGTATTGCTTAGATTGTATCTACAAGTTGTATGCACATGTCACTGTCCGGAACCAAAGGCCCCGAAGTGACAAGAATCGGGACAACCGGAGGGGATGGCGGTGATGTGAGGGACACATGTTTTCACGGAGTGTTAATGCTTTGCTCCGGTACTCTATTAAAAGGAGTACCTTAATATCCAGTAGTTTCCCTTGAGGCCCGGCTGCCACCGGCTGGTAGGACAATAGATGTTGTGCAAGTTTCTCATTGCGAGCACGTACGACTATATATGGAAAACATGCCTACATGATTAATGAATTGATGTTCTTTCTTAATGCCTTATCAATCCTATCAATTGCCCAACTGTAATTTGTTCACCCAACACTTGTCACTTGTTATTGGAGAGTTACCACTAGTGTAGATCGCTGGGAACCCCGGTCCATCTCTCATCATCATATACTTGTTCTACATGTCATTAGAAGTAGTATCAACTATCTTCTGGTGCCATTACCTCTGTGTTACTATTACTGCTGCTGTGTTACTGTTACTATTGCTCTCATATCACTGCTACTTTTACATCACCCCTGTTACTAGTGCTTTTCCAGGTGCAGCTGAATTGACAACTCAGTTATTAAGGCTTATAAGTATTCTTTACCTACCCTTGTGTCGAATCAATAAATTTGGGTTTTACTTCCCTCGAAGACTGTTGCGATCCCCTATACTTGTGGGTCATCAACCCCCTGGTCTTGAAGCCATGCTTAAAGAATTTATTAGTACACAAACTGCTTTTAACAAATCTGTTGAAGAAAAGCTTGGAAAAATTGATATTCTTGCTTCTAAAGTTGATAGTCTTGCTGCTGATGTTGATCTTTTGAAATTGAAAGTTATGCCTAATGAAGATAAAGATATTAAGTCATTTGCTACAGCAAACGCCATCCAAGTTAGAATTAATGAGAATATAAGATTGATGGACGAATTGCATGCTAGGTGGGAAAAAGAAGAAAATGCTAAAGAAGATAATGTAGCTAAAGTTTGGACTATTACCATCACTAGTAATGCTAATGCTCATGTTGTTGCACCTCCTACTATCAATGGTAAAATAATTTGTGTTGGCAATGTTTCTACTTCTAATGCAAAGCCTGCAAAACTGCCAGAAACTGCTAAAACTGCTGAAACTTCCTGTGATAAAACTGCTGAATTTTTTTCCAACATTGGGGACAATGATCCCATTGCTTTAGATTATAATGGTTTAGATTTTGATGATTGCCACATCTCTGAAGTTATAAAGTTCTTACAAAAACTTGCTAAGAGTCCTAATGCTAGTGCTATAAATTTGGCCTTTACAAAACATATTACAAATACTCTCATAAAAGCTAGAGAAGAGAAATTAGAACGCGAAGCTTCTATTCCTAGGAAGTTAGAGGGTGGTTGGGAGCCCATCATTAACATGAAGGTCAATGACTTTGATTGTAATGTTTTATGTGATCTTGGTGCAAGTATTTCCGTTATGCCTAGAAAAATCTATAATATGCTTAACTTGCCACCATTGAAAAATTATTATTTGGATGTTAATCTTGCTGATAACTCTACAAAGAAACCTTTGGGGAGAGTTGATAATGTTCGCATTACGGTTAACAATAACCTTGTCCCTGTTGATTTTGTTGTCTTGGATATTGAATGCAATGCATCTTGTCCCATTATATTGGGAAGACCTTTTCTTCGAACTGTTGGTGCTATTATTGATATGAAGGAAGGTAATATTAAATATCAATTTCCTCTCAAGAAAGGTATGGAACACTTCCCTAGAAAGAGAATGAAGTTACCCTTTGATTCTATCATTAGAACAAATTATGATGTTGATGCTTCGTCTCTTGATAACACTGGATACACACTTTTTGTGCCTAGCTGAAAGGCGTTAAAGAAAAGCGCTTATGGGAGACAACCCATGATTTTACTACAACACTTTGTTTTATATTTGAGTCTTGGAAGTTGTTACTACTGTATCAACCTCTCCTTATCTTTATTTTATTGCATTGTTGTGCCAAGTAAAGTCTTTGATAGTATAGTTGATACTAGATTTGGATTGTTGCGAAGTAACAGATTTCTTACTGTCACGAATTTGAGTCGCCCCGTCCGTAGGTAACTCAGAAAATTATGCCAATTTACGTGCGTGATCCTCAGATATGTACGTAACTTTCATTAAATTTGAGCATTTTCATCTGAGCAAGTTTAGTGCCCCAGAAAAATACGTCTTTACATACTGTTCTGTTTTGACAGATTCTGCCTTTTATTTCGCATTGCTTGTTTTGCTATGTTTGATGGATTTCTTTGTTCCATTAACTTTCAGTAGCTTTGTGCAATGTCCAGAAGTGTTAAGAATGATTGTGTCACCTCTGAATATGTGAATTTTTGATTATGCACTAACCCTCTAATGAGTTTGTTTTGAGTTTGGTGTGGAGGAAGTTTTCAAGGATCAAGAGAGGAGGATGATACAATATGATCAAGGAGTGAAAGCTCTAAGCTTGGGGATGCCCCGGTGGTTCATCCCTGCATATTTCAAGAAGACTCAAGCGTCTAAGCTTGGGGATGCCCAAGGCATCCCCTTCTTCATCGACAACATTATCAGGTTCCTTTAGTGAAACTATATTTTTATTCCATCACATCTTATGTGCTTTACTTGGAGCGTCTGTATGTTTTTGTTTTTGTTTTGTTTGAATAAAGTTGGATCCTAGCATTCATTGTATGGGAGAGAGACACGCTCTGCTGTTGCATATGGACAAATATGTCCTTAGGCTTTACTCATAATATTCATGGCGAAGGCTGAACTGCTTCGTTAAATTGTTATATGGTTGGAAACGGGAAATGCTACATGTGGTAATTGGTATAATATCTTGAATAATGTGATACTTGGCAATTGTTGTGCTCATGTTTAAGCTCTTTCATCATATACTTTGCACTTATTAATGAAGAAATACATAGAGCTTGCTAAAATTTGGTTTGCATGATTGGTCTCTCTAAGGTCTAGATATTTTCTAGCAAGGGTCGAACAACAAGGAAGATGGTGTAGAGTCTTATAATGCTTACAATATGTCTTTTATGTGAGTTTTGCTATACCGGTTCATACTTGTGTTTGCTTCAAACAACCTTGCTAGCCTAAGCCTTGTATTGAGAGGGAATACTTCTCGTGCATCCAAAATCCTTGAGCCAAAAATTGTGCCATTTGTGTCCACCATACCTACCTACTACATGGTATTTTCTGCCATTCCAAGTAAATACTTCGTGTGCTACCTTTAAACAATTCAAAATGCTTCTTAATTTGTGTCAATGTTTTATAGCTCATGAGGAAGTATGTGGTGTTTTATCTTTCAATCTTGTTGGGCAACTTTCACCAATGGACTAGTGGCTTCATCCGCTTATCCAATAATTTTGCAAAAAGAGCTGGCAATGGGGTTCCCAGCCCCCAATTAATTAACTTCATTAATAATTCTCTTCACATGTTTTGCTCTGATTCATCAGTAAGCAACTTAATTTTGCAAATAGACACTCCTCCATGGTATGAGATTGTTGGAAGGCACCTGAGGATTCGGTTAGCCATGGATTGTGTAAGCAAAGGTTGGGAGGAGTGTCACCCATAAATAAAAACTAAAGTACATGTATAAACAAAAGAGAAGAGGGATGATCTACCTTGCTGGTAGAGATAACGTCCTTCATGGGAGCCGCTCTTTGAAAGTCTGCCTGGCAAGGGGGTTAGAGTACCCACTACCATTCGTTGACAACAACAAACACCTCTCAAAATTTTACTTTTATGCTCTCTATATGATTTTAAAACTTGAAAAGCTCTAGCACATGATTTATCCCTGCTTCCCTCTGCGAAGGGCCATTCTTTTACTCTTATGTTGAGTCAGTCTACCTACTTCTTTCCATCTTAGAAGCAAACACTTGTGTTAACTGTGCATTGATTCTTACATGTTTACCTATTGCACTTGTTATATTACTCTGCATTGACAACTGTAAATACCCGGATTTTTAAGTCCAGATGCCTATCATATCATACATCGGAATCCCATGAAGATTGTTTTTGCGAGACATAATAGTAAGTAGTTCAGGGTCATCATTTATTACAACACATACTTGTCTTACAACAATGGATCACATGATCCAATATTACACAAATAGATTGTTCAACATCACAAATAAGTAGCGGAAGCGTAGTAGTAGTGGACTATCATTTCCACAAGCAACGCTTGACGTTAGAAGACGATCCTAGTTATCATAGACGTCCTGTTGTCCATCATCCTGATACTGTTGCTCCTCTTCATAGTCTGGCATTTGAATAGCCAGGGCAAAGCCATGAGTACTTTTAAAGTACTCGCAAACTAACACTAAAGTAATTACCTATTTAGTGTAGTAAGGGGTACTAAGCTCTAGGTTTATTTGCATAAAGCCAAGTTTTATTTCAACAAACATTTAGTAAAGACTCATCATTTGCTAGACTATCTCAAGTGGGAACATTAGTGTCATTCCCACCAATCATGGTGATTCAAGTCAATATCACCTTTCAATTCACCATTCCTTTTTAAGACCAAAATTCTGATAACGGAACAGTATGGCCTTTCCAATCGTCCGTAACCGTGGACACGGCTATTCGAATAGGTTAAACACTCTACAGAGGTTGTACTCTTGTGCCACAACTTTTGATTACATCCGTCGAGGATAACCCCGAATCATCGTAACTCAGTACGCGGATCATCAACCTTAACCTTTCACTTATATATACTAGTATAGGCACCTCTCCCCATGAGCTTGGCCTCCCGGTGAAAACCAACTGTTAACCCGGGAACTGCACAGGGCTTGGGTCGTACATTCACCTCATATTCACATCATTTCTCATATACAGAGGCAGCCTCGGCGTAACCCCTATGATGCTTGTTTAGAGGGAACCCATACTAAAATACACAAGCTTCTAGTTAAGCCCTACCCATAATCAGGTATTGTGGGGGTACTTGTATAATTGGAAGGGTATCGCATTCAAACCCAATCATCAGTTTTCATTTAAATTCACCAAGTCCACCATGTCACCTTCCAATTCATATTCTTTCAAAGTCATTTCACTTCACCATGTTTCCATCTAGAGTAGTCAAATTTTATTTGATTAGCACTAGCCACTATTTCATGAGGGGTGCTATCTAGTTTGGATTTGCTCTAAGCTAACCTTAAATATTGTTCTACTCTAGACCAAAATGAATCATAACTCAAAAATTACTTTGAAAGTAAATAAACAAAAATAATTGCAAGGTAAAACATGGGATAGGTAATACATAAAATTAAAGTGTGATGGTGCCTTGCTCATGTAGAGCTTTGCATCATGTTAGTTAGCAAGGGTTAGCTTGCCTTGGTGGGGATAGGAGTCAAAGTTTTCCTCCTCCTCTTGAGAGTAGCTTCCCTCCTCCTTGTATTCCTCGTTACTAGCGTCTATATACGAATACGAGATACACAATCACCACACAAATACTTGCATGCTAGACTAAAACACACAAAAGGGTTCACACCACTAATTCTAACATTACAACAATCATGGCATGGTGAATTACTTGGTTTGTTCTTATTTAAGAGAAAAATAATTTCCTCTCATTATAAGTATTTCTTTGATTTGCTATTTAAATCTTTGGAGAAAATAATTTCCTCTTATTATATCCTATCAAGATTTAATCTCCACAAATAATAATAGGGTATGAAATATAGGTTGACTAAGGTCAACATTTCATATCTATTATGAGGGAGTAATAATTTAAATGAGGTGCTACACCTCATACAATTTAAAGCTATCACTTAAATGATTTAAAATCTCTAAGTAGTAACAATCAGAGGTTTATTAGCCTATAGTCATTTCCCCTTATTGTATTACTTAGGATCAAGATTTAAATGAGAGATTAGCTCTCATATTAATAAGATTTAATTTCCACAATTTAAATGTACTAGAAATGGCTACATAGCCATTATTTTGATCCAGTACATGATCATGCAACTAACTTGGCTATATTATTGCATAATCAGTTAGAGTACATCATTTGTGATCCATGAGAGTTGGAATCAACTCAAAATCAAATTTGGTTGAATTTTAAATAAAGTTTGAATCTGCAAAAGTCCTTGTCTTGTTATTTTTAGCAGATTAATTCTACCACGAATTTGGTGATGGGACTAGTGGCATTGGATAGATAAATTCATTAGCTCTCCAACGGTATAAAGGTTGCCAGATTTGGATAAGTAGATTTCAAACTATTCAAATTTTACTAAAGCATCTGCAGGGAATTTGAACTAAACAGAAAATTCGGTTTTTGTAATATTGGGCTTGGCGGGAAAGCTAAACGGGCTAAACAGACGAAACAAGCTGGGCCGGCCCAGCAGCGTGGCGCACACGCGCGGGCCGCCTGACAGGGTGGGCTCCGCCTATCAGCGACTATTCAAACGCCGAAGCGGTACGTGAAATGATCGCCGTTGGATTAGAACAGAAATCGACGGTGCTGGAGCATCGTCGTCTCCGATGAGCGACGGCTCACTGGCGGCGAGCCTAGGGGGTGGGAGGGAGTACCAGGCCGTCGGAGAGGGAGGGCAGGCTGCTCGGTGAAGTGGAAGTAGATGAGGAAGGGTCTGGTGCAGCGGTGGAGCTTGGCGAGGCTCCAGTCGGTGTAGATGATCTGCGGGCTCCGGCGGCTTCGAGCTCGCGATTCGAGCTGCTCCGGCGATGTGGTGTGAAATTGAAGGGTGGAGAAGGATCAGTGATGAGAGGGGAGCAAGTTGTGTGAAGAAATGGAGGGCTGAGCTCCTCTATTTATAGCAGATGAAGGGTGGCCGACGGGTGCTGCAAGGAAGCGTCGACGGCGTGGCTGCTCCGGCGCTCGAAGGGGCAAGGCGAGGACAGCATCTTGTAGGAGGCGTTCTAGCGATGCTCCAGGACTAGCTAGCGCAGAGAAAGGGTGAGAGGATGGCTCGGGCGCGTGTGATGAGTGCGGCAGTACCCGCGGTACGTTTCCGGCGAGGACGACGGTGATAAGGCGGCCGCAGTCGTTCGAGTGTGTCTAGGCGATAGAGGTGAGGGTGGCAGTGCTCGTTCCAGGCATAGGGATGCAGGGGAAGGACGAGGGCGATCGGGTGAGAGATGCTCTGGCGCGCCCCAGAGCGTGATCACCGCGTCGACTGGCATGCTCTGGCACATTTTGGACGCGCGCGTTCTGGCCAATGCCGTGCGTTGGCGAGCTCAGGCTGGGTACTGGCATGATCGTGGTGATGAGTAGATGCTTCTGGACAAAGTTGTGCTGAGAGAGAGAGGCCAGAGAGAGAATGGCCAAAGGTGGCCGGCATGGCCACGGCATGCCATTGTTTAGGGTTTTTCTCCACTTTAAACGATGGGGCAAGTACATGGTTCGATGCAGGAGGCTCAGAGAAGCAACAATGATCAAGGTTAGAAAGGGGTTTAGGCTAAGAACTGATGGACAAAGGGCTGTGTTGCATTTCAGATTTTATGCCTGCCAAGTGTTCGATCATATGGCCGCATGAACTAAACTTTTGAATTTTGAAATTCTTTTTGGTGGAGTTTAAACATATTAATAATGGGTTAGAATGGTGGTGGTGGGGTTCAATTTGGAGTTGAAATGCAAAGTTTCAAATTTGAGGTCATCTTGTTTTCATTCTCGGGTTCCATCTTGGCACATCATTTCTGGTCAACCTAGTCAACTCTAGCCCTGGTGGTCAACACCAACATTGTTCATCATCACTTGGTGTTGGATGAGGTGGCCTTAGTTGACCAAGTCTGGTTTAGGAATAAAAAGATAAGGAGGGGCAAAGTGGTGAAGAAAATAAAAATGTGACATATGACCATTATCATATGTGAGTTAAATTTGAAATTTCCTTTGTTTTGAATTTGGGTTCTTTGCTGCATTTTGATTTGTTTTAGGTATATTAGAGTTTTAGAAACCAAAGATCAAGCAATGGTGGCCTTTAAAGAAGATTTGCAAAATTTCTCATATGTGTATGAGAGGGAATTTGGAATTATTTGCCAAATCTTTTAATTTCCTCAATTTAGGGTTTTGGGATCTTGGTTTAGGGTTTAATAGCAAGTGATCAACATATCAACACTTATCATGGCAATTGCACAAAAGAAAATCACACTTATGCATGAAACTATATGTGAAACTATATGCATAGAAAAAGTTTTTTTGGTTTGTTGCAAATTTTGAGTAATTGACTTTTCTCTCTTTATTTATTTTGTTGAAAACTTGGGATGTTACAAACCCTTCCCCCTTACAAAAGATCTCGTCCCGAGATCTTAAAGAAAACTAGGTACTAAAGAGATCTGGGTACTCAGTCTTCATGAAGTCTTCTCTCTCCCAAGTGGCTTCTTCTTCGGTGTGGTTACTCCATTGGATCTTCAGAAACTTGATACTTCTGGTGCGGGTGGTTCTGAAGGCTTCTTCCAAGATGCGAATAGGCACTTCGCGATAGGTCAAATATGAGTTGATATCTACAGCTCGATGATCGATGTTCTTGAAGACTTCCGCTGATTCCGGTACTTCTAAGCACTTCCGGAGTAACGATATGTGAAACACATTGTGCACCGCTGCCATTTCTTCCGGTAACTCCAGTTGATAGGACACTTCTCCTCGGCGACTCACGACTTTGAAGGGTCCGATATATCGGGGTGCAAGCTTTCCTCTAATCTGGAATCTCTGCATTCCTTTAAGGGGGGACACTTTAAGGTAGACGAAATCTCCGATCTCGAAGGTCATCTCTCGACGTCTCTTGTCGGCGTAACTCTTCTGTCTTGACTGGGCTGTCTTGAGGTACTCGCGGATCTTGTGAACCTTCTCTTCAGCTTCGCGGAGAATATCTGGTCCAAAGACTTGACTCTCTCCGACTTCCGACCAGTTCAGAGGGGTACGGCACTTCCTTCCGTACAGTGCTTCAAAGGGGGCCATTTGCAAACTGGCTTGATAACTGTTGTTGTACGAGAATTCTGCGTACGGCAAGCAGTCTTCCCACTTGGATCCATACTCTATCACACATGCTCTCAGCATATCTTCCAGTATCTGATTGACTCTTTCAGTCTGTCCATCCGTCTGCTGGTGATAGGCTGTGCTGAAATTTAGTCGAGTTCCGACTCCTTCATGTACCTTCTGCCAGAATCTGGAGGTGAATTGGGATCCTCTATCGGACACTATTGACTTCGGGGTTCCGTGCAAGCTGACTATTCGTGAGATATATAACTCTGCTAGTCTCGGGCCTTGATAGGTGGTCTTGACGGGGATGAAGTGGGCGACTTTGGTCAATCTGTCGACCACTACCCAAATAGAATCATTCCCTTTACTAGATTTGGGCAGTCCGGTGATGAAGTCCATTCCGACAGAATCCCACTTCCATTCGGGAATCTGTAGGGGTTGCAACAGTCCTGCGGGGCGTTGATGTTCTGCCTTGACTCATTGACAGATATCACATTTGGCGATGTAACTTCCAATTTCTCTCTTCATTCCATGCCACCAAAATTGCTCTTTCAAATCTTGATACATCTTGGTTCCTCCGGGATGAATGGAGTAAAGGGTGTCATGGGCTTCTTTCGGAATAACTTGCTTCAACTCTGAATCCGACGGCACGCAAAGGCGTCCGTTGTACCTTAGCACTCCTTCTTCATCTACGGTGAATCCCGGTGCCTTTCCCGCAGCTATTTGGCTCTTGATCCCATCAATGCTAGCATTTCCTTTCTGAGCTTCCTTGATCTGACTAATCAGGGTGGGTTGGAGTTCAATGCTTGTTAGAAATCCTTCACAACTAGCTCCATTCTAAACTGTTCAAATTCTTGAAACAGACTAGGTTGCTCTTCTGCGATCATGGAGTTCAACTGACACGGCAGTCTACTCAAAGCATCTGCTACCACATTGGCCTTGCCGGGGTGGTAGTGAATCTCCATATCGTAGTCCTTGATTAACTCTAACCATCTACGCTGTCTCATGTTCAGCTCCTTCTGAGTGAAGATATACTTCAAGCTCTTGTGATCTGAGTAGATCTCGCATCGATTACCCATGAGGTAATGACGCCATACTTTCAGGGCTAAAACCACGGCTGCTAGCTCTAAGTCATGGGTTGGATAGTTCTGCTCATGTTGCTTCAGCTGTCTGGACAGGTAAGAGATTACCTTGCCTTCTTGCATCAACACACATCCAAGACCAATCTTGGATGCATCACAATATACATCAAAGGGCCTGGTGATGTCCGGCATGATCAGTATTGGGGCTGTGGTCAATCTAAGCTTGAGTTGTTGAAAACTCTCTTCACACTTCTCCGTCCATTCAAACTTCTTATCTTTCTTTAATAGTTGAGTCATCGGTCTTGTTATGCTCGAGAATCCTTCAACGAATCGGCGGTAATATCCCGCCAAGCCGAGAAATGCACGGACTTCAGTCTGGGTGGTTGGGGCTTTCCATTCTTCAACGGTTTTGATCTTCGAGGGGTCAACGGCAATTCCTCCTGCGGACAAGATATGTCCCAGGAATCTTACTTCCTTCAACCAAAACTCACACTTGCTGAACTTGGCGTACAACTGATGCTCCCGAAGGGTATCTAACACAACTTCCAAGTGATGCTCATGTTCTTCTTCGGATTTGGAGTAGATAAGGATGTCGTCGATAAAGACAACGACAAACTTATCCAGGAAGTTCATAAAGACCTTATTCATGAGGTTCATGAAATAAGCGGGGGCATTGGTTAATCCAAATGACATGACATTGTACTCATACAATCCATATCTGGTGGTGAAGGCAGTTTTGGGGATATTGGTGGCACGAATCTTCAGTTGATGGTAACGAGTCCTCAGATCAATCTTCGAGAACACTTTGGCACCGGTAAGCTGGTCAAACAGATCTTCTATCTTCGGCAAGGGATACTTGTTCTTGATGGTGACATCATTAAGTTTACGGTAATCCGTACATAAACGATTTGCACCATCCTTCTTGTCCACAAACAAAACTGGTGATCTCCAAGGCGACGCACTTGGTCGAATCAGACCCTTGAATAGCATATCATCCAGTTGCTTCTTCAGTTCCACTAACTCTGCCGGGTTCATACTATAGGCTCTCTAGGCTATAGGTCCGGTCCCAGGGATTAACTCGATGATAAACTCGATATCCCGATCTGGGGGCATACCGGGTAGATCCTCTGGAAACACATCAGGGTATCAACAAACGACCCTGATCTGATCCAAGGTGGGTTTGGCTACACTCTGGTTGCAGGTAAACTTTCGGGGTAGTCTTTCCGATATGTGCTCAACTAATATTCCGGTGCTACTAGTCATGGTGATGGCCTTCTTGGCACAATCAATCAGTCCATGATGTTTCGACATCCAGTCCATACTCAGGACTACTTCCAATCCTTGTGTTCCCAGAACAATCAGATTTGCATAAAATTCTATTTCTTGGATTATGATAGGCACATCTTTGCAAATTTTTCTAGCTTTAGTTGTTGAACCAGGTATTTGAACTATCATGACATGCTTCAAACTGATGGGTTGAATCTTACTAGTGCATGCAAAATCCTCAGTAACAAACGAATGCGATGCTCCAGAATCAAACAGCACTCTTGCAGGTATTGAGTTAACAGAGAACATACCCAGCACGACATCCGGGGCTTCCTGAGCTTCTTCCGCACTCATGTGAAAGAGGCGGCCGCTACGGTTGTTCAGGTTGTTGGGGGTGAACTTCTTGCCGTTGGCGACACGGCGTTGTTGCTGAGCAGGGCCAGAGGTGTTGGCGGCAGTCTTGGCGAGTCTCTTGGGGCACTCGTTGGAGTAGTGCCCCACCACTCCGCACTCGTAACAAGTGATGGTGGACTTGTCCTTGGGGGTGATGGGAACAGCGTTGCTCCCAGTCCGTGGAGCAGTGTTGGAGGTGTTGTTGTTGTGGTTGGGGGCCCGGGGTGGAGCGCGGTTGAAGTTGTTGTGGTTGTTGTTGTAGTTGCTGTTGTTGGGGTGGCCTCCTGGCCTGGGATTTCCTCCACTCCGGTTCTGATAACCCGGACGTGAGTGCTGCATAGGGGGCTTGATGTTTCTGGGGGCAAAGCCTCCACTTGAGCTGGGGCGATACTTGTGGGTATTGCTGGGCCCACTCTGAGTCATCATTCGGTGCTTGCGGTTCTCATTGGCCTGGTTGAGTTTCCCCTCCATCTGGATGGCGGAGTCAACAAGGGCTTCCAGGTCAGCAAAAGGGATGTTGACCAGCACAGTCTGCATCTCATCGTGCAGACCATTCAGGAACCTTTCCTTCCTCTTCTCGGTGGTGTCCGTCTCGTCCGGGGCGTACCTTGACAGAGTGAGGAATCTGTCACGGTATTCTACCACGGTTAGGCGGCCTTGCTTCAGTTCTCTGAACTCATCCCTCATCTTCTTGATCAAGCCCGGTGGCACATGATACTTGCTAAACTTGATCTTGAATTCTGCCCAAGTCATCATTTGCCCCGCATTCAATGCGCGGGCACTTGTCCACCAGGCACGTGCAGGTCCTGCCAGATAGTGGGTGGCAAACAGCACCTTCTCGTTGTCTTCTACTCCGGCAACCTCAAGATTGTTCTCCATTGTCTGGAGCCAGTCATCAGCGTCAAGAGGCTCCTCTGTTTTGCTAAACACCGGTGGGTTGGTGTTCTGGAAGTTCTTCAGTTTCGACCCTGGATGGTCGTGGTTGCCATGGCCTTGATTGCCCTGAGCAATCTGCTGAAGTGCAGCGATGTTGGCTTGCCTTTCGGCTCTTTCAACCTCTCTATCAGCCATCATCATTTGCAGCATCTGCATCATTGCATCCTGATTGCGAGTTGGGGGTGCCATCTGAACATGGATATAGATTATGAGATGAGAGGGAAATTTCTATGGCTTGTTTTGGATAAGGTTTCACAAAGTTTAAAACTTGAAAATTTGATATGATGAAGCAAACACACAAACTTAATTATTCAAGTAGCAAATATTACAAACCAACAAACCGGAGGGTTTGAAGAACCCTTTCAACAATCTACGATACAAGGGGGCGATACAAAGGACCGATACAACTCTTACTACGCAAGTGCTCATAGGGGGGAACTATTCTCCATCGATGCGGATCGGGAAGGTGGTATCCATCCCGGCAGGCAGGTGCTGGTGGAAGTCCAGGTCTTCATCTTCCTCCTCCTCGTAGTCGTTGTCGTTGCTCACGTAGGAGTAGCCATCCCCTTGGATGTCTTCTCCCTCGCCTTCTTCTTCCAGTGCCTGGAGTTGTTCTGCCTGGGTGGCGACGGTCTCCTTCAGCGCGGCGATCCTGGCCTTGAGGCGGTGGATGGTGGAGTCCCTCTTCGAGACCAGCTGGCGGAGAGCCCTACGCTCCTTGGCGAGGACCTTGATGGTCTCCGCATGCTGATCCAGCTGGAGATAGGTGTGGTTGGCGAATGCGCGGGAGTTGTCCAGCTCGGCGCGATTCTCGAACAACATGAAGTCGAGATGATCCACGTGGTGCCTCAGCACGGGGTGGAATGGTAGGCTGATGGGCATCCCAAGAGAGGTGTGCCTTGCAAGGTGTGCAAAGCGCTCCCCTTCAATAGCCATCGAGTTTTGCCCGCACAGACGCGCGAGGGCCTCCTGCAGAGCGCGTGCCAGTCCGTCGAGCCAGCTGTTCTCCCGGAGAGAGAACTGGATCTGGCGGAACATGGGTGACTCCGGCTTCCCGGGGAGGTTGGCCATGATGACCCATTGAAGCTGTCCCCCGGGCTGGTCAGCGACCTGACCCCCGTAGAACACAGGCGGGGAGCGTCCGAGAAACTCTGCGAGGGCAACCAAGTCCCTTTCAAAGATCAGATCTCCACCGTTCGCCAGGTCGTACACTTGGGTTTGGATGAAGGGCTCCATCGGGATGATTGGCTCCATCTGTAGAGGGATTGATGAGCAAGTTAGAGAAGTGCAAGTGTTCAAAATTTTAAGTAACTTATAAATAAGAGCATGAAATTGGCTATTTGAAAAGATCTCAAAGGTAAGGGTATGAATGTATTTTTCGTAACTATTCAGTTTGTTAAATTTGAAACTAAGTTTGTCCAACGTCCATTCTAACTAGGGTCTCCTAAGGTCAAACAATGGCTCTGATACCAACTTGTAAACACCCGGATTTTTAAGTCCAGATGCCTATCATATCATACATCGCAATCCCAGGAAGATTGTTTTTGCGAGACATAATAGTAATTAGTTCAGGGTCATCATTTATTACAACACATACTTGTCTTACAACAATGGATCACATGATCCAATATTACACAAATAGATTGTTCAACATCACAAATAAGTAGCGGAAGCGTAGTAGTAGTGGACTATCATTTCCACAGGCAACGCTTGACGTTAGAAGACGATCCTAGTTATCGTAGACGTCCTGTTGTCCGTCATCCTGATACTGTTGCTCCTCTTCATAGTCTGGCATTTGAATAGCCAGGGCAAAGCCATGAGTACTTTTAAAGTACTCGCAAACTAACACTAAAGTAATTACCTATTTAGTGTAGTAAGGGGTACTAAGCTCTAGGTTTATTTGCATAAAGCCAAGTTTTATTTCAACAAACATTTAGTAAAGACTCATCATTTGCTAGACTATCTCAAGTAGGAACATTAGTGTCATTCCCACCAATCATGGTGATTCAAGTCAATATCACCTTTCAATTCACCATTCCTTTTTAAGACCAAAATTCTGATAACGGAACAGTATGGCCTTTCCAATCGTCCGTAACCGTGGACACGGCTATTCGAATAGGTTAAACACTCTGCAGAGGTTGTACTCTTGTGCCACAACTTTTGATTACATCCGTCGAGGATAACCCCGAATCATCGTAACTCAGTACGCGGATCATCAACCTTAACCTTTCACCTATATATACTAGTATAGGCACCTCTCCCCATGAGCTTGGCCTCCCGGTGAAAACCAACTGTTAACCCGGGAACTGCACAGGGCTTGGGTCGTACATTCACCTCATATTCACATCATTTCTCATATACGGAGGCAGCCTCGGCGTAACCCCTATGATGCTTGTTTAGAGGGAACCCATACTAAAATACACAAGCTTCTAGTTAAGCCCTACTCATAATCAGGTATTGTGGGGGTACTTGTATAATTGGAAGGGTATCGCATTCAAACCCAATCATCAGTTTTCATTTAAATTCACCAAGTCCACCATGTCACCTTCCAATTCATATTCTTTCAAAGTCATTTCACTTCACCATGTTTCCATCTAGAGTAGTCAAATTTTATTTGATTAGCACTAGCCACTATTTCATGAGGGGTGCTATCTAGTTTGGATTTGCTCTAAGCTAACCTTAAATATTGTTCTACTCTAGACCAAAATGAATCATAACTCAAAAATTACTTTGAAAGTAAATAAGCAAAAATAATTGCAAGGTAAAACATGGGATAGGTAATACATAAAATTAAAGTGTGATGGTGCCTTGCTCATGTAGAGCTTTGCATCATGTTAGTTAGCAAGGGTTAGCTTGCCTTGGTGGGGATAGGAGTCAAAGTTTTCGTCCTCCTCTTGAGAGTAGCTTCCCTCCTCCAAGTATTCCTCGTTACTAGCGTCTATATACGAATACGAGATACACAATCACCACACAAATACTTGCATGCTAGATTAAAACACACAAAAGGGTTCACACCACTAATTCTAACATTACAACAATCATGGCATGGTGAATTACTTGGTTTGTTCTTATTTAAGAGAAAAATAATTTCCTCTCATTATAAGTATTTCTTTGATTTGCTATTTAAATCTTTGGAGAAAATAATTTCCTCTTATTATATCCTATCAAGATTTAATCTCCACAAATAATAATAGGGTATGAAATATAGGTTGACTAAGGTCAACATTTCATATCTATTATGAGGGAGTAATAATTTAAATGAGGTGCTACACCTCATACAATTTAAAGCTATCATTTAAATGATTTAAAATCTCTAAGTAGTAACAATCAGAGGTTTATTATCCTATAGTCATTTCCCCTTATTGTATTACTTAGGATCAAGATTTAAATGAGAGATTAGCTCTCATATCAATAAGATTTAATTTCCACAATTTAAATGTACTAGAAATGGCTACATAGCCATTATTTTGATCCAGTACATGATCATGCAACTAACTTGGCTATATTATTGCATAATAAATTAGAGTACATCATTTGTGATCCATGAGAGTTGGAATCAACTCAAAATCAAATTTGGTTGAATTTTAAATAAAGTTTGAATCTGCAAAAGTCCTTGTCTTGTTATTTTTAGCAGATTAATTCTACCACGAATTTGGTGATGGGACCAGTGGCATTGGATAGATAAATTCATTAGCTTTCCAACGGTATAAAGTTTGCCAGATTTGGATAAGTAGATTTCAAACTATTCAAATTTTACTAAAGCATATGCAGGGAATTTGAACTAAACAGAAAATTCGGTTTTTGAAATATTGGGCTTGGCGGGAAAGCTAAACGGGCTAAACAGACGAAACAAGCTGGGCCGGCCCAGCAGCGTGGCGCACACGCGCGGGGCGCCTGACAGGGTGGGCTCCGCCTGTCAGCGACTATTCAAACGCCGAAGCAGTACGTGAAATGATTGCCGTTGGATTAGAACAGAAATCGACGGTGCTGGAGCATCGTCGTCTCCGACGAGCGACGGCTCACTGGCGGCGAGCCTAGGGGGTGGGAGGGAGTACCAGGCCGTCGGAGAGGGAGGGCAGGCTGCTCGGTGTAGTGGAAGTAGATGAGGAAGCGTCTGGTGCAGCGGTGGAGCTTGGCGAGGCTCCAGTCGGTGTAGATGATCTGCGGGCTCCGGCGGCTTCGAGCTCGCGATTCGAGCTGCTCCAGCGATGTGGTGTGAAATTGAAGGGTGGAGAAGGATCAGTGATGAGAGGGGAGCAAGTTGTGTCAAGAAATGGAGGGCCGAGCTCCTCTATTTATAGCAGATGAAGGGTGGCCGACGGGTGCTGCAAGGAAGCGTCGACGGCGTGGCTGCTCCGGCGCCCGAAGGGGCAAGGCGAGGACATCATCTTGTAGGAGGCGTTCTAGCGATGCTCCAGGACTAGCTAGCGCAGAGAAAGGGTGAGAGGATGGCTCGGGCGCGTGTGATGAGTGCGGCAGTACCCGCGGTACGTTTCCGGCGAGGACGATGGTGATAAGGCGGCCGCAGTCATTCGAGTGTGTCTAGGCGATAGAGGTGAGGGTGGCGGTGCTCGTTCCAGGCATAGGGATGCAGGGGAAGGACGAGGGCGATCGGGCGAGAGATGCTCTGGCGCGCCCCAGAGCGTGATCACCGCGTCGACTGGCATGCTCTGGCACGTTTTGGACGCGCGCGTTCTGGCCAATGCCGTGCGTTGGCGAGCTCAGTAGATGCGGCATGATCGTGGTGATGAGTAGATGCTTCTGGACAAAGTTGTGCTGAGAGATAGAGGCCAGAGAGAGAATGGCCAAAGGTGGCCGGCATGGCCACGGCATGCCATTGTTTAGGGGTTTTCTCCACTTTAAACGATGGGGCAAGTACATGGTTCGATGCAGGAGGCTCAGAGAAGCAACAATGATCAAGGTTAGAAAGGGGTTTAGGCTAAGAACTGATGGACAAAGGGCTGTGTTGCATTTCAGATTTTATGTCTGCCAAGTGTTCGATCATATGGCCGCATGAACTAAACTTTTGAATTTTGAAATTCTTTTTGGTGGAGTTTAAACATATTAATAATGGGTTAGAATGGTGGTGGTGGGGTTCAATTTGGAGTTGAAATGCAAAGTTTCAAATTTGAGGTCATCTTGTTTTCATTCTCGGGTTCCATCTTGGCACATCATTTCTGGTCAACCTAGTCAACTCTAGCCCTGGTGGTCAACACCAACATTGTTCATCATCACTTGGTCTTGGATGAGGTGGCCTTAGTTTTCCAAGTCTGGTTTAGGAATAAAAAGATAAGGAGGGGCAAAGTGGTGAAGAAAATAAAAATGTGACATATGACCATTATCATATGTGAGTTAAATTTGAAATTTCCTTTGTTTTGAATTTGGGTTCTTTGCTGCATTTTGATTTGTTTTAGGTATATTAGAGTTTTAGAAACCAAAGATCAAGCAATGGTGGCCTTTAAAGAAGATTTGCAGAATTGCTCATATGTGTATGAGAGGGAATTTGGAATTATTTGCCAAATCTTTTAATTTCCTCAATTTAGGGTTTTGGGATCTTGGTTTAGGGTTTAATAGCAATTGATCAACATATCAACACTTATCATGGCAATTGCACAAAAGAAAATCACACTTATGCATGAAACTATATGTGACACTATATGCATAGAAAAAGTTTTTTTTGTTTGTTGCAAATTTTTAGTAATTGACTTTTCTCTCTTTATTTATTTTGTTGAAAACTTTGGATGTTACAAACCCTTCCCCCTTACAAAAGATCTCGTCCCGAGATCTTAAAGAAAACTAGGTACTAAAGAGATCTGGGTACTCAGTCTTCATGAAGTCTTCTCTCTCCCAAGTGGCTTCTTCTTCGGTGTGGTTACTCCATTGGATCTTCAGAAACTTGATACTTCTGGTGCGGGTGGTTCTGAAGGCTTCTGCCAAGATGCGAATAGGCACTTCGCGATAGGTCAAATCTGAGTTGATATCTACAGCTCGATGATCGATGTTCTTGAAGACTTCCGTTGATTCCGGTACTTCTAAGCACTTCCGGAGTAACGAGATGTGAAACACATTGTGCACCGCTGCCATTTCTTCCGGTAACTCCAGTTGATAGGACACTTCTCCTCAGCGACTCAGGACTTTGAAGGGTCCGATATATCGGGGTGCAAGCTTTCCTCTAAGCTGGAATCTCTGCATTCCTTTAAGGGGGGACACTTTAAGGTAGACGAAATCTCCGATCTCGAAGGTCATCTCTCGGCGTCTCTTGTCGGCGTAACTCTTCTGTCTTGACTGGGCTGTCTTGAGGTACTCGCGGATCTTGTGAACCTTCTCTTCAGCTTCGCGGAGAATATCTGGTCCAAAGACTTGACTCTCTCCGACTTCCGACCAGTTCAGAGGGGTACGGCACTTCCTTCCGTACAATGCTTCAAAGGGGGCCATTTGCAAACTGGCTTGATAACTGTTGTTGTACGAGAATTCTGCGTACGGCAAGCTGTCTTCCCACTTGGATCCATACTCTATCACACATGTTCTCAGCATATCTTCCAGTATCTGATTGACTCGTTCAGTCTGTCCATCCGTCTGCGGGTGATAGGCTGTGCTGAAATTTAGTCGAGTTCCGAGTCCTTCATGTACCTTCTGCCAGAATCTGGAGGTGAATTGGGATCCTCTATCGGACACTATTGACTTCGGGGTTCCGTGCAAGCTGACTATTCGTGAGATATATAACTCTGCTAGTCTCGGGCCTTGATAGGTGGTCTTGACGGGGATGAAGTGGGCGACTTTGGTCAATCTGTCGACCACTACCCAAATAGAATCATTCCCTTCACTAGATTTGGGCAGTCCGGTGATGAAGTCCATTCCGACAGAATCCCACTTCCATTCGGGAATCTGTAGGGGTTGCAACAGTCCTGCGGGGCGTTGATGTTCTGCCTTGACTCGTTGACAGATATCACATTTGGCGATGTAACTTCCAATTTCTCTCTTCATTCCATGCCACCAAAATTTCTCATTCAAATCTTGATACATCTTGGTTCCTCCGGGATGAATGGAGTAAAGGGTGTCATGGGCTTCTTTCGGAATAACTTGCTTCAACTCTGAATCCGACGGCACGCAAAGGCGTCCGTTGTACCTTAGCACTCCTTCTTCATCTACGGTGAATCCCGGTGCCTTTCCCGCAGCTATTTGGCTCTTGATCCCATCAATGCTAGCATTTCCTTTCTGAGCTTCCTTGATCTGACTAATCAGGGTGGGTTGGAGTTCAATGCTTGTTAGAAATCCTTCACAACTAGCTCCATTCTAAACTGTTCAAATTCTTGAAACAGACTAGGTTGCTCTTCTGCGATCATGGAGTTCAACTGACACGGCAGTCTACTCAAAGCATCTGCTACCACATTGGCCTTGCCGGGGTGGTAGTGAATCTCCATATCGCAGTCCTTGATTAACTCTAACCATCTACGCTGTCTCATGTTCAGCTCCTTCTGAGTGAAGATATACTTCAAGCTCTTGTGATCTGAGTAGATCTCGCATCGATTACCCATGAGGTAATGACGCCATACTTTCAGGGCTAAAACCATGGCTGCTAGCTCTAAGTCATGGGTTGGATAGTTCTGCTCATGTTGCTTCAGCTGTCTGGACAGGTAAGAGATTACCTTGCCTTCTTGCATCAACACACATCCAAGACCAATCTTGGATGCATCACATTACACATCAAAGGGCTTGGTGATGTCCGGCATGATCAGTATTGGGGCTGTGGTCAATCTAAGCTTGAGTTGTTGAAAACTCTCTTCACACTTCTCCGTCCATTCAAACTTCTTATCTTTCTTTAATAGTTGAGTAATCGGTCTTGCTATGCTCGAGAATCCTTCAACGAATCAGCGGTAATATCCCGCCAAGCCGAGAAATGCACGGAGTTCAGTCTGGGTGGTTGGGGCTTTCCATTCTTCAACGGTTTTGATCTTCGAGGGGTCAACGGCAATTCCTCCTGCGGACAAGATATGTCCCAGGAATCCTACTTCCTTCAACCAAAACTCACACTTGCTGAACTTGGCGTACAACTGATGCTCCCGAAGGGTATCTAACACAACTTACAAGTGATGCTCATGTTCTTCTTCGGATTTGGAGTAGATAAGGATGTCGTCGATAAAGACAACGACAAACTTATCCAGGAAGTTCATAAAGACCTTATTCATGAGGTTCATGAAATAAGCGGGGGCATTGGTTAATCCAAATGACATGACATTGTACTCATACAATCCATATCTGGTGGTGAAGGCAGTTTTGGGGATATCGGTGGCACGAATCTTCAGTTGATGGTAACCAGTCCTCAGATCAATCTTCGAGAACACTTTGGCACCGGTAAGCTGGTCAAACAGATCTTCTATCTTCGGCAAGGGATACTTGTTCTTGATGGTGACATCGTTAAGTTTACGGTAATCCGTACATAAACGATTTGCACCATCCTTCTTGTCCACAAACAAAACTGGTGATCTCCAAGGCGACGCACTTGGTCGAATCAGACCCTTGAATAGCATATCTTCCAGTTGCTTCTTCAGTTCCACTAACTCTGCCGGGTTCATACTATAGGCTCTCTGGGCTATAGGTCCGGTCCCAGGGATTAACTCGATGATAAACTCGATATCCCGATCTGGGGGCATACCGGGTAGATCCTCTGGAAACACATCAGGGTATCGACAAACGACCCTGATCTGATCCAAGGTGGGTTTGGCTACACTCTGGTTGCAGGTAAACTTTCGGGGTAGTCTTTCCGATATGTGCTCAACTAATATTCCGGTGCTACTAGTCATGGTGATGGCCTTCTTGGCACAATCAATCAGTCCATGATGTTTCGACATCCAGTCCATACCCAGGACTACTTCCAATCCTTGTGTTCCCAGAATAATCAGATTTGCATAAAATTCTATTTCTTGGATTATGATAGGCACATCTTTGCAAATTTTTCTAGCTTTAGTTGTTGAACCAGGTATTTGAACTATCATGACATGCTTCAAACTGATGGGTTGAATCTTACTAGTGCATGCAAAATCCTCAGTAACAAACGAATGCGATGCTCCAGAATCAAACAGCACTCTTGCAGGTATTGAGTTAACAGAGAACATACCCAGCACGACATCCGGGGCTTCCTGAGCTTCTTCCGCACTCATGTGAAAGAGGCGGCCGCTACGGTTGTTCGGGTTGTTGGGGGTGAACTTCTTGCCGTTGGCGACACGGCGTTGTTGCTGAGCAGGGCCAGAGGTGTTGGCGGTAGTCTTGGCGAGTCTCTTGGGGCACTCGTTGGAGTAGTGCCCCACCACTCCGCACTCGTAACAAGTGATGGTGGACTTGTCCTTGGGGGTGATGGGAACAGCGTTGCTCCCAGTCCGTGGAGCAGTGTTGGAGGTGTTGTTGTTGTGGTTGGGGGCCCGGGGTGGAGCGCGGTTGAAGTTGTTGTGGTTGTTGTTGTAGTTGCTGTTGTTGGGGTGGCCTCCTGGCCTGGGATTTCCTCCACTCCGGTTCTGATAACCCGGACGTGGGTGCTGCATAGGGGGCTTGATGTTTCTGGGGGCGAAGCCTCCACTTGAGCTGGGGCGATACTTGTGGGTATTGCTGGGCCCACTCTGAGTCATCATTCGGCGCTTGCGGTTCTCATTGGCCTGGTTGAGTTTCCCCTCCATCTGGATGGCGGAGTCAACAAGGGCTTCCAGGTCAGCAAAAGGGATGTTGACCAGCACAGTCTGCATCTCATCGTGCAGACCATTCAGGAACCTTTCACTACTAGGAAAAGGCCTAGCCGTAAGATTGACATCAGTGGCGCACCATGGTGGCCGTGCGCCACTACTACTTAGCAGTGGCGCACCAAAAAATGGTGGGCCACTGTTACAAATGTAGTAGTGGCGCACCTTGTTTGTGGTGCGTCATTGCTAAATACTGGCAGGAGGTCAGCTCCTACCCCAACCTAATAGTGGCGCACGCCTGAGTGGTGCGCCACTGCTACTTCGCTTACCTATGGCGCACGACGTCGTGGTGCGCCACTGCTAGGAGGTGACCAGGGCACCTTTAGAGATGAGGTCCTTAGCAATGGCGCACTTCCGTGGTGCGCCACTAGTAGCTATGGCGCACCACCAACAGGGTGCGCCACTGCTAAGTTGGGCAGGGGCCCGTGGTGCAGGTACCAGGTGAGCAGTGGCGCATCACATAGCAGTGTGCCATTGATATCTCACCCTAGCAGTGGCGCACGGCTAGGTGGTGCGCCACTGCTAACCTGGGACCATTTCCTGCTTTTAACCCCTCCACTCACATGTGCCACCCACTTTCCCCAAACACTCTCCCACCAAATCTGGATCTGGTCGTGTTGCCCCTCCTTCCCACCTCATTTTCACCTCTTCATTCACCAAAATTAAGTTGGTAAACTTAATTTTCTTCATAGGTAAGTAATGGTGAAGCTTTCTTAGCTCAATACCCTACTCAATCTCGACTTTTTACCTCATCCAACACTCAAGGTCTCGCCGTATCGGTAACTTTGTTGGTTTTATGCTTTGTGTGTGACCGGTTCCGATATGATCGTCTTGCACACACGTCACGTACACGTGTGTGTGCACATATGTTATGTGCGAAGCTCGATGATCATGTGTGTTGTGCGCATGTGCGAAAAGCGTCACGTGCATGTGTGTTGTATGCGAAGCCTCCAGATCCACATGTGTTGTATATGCGAAGCCTCCACACATGTGTTGCATGTGTTTTTGTTTGCAGGGATTTGAAATGCGATGGAGTTGCCAATATTTTGCCGAAACGTTGATTCATTTCCGTTTCGGCGAATGTTGGGCATACTACGCATATACATATGTCCTATTTTTAGGGAAGGTCATGCCAAAATTTTCTTTTGGTATGCTAAGATATCCATTTTCTCTATACCCGCAAAGCGACCATGGTCCGCATGATGAGCGAAGGCGTTGTGGCTAGGTTTTTGAAAGCCGCGACAGCCGAGATGATTAGAAATAACCAAAAGGAGATAAGATGTCCGTGTCGAAGATGCAAGCTGACGAGCCTTATGGACCCTAAAGCCGATATGGTGCGGGACCACCTTCTCATGCGTGGTTTCATGGATGGCTATCGGTGGGAAGGCGACGAAGATGATTATGAATTTGTCCATGGGATTTCAACAACAAATAAGGAAGGAGGTGATCAGGATGTAGAAGATCTCGGACATGATCAGGATGTAGAAGATCCCGGAGATGATCATGATCACAATGTAGGAGATCCTGGACCTGATGATGAGGAAGATCAAGATGGAGGTCATCATGACGATCATGAAGATGAAGACGATGGACCATCGTCGATGGACTGGGTGCAGGACCCTTATCTTCAAGAGCTGCTTCTCAAGCAGACGAGTAACGCAAGAGCTGCCGCCCGAGAGAAAGCCAAGATGGATCAACTGGAGGTAGACGCGGTTACTCCATTGTATGAAGGATGCAGGCCGGAGGATACCCGCCTGAAAGTAACGCTCATGGCTCTGGAGATGAAGGTAAAGCACAGAATGACGGACACATCCTTCAACGACAACATGTTATTCTGGCAGGAACGTCTTCCCAAAGGTAACACGTGTCCGACTAGTATCGAGGAGGCCAAGAAAATCATGTGTCCTCTGGATTTACCGCATGTGAAATACCATGTGTGCTTGAACGATTGCATCATTTATCGGAACGAGCACGCGGAGTGTACCATATGTCCGGTGTGCGGCGTCAGTCGGTACAAGAAGGGGAAGAAAGCTCATCGGAAGGTGGTGTGGTACTTTCCGATCACTCCTCGTCTGCAGCGGTATTTCGCGGATCCTAAGCAAGCAAAGCTAATGCGCTGGCACGCGGAGATGAGGAAGGGATAAGATGACGCAGATGATCCGAAGAAAAAGAAAAAGGACAGGATGTTGAGACACCATTCGGATGCTAGCCAGTGGAATGCGTTGAACCTCGAGTACCCAGAATTTGGGGACGATCCTAGGAACATAAGGCTGGGCGCGAGCACCGATGGAGTCAATCCATTTGGCAGCCAGAGCAGCACGCATAGCACCTGGCCCGTGTTTGTGTGGATGTACAACCTCCCCCCTGGTTGTGCATGAAGTGGAAGTACATTCAAATGAGTATGCTAATTGAAGGGCCGAAACAACCAGGGAACGACATCAATCTGTATATGGGGCTTCTGAAAGAGGAGCTAGCCACGCTATGGGACGCGCCTGCCAACACGTGGGACGCCGCCGCAGAAGAATATTTCCCTATGAGAGCCGCGTTGCTCACGACGGTGCACGACTTTCTCGGTTACGGATATGTCGCGGGGCAGGTGGTCCACGGATTCAATGCATGCGTCAGGTGCATGGACGACACAACGTACCGCCAGCTAGATAGAGATCCTGGGTCCTCGAAAACGGTGTTCATGGGACATCGAAGGTGGCTTCGCGAGGACGACCCATGGAGGAAACGCAAGGATCTGTTCGATGGTCAAGACGAACCATGAAGACGGCCACGTACGAGAAGCGGCGAGCAAATAGACGAGCTATTGAAAAATTGGAAAGAGTGCCCACCGCCGGAAAGAAGCGAAAGGCGCCGGAGCCGCTGCTTAAGGTATGGAAGATGAGGTCTGTTTTCTGGGACTTGCCGTACTGGAAGATCCTCCGTGTGCCTCACAGCCTTGATGTCATGCACATCACGAAGAACGTGTGCGAGAGTCTGCTTGGTACCCTCCTCAACATGCCAGAGAAGACCAAAGATGGGCCGAAAGCAAGGTACGACTTGCAATCAATTGGGATCAGGGAGGAGCTTCACGCGGGACGCCCTAATGATGATGATGATGATGATGATGACGATGACGATGATGAGGCGGAGGACACGCAAAGTCGTCGCAAGGGCAAAAAGGCCAAAAATATCGAATATTACTGCCCCCCCCCCCGCGTGCTTCACTCTAAGTCAGAAGGAGATCGAGCAGTTTTTCGACTGTCTCCTAGGAGTAAAACTTCCTTACGGTTACGCGGGGAAAATAAGCAGGTGCCTAGACAAAGCGAAGCAGAGGTTCAGCGGGATGAAGTCTCACGACTGTCACATGCTGATGACGCAGATACTTCCGGTTGCAATCCGTGGGATCATGGACGCGCACGTCCGTGAAACGCTTTTTGGCCTATGCAACTTTTTCGACGTCATCTCTCGGAAGTCTGTTGGCGTGAGACAACTTAGAAGGCTACAGGAAGAGATCGTGGTGATACTGTGCGAGCTTGAGATGTACTTCCCGCCCGCATTCTTCGACGTTATGGTGCATCTGCTGGTACATATCGTGGAGGATATCATCCAACTGGGGCCGACGTTCCTGCACAGCATGATGCCGTTCGAAAGGATGAATGGTGTCATCAAAGGGTACGTTCGCAACAGGGCACGTCCAGACGGAAGCATAGCCAAGGGCTTTCTGACCGAAGAGTGCATCTCCTTCTGCACGAGTTATCTAGAAATCGAGAATCCGGTCGGTCTGCCCGTAAACAGGCACCTCGGGAAGCTCGCTGGATGGGGTCACCGCGAGGGTAGCCGCGAAATGCATGTCGGCTTCAAGGGTCGAATCGCCGACTTTGAAAGAGCAAACCTAGTCGCGCTACAACACATAGACGTGGTCGATCCTTGGGTGGTAGAGCACAAAACCTTCATCGCCACGACGTACAATGATCAGGGCCAACAGAGGATGGACAGAGATATAATCAAAGAGCACAACTCAACCTTCACGCGGTGGTTCAAGGACAAGATGCTGACGTACCCTATAGACGAGGATTCTTCTGCGGAAGAAAAACTCATCTTCGCCTTGTCACAGGGCGCCGAACACAACCTGATGACATTTCAGGCGTACGATATCAACGGCTACACATTCTACACCGAGGAAAAGGACATGAAGAGCGATTATCAGAACTTCGGGGTAACGATGGAGTCCTACACCGGTGACATCAAGCAGAGATACTACGGAAAGATCGAGGAGATCTGGGAGCTGAGCTACGCCGGAGAGAATGTGCCGATGTTCCGTGTCAGGTGGGCCAAGAACGTCGTAAAAGAAGACCGACATTTCACCACCATGGTTATACCCGAAGCCAAATCCAAGACAGCGGGAGCAAAGGTCACCGCGAAATATGAGCCATGGGTACTAGCTTCCCAAGTGGACCAATGCTTCTTCATTACCGACCCGCAAAAGCCCAGCCGTGTTGTCGTGAGGAGAGGCAAAAGGAGCATCATCGGAATGGATGGAGCCGCCAACGAGCTAGACTTTGACCAGTACGGCGATCCGAAGATGGAAGATGACGACGACGATGATGAAGAACCATACACAACAAGAAGAAGCAGGACCACCCTACCTAAAGGCCGTCCATTCAAGAGAAGAAGTCTAGGAGTTCCGGGGCTAAATTATTCAACCGCGAGAAAGAAGGGCAAGAAGATTGTGAAAAGATAATTATGTATCATTTACTTGTATGAATAATGGATGTCATATTGTTAATCTACACATTGTACCGATCAAAATAGACATATAATTTATATTTTTGGATATTTTCTAGATTCTATAGTATTTTAGATATTATACATAATTATAATTATTTATGCCTTTTATTTTGGTGTATTGTGCTATTTTGGATGTTTATGATAGTGTTAAATCAATTTAAAAAGAAAAGGAAAAAAAATGGGGCCGCCAGGGTTCGAACCTAGCCGGCTGGGTTTGGCACAAACCAACCAGGGACAGAGCCAGTGTGGTACTAATCGGAATATGTCAATAGCCCCCGCGTTTTTTCTTTTGACCCAGACATAAAGTGGTAGTGGCGCACCCCTAGAGGTGCGCCATTGTTAAGCCTCATAGTGGCGCACCACTAGAGGTGCGCTATTGCTAAGGGTGTCTGGGACTTAGCCAAAATCCCCCGTCCATTCCCCACTGTGGCCAGATCGAGATTTCCCCACTCCCCGCCGGCGACTGCCACTCCCTCTCTGACCTAGCGACTGCCACTCCCCGCCGGCGACTGCCACTCCCCCTCGGATCCCCGCCGGCGACCACCTCTCCCACCGCTGGTGCCCCATTCTCTGCCTCGTCGCACGCCGCCTGCGACCTCGTCCTCGACCACACCGCTGAGGAGCCGCACGCCCTCGACCTCACCGCGGAGGAGCACCCTCATCAGCCTACCT
The DNA here is from genome assembly GCF_019359855.2 of Lolium perenne. Lineage (NCBI taxonomy): Eukaryota > Viridiplantae > Streptophyta > Magnoliopsida > Poales > Poaceae > Lolium > Lolium perenne. Next base: position 77,554,056 of record NC_067245.2, on the reverse strand, counting down.
CAACCACGCGTGCACCCTCCTCAGTCTCGCCGTCAAGCACATCGACCTCGCCGTCATCGTCCTCTCCAGGTTCCGTCCCCTCCCTCCCTCTCTGACCTAGCGGCGTCCCTCCCTCTACTCTCCAGGTTCTTCATCGGCACTAGTGGTGTGTATGCAAGTTGCTGGGTGGTGATGGAGGTCGCCGCGCCGCCGGGGTAGAAATCGCTGGTGGAGGTCCCCGCCCGAGATTGCTTAATTTGGTCTTCGTTGCCAGGCTTACATCGATGTTCCTATCTTCGCAACTATTGTAATCGATCGTCTATGCCATCAACCAATACTGTACTTGGGATTTTGCTCGGGGGAGCAACTGCATTCAACTTGCTCGTTTTTAATTAAGACGCATCTCTTGAGCCGACAGGTTGACCCTCCTTTTTACACCTCTTTCGGCGCTTCCGGCTCTAATGCAATTCAGGACAAGCACTTCTCACAATGGCTATCTGTTTGACAATATGCTAACTCAATCCATATCTACCTGTTACTTCTACATTTTTCATGACCTCCAGTATACACGTTTGACAGAAATGAAATGTGATAGAGGTATCTCTGATTCAAAATCTGATTGATTGGCATAACTTGCTTGTTTGAAATATTATTCATGCAGATTGAGGATTAATTTACCTTGTTTGGTCACTTTAGTTGTTGGCATGTTTTAGACAACATCAAAACTGAAGCAAACTTTGTGTATAATTGTGAAATGTAACACAAACGCTACTTGTTGTAACCTACAGGGATATTAATTTGTAGCTTGTGTTGAGGTGTAACAGTGGAAGTTTGATTTTCGATGCTCTGTATGCACTATGCAATGATGCTCTGTATGCATCACTAGGTGCTGCTGCTGTTAGGTTACATATCCTCTATTTTTTAGAACAAATGCATTGAAAAATCATTCATTTTGTTATAGAGCCCATTGGCAAACCTTCAAAATGCCAAGTGGTTTGTGATCATGATGAATGTATCATGTAGTATCGTTTAGATGTCACATTGGGTATGATGTATGTAGAGAGTGAGAGAGAGTTATTGTAACAAGTGTAAAAAAAATTCAGTAATCATGATGCATATGTGTTTGCTAGCTTGCTACTGCTAGTTGCTATGTGCCCATTGGCAAACCTTCAAAATGCCAAGTGGTTTGTGATCATGATGAATGTATCATGATGCATATGTGTTTGCTAGCTTGCTACTGCTAGTTGCTATGTGCTTGCTAGTTGCTAGGTTGTTAGTTGCTAGGTACCTCCTCTGCTGCTGCTCGGTGCTCCCCCTCAAGCCGGTGCTACTCCTGCTGCTGCTTGCTGCTTGGTGGTGCTGCTTGGTGGTGCTGCTGCTTGATGCTGCTGTTAGGTGCTGCTGCTGTTAGGCTGTTAGGTGCTGAACTGAAATTCATATTAGGCTGTTAGTTGATCTGTCTATGAAAAAAAATGTTCCTTGTTAGCATGGTGAGGTGCTGCTAGGTGAGGTGCTGCTAGGTGCATTGGCTTAATTTGAAGGAAAAACATATAGATAAATGGCTATGTGCACCGACCAGTGAGCATTTCCTTCATAAAAAAAATAAAGAGCTACCCTTTTAGAGTGAAATAGGCCAAATCTAAACTAACTTGTTAGCAGTTTCATTTAGTTTAGGTGGCAGTAGCAAATTTAGGTTTAGGAAATTTAGGTTTAGGTGGCAGTAGCAAATTTAGGTTTAGGAAATTTAGGTTTAGGTGGCAGTAGCTTAGGTTCATCCACTGCTGCTGCTACCTAGTTGCTCCTCAGTAGCTTAGGTTCATCCACTGTGCTATGTGCTTGCTTGTTGCTGCTCCTATGTGCTTGCTTGTTGCTGCTGCTATTTTGGGAAGTCTATGGTTTTCCCTTACAACATACTACTGCTGATTTAACTGCAAAAGAATTAGTAATGAAGAAGAAGCATGGCACTATATTGATGTTCACAGTGTTCATTTTGATGTATACAGCACTAGTTGTTGCACGCCGCGCCGCCCTGACCTCCACGCGCACCTTGGAGCAGCAGCTGGAGAAGCACGCCGCGCCGCCCTCGACCGCTGACGCCGCCGCAGAGGACCGCCGCCGCACTTGCAGACAGGTAGCTTGTTGTTGATGCATGCTGCTAGCTAGTTGCTGCTGCTAGCTGTTGATGCATGCTGCTAGCTGCTGCTGCTACTAGCTGCTGCTAGCTTGCTGCTGCTTGCTGTTGATGCATGCTGCTAGCTGCTGCTACTAGCTGCTGTTGCTGCTGCTGCTAGCTGCTGCTGCTTGCTGTTGATGCTGCTGGTGTATATGGTGTCATATTCTTGTGCATGTGCCATGGTGCTCAGCTGGTGTATATGAGGAACAATTGTACATGTGCCATGGTGCTCAGCTGGTGTATATGGTGACATATTCTTGTGCAGGGATCGACAGAGTTGCCCATTATCGCCGAAATGTTGATTCATTTCCGTTTCGGCGAAAATGGGGCACTCATATGTACATAAATTAGCATAGGTCATGCCCAATTTTGTTAGTGGAATGGATCGTAATATGGTTCAAAAATGTAAACATGTAGGATGGCCGGTCCCGGTGCCCGGCGAGGCGGTCGAGGCCGCGGTCCTGGGCGCCCCCGGGGCCGGGGAAGGGGCCGCCGCGGTGGAGCAGCAAGGGCCCCACGGTCACCGTCACCTGCATCCTCGTCGTCTTCGCATGAGGAATGCTGCTTCGAGTTCCTCCTCCGCATCGACGACGACCCACTCGGCATCAAGAGGCTACCGGACAAGTTCGCCGAGTTCGTCGACGGCGTCGAGCCGGCGCACTTGCAGCTACGGGAGGCTAGCTGCAACTTCTGCCGCTGGCCCGTGGAGGTCCTGTTCGACGGGCAGGGCAAGATGTACCTGCACACGGGGTGGGACAAGTTCGCCCGTGACCTCCACCTCGAGCCCGGCTGCCAGCTCACCTTCCTGTATGAGGGGGACGGCGAGATGATCGTCAAGGTGTTCGACGACACCGCCTGCCGTGTGCACTACCCCCACACCGGCGAATCCGCGGACACCGATAGTTAGAACTTAGAGTGTTGTCAACTCTATCTTTGTTGCTTCGTGTTGTTTGAATTCTATCTTAAATTGTATGAAGCTACGATGTTAGGTATGATGATGTTATGTCCATGATGTGTGTACGAATTGGCTGTTTTCCATGATGTGTGTACGAAATGTTTGGTCAACAGAGGACCCCGGGGTGACGCAAGTGAGCCTGGTGCGATGGCACAAGTATCAATCTCTTGTGCATCCTACCTGGCCTCACTTACGCCATCCCGGGATGTTCATATTTGTTTGGACCAACAATGTATGAGGCCATCGTCATTCCATTTGCTTTGGTTTTTCAGAATGCCGATGATTAGAATGTTTGGTCACCTATACACTTGGAGGAGGGGCCAGAGAACCTGGTGCGATGACACAAATATCAATCTCTTATGCATCCTACTTGGTTTCGCTTACCCCTTCTCTAAATGTTAATATTTTTTCCGACCAACAAAATATGAGGCATTCCATTTAGTTCATACTAGCTACTTGTCTCTTATTTGAGTTTGCACTTCTTAATTGCATTGGCCGATGATTAAATTTTGTGGTCACTACACTCCGGGGTGACGCTAGTGAGCCTGGTGTGATGGCACACATATCAATCTCTTGTGCATCCTACCTGGCCTCACTAACGCCATCCCGGGATGTTCATATTTGTTTCGACCAACAATGTATGAGGCATTCCATTTAGTTCATACTAGCTACTTGTCTCTCATTTGAGTTTGCACTTCTTAATTGAATTGGCCGATGATTAAATTTTGTGGTCACTACACTCCGGGGTGACGCTAGTGAGCCTGGTGTGATGGCACAAATATCAATCTCTTGTGCATCCTACCTGGCCTCACTAACGCCATCCCGGGATGTTCATATTTGTTTCGACCAACAATGTATGAGGCCATCGTCATTCCATTTGCTTTGGTTTTTCAGAATGCCGATGATTAGAATGTTTGGTCACCTATACACTTGGAGGAGGGGCCAGTGAACCTGGTGCGATGACACAAATATCAATCTCTTGTGCATCCTACTTGGTTTCACTTACCCCTTCTCTAAATGTTAATATTTTTCCAACCAACAAAATATGAGGCATTCCATTTAGTTCATACTAGCTACTTATCTCTTATTTAAGTTTGCACTTCTTAATTGCATTGGCCGATGATTAAATTTTGTGGTCACTACACTCCGGGGTGACGCTAGTGGGCCTGGTGTGATGGCACAAATATCAATCTCTTGTGCATCCTACCTGGCCTCACTAACGCCATCCCGGGATGTTCATATTTGTTTCGACCAACAATGTATGAGGCATTCCATTTAGTTCATACTACTTGGATCGTTTTTGAGTTTGCTCTTATTCGTTGCAAACATCTATGAGCGTGCACTAATGTTTCTTTGGCTTGTTCATATATGTGCAGATATGACGTGGTATGTCGTGTACAAGGGCAAGGTTCCCGGAGTCTACAACGACTATGAGGAGTGTCGGAGACAGGTTCACCGTTTTAGCGGTAACAGCTACAAAGGGTACACCACTAGAGCGGAGGCCGAAGACAGATACGCACGCTATCTGGCGGGAGAGAGGACGGAGCGGAGGAGGAACCGAATGAAGACCACTTTCATCTGGACGGTGCTAGTAGTGACTCTAGCTCTCTTCTATGTGATGCTAGTTTAGATGATCGACCTTGTGTAACCACTAGCTCATTTGTGACTTGTAACACCGTAACACTTATCTAATATTTGAAATCTTGTGAATCATGGAGGCTAATGTGAAGGACTATGTATTGGTATACTGTGCTAGCTGCTTATATGTGTTATATATACTGTATTTGTGTTGTTATAGTGTGATATACAACCTGTACAAATACCTGCCAGGAATACAAAAAATAAAAACGAAATACTAGCAATGGCGCACTAGAGGACCATCAGTGGCGCACGACCAGTAAGTAGCAGTGGCGCACTAGTTTGGACCTTGTGGCGCACTACTCTCTGATCCCCTTTCGAAAGTAGCAGTGGCGCACCGCTGCTGCCAGCAATGGCGCACGTCTGAGAGACTGCAGTGGCGCACTTGTACAGGCAGCAATGGCGCACCAGAACGCCATAACAGTGGCGCACCCTAGGAGGTAGCAGTAGCGCACCGACACCATAGAGTTGTGGCGCACTACTGCAGAACAACAGTGGCGCACCCCTTTGGGGTAATAGTGGCGCATCACTGGACTTGTCAATGGCGCACCACGTAGTGCGCCACTGTTACTTAGGGTAGTTGTGGCGCACCACTAGTCGCCACTACTAAAACTTAGCAGTGGCGTGATAACAGTGGCGCACCACTAGTGCGCCACTGATGGGTAAAAGTGGTGCGCCACTGATTGCCCTTTTCCTAGTAGTGTTTCCTTCCTCTTCTCGGTGGTGTCCGTCTCGTCCGGGGCGTACCTTGACAGAGTGAGGAATCTATCGCGGTATTCTACCACGGTTAGGCGGCCTTGCTTCAGTTCTCTGAACTCATCCCTCATCTTCTTGATCAAGCCCGGTGGCACATGATACTTGCTAAACTTGAGCTTGAAATCTGCCCAAGTCATCATTTGCCCCGCATTCAATGCGCGGGCACTTGTCCACCAGGCACGTGCATGTCCTGCCAGATAGTGGGTGGCAAACAGCACCTTCTCGTTGTCTTCTACTCCGGCAACCTCAAGATTGTTCTCCATTGTCTGGAGCCAGTCATCAGCGTCAAGAGGCTCCTCTGTTTTGCTAAACACCGGTGGGTTGGTGTTCTGGAAGTTCTTCAGTTTCGACCCTGGATGGTCGTGGTTGCCATGGCCTTGATTGCCCTGAGCAATCTGCTGAAGTGCAGCGATGTTGGCTTGCCTTTCGGCTCTTTCAACCTCTCTATCAGCCATCATCATTTGCAGCATCTGCATCATTGCATCCTGATTGCGAGTTGGGGGTGCCATCTGAACATGGATATAGATTATGAGATGAGAGGGAAATTTCTATGGCTTGTTTTGGATAAGGTTTCACAAAGTTTAAAACTTGAAAATTTGATATGATGAAGCAAACACACAAACTTAATTATTCAAGTAGCAAATATTACAAACCAACAAACCGTAGGGTTTGAAGAACCCTTTCAACAATCTACGATACAAGGGGGCGATACAAAGGACCGATACAACTCATACTACGCAAGTGCTCATAGGGGGGAACTATTCTCCATCGATGCGGATCGGGAAGGTGGTATCCATCCCGGCAGGCAGGTGCTGGTGGAAGTCCAGGTCTTCATCTTCCTCCTCCTCGTAGTCGTTGTTGTTGCTCACGTAGGAGTAGCCATCCCCTTGGATGTCTTCTCCCTCGCCTTCTTCTTCCAGTGCCTGGAGTTGTTCCGCCTGGGTGGCGACGGTCTCCTTCAGCGCGGCGATCCTGGCCTTGAGGCGGTGGATGGTGGAGTCCCTCTTCGAGACCAGCTGGCGGAGAGCCCTACGCTCCTTGGCGAGGACCTTGATGGTCTCCGCATGCTAATCCAGCTGGAGATAGGTGTGGTTGGCGAATGCGCGGGAGTTGTCCAGCTCGGCGCGATTCTCGAACAACATGAAGTCGAGATGATCCACGTGGTGCCTCAGCACGGGGTGGAATGGTAGGCTGATGGGCATCCCAAGAGAGGTGTGCCTTGCAAGGTGTGCAAAGCGCTCCCCTTCAATAGCCATCGAGTTTTGCCCGCACAGACGCGCGAGGGCCTCCTGCAGAGCGCGTGCCAGTCCGTCGAGCCAGCTGTTCTCCCGGAGAGAGAACTGGATCTGGCGGAACATGGGTGACTCCGGCTTCCCGGGGAGGTTGGCCATGATGACCCATTGAAGCTGTCCCCCGGGCTGGTCAGCAACCTGACCCCCGTAGAACACAGGCGGGGAGCATCCGAGAAACTCTGCGAGGGCAACCAAGTCCCTTTCAAAGATCAGATCTCCACCGTTCGCCAGGTCGTACACTTGGGTTTGGATGAAGGGCTCCATCGGGATGATTGGCTCCATCTGTAGAGGGATTGATGAGCAAGTTAGAGAAGTGCAAGTGTTCAAAATTTTAAGTAACTTATAAATAAGAGCATGAAATTGGCTATTTGAAAAGATCTCAAAGGTAAGGGTATGAATGTATTTTTTGTAACTATTCAGTTTGTTAAATTTGAAACTAAGTTTGTCCAACGTCCATTCTAACTAGGGTCTCCTAAGGTCAAACAATGGCTCTGATACCAACTTGTAAACACCCGGATTTTTAAGTCCAGATGCCTATCATATCATACATCGCAATCCCATGAAGATTGTTTTTGCGAGACATAATAGTAAGTAGTTCAGGGTCATCATTTATTACAACACATACTTGTCTTACAACAATGGATCACATGATCCAATATTACACAAATAGATTGTTCAACATCACAAATAAGTAGCGGAAGCGTAGTAGTAGTGGACTATCATTTCAACAGGCAACGCTTGACGTTAGAAGACGATCCTAGTTATCGTAGACGTCCTGTTGTCCGTCATCCTGATACTGTTGCTCCTCTTCATAGTCTGGCATTTGAATAGCCAGGGCAAAGCCATGAGTACTTTTAAAGTACTCGCAAACTAACACTAAAGTAATTACCTATTTAGTGTAGTAAGGGGTACTAAGCTCTAGGTTTATTTGCATAAATCCAAGTTTTATTTCAACAAACATTTAGTAAAGACTCATCATTTGCTAGACTATCTCAAGTGGGAACATTAGTGTCATTCCCACCAATCATGGTGATTCAAGTCAATATCACCTTTCAATTCACCATTCCTTTTTAAGACCAAAATTCTGATAATGGAACAGTATGGCCTTTCCAATCGTCCGTAACCGTGGACACGGCTATTCGAATAGGTTAAACACTCTGCAGAGGTTGTACTCTTGTGCCACAACTTTTGATTACATCCGTCGAGGATAACCCCGAATCATCGTAACTCAGTACGCGGATCATCAACCTTAACCTTTCACTTATATATACTAGTATAGGCACCTCTCCCCATGAGCTTGGCCTCCTGGTGAAAACCAACTGTTAACCCGGGAACTGCACAGGGCTTGGGTCGTACATTCACCTCATATTCACATCATTTCTCATATACGGAGGCAGCCTCGGCGTAACCCCTATGATGCTTGTTTAGAGGGAACCCATACTAAAATACACAAGCTTCTAGTTAAGCCCTACCCATAATCAGGTATTGTGGGGGTACTTGTATAATTGGAAGGGTATCGCATTCAAACCCAATCATCAGTTTTTATTTAAATTCACCAAGTCCACCATGTCACCTTCCAATTCATATTCTTTCAAAGTCATTTCACTTCACCATGTTTCCATCTAGAGTAGTCAAATTTTATTTGATTAGCACTAGCCACTATTTCATGAGGGGTGCTATCTAGTTTGGATTTGCTCTAAGCTAACCTTAAATATTGTTCTAATCTAGACCAAAATGAATCATAACTCAAAAATTACTTTGAAAGTAAATAAGCAAAAATAATTGCAAGGTAAAACATGTGATAGGTAATACATAAAATTAAAGTGTGATGGTGCCTTGCTCATGTAGAGCTTTGCATCATGTTAGTTAGCAAGGGTTAGCTTGCCTTGGTAGGGATAGGAGTCAAAGTTTTCCTCCTCCTCTTGAGAGTAGCTTCCCTCCTCCAAGTATTCCTCGTTACTAGCGTCTATATATGAATACGAGATACACAATTGATACGTCTCCGACGTATCGATAATTTCTTATGTTCCATGCCACATTATTGATGTTATCTACATGTTTTATGCACACTTTATGTCATATTCGTGCATTTTCTGGAACTAACCTATTAACAAGATGCCGAAGTGCCAGTTGCTGTTTTCTGCTATTTTTGGTTTCAGAAATCCTAGTAACGAAATATTCTCGGAATCGGACGAAATCAACGCCCAGGTTCCTATTTTTCCCGGAACCATCCAGAACACCCGAGAGCCGCCAGAGGGGAGCCCTGGGGGCCCCACACCACACCCTGGCGCGGCCAGAGGGGGGGCCGCGCCGCCCTATGGTGTGGGCCCCCCAGAAGCCCTCCTGCGCCGCCTCTTCGCCTATATAAAGCCTCCGTCGCGAAAACCCTGATGCGTATTACGAAACCCACAGAAACCTTCCAGAGCCGCCGCCATCGCGAAGCCAAGATCTGGGGGACAGGAGTCTCTGTTCCGGCACGCCGCCGGAACGGGGAAGTGCCCCCGGAAGGCTTCTCCATCGACACCACCGCCATCTTCATCAACGCTGCTGCTCCCATGAGGAGGGAGTAGTTCTCCATCGAGGCTCAGGGCTGTACCGGTAGCTATGTGGTTCATCTCTCTCCTATGTACCTCAATACAATAATCTCATGAGCTGCTTTACATGATTGAGATTCATATGAGTTTGTATCACAATTTATCTATGTGCTACTCTAGCAAAGTTATTAAAGTAGTTCTATTCCTCCTGCACGTGTGTAAAGGTGACAGTGTGTGCACCGTGTTAGTACTTGGTTTATGCTATGATCATGATCTCTTGTAGATTGCGAAGTTAACTATTGCTATGATAATATTGATGTGATCTATGCCTCCTACATATGCATGAAGGTGACAGTGTGCATGCTATGTTAGTACTTGGTTTAGTCTTTTGATCTATCTTACACTATAAGGTTACTAAAATATGAACAAATTGTGGAGCTTGTTAACTCCGGCATTGAGGGTTCGTGTAATCCTACGCAATGCGTTCATCATCCAACAAGAGTGTAGAGTATGCATTTATCTATTCTGTTATGTGATCAATGTTGAGAGTGTCCACTAGCGAAAGTCTAATCCCTAGGCCTTGTTCCTAAATACTCCTGCGTTACTACTGCTTGTTTACTGTTTCACTGTGTTATTACTGCTGCAATACTACCACCATCAACTACACGCCAGCAAGCTATTTTCTGGCACCGTTGCTACTGCTCATATATATTCATACCACCTGTATTTCACTATCTCTTCGCCGAACTAGTGCACCTATTAGGTGTGTTGGGGACACAAGAGACTTCTTGCTTTGTGGTTGCAGGGTTGCATGAGAGGGATATCTTTGACCTCTTCCTCCCTGAGTTCGATAAACCTTGGGTGATCCACTTAAGGGAAAACTTGCTGCTGTTCTACAAACCTCTGCTCTTGGAGGCCCAACATTGTCTACAGGAAAGGAGGGGGAACGTAGACATCGAGCTAATTTTCTGGCGCCGTTGCCGGGGAGGAAAGGTAAAAGGTACTCACACTCCGGATCTCGGCTACTAAGCTATTTCCCGGCGCCGTAAGTACTCGAAGCTATTTCCTTTAGATCCTGCAATTGCATCTTTTTGTTTCTTGTTTTACACTAGTAAGGTATAATGGAAAACATCTGTGAGCTTTTTGTACTATTTCCTGAGTCAAGACATGAATGGTTTAATGCGAAAATTAAAAAACCTATGGAACCTTATTTGCATGCTAGTAGCAATGATATTATTATGAACGCTTTGAACACCATTGTTGCTAATGATATAGAAAGTTCTAAGCTTGGGGAAGCTGATTTTGATGAGCATGATATTTTTAGTCCCCCAAGAATTGAGGAGAAAATTTACTTTGATGATACTTTGCCTCCTATTTATGATGATTATAATGATAGTAGTCTTTTGTTACCACCTGTTATGGAGGATGAATTTGATTATGATTACAATATGCCTCCTATATTTGATGATGAGAATAATAATGATAGCTACTTTGTTGAATTTGCTCCCACTAGTACTAATAAAATTGATTATGCTTATGTGGAGAGTAATAATTTTATGCATGAGACTCATGATAAGAATGCTTTATGTGATAGTTATATTGTTGAGTTTGCTCATGATACTACTGAAAGTTATTATGAGAGAGGAAAATATGGTTGTAGAAATTTTCATGTTACTAAAACACCTCTCTATGTGCTGAAATTTTTGAAGCTATACTTGTTTTATCTTCCTATGCTTGTTACTTTGCTCTTCATGAACTTGTTTATTTACAAGATTCCTATGCATAGGAAGCATTTTAGACTTAAATGTGTTTTGAATTTGCCTCTTGATGCTCTCTTTTGCTTCAAATACTATTTCTCGCGAGTGCATCATTAAAACTGCTGAGCCCATCTTAACGGCTATAAAGAAAGAACTTCTTGGGAGATAACCCATGTGTTATTTTGCTACAGTACTTTGTTTTATATTTGTGTCTTGGAAGTTGTTTACTACTGTAGCAACCTCTCCTTATCTTAGTTTTGTGTTTTGTTGTGCCAAGTAAAGTCTTTGATAGAAAAGTAAATACTAGATTTGGATTACTGCGCAGAAACTGTTTTCTTGCTGTTACGAATCTGGGCCTAATTCTCTGTAGGTAACTCAGAAAATTATGCCAATTTACGTGAGTGATCCTCAGATACGTACGCAACTTTCATTCAATTTGAGCATTTTCATCTGAGCAAGTCTGGTGCCCTTTTAAAATTCGTCTTTACGGACTATTCTGTTTTGACAGATTCTGCCTTTTATTTCGCATTGCTTCTTTCGCTGTGTTGGGTGGATTTCTTTGTTCCATTACCTTCCAGTAGCTTTAGGCAATGTCCAGAAGTGTTAAGAATGATTGTGTCACCTCTGAACATGTGAGTTTTTGATTATGCACTAACCCTCTAATGAGTTTGTTTCGAGTTTGGTGTGGAGGAAGTTTTCAAGGATCAAGAGAGGAGGATGATATACTACGATCAAGAAGAGTGAAAGCTCTAAGCTTGGAGATTCCCCGGTGGTTCACCCCTGCATATATCAAGAAGACTCAAGCGTCTAAGCTTGGGGATGCCCAAGGCATCCCCTTCTTCATCGACAACATTATCAGGTTCCTCCCCTGAAACTATATTTTTATTCCGTCACATCTTATGTACTTTACTTGGAGCGTCTGTATGCTTTTGTTTTTGTTTGTGTTTGAATAAATTGGATTACATCATGCTTGTGTGGGAGAGAGACACTCTCCGCTGGTTCGTATGAACACATGTGTTCTTAGCTCATAGTATTCATGGCGAAGTTTCTTCTTCGTTAAATTGTTATATGGTTGGAATTGAAAAATGACACATGTAGTAATTGCTATAAATGTCTTGGGTAATGTGATACTTGGCAATTGTTGTGCTCATGTTTAAGCTCTTGCATCATATACTTTGCACCTATTAATGAAGAAATACATAGAGCATTCTAAAATTTGGTTTGCATATTTGGTCTCTCTAAGGTCTAGATAATTTCTAGTATTGAGTTTGAACAACAAGGAAGACGGTGTAGAGTCTTATAATGTTTTCAATATGTCTTTTATGTGAGTTTTGCTGCACTGGTTCATCCTTGTGTTTGTTTCAAATAACCTTGCTAGCCTAAACCTTGTATCGAGAGGGAATACTTCTCATGCATCCAAAATACTTGAGCCAACCACTATGCCATTTGTGTCCACCATACCTACCTACTACATGGTATTTTTCCGCCATTCCAAAGTAAATTGCTTGAGTGCTACCTTTAAAATTCCATCATTCACCTTTGCAATATATAGCTCATGGGACAAATAGCTTAAAAACTATTGTGGTATTGAATATGTACTTATGCACTTTATCTCTTATTAAGTTGCTTGTTGTGCGATAACCATGTTTACTGGGGACGCCATCAACTACTCTTTGTTGAATTTCATGTGAGTTGCTATGCATGTTCGTCTTGTCTGAAGTAAGAGCGATCTACCACCTTATGGTTAAGCATGCATATTGTTAGAGAAGAACATTGGGCCGCTAACTAAAGCCATGATCCATGGTGGAAGTTTCAGTTTTGGACATATATCCTCAATCTCAAATGAGAAAATTATTAATTGTTGTTACATGCTTATGCATAAAAGAGGAGTCCATTATCTGTTGTCTATGTTGTCCCGGTATGGATGTCTAAGTTGAAGAATAATCAATAGCGAGAAATCCAATGCGAGCTTTCTCCTTAGACCTTTGTACAGGCGGCATAGAGGTACCCCATTGTGACACTTGGTTAAAACATGTGCATTGTGACGATCCGGTAGTCCAAGCTAATTAGGACAAGGTGCGGGCACTATTAGTATACTATGCATGAGGCTTGCAACTTGTAAGATATAATTTACATGATACATATGCTTTATTACTACCGTTGACAAAATTGTTTCATGTTTTCAAAATAAAAGCTCTAGCACAAATATAGCAATCGATGCTTTTCCTCTATGGAGGACCATTCCTTTACTTTATTGTTGAGTCAGTTCACCTATTTCTCTCCACCTCAAGAAGCAAACACTTGTGTGAACTATGCATTGATTCCTACATATTTGCATATTACACTTGTTATATTACTTTGCATTGACAACTATCCATGAGATATACATGTTACAAGTTGAAAGCAACCGCTGAAACTTCATCTTCCTTTGTGTTGCTTCAATGCCTCTACTTTGAATTATTGCTTTATGAGTTAACTCTTATGCAAGACTTATTGATGCTTGTCTTGAAGTGCTATTCATGAAAAGTCTTTGCTTTATGATTCACTCGTTTACTCATGTCATATATATTGTTTTGATCGCTGCATTCACTACATATGCTTTACAAATAGTATGATCAAGATTATGATGGCATGTCACTCCAGAAATTATCTGTGTTATCGTTTTACCTGCTCGGGACGAGCAGAACTAAGCTTGGGGATGCTGATACGTCTCCGACGTATCGATAATTTCTTATGTTCCATGCCACATTATTGATGTTATCTACATGTTTTATGCACACTTTATGTCATATTCGTGCATTTTCTGGAACTAACCTATTAACAAGATGCCGAAGTGCCAGTTGCTGTTTTCTGCTGTTTTTGGTTTCAGAAATCCTAGTAACGAAATATTCTCGGAATCGGACGAAATCAACGCCCAGGTTCCTATTTTTCCCGGAACCATCCAGAACACCCGAGAGCCGCCAGAGGGGAGCCCTGGGGGCCCCACACCACACCCTGGCGCGGCCAGAGGGGGGGCCGCGCCGCCCTATGGTGTGGGCCCCCCAGAAGCCCTCCTGCGCCGCCTCTTCGCCTATATAAAGCCTCCGTCGCGAAAACCCTGATGCGTTGGACGAAACCCACAGAAACCTTCCAGAGCCGCCGCCATCGCGAAGCCAAGATCTGGGGGACAGGAGTCTCTGTTCCGGCACGCCGCCGGAACGGGGAAGTGCCCCCGGAAGGCTTCTCCATCGACACCACCGCCATCTTCATCAACGCTGCTGCTCCCATGAGGAGGGAGTAGTTCTCCATCGAGGCTCAGGGCTGTACCGGTAGCTATGTGGTTCATCTCTCTCCTATGTACCTCAATACAATAATCTCATGAGCTGCTTTACATGATTGAGATTCATATGAGTTTGTATCACAATTTATCTATGTGCTACTCTAGCAAAGTTATTAAAGTAGTTCTATTCCTCCTGCACGTGTGTAAAGGTGACAGTGTGTGCACCGTGTTAGTACTTGGTTTATGCTATGATCATGATCTCTTGTAGATTGCGAAGTTAACTATTGCTATGATAATATTGATGTGATCTATGCCTCCTACATATGCATGAAGGTGACAGTGTGCATGCTATGTTAGTACTTGGTTTAGTCTTTTGATCTATCTTACACTATAAGGTTACTAAAATATGAACAAATTGTGGAGCTTGTTAACTCCGGCATTGAGGGTTCGTGTAATCCTACGCAATGCGTTCATCATCCAACAAGAGTGTAGAGTATGCATTTATCTATTCTGTTATGTGATCAATGTTGAGAGTGTCCACTAGCGAAAGTCTAATCCCTAGGCCTTGTTCCTAAATACTGCTGCGTTACTACTGCTTGTTTACTGTTTCACTGTGTTATTACTACTGCAATACTACCACCATCAACTACACGCCAGCAAGCTATTTTCTGGCACCGTTGCTACTGCTCATATATATTCATACCACCTGTATTTCACTATCTCTTCGCCGAACTAGTGCACCTATTAGGTGTGTTGGGGACACAAGAGACTTCTTGCTTTGTGGTTGCAGGGTTGCATGAGAGGGATATCTTTGACCTCTTCCTCCCTGAGTTCGATAAACCTTGGGTGATCCACTTAAGGGAAAACTTGCTGCTGTTCTACAAACCTCTGCTCTTGGAGGCCCAACATTGTCTACAGGAAAGGAGGGGGAACGTAGACATCAACAATCACCACACAAATACTTGCATGCTAGACTAAAACACACAAAAGGGTTCACACCACTAATTCTAATATTACAACAATCATGGCATGGTGAATTACTTCGTTTGTTCTTATTTAAGAGAAAAATAATTTCCTCTCATTATAAGTATTTCTTTGATTTGCTATTTAAATCTTTGGAGAAAATAATTTCCTCTTATTATATCCTATCAAGATTTAATCTCCACAAATAATAATAGGGTATGAAATATAGGTTGACTAAGGTCAACATTTCATATCTATTATGAGGGAGTAATAATTTAAATGAGGTGCTACACCTCATACAATTTAAAGCTATCATTTAAATGATTTAAAATCTCTAAGTAGTAAAAATCAGAGGTTTATTAGCCTATAGTCATTTCCCCTTATTGTATTACTTAGGATCAAGATTTAAATGAGAGATTAGCTCTCATATTAATAAGATTTAATTTCCACAATTTAAATGTACTAGAAATGGCTACATAGCCATTATTTTGATCCAGTACATGATCATGCAACTAACTTGGCTATATTATTGCATAATCAATTAGAGTACATCATTTGTGATCCATGAGAGTTGGAATCAACTCAAAATCAAATTTGGTTGAATTTTAAATAAAGTTTGAATCTGCAAAAGTCCTTGTCTTGTTATTTTTAGCAGATTAATTCTACCACGAATTTGGTGATGGGACCAGTGGCATTGGATAGATAAATTCATTAGCTTTCCAACGGTATAAAGTTTGCCAGATTTGGATAAGTAGATTTCAAACTATTCAAATTTTACTAAAGCATCTGCAGGGAATTTGAACTAAACAGAAAATTTGGTTTTTGAAATATTGGGCTTGGCGGGAAAGCTAAACGGGCTAAACAGACGAAACAAGCTGGGCCGGCCCAGCAGCGTGGCGCACACGCGCGGGCCGCCTGATAGGGTGGGCTCCGCCTGTCATCGACTATTCAAACGCCGAAGTGGTACGTGAAATGATCGCCGTTGGATTAGAACAGAAATCGACGGTGCTGGAGCATCATCGTCTCCGACGAGCGACGGCTCACTGGTGGCGAGCCTAGTGGGTGGGAGGGAGTACCAGGCCGTCGGAGAGGGAGGGCAGGCTGCTCGGTGAAGTGGAAGTAGATGAGGAAGCGTCTGGTGCAGCGGCGGAGCTTGGCGAGGCTCCAGTCGGTGTAGATGATCTGCGGGCTCCGGCGGCTTCGAGCTCGCGATTCGAGCTGCTCCGGCGATGTGGTGTGAAATTGAAGGGTGGAGAAGGATCAGTGATGAGAGGGGAGCAAGTTGTGTGAAGAAATGGAGGGCTGAGCTCCTCTATTTATAGCAGACGAAGGGTGGCCGACGGGTGCTGCAAGGAAGCGTCGACGGCGTGGCTGCTCCGGCGCTCGAAGGGGCAAGGCGAGGACATCATCTTGTAGGAGGCGTTCTAGCGATGCTCCAGGACTAGCTAGCGCAGAGAAAGGGTGAGAGGATGGCTCGGGCGCGTGTGATGAGTGCGGCAGTACCCGCGGTACGTTTCCGGCGAGGACGACGGTAAAAAGGCGGCCGCAGTCGTTCGAGTGTGTCTAGGCGATAGAGGTGAGGGTGGCGGTGCTCGTTCCAGGCATAGGGATGCAGGGGAAGGACGAGGGCGATCGAGCGAGAGATGCTCTGGCGCGCCCCAGAGCGGGATCACCGCGTCGACTGGCATGCTCTGGCACGTTTTGGACGCGCGCGTTCTGCCCAATGCCGTGCGTTGGCGAGCTCAGGCTGGGTACTGGCATGATCGTGGTGATGAGTAGATGCTTCTGGACAAAGTTGTGCTGAGAGAGAGAGGCCAGAGAGAGAATGGCCAAAGGTGGCCGGCATGGCCACGGCATGCCATTGTTTAGGGTTTTTCTCCACTTTAAACGATGGGGCAAGTACATGGTTCGATGCAGGAGGCTCAGAGAAGCAACAATGATCAAGGTTAGAAAGGGGTTTAGGCTAAGAACTTATGGACAAAGGGCTGTGTTGCATTTCAGATTTTATGCCTGCCAAGTGTTCGATCATATGGCCGCATGAACTAAACTTTTGAATTTTGAAATTCTTTTTGGTGGAGTTTAAACATATTAATAATGGGTTAGAATGGTGGTGGTGGGGTTCAATTTGGAGTTGAAATGCAAAGTTTCAAATTTGAGGTCATCTTGTTTTCACTCTCGGGTTCCATCTTGGCACATCATTTCTGGTCAACCTAGTCAACTCTAGCCCTGGTGGTCAACACCAACATTGTTCATCATCACTTGGTCTTGGATGAGGTGGCCTTAGTTGACCAAGTCTGGTTTAGGAATAAAAAGATAAGGAGGGGCAAAGTGGTGAAGAAAATAAAAATGTGACATATGACCATTATCATATGTGAGTTAAATTTGAAATTTCCTTTGTTTTGAATTTGGTTTCTTTGCTGCATTTTGATTTGTTTTAGGTATATTAGAGTTTTAGAAACCAAAGATCAAGCAATGGTGGCCTTTAAAGAAGATTTGCAAAATTGCTCATATGTGTATGAGAGGGAATTTGGAATTATTTGCCAAATCTTTTAATTTCCTCAATTTAGGGTTTTGGGATCTTGGTTTAGGGTTTAATAGCAAGTGATCAACATATCAACACTTATCATGGCAATTGCACAAAATAAAATCACACTTATGCATGAAACTATATGTGACACTATATGCATAGAAAAAGTTTTTTTGGTTTGTTGCAAATTTTGAGTAATTGACTTTTCTCTCTTTATTTATTTTGTTGAAAACTTGGGATGTTACAACAACTATCCATGAGATATACATGTTGAAAGTTGAAAGCAACTGCTGAAACTTGTATCTTCCTTTGTGTTGCTTCAATGCCTTTACTATGAATTTATTGCTTTATGAGTTAACTCTTATGCAAGACTTATTGATGCTTGTCTTGAAAGTACTATTCATGAAAAGTCTTTGCTATATGATTCAATTGTTTACTCATTGCATTTACATTGCTTCGAATCGCTGCATTCATTACATGTGCTTACAATAGTATTGATCAAGATTATGATGGCATGTCACTTCAGAAATTATCTTTGTTATCGTTTACCTACTCGGGACGAGTAGGAACTAAGCTTGGGGATGCTGATACGTCTCCAACGTATCGATAACTTCTTATGTTCCATGCTACTTTTATGATGATACTCACATGTTTTACACATACTTTATGTCATATTTATGCATTTTCCGGCACTAACCTATTAACGAGATGCCGAAGAGCCAGTTGCTGTTTTCTGCTGTTTTTGGTTTCATAAATCCTAGTAAGGAAATATTCTCGGAATTGGACGAAATCAACACCCAGGATCTTATTTTTCCACGAAGCTTCCAGAAGTCCGAAAGGGAAACGTAGTGGGGCGACGAGGTGGCCACACAACAGGGCGGCGCGGCCCAGGCCCTGGCCGCGCGGCCCTGGCGTGTCGGCCCCTCGTGGCGCCCCCTGACCTACCCTTCCGCCTACATAAGCCTTCGTCGATAATAGTCCCAGTACCGAGAGCCACGATACGGAAAACCTTCCAGAGACGCCGCCACCGCCAATCCCATCTCGGGGGATTCAGGAGATCGCCTCCGGCACCCTACCGGAGAGGGGAATCATCTCCCGGAGGACTCTTCACCGCCATGGTCGCCTCCGGAGTGATGTGTGAGTAGTTCACCCCTGGACTATGGGTCCATAGCAGTAGCTAGATGGCTGTCTTCTCCTCTTGTGCTATCATTGTTGGATCTTGTGAGCTGCCTAACATGATCAAGATCATCTATTTGTAATGCTACATGTTGCGTTTGTTGGGATCCGATGAATATGGAATATTATGCTATGTTGATTATCAATCTATCTATGTGTTGTTTATGATCTTACATGCTCTCCGTTATTAGTAGAGGCTCTGGCCAAGTCGTTACTTGTAACTCCAAGAGGGAGTATTTATGCTAGATAGTGGGTTCATGCCTCCATTAAATGCAGGACAAGGATGAAAGTTCTAAGGTTGTGGATGTGCTGTTGCCACTAGGGATAAAACATCAATGCTATGTCTAAGGATGTATTTGTTGATTACATTACGCACCATACTTAATGCAATTGTCTGTTGTTTGCAACTTAATACTGGAGGGGGTTCGGATGATAACCTGGAGGTGGACTTTTTAGGCATAGATGCATGCTGGATAGCGGTCTATGTACTTTGTCGTAATGCCCACTTGAATCTCACACTACTCATCATAACATGTATGTGCATGGTCATGCCCTCTTTATTTGTCAATTGCCCAACTGTAATTTGTTCACCCAACATGCTATTTCTTATGGGAGAGACACCACTAGTGAACTGTGGACCCCGGTCCATTCTTTACATCGAATACAATCTACTGCAATACTCGTTCTACTGTTTTCTGCAAACATCATCATCCACACTATACATGTAATCCTTTGTTACAGCAAGCCGGTGAGATTGACAACCTCACTGTCACGTTGGGGCAAGTAATTTGGTTGTGTTGTGCAGGTTCCACGTTGGCGCCGGAATCCCTGGTGTTGCGCCGCACTACACTCCGCAGCCATCAACCTTCAACGTGCTTCTTGACTCCTACTGGTTCAATAACCTCAGTTTCTTACTGAGGGAAAACTTGCTGTTGTACGCATCATACCTTCCTCTTGGGGTTCCCAACGGACGTGTGCTTTACCGTCACAAGCACACCACGAGGCTTCAACTTAGACTTCCGCAGCTTCAGGAACCTATCCTTGCGAAAATGTACCCAGACCATATCACCAGGCTTGAACAACATCTCTTTGCGCTTCTTATTCATCCTTGCAGCATTGCTCTTGCCTTTCTTCTCTATCAACTCTTTAGTCTTCACATGGATTTTTCGCACAAAATCTGCCCTCTTGGATGCCTCCATATTAACTCTCTCATGTATGGTCAAAGGCAACAAGTCAAGTCGAGTAATGGGTTTAAAACCATACACCACCTCAAAAGGACACAGCTCCGTGGTCGAATGTACCGCCCTATTGTAAGCAAACTCGACATGCGGCAAACACTCTTCCCACTCCTTCAGGTTATTCTTGATCATGGATCTCAGTAGTTGTGACAAGGTTCGATTCACCACCTCAGTTTGACCATCTGTTTGGGGATGACAAGTAGTACTGAACAGTAGCTTTGTCCCCAGCTTTCCCCAAAGTGTCTTCCAGAAGTAGCTCATGAACTTGACATCACGATCAGAAACAATAGTCTTCGGGACTCCATGTAATCGAACAATCTCCCTGAAAGACAGGTTAGCAATATGCGACGCATCGTCGCTTTTGTGGCAGGCAATAAAGTGTGACATTTTAGAAAATCTGCCCACTACCACAAATATAGAATCATGGCCTCTTTTAGTACGCGGCAAACCCAACACAAAATCCATACTAATATCTTCCCAAGGTGTAGTAGGTGCCGGTAAAGGAGTATACAAACCGTGAGGCTTCAGCTTGGACTTGGACTTGTTGCAAGTAATGCACCTCTTCACATACCTGTCCACGTCCCGCCTCATCTTTGGCCAATAAAAGTGGTCAGCTAGCATGAGTAGCGTCTTCTCAGGCCCAAAGTGACCCATCAAACCTCCAGCATGTGATTCCTGCAATAAGAGCAAACGCACAGACGATTCTGGAACACATAGTTTGTTAGCTCTAAACAAGAACCCATCGTGTATGTGATATTTTTCCCATGCTTTACCAAGAGCACATAAGCGATATGGTTCAGCAAAATCATGATCAGTAGCATATAAATCACATAGCACTTCTAATCCAGGAATTTTAACATCAAGTTGAGTTAATAGCATATTCTTCCTAGATAGAGCATCAGCAACAATATTATCTTTTCCCTTCTTATGCTTAATAATGTATGGAAAAGACTCAATGAACTCAACCCACTTAGCAAGACGCTTATGCAAAGTAGACTGAGCTTTCAGGTATTTTAAAGCTTCATGATCAGAATGTATGATAAATTCTTTTGGCCACAAATAATGTTGCCAAACCTCAAGAACTCTAATTAAAGCATACAATTCTTTATCATATATAGGATAGTTCAACTTAGCACCGGAAAGTTTCTCAGAAAAATATGCAATTGGGCGACCCTCTTGCATTAAAACACCACCAATTCCAATACCACTAGCATCACATTCAATCTCAAATTGCTTATTGAAATCAGGAAGTGCAAGCAATGGTGCAGAAGTTAACAATCTCTTAAGTTCATCAAAAGCATGATCTTGGGCTGCGCCCCACTCAAATATAACACCCTTTTTAGTCAAGTCATTCAAAGGTGCAGCAATAGTACTAAAGTTGGGCACAAATCTTCTATAAAACCCAGCTAGACCATGAAAACTTCTAACTTGACTCACATTCATGGGAGTAGGCCAATTTTGAATAGCTTCAATTTTAGACACATCTACTTCTACTCCATGCTTAGAGACAACATAACCCAGAAATATGACCTTATCTTTGCAAAATGTGCACTTCTCAAGATTACCATAGAGTTTATTATCACGCAACACTTGCAAAACATGTCGAATATGTATAGTATGATCCGATTCATTGTGGTTGTAGATTAATATGTCATAAAAATACACAAGCACAAACTTGCCAGTAAATTCACGCAAAACATGCTTCATCAGTCTCATGAAAGTACTAGGTGCATTAGTCAAACCAAAAGGCATTACTAACCACTCATATAAACCAAATTTTATTTTAAAGGCTGTTTTCCACTCATCCCCTTCTTTCATCCTAATTTGATGATAACCACTACGCAAATCAATTTTAGAGAACACAGCAGCACCACTCAATTCATCTAGCATATCCTCTAAACGGGGAATAGGGTGACGATATCGAATAGTGATATTGTTTATAGCTCTACAATCTACGCACATACGCCATGTACCATCTTTCTTAGGAACTAGAATAACAGGAAAAGCACAAGGACTAAGGCTTATGCGGATATAACCTTTGTCGAGTAGCGCTTGTACTTGCTTCTGTATCTCCTTCGTTTCTTTGGGGTTCGTTCTATATGGTGCCCGATTGGGTAGCGAAGCTCCGGGAATCAAGTCGATTTGATGCTCAATACCTCGCAATGGTGGAAGTCCTGCGGGTACCTCATCCGGAAACACGTCGCCAAATTCCTGCAAAACATTAGAAATACCAAGAGGAAGAGGGATCATGTCGTTAGAAACCAAAACCGTACCCCTGTACAAGAGCACAAGAGGCATGGCTGTAGGATCCTCACTAAATTCTCTCATGTCTTCTTTGGTGGCTAATGAGACTAAGGAATTCACTCTCTCACTTTTTGTTATATCACTCACAACATTACAATTATCTCGCCTATCTAAAGATGCATCCTCCAAGTTTACTTCAATCTTCTGACGAGACTCATTGACAATTTGATGTGGTTTCATAGGCTGTAAGTTGATCTTCTTGCCCTTGAACTCCAAGTGATATGTATTGGCATGGCCATTGTGTTGCACAGAACGGTCATAGAGCCAAGGCCGACCCAATAGTAGGTGACACACCGTCATAGGAACCACATCAAAATCAATTCAATCCTTATACGGTCCAATAGCAAATTCAACACGCACCATGTGGTTTACCTTCATCTCACCATTGTCGCTCAACCACTGAATATAGTATGGATGCGGGTGCGGTAGATATTTCAACTTCAGCTTGGTGCACAACTCCTTGCTTGCTAAATTGCGGCAACTCCCGCCATCAATAATGACCTTGCAAGCTTTGTCAGGACCAACTAAAGCCTTTGTTTAGAACAAATTGCAGCGTTGAGTAGATGCACTAGGCAACACATTAAGAGCACGCTGTGACACAACAATGGTGCGAGCATCAGACGGATATGCATCTTCACCATCAGTGTCATAGTCATCATCTTCTGGAGCATTAGGATCAACATCATCTCCAGTCTCATACTCATTATCCTCATTGATAATCATAACTTTGCGGTTAGGACAATCTCTCTTGAAGTGACCCTTGCCACCACATGTATGACAAGCCATATCACGGTTACGCGCAGTAGACACATTAGAGCCACCCGTACTTGCAGCAGATTCGGACTTCTTTGTGTTAGACACATTGGAGACCGGCTTACTAGGCGGAGTAGAGTAAGGGGCGGAGCGCGTCGAAGGCGCCGGCGCCGTAGATGGGGTCACGCGGGGTGTGAAACGCCCAGCTCCTGTAGCTCGTCCTTTGATCTTTGCTTCGTCAGCCAACTGTGATTCAGCTTCTCTTGCATGTTGTAACAATTGATTCATATTGGTGTAGCTGTAGTGACGAACAATGCCTTTGATATCATACTTCAAACCGTTGAGGAAACGTTGCATTGTCATCTCCAGAGACTCACGGACACGGCCACGCTGCATAAGCATCTCCATCTCCATGTAGTATTCATCGACAGTCTTCACACCTTGTCTCAGTAGAGTCAGCTTATCATATATATTCCGCAAGTAATTTGTAGGCACAAAGCGAGAAGTCATCGCCTCCTTCATGGCACGCCATGTGCGTATAGGTTGCTCACCATCCTCAGCACGGTTACGAACAAACGCATCCCACCAACGCAAAGCATGGCCATCAAATTCGGAAGAAGCAAGCTTGATCTTCCTATCTTCAGTGTAGTGCGGATGTAGATTCCATAGCTTCTCAATCTTGAGCTCCCAAGTGAGGTATTCTTCAACATCAGCACCGCCTTCAAACTTGGGTATGGAGAATTTTGGCTTACCCAATCCGTCTTCCTCATCATGTCCACGACCATTGCGGCCAAGTGGAGCCTAACCGCGAGCACGATCACCACGAGGCGCACCACGAGCATTGTGTGCGTCATCTTGAAGATCAGGATCGTCATCATCATCTTGTTGTTGTTGCGCGATCAAATTCTCAACAGCTAAGCACAAATCAGCAAGACTGCGTTGTACATCCGTCATTTGATCTTGCATTGTAGTGATGGTCACATGTGTAGCATCCAGCTTTTGGGAGATCTCTTGGACCATCCCCTTAAGCTCATCATCCTGAGCGCGGAATTCACGTCGCATCTCATTACGAAGAGCCTCATACTCCCTCCATGTGATGATATCTGCAGCACTCTTGTTTTCCTGGTTAACAAGTTTATGATCACTAGCAGACATCGTTACTAGATTAGTGCACTAAATCAAAAATATGTGGTGGTACTCTCACAACTCACTCAACAACTGATAAGAAAAGGAGATCTTACCGTTCCAAAGTAAATTAGTGTTGCTTACCACTTGTAGTAACAACTAGTGCACGGATGTAGCGAAGCGAATATCAAGGGTATAAGAACAAATCACACGACAAAGCAAGGTATATGTGGGGCTGTAGGTAGGCTACCTATTTGCACCAATAACAAGCTCTAGCGCTGACCGTAGACAACCAATGATACTCACACAAAGGCGATATAGTGGGGCAATGCAACTATATGTGGGAAAGATTGCAATGCACACGAGAGACGCTAGCAAAGCTCAACGAAACAGGCACAAGATTGCTCAACTACAGGTGCAGTAAAGTAAACTTAGGCCTTCACTTGATTGAACTAGCACGACACTTTTCTTTTTGGATTTTTTTTTTCTTTTGGATAACACACGCAGCTATGTAGCTCTTTTTGCTTCCTTTCAATTTTCTCTTTTTTTTTATTTTCTGACACAACTCCTTGATAACACGGCCAACAGAAATATGCAAAGCACCGATAACCTAACGAGCAGCATGTCGAGCGGTAAAACTAGTCTCTTCTGGGGAAGTTCCTAGTCACTTTATATTGAAAGGCTGTATCTATGGTTGGGAACAAGCACACTGTACGCTATGTGGACTCGGAGTAACAAAAACTGACACTAGATGATAAAGTAACACAAGATAATAGAGTAAACTCAAACCCTAAAAGACTAGATGGAAAGAAAAAATACGCAAAAACAACTACGAAAAGCAACTAAAACTTGAAATTAGTGCAATCTAAGGCTATGGCAAACCCTAACCCTAATTTTTATGGCTTTTTCTGGATAGGAAAACACTCACAACTCAACTATGGGGTGGATTGTGGATGGCTTACCGAGGAAAACTGGAAATCTGATACCAAGATGATATGGGGTGGCCCGATCTTCTCAGTAAGCAACGGTGGTGATGATGATCACGGGGTGATGGCAGCGGAGAAACACGATGATGTAGTGGATGATAACTTGTATGACGCAACGAGATCTCTCGATTGGTCCCTGTCGCCAATGCAACAGCTCTCAACCCTGCAAGATATTCGCAACTCCACACACTTGCGCACGTAGCCGACGACCACGAAGCGGTAAGTTGCAACCGTCTAATTCCCAATGGAACAGCAGATCACACAAGACTTTATCAGGATCTACACAATATCAAGCAATATGGTGTAGGGAATTCAATAGTTTTGCAGAGCAAACAACTAAGAACTAGGGTTTATCTTAAACGTGGTCTAAAGCAGCTAGGGGGGCGTCCTGGGCACTTATATAGGTGTCCGGGACGAGTTCTGATCGAAAAGATACAAAAATAACCGACCCAGAATAGATCTGGTCGAGACAGACTTGGATGAATCCGGTCTGGAATCCGGTCAACCGGGCCAGGGATCGGATCGGCCGGTCTGGCGTCCGGTCAACCGGGAGGCAACCGGAAACTTCACAACTTTCCGGTTTTTGCCCGGTACGATGCTTCTCATCCGGTTGGCGCCCGGTCAACCGGGCCAGGGACCGGGCTGGCCGGTCTGGGGGCCGGTCTAACCGGGTTCTGGACCGGCCTGGACGTCGTCTTCTCCTCTCGCGCATGCCTCCCGCTCCTCCCTCGCGCGTCCATGAGATATCTTCACGTCCAGCTCCATGTCCAGCTTCACGTCCATCTTGACGTCCGTCTTCATGTCCAGCTGCTCCTCTACTCCTCGTGCGATGCTTGTCTCCTCTTGATACCTGATGATACATAAGTAATAGGACTTAGGCAGTATAAAGTTCTCATCAATCAAAGTACCGTTTAGAAACAAGTTCACCAGTTGTTTAAGTAGCTTCGCACGAGCCCTTGTAATTGGTCCAATCCGAAGTTCATTGGACTTGAGCTTCACAGCAGGTTCATCTTCATTTATCAATGACGGAGGTAGTGGTGTAGTAGGGATGTCCTCATCAGAACTGTGGACCCCGGTCCAATTCTTTACATCGAATACCATCTACTGCAAACATTGTTCTTTACTGTTCTTCGCATACAAACATCATCTTCCACACCATACATTTAATCCTTTGTTACAGCAAGCCGGTGAGATTGACAACCTCACTGTTAAGTTGGGGCAAAGTATTTGGATTGTGCTGTGCAAGTTCCACGTTGGCGCCGGAATCCCTGGTGTTGCGCCGCACTACACTCCGTCACCAACAACCTTCACGTGCTCCTTGACTCCTACTGGTTCGATAACCTTGGTTTCTTACTGAGGGAAAACTTGCCGCTGCACGCATCACACCTTCCTCTTGGGGTTTCCAACGGGCGTGTGCTTTACGCGTCATCAATAGACATGTGCAAACAACTTGTAGATACAATCTAAGCAATAATTATAGAGCTTAAATCTAAGATCATGCCACTCGTGCACTAGTGACAAGCATTAAACACAACAAGATTGCAGCAACAATAACTTCACAAACTTATATAGATAGACTGATCATAATGTAACAATTCATCGGATCCCAACAAACACAACACCGATTACACCAGATGGATCTCAATCATGTAAGGCAGCTCATGAGATCATTGTATTGAAGTACATGGGAGAGAGAGTACCAACTAGCTACAGCTAGAACCCGCAGTCCATGGGGGAACTACTCACGGAGCATGATGGAGGCGGTGGCGTTGATGGAGATGGCTTCCGGGGGCACTTCCCCGTCCCGGCGGCGTGCCGGAACAGAGATTCTGTCCCCCAAAACGGAGTTTCACGATGGCGGCGGTGCCCCTGGAGTCTTTCTAGAGTTTCGTCGATTTGGTATCGCGTTTTTAGGTCGCGAGGGGTTTTATAGGCGAAGAGGCGGAGCAAGGAGGTGCCTGGGGGGGCCACACCATAGGCTGGCGCGCCCCCCTCTAGGCCACGCCGCCCTATGGTCTGGGGGCCCTGGGCCTCCCCTCCGACTCTCCTTCGGTGTTCTGGTCCGTCTCGGTGAAATATGATGTTTGGTCTTTGTTTCGTCGAATTCCGAGAATATTGCCCGAACAGCCTTTCTGGAACCAAAAACAGCAGAAAACAGGAACTGGCACTTCGGCATCTTGTTAATAGGTTAGTTCCGGAAAATGCATGACATCATTATAAAGTGTGAGCAAAACATGTAGGTATTATCATAAAACTAGCATGGAACATCAGAAATTATAGATACGTTGGAGACGTATCAGTTTTCGCGACAGAGAGAATATATAGGCGAAGGGGCAGAGTCGGGGGACGCTCGAGGGGCCCACCCCATAGGGCGGCGCGGCTAGGGGTGGGGCCGTGCCCCCCTAGGGTGTGGCCGCCTCGTCGCCCCTCTTTGTCTCCTCTTCGGACTTCTGGAAGGCTCCGTGGACAATAAGACCGTGGGCTTTTGTTTTGTCCAATTCCGAGAATATTTCCTGTGTAGGATTTCTGAAACCAAAAACAGCAGAAGACAGGAACTGGTGCTTCGGCATCTTCTTAATAGGTTAGTGCCAGAAAATGCATTAAAATGATATAAAGTGTATGTAAAACATGTGAGTATTGTCATAAAACTAGCATGGAACATAAGAAATTATAGATACGTTTGAGATGTATCAAGCATCCCCAAGCTTAGTTCCTACTCGCCCTCGAGTAGGTAAACGATAACAAGGATAATTTATGAAGTGACAAGCTACTATCATAATCTTGATCAATACTATTGTAAAGCATATGAGATGAATGAAGTGATTCAAAGCAATGGTAAAGATAATGACTAAACAACTGAATCATATAGCAAAGACTTTTCATGAATAGTACTTTCAAGACAAGCATCAATAAGTCTCGCATAAGAGTTAACTCATAAAGCAATAAATTCTTAATAGAAGGTTTTGAAGCAACACAAAGGAAGATATAAGTTTCAGCAGTTGCTTTCAACTTCAACATGTATATCTCATGGATAATTGTCAACACAAAGTAATCTTATATTTAATAATTGGAGGCACCATAAAAGCCTCCACATTAATCCACATCATTAGAATAATTAAGACAATTAGATCTAAAATCAATGGATATGATTAGTTAAGAAAATCGTTGTTTTAATGTCGCATAGCGTGTTACGTAGACACGTTAATTTAGTTTTATATGTGAGATTACCTACATAGAGAAAATGAATAAGAATCCACGTTACGTGAAATTATCGTTTGTATTTGATATCACATATTCCCAGGAAGAGATTACATGCTCCACGCCACCAGGCTCTTGATGGTTCGAGTCGTCGTTGCGTCCTCTCCCCCGCCGCCTCTCCTCCCGGATAGCCGCGGCCTCTTGCTTGCATCAATCGGAAGCTCCTTGGCATCTCTAAGCTCTATCCTCTACTTGCCTGCCAATGGTTGTTACATCTCCCCTAATCAAGAATTGCTTTTCACATTGGAGAAACAGAGGTGGAGGCATGGCTGGCGTAGTGAGCGAGCCTGATATCCTGGAGTGGGAGGCGATGGAGGGCTGACAGCTTCAACTGGATCCCTAAGGTTTGCAGCATAAATTTTTGGCCTAGGTTCTTTGGAGGATATTTTACATAAACATGAGGAACTAAAGGTCATTGCGGCCGATTTGGAGAGCCGGCGGTGTACATGAGGGCGATGAAAATTGCAGCCCGGCAGGTTAATTTTTTTTTGCAGGCCCGCTTTTCTTAGATAATACCATATAGCAATTTCTTGGATTCCTAATACTGCTCTGGATTATGCAGTTTTTCTAACCATCTAGCATCTATTCATCAATGATTCTGCTCAATTTTAGATAGATGTGTTAATTAGGGATTAACCACTCCAACAATTTGACTTTCATCATAATGCATGCACCCATGTCGAGAACTCGAGCAATGATAAAAAAACAACTATGCGGACTCTTCCTCTAAGCTTCAAATCTATCCAGCTTCTATATCCTCACAACATCATAGCGGAGAAGATGAATCTCTCCTGGGATGGTATTTCACGGGAGGAGTTGTATATATGATGGTAATTTGATGCAGGTTTGGCGGCCGCCGACGTCATCGGCAGTGGTATTGAAGTGAAGGATGATATGCATAGGGTTGGCAGTTTGATGTAGATTCACAAGGTTTAAAATAGCGCGCTATTTCTCCGTTAATACCACGCAATAGCATATTTTGAGGGTCTACGCTAAATTTTAGTAATTTTACTCGCTATGGCGCTATTGTGAAATAGCATGATATATCGTGCTAAAATTTCATAGCGTTAGCGCGCTATTTTTTTCAAGCAAAGTTACTTTCACTTTTTCGTGATGATGAACCGCAATATGTTGGTTCCTCTTCTAGATTAGAACTTAATATCGCTAATGCTGATGATTTTTAATAAATAATTTATACTATGTTGTTGCCTTGTGGAATACTGGTGTTAGCCTTCTGAAAAATTCGAGAACTATTTGTTTTACGTGGCTATGTATGTATGATTCAGTCATTTTTTGGACAAAATATCCAAACTTTTTAGCGAAATCCTTTGTTTTTAGACTACATTTGATTTTTTTTTCAAAACGCTATTTGAAATATAGCACGCAATTAACACGATATAGCGTCCATAGCATTTGAAGGAGACCGGCGCTATTTCATTTAGCACGCTATTTTAAACCTTGAGATTCAGCCATCGGTGTCGGTGAGGCAGCGAGCAAGGAAACTATGGTGAGCCGATTGGAGCAGATTTTTACCTCATAATAATATAGGCACAGTTTGACTTCAATCATTGCAGGTGTATCCTTCGCCTGCTCAACAAGCACGTAAATCCGGCACCTTCTAATCCCCTCTCTCCGCTACAGTTCAGAGCAGGCGATTTTTGAGAGTCGACCGGCGATTCCACCTCGCCGCCGTTGAGGCGTGGGTTCCTCCCTCTCCGTCGGCAGCTCCGGCGGCGGGAGGGTGGGAGAAGCCCGTCTCACGGCGTGTATATAGTGTAGGTATCGGTAGGTCTCCAGCCGGCGGCGCTTGGGAGGTGGTGGTGCTGCGGGTGCAGGTTTTAAAGCTGGCATGGATCCCCTTCGGCGGCGCTGCTCCATGGAGCTCCGCCGTCATGCGCGCAGCTTCCCGGAGCTCAGAAATCTTCGGATTGCTTGAGTTCTTCTCACCACGGCTAGGTCCGGGTGTGCGGCGGATCTGGGTAAGGTTGCTATGGAGGATGGTGCAGCAGGTCTTCGTGGCGGCGTCGGCGGCGTCGGCAATAGTCTCTTCGGAGGCGGTGTATGGTGACTTCCCGTCTGCTACGTGGTGGGCTCCGACGATCCAAGGTTTGGGAAGCTTCAGCAGCAGCGCGTCAGCGACAGCTCCGGTTTCGTCTTCGTCGCCAGGATCCAGAGGGCTTCGTTGTTTTTTTACTTTGTTCTGGGTCTATCTGTAAGTTCGTGGATCTAATATACCATCTTTCCTCAGCATAAAAAAACAAGCACGTAAATCCGTCCTGGCTTGAAGCTTGCATGCGCCAGCAAATTAGTCTCGACTGATCTGTGTCTTCCATCAATTTTATTATTTAAACAGAAAAATGAATCTGACGCACAGTGGAAAAGGTGTACATCAAGGACAGTTTGATGCAATATGTGACGAATCATGTGACTACGGCAGATGCAGCTGCACATAGGTGTAAGTCATGGTATGGAAATTTTAATCCGAGTATTCTCAGAACAATAATAATATCTTCTTAACCATACGCATGCAACTGCATCCTCGGTGACTAAATATCTTTTGTTTTACTCAAGTTTACTGCATAGTTGTCGTTTGCTCCTGGGCTGCAAATTCATCCCAGCGTCGACTCTATTCTGGATAGAAACTACGGGCTGTTGATTTCCTTTTTTTTTGCAGGAAAACATTGAACTTTTTATCCTCATGGAAAAAAGAACTAATATCTTGGACAAATCTTTCTGTGTTCATTGGTCAAAGATGCACAGAGTGGCATGATTTTCATAAGGTATATTGGAGTATTAGGTAAAGTACCATTTTCTTTAGTCTTCATCTTAGTGCGTACATAGAGTAATCTCGGGTAGATTTTTAAGCTCAGTTGGAGATGGTGTTAAATCTAATTCATATGTTCAGTTCAGTAATGGTTTCCTTAGGATATGCAATACAAGCCAGTGGGCCTAGAAGTTCTTAAATATTGCATGACCCTAAGAAAACATTACAAAATCTAATTTCGAATTTCCAATTTTCTGGGTTGGTCTGATTCCTTTAACCTTGTGTTAGATTATAGATACAAATTGCTGACAACAAAATATGTACAAAAGCAAAGCCAAACAATATCAAAATGTTTGAATGTGCCACTATCAACTGACATTGGCACACTTGCGCCACTTTGGTTGTTCTTACTCATTGTTTCACTCTCCTAAGACAATGTAGTTCAAATGATGGTACTAACTGCAGGTTCTTATGATGATGTTACTGGTGATAGTCTTCATATAATGCATTGATGAATAAAATATGTTAAAATGATTGCAGCGGTGATATTGTTTGTATAACGAATTGATTGCAGTATGTAGTTCAACTGCAGATTCCTAATTATATGACCATCACTTTCTTAGCCCGTACCAAGTTTCTACATGTCAAGAATGAGTGGTTATTGAATGTCATTTTTGTTCGGCGTTGCCTTACTCTTTTTCAGAACGCGGGAAATGACTCCTTCCATGCAGCTTATATAATAAACCATAAGAACCGATGATGTTGGTGTGTGCTGGCTGCAACATGGCATTCTACTCCAATTAGATTTTGGCGATGTAAGTGGACCATTCATTGTCCACAAAAGTGTACTTTCTGCTTTTCTCCCTTTTCTGTAACATTTAAGGTTATCTTGATACCGAAATTGGCCAAGTTCCACTCTTTGTAAATAAATAATATTGGTCCAGCTCCAATTGATTTTAGAGTACACCATTTCATGACAAGTCTGTGGATTTGTTCTCTTTCAAGTTTAGGGCTCTGTTTGGAAAACGCTTGCTCCGCTTTGTCATTTAATATTTTATAAATATATTGGATAGTAATTGGGACCGTAGCTATTCAGGCAATTATCTCTTTTGAAACTTTTTCTTAAATATTATCATTTTTGTTAACACTATTAGCTATTATGTATAAATAAAACAAAATTGGTCCATGAATAGATTGCCACGCAATTTGATAAGTGGTAAGTGTAGTCAGGGACTCAGGGTATAACTACACAAAATATATTTTTCATATGCATCTTAGTGTGTGTTGATCTGAACTACTATTCTATTGAAAATTTTACCTTATAGACCACATGCTCGGGTAAGCTATATTTGTAAATAGTTCTCTGGATAACCAATGCAATATTGTTGAAAGAAATTGAACATATACGAAAATGATTCTTTCAAATCTACATTTCACAAGGCATGGGGAGGTAAAAATAATAAAAACTATGCATTTTTTAGAAGGCCTAATAGGATCACTACTGAAAGAATATAATCTATTAATCGAAAAGGCTATCTTTTCGAACATAATTTAATTTGCACAATATCTTCTATAGCAATTATTTTAGTTCAAAAATTGCTAGCCCATGCAGTTGCATGGGTTGATGACTAGTATGATGAATGCAAATAAGAAAGTATGTAAGAATCAATGCACACAGTTGACAAAAGTGTTTGCTTCTAAGATGGAAAGAAGTAGGTAAACTGACTCAACATAAAGTAAAAGAAAGGCCCTTCGCAGAGGGAAGCAGGGATTACTCATGTGCTAGAGTTTTTATTTTGAAAACATGGAAACAATTTTGTCAACGGTAGTAATAATTCATATGTGTTATGCATAAAACATCCTATAAGTTGCAAGCCTCATGCATCGAATATCAATAGTGCTCGCACCTTGTCCTAATTAGCTCAGATTTTCATGGATTATCATTGCATTACATATGTTTCAACCAAGTGTCACAAAGGGGTACCTCTATGCCACCTGTACAAAGGTCCAAGGAGATAGATCGCATTTGATTTCTCGTTTTTGATAAACCTCAACTTGAGGACATCCATACCGGGACAACATAGAAAACAGATAATGGACTCCTCTTTAATGCTTAAGCATTCAACAACAGATAATATTCTCATAAGAGATTGAGGATTAATGTCCAAGCTGAAACTTCCACCATGATACATGGCTTTGGTTAGCGGCCCAATGTTCTTCTCTAGCAATATGCATACTTAAACCATTCAACTCATGGCAAATCACCCTTACTTCAGACAAGACGAACATGCATAGCAACTCACATGATATTCAACAAAAGTGTAACAGTTGATGGCGTCCCCAGAAACATGGTTACCGCTCAACAAGCAACTTATAAGAAATAAGATACATAAGAGACATATTCTTTACCACAATAGTTTTTAAGCTACTTTCCCATGAGCTATATATTGCAAAGACAAGAAATGAAATTTTTAAAGGTAGCACGCAAGCAATTTACTTGGAATGGCAGAGAAATACCACATAGTAGGTAGTTATGGTGGACACAAATGGCATAGGTTTTGGCTCAAGGTTTTGGATGCACGAGAAACATTCCCTCTCAGTACAAGGCTTTGGCTAGCAAGGTTGTTTGAAGCAAACACAAATATGAACCGGTACATCAAAACTTACATAAGAACATATTGTAAGCATTATAAGACTCTACACTGTCTTCCTTGTTGTTCAAACACCTTTACCAGAAAATATCTAGACTTTAGAGAGACCAATCATGCAAACCAAATTTCAACAAACTCTACAGTAATTCTCCACTAATAGGTTCAAACTACATGATGCAAGAGCTTAAACATGATCCATTTGAGAGCTCAAAACAATTGCCAAGTATCAAATTATTCAAGATAATATATCAATTACCACATGAAGCATTTTCTGTTTCCAACCAAATAGCAATAAACGAAGCGGTTTTCAACCTTCGCCATGAACATTAAAAGTAAGGCTAAGAACACCAGTGTTCAATATGAAAAAGCGGAGCGTGTCTTTCTCCCACACAAGGAATGCTAGGATCCGAATTTATTCAAACAAAAACAAAAATAAAAACATACAGACGCTCCAAGTAAAGCACATAAGATGTGACGGAATAAAAATATAGTTTCACTAGAGGTGACCTGATAAGTTGTTGATAAAGAAGGGGATGTCTTGGGCATCCCCAAGCTTAGATGCTTGAGTCTTCTTGAAATATGCAGGGATGAACCACGGGGGCATCCCCAAGCTTAAACTTTTCACTCTTCTTGATCATATTATATCATCCTCCTCTCTTGATCCTTGAAAACTTTCTCCACACCAAACTCAAAACAATCTCATTAGAGGGTTAGTGCATAATCAAAAATTCAGATGTTCAGAGAGGACACAATCATTCCCAACACTTCTGGACATTACCTAAAGCTACTGAAATTTAATGGAGCAAAATAATCCACTCAAACACAGTAAAAGAGGCAATGTGAAATAAAAGGCAGAATCTGTCAAAACAGAACAGTCCGTAAAGACGAATTTTTACGAGGCACTTAACATGCCCAGATGAAGAAGCTCAAATTGAATGAAAGTTGCGTACATATCTGAGGATTACTCATGAATTTTCGCAGATTTTTCTGAGTTTCCTACAGAGAGATCTACTCAAATTCGTGACAGCTAGAAATCTGTTTCTGCGCAGAAATCCAAATCTAGTATCAACCTTATTATCAAAGACTTTACTTGGCACCACAATGCAGTAAAGTAAAGATACAAAGGTATTGCTACAGTAGTAACAAGCACCTTGACTCAAATATAAAACAAAAATTGCAGAAGTAAAATAATGGGTTGTCTCCCATAAGCGCTTTTCTTTAACGCCTTTCAGCTAGGCGCAGAAAATGTAAATCAAGTATCATCATGAGAAGAAGCATCAACATCATAATCTATCTATTATATATTAAAAGTAAAATATGGTGAACCAAGAGAGAGATAAATAGCTAGAAAATCCCACGTTAACTAGAAAATACCAGCCCTTGATTTAATGGATCTTCTAAGATTACGAACCAGGAGACGTTCAATTTATGTAACATGCATAGCATGGTGGGCCTTCACTTTTTTTTAAGATTTCACGTGACATTGTACACATGCATATGTTCACGAAGAAATCAAACATGTGCAGCATCCAAACACATCGGCCTTAATCCATCGACCAAAGGAAAACATGCCTATGCCTACCCTAGCGCCTATCCTCATGAACACTCCGCCCCCGCCGTAATTGCATCCGTCAACGGCCGGCCGGCCAGCCGGCCAACTTCCAGCAAGTATATGAACTATCAGCGCTCATGAATTAATTTAGCTTACCTCATGGACGTAATAGATCTATCACCAGCGGATGTGAAATCCTGCATAGCGGCCGGGCGATATCGGTCATGGGTGGAATAAGCCAGGAGCAACACACGTCCCTGCAAGATGGATCGGAGAAGTGCCTTCTAAGAGATCCAAGAGCTAGGTAGAAAGGCTGACTTCATAACAAAAATCCGGAGCAAGGTACGTATAATTCGTACTGTGATATGACATGTATGTTTCATCTGATAGTTCTACCCTAGCCGCTGCTGATCTTATTTCCGTCATTATCCCCAGTTACCGTTGCGCCATCACAGAGAATTCTGAACTAGCTGGGCCAGTCGGTCGATCAAGCTACTATACGCGACAATCAAGAGAGCTAGCACGATCAGCTATATATAGGTGTCTACTTGCCTCAAGCATATGTTCTATAAAGATGCATTCTACTCTAACATGTATATATATACATGAGTATATTTCTGACGTCATGCAGGAGACCTGTCAAAGGAGCAGCTGTACCGGCCGTGGGCGTGCCATGACGATTGAATTGACCAGCCGATGGATCGATCAAGCTACCATGACATGCGACAATGGAGGGAGCTAGAACAATTCAGCTGTATATGTAGGTACCTACTTATCTTAGACATGCAATCTACAAAACATGCACACTTTGCATACATCATGTAGTCCTAGGAGTGAGGCCCATTTGTGATAGCCGTTAACAAATATGGAAGCCATTCAATTGTATTAGATCATATTTTTAGTTTTCTTTCAGGATTAGCTATTAGAAACGTAACTTTTTCTTAACGTTGTTGAGAATTTAGTTGAAACTCGTAACTCATATAGACAGTTTCTGAAATTTATTTTGGATGTTGAAATTTTCTTCTACTAAATTTCTTTAAAGGCATAACTATTACTTGCAAGTCTAATACAAGGAGGATCTAGAGGGCCAAAGGACATGATATGCTCACCCGTGATAAAAACCCCTCAAACCTTGCAGATCGAACAAGCAAAGCCTATGCATCACCTTCGATGCCACTTAGACATCTTAATTTCCTGCATTAGCTATAAGTAATGTCATCTCTTTTGCCTCCTCAGAAACTGCTCACTTGCCTCCTGAATTCGGGAGATCATCGCCTCACCCGCAGCACCATTAGGGCAAGAATTTGGCCGAGTTACGACGACCTGTGCGGCATAAATCCTATGGTGTATGGCGAGGCATACTTAG
This sequence comes from Lolium perenne, assembly GCF_019359855.2. Lineage (NCBI taxonomy): Eukaryota > Viridiplantae > Streptophyta > Magnoliopsida > Poales > Poaceae > Lolium > Lolium perenne. Next base: position 77,517,050 of record NC_067245.2, on the reverse strand, counting down.
GCTTTGGAAGTCAGGATACAGGGATAGATATATGATCAGAATTCTGATGTGACAAGGTTCAAAGGAAAATCCTATCTAATGTACATGCAACCCTGATCGAAACTGTTGGTACCATGCACTTAAATATGTAAGTTAAGCACCCGCCAAAATAGTAAGTTATTCATGTTGCCAACAAAACAAAGGCGAAGAGTGCTTCTTTATTCTGCAATGTATAACCAATATTTGGTTCCAGGTTTCTGAACGAGGTGTGCATAGGAGGACTTCAAGAAGGTATGTACGGTCACCTTACTCTTAATCATTGATTTCTTCTCATATGCTAATTTTCCTATGTTGTCCCATGTATACATGTTGAGAGCAAAATAATAAGCCAGTAGAACTTTGTCTTTAACGGGATTGACCTTGAGATGTAGTGATGGAGCTAGAGGAAACGATGAGCATGAGTGGACAACCAGAAAAAAATGCCGGTATGTATTTTAATGTTTTACTTAGATTACAGTAGAATGTTTTTGGTGATACATGGAGAATACACACTACTCAGGCACACAACAATATCACCTTGGCATGTGCATCCCTATAAAATAATAAAGATATTGGAGGCTTCCAAGTAAGTCGGATTTTGCTCAAAACATGTGTATATCTCCTTTTCCCGGGCTGACCTCAGGTGGCACTTCTGCGAGACATCCAAAATTCATTCCGTCCACAAGGAATTGAACTCTGGCCAAATTACCGGTCACTATCGTCTGTAGCCACTGAGTTGCGTCCAAGTTTTCCTGCCCCTACATCAGAATGGATACTGCAAGTTACTCACACAAAAAATGGATACTACAAGTTAATACGAAAACATGTTTTTTTAAGATAGAAGTCATAAATTATGCAATACTTCTCTAGAAGGTGGTTTAATTTTGTTTTATGTGGTAGATACTTTTATGTGTCGTTTTAACCATTCTGAACTAATATGTATTCATTTTGAGAAGTGAGATATCGATCATTGTTCATGTTCATAGTTCATGCAAACAATAAATTTCTACAAGCGATATTCTTGCTTTATTCATTTTATGTCACCTTGATTTATAGGGATGAAAATGTTCTCTTATTTTTCTACATTTACAAAAGATCAATGTAAAGGATGATGAATTTTTATCTTGAGCTTGGAAAAGTAGTAATGAAATTTCCTATTTGATATAAACGTCAATAAGTTAATACCTTTCAGTCGAGATCATGTTTTTATGCATATATTCACATAATAACATTCAAATCAAGGTAATAATATTTTTTTTTTTCAAAATCGGGATCAGGATTGGTGCATTTGTTTAAATAATTTTATGAGACGATACTAGAGATGCCCTCGCGTTTGCGAGGGCCATTGTTCTAGTTTGTTCTAATAATAGAATCAAAAGGCAACTTCATTCTCTTTCTAGGGAAGTGTTCCATACCTTTCTTCAGAGGGAATTGATATTTAATATTTACTTCTTTCATATCAATAATAGCACCAACAGTTCGAAGAAAGGGTCTTCCCAAAATAATAGGACAAGATGCATTGCATTCAATATCCAAGACAACAAAATCAACGGGGACAAGGTTATTGTTAACCGTAATGTGAACATTATCAATTCTCCCCAAAGGTTTCTTTATAGAATTATCAGCGAGATTAACATCCAAATAACAATATTTCAATGGTGGCAAGTCAAGCATATCATAGAGTTTCTTAGGCATAACAGAAATACTTGCACCAAGATCACATAAATCATTACAATCAAAATCATTGACCTTCATTTTAATGATGGGCTCCCAACCATCTTCCAACTTCCTAGGAATAGAAGTTTCAAGTTTTAATTTCTCTTCTCTACCTTTTATGAGAGCATTTGTAATATGTTTTGTAAAGGCCAAGTTTATAGCACTAGCATTAGGAATTCTAGCAAGTTTTTGCAAGAACTTAATAACTTCAGAGATATGACAATTATCAAAATCAAAACCATTATGATCTAAAGCAATGGGATCATTGTCCCCAATACTCTGTATTAGAAGTAGAAACATTGCCAACACTAATTATTTTACCATTGATAGTAGGAGGTTTAGCAACATGTGAAGCATCAATATTACTAGTGGTGGTAATAGTCCAAACTTTAGCTACATTATTCTCTTTAGCAAGTTTTTCTTCTCTTTCCCACCTAGCATGCAATTCAGCCATCATTCTAATATTGTCATTAATTCGAACTTGTATAGCGTTTGCTGTAGCAAATGACTTAATATATTTATCTTCATTAGGCATAACTTTCAGTTTTAAAAGATCAACATTAGCAGCAAGACTATCAACCTTAGAAGTAAGAACATCAATTTTACCAAGCTTTTCCTCAACAGATTTTTTGAAAGCAGTTTGTGTACTAATAAATTCTTTAAGCATGACTTCAAGACCAGAGGGTACACTCCTACTATTGTTGTAAGAATTACCATAAGAAATTACCATGACCATTACCATTATTAGAAGGATATGGCCTATAGTTGTTACCAAAATTATTCCTATAAGCATTGTTGTTGAAATTATTATTTTTAATGAAGTTCACATCAACATGCTCTTCTTGAGCAACCAATGAAGCTAAAGGAACATTATTAGGATCAACATTAGATCTACCATTAACAAGCATAGACATAATAACATCGATCTTATCACTCAAGGAGGAGGTTTCTTCAACAGAATTTACCTTCTTACCTTGAGGAGTCCTTTCAGTGTGCCATTCAGAGTAGTTGATCATCATATCATCAAGAAGTTTTGTTGCGGCACCCAAAGTGATGGACATAAAAGTACCTCCAGCAGCTGAATCCAATAGGTTCCTTGAAGAAAAATTCAATCTTGCATAAAAGGTTTGGATGATCATCCAAGTAGTCAGTCCATGGGTAGGGCAATTCTTTACCAAAGATTTCATTCTTTCCCATGCTTGGGCAACATGTTCATTATCCAATTGCTTAAAATTCATTATGCTACTTCTCAAAGATATAATTTTAGCAGGAGGATAATATCTACCAATGAAAGCATCTTTACATTTAGTCCATGAATCAATACTATTCTTAGGCAAAGATAGCAACCAATCTTTAGCTCTTCCTCTTAAGGAGAAAGGAAACAATTTCAGTTTTATAATATCCCCATCTACATCCTTATACTTTTGCATTTCACAAAGTTCAACAAAATTATTAAGATGGGTAGCAGCATCATTAGTACTAACACCAGAAAATTGCTCTCTCATAACAAGGTTTAGTAAAGCAGGTTTAATTTCATAAAATTCTGCTGTAGTAGCAGGTGGAGCAATAGGAGTGCATATAAAATCATTATTATTGGTGCTAGTGAAATCACACAACTTAGTGTTCTCAGGAGTATTCATTTTAACAGAAATAAAAATAAGTAAAGCAAACTAAATTAAGTAAAGTAAAACAAGTAACTAATTTTTTTTGTGTTTTTGATATAAAGAGAGCAAACAAGACAGAAAATAAAATAAAGTAAAGCAAGACAATAAACAAAGTAAAAACATTGGGTGTGAGAGACTCCCCTTGCAGCGTGTCTTGATCTCCCCGGCAACGGCGCCAGAAAAAGAGTTGCTTGTGACGGTAAAGCACACGTCCGTTGGGAACCCCAAGAGGAAGGTGTGATGCGCACATCAGCAAGTTTTCCCTCAGTAAGAAACCAAGGTTATCGAACCAGTAGGAGATGAAGGCCACGTGAAGGTTGTTGGTGGAGGAGTGTAGTACGGCGCAACACCAGGGATTCCGGCGCCAACGTGGAACCTGCACAACACAATCAAAATACTTTGCCCCAACTTAACAGTGAGCTTGTCAATCTCACCTGCTTGCTGTAAACAAAGGATTAAACGTATGATGTGGAGAATGATGTTTGTTTGCAAAGAACAGCAGAGAACAATGATTGCAGCAGATTGTATTTCAGATGTAAAAGAATGGACCGGGGTCCACAGTTCACTAGTGGTGTCTCTCCAATAAGATAAATAGCATGTTGGGTGAACAAATTACAGTTGGGCAATTGACAAATAGAGAGGGCATAACAATGCACATACATATCATGATGACTAATATGAGATTTACTTAGGGCATTACGACAAAGAACATAGACCGCTATCCAGCATGCATCTATGTCTAAAAAGTCCACCTTCGGGTTAGCATCCGCACCCCTTCCAGTATTAAGTTGCAAACAACAGACAATTGCATTAAGTATTGTGCGTAATGTAAACAATACAAATATCCTTAGACAAAGCATTAATGTTTTATCCCTAGTGGCAACAACACATCCACAACCTTAGAACTTTCTGTCACTGTCCCAGATTCAATGGAGGCATGAACCCACTATCGAGCATAAATACTCCCTCTTGGAGTTACAAGTATCAACTTGGCCAGAGCCTCTACTAGCAACGGAGAGCATGCAACATCATAAACAACACATATATGATAGATCAATAATCAACTTGACATAGTATTCCATATTCATCGGATCCCAACAAACACAACATGTAGCATTACAAATAGATGATCTTGATCATGATAGGCAACTCACAAGATCTAAACATGATAGCACAAGAGGTGATGATTCCCCTCTCCCGCAGGGTGCCGGAGGCGATCTCCTGAATCCCCCGAGATGGGATTGGCGGCGACGGTGTCTCAGTATGTTTTCTCATATCGTGGCTCTCAGTACTAGGGTTTTCGCGATGGAGAGAATATATAGGCGAAGGGCAGAGTCGGGGGACGCTCGAGGGGCCCACCCCATAGGGCGGCGCGGCCAAGGGTGGGGCCGCGCCCCCCTAGGGTGTGGCCGCCTCGTCACCCCTCTTCGTCTCCTCTTCGGACTTCTGGAAGGCTCCGTGGAAAATAAGACCGTGGGCTTTTGTTTCGTCCAATTCTGAGAATATTTCCTGTGTAGGATTTCTGAAACCAAAAACAGCAGAAAACAGGAACTGGCGTGTAACATCCCAAATTTCAATAAAAAGAAAGTTAGAAGAATTCCAGAATTCAAAATTCAGAGCCAACAAAAACTTTTAATTTGCATATAGTGCCATGCATAGGACTTGTGCATTTGAGTGATATGCCATGATGATTGTTATTATGTTTATGTGATGAACTCTAAAACCCTAATGTGATCAAGTGAAGATCACAAACCAAATAGATCAAAAAGAGAAAGAAATCAAATAAAAGAAAAACCCTAAAACCCTCACATATGGTTTATGCCATTTTTAAAAATCTTCACCCTAGACCATTTTGGTCTTCACCATTAGTTGAATAAATACTAAACACTTATTACAACTTTTGGAATCAAAGAAACACAAATCAAATGAATTTCAAACTCAAATTTGGATCACATATGATAATGGTCAAATCTTCTGATCCCTAATTTGAGCCCTTGCAATTCAATTTTTCCAAACTACACTTGGCCAATTCTTTGCACCACATTCAAGAACATATCAAGGTGAACAACTTTGGTAAAGACCACCATGCCAAATTCACTTTGTATAAAAATCTATGCTCATGCAAAGTTGCAACTTTTTGTTATGTGGAACAATCTCACACTTAGCAAATTTTGCAATACTTTGAATTTGGAAATTCCACCACCACACCTCATTCTCTCTGGTCATTTACCACTCAACCAAGCACATACTTTTCAAATCTTGCCATCTTTGAACTCATTTGAAATTGGACAAAATTTACAAATTTCCAAATAGGGAATAAATGCCACACTATTCTAAATAGTGATCTACTCACCCTAACCTGCCCTAAACCTCTCTACCTGGTCCCCTTGTCCCCTCTCTCCCTCAATGCACCACAGCAACCCTAGGGAGGCAATGCATAGCATGCATGCACACCCATGCCGGCCATGGCGCCACCTTGCTGAGCCTCCCCTCTCTCCCTTCATCGCCAGACCTGGCCACCGTGCCCCAGCGCGCCACCACACCTCCCTACACCTCCCTAGCCCCGCCACTGTCGAGCTTGACGATGACCAACGCCGGAGGACGCGTGCCCAAAACCTCCCAGTATGCCGCTCGCGTCGCGCGTGGACACGCCGCAGACACGCCTGGCCACGCGCCGTTCCCCCATCACGTGCAGCCCCTGGCCCCTCCAGCACTTCGTCGAGCACCGCCGTGACAACTCACACATGCCAGACACGCTCACGACTAGCCCCTGGACCGCCGCCGCCGGAGACGACGAAGCAGATCCCGCGAACGCCGCCCGCAGACACGGAAGAAATGCGAGGGCTCCAGACGCCGCCCGAACATGCTGTTGCCACCTCTAGCTTCGCCTGGACGAGGAGAACGTCGCTGCACCCTCGCCTAGCCCAACCGCTCGCCGGAATCGCCGCGCGCTTGTCGACTTCGACCCTGCCCCGCAGCACCCAAGCTTCTCTATAAATACCGAGTTCCCCTGAGCAATCCAGGCACACCATCACCCTCTCCTCCCGTCCTTGACTCTCCACCGCCACCCCACTCACCCAATCGTCGCCGGAGCAAGCTCAATCGAGCGATCGGAGCCGCGGAAGCCCTGGTGCAATCGCCGACGACCGAGCCTCCTCGAGCGACACCACTGCTACAGGCTGCTTCACCATCGTCGACAACCCCGAACGGAACACCGCCGCCGCTCGCCGGACCACCGGTTAGCCCCACGACCCCCTAGGCTCGCTGCCAGACACTCGACATCTCACCGGAGAAGACGATGGCTCTGAGCCGTCGATCTGCTTTCTAATCCTACGCCCCACGTTAGCTCATACCGATTCGGTATTACATAGTCGCTGACTGTTGGCCCCCATGCTGTCAGCAAGCCCACGCGCGCTGGACGCGTTACTGGGCCGATTTTCTGCGTTTCAAATTGTTTCGGCCCACTCTGTTTCCCGCCAACCCGTTTAGTTCAAATTCGATATAATTCAATTCAAATCAATTCAATACTGAACCCAACTTAGAAATTTCATAGAATCTGTTTGGCTTGGCCAAATTTAACAAATTTCATATTATTGGAAAGCTAGTTAAAAGTTCTACAACATGCCACTGGTCCCACCTCAAGATCTGTTGTAGAATTAATTTGATAAAAAGATAAAGGCAGGGACTTTTTCATACTCAAATAATTATTAAAAATCAACCATAATAGATATTTAGTTAATTCCAACTCCAATAGCTCACATTTGACTTACACTAATTGTTTCTGCAAGAAAATGGTGTGATCACTTTGCATGATCATGCCCTAGTTTAATTAATGGACAATATGGCTAGTTTACTTAAGTGATATTGTCCAAAACTATTATGCAAATCATATGAAGTATTGTACTTCATTTAAATCTTGTCCCAAATGAATTCATGTGATGTTTGAACCCCTGGTCAAACACTCTTATATGAAATACTTGGAGATTAAATCATTTGTAGAATTATTAAATGGTATGAGGTGGTCTACCTTATTTAAATCATTTTCTCAAATGATGACCATGAATGGTTGATTTAGGTCAACATAAATTCATGTATGATTGTTTGAGAAATTAAATCTTAAGAAGATTTCAATGAGAGGAAATTATTTCTCAAGAACCCTATGGAAACTATCATTTACATATTAAATAAGAGGAAATTATTTCTCCTCAAGCAACCCAACCAAGGCACCATAATTATATTAAGTGTGTGCTTAGAATAGCTTGTGTGAATATATGTGATGTTGGGAATAGCCATTAAATTAGTTGAGTGATTATACTCGTATTCAAATTTAGACGCTAGCACCGGAGAATACCCGGAAGAAGAAGGTTGCTACCAAGAGGAGGAAGAGGAGAACTTTGAGAACTACCAAGGCAAGCTAATATTCTTGCAAAGTGCAAAGCCCTTTGGGGCAAGGCACCATTAGTCTTACCTTTCTTACCATAAGCCTATCCCAAGTTTCAACCTTACAAGTTTTTACTTGTTCTTCTAAAGAGTTACTTTTATAGTTAACTTTGGTCAAAGTGAAAGAAGGTTACTAGAGTAGTAAAAGTTAGTCTCAAGCTAGCAAAGCTAGAGTTTAGCACCCCTCATGATTAGTGCTAGTGCTAAATATTAAAACTTGACTACTCTAGATGGGAACATGTGACTTTGAAATGAATTTGAAACCTTGGAATGATGAGTCCTTCCATTGAATGATTTTTGAAGGTGAATGTGACCAAGAGAAGATGGTGATTTTTGATAAAACTGACAATACCTGATTATGGGTAGGGCTTAACTGGAAATTTATGCATCTTAGTATGGGTTCCCTCTGAACACACATCATAGGGGTTATGCCGAGGCTGCCTCCGTTGTTGAGAAATGATGTGAATTGAGGTGAATTATACGGCCAAGCCCTGTGTAGTTCCCAGGTTGACAGTTGGTCTTCACTGGGAGGCCAAGCTCATGGGGAGAGGTGCTCATACTAGGGTTTGTAAGTGAAAGGTTATGGTTGATGATCCGTGTACTGTGTTACGATGATTCGGGGTAATCCCGACGGATGAAATCAAATGTTGTGGCACAAGTGTGCAACCTCTGCAGAGTGTAAACCAATTCGAATAGCCGTGTCCACGGTTACGGACGGTTGGAAAGGTCATACAGTGTCCAATGTCAAATTCTTGAAAATTTTGGTGAAGTGGTGAATTGAATTGAAATCACCACTTGAATGGTGGGAATGACACTAATGTTCCCACTTGAGTTAGTAGTACTTCAATAAGCCTTTTCTCAAATACTTGTGAATTAAAACTGGCTTTATGCAAATAAACTAGAGCTTAGCACCCCTTACTAGAATTGTCTAGCACTTACTTTAGTATTAGTTTGCGAGTACTTGAAGTACTCACGGCTTTGTCCCTGGCTATTCAAATGGCCAGAGTATGAAGATGAACAATGAGATGACCAGCAGGACGCCTACGACAACTAGGAGTCTTCCAACGTCAAGCGTTGGCCTGTGGACTAGAGAGTCCTTGTATCTTACGCTTCCGCTATAAACTTGTGTTTGTTCGTTGATCAATAGATCAACTATTCGTGTAATATGGATGATGTGATTCCAATTGTAAGACAATATGGTTTGTAATGAATGATGATTGTGATACTTAACTATTATGCCTCGCAACAACAATATTCCTGGGATTGCGATGTATGACATAATAGGCATCCAGACTTAAAAATCCGGGTGTTGACAAGTTGGTATCAGAGCCATTGTTTGACCTTAGAAGACTCTGGTTAGAATGGACGTTCAGAAAAACTTAACTTTGAAATCAAATGAAAGGAGTATTTGTGAAAATTTACTTCCACTTTTGTCCTTGAGACTTTGTCAAAATTGGGTGAATCATGTTCTTCCTTATTTGAATCTACTTAAAAAATTTCCACACTTGTTCACTCTCTAACTTACTCATCCATTTCACTTTCAGATGGAGCCGAATGAACCTATCAACACCAAGTTCTAACAGCTTGGGAATGGTGGAAGCTTGATCTTCGAGCACGACCTCAACGCCCTCTCGGACTTCCTCGGACGCCCCCACCCTGAGTTCCACGGAATTCAGGTGGAGGACCAGCCTGGAGGGGAGTTGCAGTGGATCATCACTGCTGACTTGAGGGGCAAGATGGAGCGTCCCACCTCGGAGAGGATCCTCTTCTCCTTCCGCGAGAACAACTGGCTCGACGGTCTCGCACGAGCTCTTCAGGAGTCACTTGCTCGCCTCTGCGGGCAGAACGTGGTGCGCATCCTCGCCTCTCGCTTCGCGCATCTCGTGAGGCGCGATGCCATGGGGGTGCCCATGGAGCTACAGCCGCACTCGGAGTTGAGGCACCATGCTGAGTACCTCGACTTCATGTTGTACCAGACTCAGAAGGATCTGGGCGCCTCCCGCGTGTATGTCAACCAGACTCATGCTCACATTGCTGAGCAAGGTGAGGCGATCAAGCTACTCGCCCGCGACCGCAAGACCCTTCGCCAGCAGCGTGCCAAGAAGGACACTACGATTGTACGCCTTCGCGCCAAGATAGCATATCTTGAGGCCACTGTCAAGGCCCAGGAGGACCAGCTGAGGGAAATGGAGGAAGATGATGGAGGCATCGACCTTCAGGGAGGAGGAGCCTTCCTGAGTGACGACGACGACTTTGAGGAGGACGAGTTCACCGAGGAGGAGGACTACGAGTTCCTGGAGGCAGGACGAGACATCTTCGCCCCGATCGATGTGGACGATGAGGAGTAGTTGCACCTGAGCACTTATGTAGGTGTGAGTTGTAACTCGCCCGTTGTATCGTAGCATTAGAGTATGGTTCTTAAAACCATGGGAAGTGTTAAGTGTTAGTTTGTAATGTGTGTTGAATGAATGAATGAATGTTGTGTTTCTCATGAAAAGACTTCAAGTTTCAAATTCTATGAACTTACTCAAAATAAACCATAGAAATTTCCCTCTTATCTCGTGATCTTCTCTATATTCAGATGGCCCCTCTCAATCGCACCAACAACGATGCCATGATGCAACTGCTGCAAACCCTGCTTGCTGTAACGGCCCGGGATAATACCCATAATAGATTTTGTTTGTTCTTTTTCTTTTATGCATCATCATAGCATATGCATCATATCATCCATGTTTTTGACAAAATTATTTTATAAACCCCACTTATTTTGTTTCTTTCTCTCATAAGGTTTTTATATTGAACCCTCCCTCTATTTTCTTATTTTTAAATAAACACAAAGCTATACTACAAATATTTTGGATATTTTACAAAACCTAATTTTAAATTTTTCCTAAGGTTTATAAAGTTCCTCCAAATGTTTTTGAAATTCCTTCTCTGGAACCTTTTCCTTTTCTCTTTGCCTTCAAGGAAGAATCATCGAGAAGAAAATCAAAACAGTATGAAGAGAAGAAGAAGCCAGCCAGACCATTTAATCTCCACCTCCACCATCTGGACGAGTCACGCAGCCTTGCTTCCTTCTTGGTTGTCCTCACGCCATGGACCAAACCAGCCACCACCACTTTGCTTTCTGCCTCCATATCCTCATCCTGGACCTTTGCAACCACCAAGCACCCTCGAGCACGCCTCTCCCCACCTTCTTCCTCTCCACGCAAGTCAACAAGCGGAAGAAAATATCTTCACACAGAAGCTCAGAAAATACCGGCACCCATCACCGTCGCGCCGACGTTTCCGGCCACCTCTTCTCAAGCCGAGGGCACCTCCAGCTCCGTCGTGCGACCCTGATCCTCCCCGACACACGCGCGCAGCGAATCGATCAAGGAATCGTCGAGTTCTTCGTCTACATCATCTCCGACCGCCACGTTCCGGCGACGATTCCGGCCGCCTCCGAGCTCCTCCGCCCCCGTTGACGTGTTCGCCAGCTTCCCGGTGAGGTCATCCTTCTTTTCCCCTCCTCCCTCGACACATATGATCCCGTTTCCGCGACGCCAAAATCTGACGAAACTGTCGCCTTTGTTTGCACGAGTGCATCTTCGCCATGGTCACCACCGCGCTCATCTGCTTCCCCGGCGTCGTCTCACGTCCCCGAGCGGTTCCTCTTCACCATCAAGCCCCTGGGTGAGCATCTCCTTTGAAGCCCCTTTCCCAGTTCGTTTCCCATCACTGTATCGTTCTTCTGGAAGACGTCTGTCCGCGCGCCCCGCTGGTGACCGCATCCTTTTGGTCGTCCTCGTCGTGCGGAGCTCGTTCGGCTCGCCATGAGCATATGTCCGTGGAGATCTTTGCGTCTCCGCGCTTCCTTCAGCAGCACACACATCTCCAGCATCACTTCTTCCAGGTCGCCATCGTCGATCTTGGTCTCTGGCGCGCGGTTCTGTTCCTTGTTCAGTTTCAGTAATTCTGGTCCTTGTTTCAGTTTTCAGTTCGTCAGACAACAGCACCCTCCTCACCTCCTCACAGATCATCTTCACTAGCACACGCGCTACAGCCACCATAAAATCCCTCACGATTCTATGTTTTTGATCTATTCTAGCTCTACACGCGTCAGTATATATCAACAAAAGGCATCAGCCGAGGCAACCACTTTTTGCTCTCCGTTTTGGGTTTCAGGTTTCGTGTGACACAGTTGTTCATCCAGTAGCTAGCGACCCATGTATCAGCCCAGGATAACCCGGTTCTAATCCAAGTTAAATCAGTTCCTTTTTGGCACGCCAACGCATGCCACTTCCCAGATCCAAGCCATCTGTCTCTCCTTTTATTTTTTTTACAAATCCGTCTATTTTCTATCTTTCAAGCTATATCTCTATATAAAAGTGTTGTATATGAAAATTTATCAGAAAATGTGAGTAATTTAATTATGCCATCCATGCTTGCTGTTTCATCATGCATCATACAATCTCGTGATAGTTTGCAATGATACTTAATATGGAACATATGGAATATGTGGGATATTATATATATGTGTTGTCCCGGTTCCATTTAACTTTGCGTAGCTCACCATGCCTTGTGTTGCCATGCTAATCAACACTTAACTTGTCGGTAGGAAATGCAACTCGAACCTAATAATTTGTTTGGCCGGATTCCGATCCCGATTAATTTGGATAATTGCATTGCACCATCTTTGCCATGTCATGCATATCATCTCGAGCATGCTGATTCTTTTGCCGTAGTAGTAAGACTTGCACCCGTTGTTTGTCCAGCATTTGCTTCTTCCCGGATAGGATCACGAAGCGTTGATGTGAGATACGACGAGTTCTCCGACAAGTTCTTCTGCAGCTTTTCACAGGCGAGCCCACCCCTTCACCTATTTTACTTTTACATGCTCTTTTGATCTATTGCTATCCTTATGTTGCGATTCTGTTGTGTCACGTGTCCTATCCACCTGTTACCTATATGTCCGAGATACACCTCCTCGCCCTGCCTATTGTTTGTTGTTTGCCAGCTTTGCGAGTCGTAGGCGAGTTTAGGGTCTTGTTGATATCTCGAGATGTTCGGGATATCTTGTTGGGAGGTTATCACATGCTATATCTTTTGTTGGAGATAATCACACTTTACTTTATTGTTAACAACTAAAATTGTAAGCAGAGGCATCTGTGAGCCCCTTTGCGAAAGCATCGGAACTTTGACTCGCTAATGTCCCCTAGGACCCGAGTTCTTGTTATCTGTTCCGAGATTGAGCGCTCTACCCGTACGTGGGGGAATGGGACCACCATCACCCACTACCTTTCCTCGAGTCTGTTTATTGGGAGCCACAACCTTGGTTTTATTTGCCCATATGCACGATGCACGATTTACTTCTTGTTGCCTTCGGGTGTTTATATTTTGTACTGTACTCATATTGCGTGCCGACTTATCCTTGGCCGGTCGTTAGTGCCCGCCTTGGACGCCATCGCAACCTCTGGGTCCGTATCGGAGTACGGCCGAACTTCGTCACGGGTAGCTTAGTTGGGTGGCTCCCATTAAACTTTCTCTTGCATTGGGAACGGTCTTGATGTGAGACTCCACCTGTAGTAAGTGGGTTCGAGCATGCGTATGGTTACATTTGGGCAACCCCTGCAGGGTGTACATCTTATCGATAAGCCGTGTCCGCGGTTATGGACGACTTGGAATTGTATAGCTTGATCATAGAACAACTTACACCTTATTTCCTGTTGTTAATAATTTGCTAATAAAACCTTTTCAAAAAGTGTGTGTGCTTTTGCAATACCTCTTGGCGAAGGGGGATCGCATCGGCTGTGTTATGATTGCAGAGTATAGAACTGCTAGATTATGCGCTCTCTCACCTTTTCTAATAGACGAATGTTGTAGCGTGTCTCTATTGGTTAGTTGCTTTGTTGCCGCTAAACTCCACATATAGCCGGGTGAAGTTTATACCGCCCACCAGCGAGCATAGCTGGTCTTGTCTCGCAAGTACGTGCCATTGGTACTTACCCTCGCCTTCTTTTCTTTTTGTCTCCTCCCCCTTTTGTCGGCAACCGATGGCCCGACTTTGACAGGTACGAGATGACGACGTTAGCAAGGTTACCCTTCCGGATTGGCCTGGGCAGGGTTATGGACGCCACTGGTTATCTTCAGGACTCTTAGTCCAATTTGTATCTTGTCCGTACTCGGACGTATTTGATCTTCTCTATGATTTGGATCTTTGTATGTATCTATTTGTATCTTGACTCGTTGGAGTTGTTGTTGTAATATATATGTATCTTGTGGGCTCTATTGTAATCCTGTTGTAATGTTACCGCTCGTGTTAATTCCTCTGGCATCACGTGTGTGATTCTTCGCGCACGTCGTGTCGGAGGGCGTCTCTGAATCGATATCATGCGGATTTCGGCGGGTTCGCTGGGATCCTCATGGTACCGGTTTCGGGGCGTCACAAGTTGGTATCAGAGCTCAGGTTGCGGTACCCCACTAGTCCAGCCTGTAGGATAACCTTGCCAACGGACGTTATGTTAGCGTGTCAAACCTATTTTCTAAAATTCGTTGGATAGTCCTGATTAGTTCTGATTTTTCTCCTTACCTAAATTCTTTCTCCTCTTACCATTGCGATTTTGAGTCTTCTTTCTTATCCGAGTTTCTCCGAGTCTTAGGTTCCGACGCGGGTTGGACGATCTTTGCCTTATCCTAATAGGTTCGATCTTCGGAGGATCCCGACGGAAGCGCATCATCAACGACAGAAGAACGACTTCTTGTTGGTGGTGTCGCCGATCAAGCAGGAGCAAGACTTCTTGTTAGTGGTGTCGAGGAGTTCGACACTTCGCCTGAACATCCGATAGTTCACCTCTCTCCCCCGTACCTTGAGGTGGGATCTCGGGGCGCGATCCCTTGTTAGTGGTGTCGATTGTAACGGCCCGGGATAATACCCATAATAGATTTTGTTTGTTCTTTTTCTTTTATGCATCATCATAGCATATGCATCATATCATCCATGTTTTTGACAAAATTATTTTATAAACCCCACTTATTTTGTTTCTTTCTCTCATAAGGTTTTTATATTGAACCCTCCCTCTATTTTCTTATTTTTAAATAAACACAAAGCTATACTACAAATATTTTGGATATTTTACAAAACCTAATTTTAAATTTTTCCTAAGGTTTATAAAGTTCCTCCAAATGTTTTTGAAATTCCTTCTCTGGAACCTTTTCCTTTTCTCTTTGCCTTCAAGGAAGAATCATCGAGAAGAAAATCAAAACAGTATGAAGAGAAGAAGAAGCCAGCCAGACCATTTAATCTCCACCTCCACCATCTGGACGAGTCACGCAGCCTTGCTTCCTTCTTGGTTGTCCTCACGCCATGGACCAAACCAGCCACCACCACTTTGCTTTCTGCCTCCATATCCTCATCCTGGACCTTTGCAACCACCAAGCACCCTCGAGCACGCCTCTCCCCACCTTCTTCCTCTCCACGCAAGTCAACAAGCGGAAGAAAATATCTTCACACAGAAGCTCAGAAAATACCGGCACCCATCACCGTCGCGCCGACGTTTCCGGCCACCTCTTCTCAAGCCGAGGGCACCTCCAGCTCCGTCGTGCGACCCTGATCCTCCCCGACACACACGCGCAGCGAATCGATCAAGGAATCGTCGAGTTCTTCGTCTACATCATCTCCGACCGCCACGTTCCGGCGACGATTCCGGCCGCCTCCGAGCTCCTCCGCCCCCGTTGACGTGTTCGCCAGCTTCCCGGTGAGGTCATCCTTCTTTTCCCCTCCTCCCTCGACACATATGATCCCGTTTCCGCGACGCCAAAATCTGACGAAACTGTCGCCTTTGTTTGCACGAGTGCATCTTCGCCATGGTCACCACCGCGCTCATCTGCTTCCCCGGCGTCGTCTCACGTCCCCGAGCGGTTCCTCTTCACCATCAAGCCCCTGGGTGAGCATCTCCTTTGAAGCCCCTTTCCCAGTTCGTTTCCCATCACTGTATCGTTCTTCTGGAAGACGTCTGTCCGCGCGCCCCGCTGGTGACCGCATCCTTTTGGTCGTCCTCGTCGTGCGGAGCTCGTTCGGCTCGCCATGAGCATATGTCCGTGGAGATCTTTGCGTCTCCGCGCTTCCTTCAGCAGCACACACATCTCCAGCATCACTTCTTCCAGGTCGCCATCGTCGATCTTGGTCTCTGGCGCGCGGTTCTGTTCCTTGTTCAGTTTCAGTAATTCTGGTCCTTGTTTCAGTTTTCAGTTCGTCAGACAACAGCACCCTCCTCACCTCCTCACAGATCATCTTCACTAGCACACGCGCTACAGCCACCATAAAATCCCTCACGATTCTATGTTTTTGATCTATTCTAGCTCTACACGCGTCAGTATATATCAACAAAAGGCATCAGCCGAGGCAACCACTTTTTGCTCTCCGTTTTGGGTTTCAGGTTTCGTGTGACACAGTTGTTCATCCAGTAGCTAGCGACCCATGTATCAGCCCAGGATAACCCGGTTCTAATCCAAGTTAAATCAGTTCCTTTTTGGCACGCCAACGCATGCCACTTCCCAGATCCAAGCCATCTGTCTCTCCTCTTATTTTTTTTTACAAATCCGTCTATTTTCTATCTTTCAAGCTATATCTCTATATAAAAGTGTTGTATATGAAAATTTATCAGAAAATGTGAGTAATTTAATTATGCCATCCATGCTTGCTGTTTCATCATGCATCATACAATCTCGTGATAGTTTGCAATGACACTTAATATGGAACATATGGAATATGTGGGATATTATATATATGTGTTGTCCCGGTTCCATTTAACTTTGTGTAGCTCACCATGCCTTGTGTTGCCATGCTAATCAACACTTAACTTGTCGGTAGGAAATGCAACTCGAACCTAATAATTTGTTTGGCCGGATTCCGATCCCGCTTAATTTGGATAATTGCATTGCACCATCTTTGCCATGTCATGCATATCATCTCGAGCATGCTGATTCTTTTGCCGTAGTAGTAAGACTTGCACCCGTTGTTTGTCCAGCATTTGCTTCTTCCCGGATAGGATCACGAAGCGTTGATGTGAGATACGACGAGTTCTCCGACAAGTTCTTCTGCAGCTTTTCACAGGCGAGCCCACCCCTTCACCTATTTTACTTTTACATGCTCTTTTGATCTATTGCTATCCTTATGTTGCGATTCTGTTGTGTCACGTGTCCTATCCACCTGTTACCTATATGTCCGAGATACACCTCCTCGCCCTGCCTATTGTTTGTTGTTTGCCAGCTTTGCGAGTCGTAGGCGAGTTTAGGGTCTTGTTGATATCTCGAGATGTTCGGGATATCTTGTTGGGAGGTTATCACATGCTATATCTTTTGTTGGAGATAATCACACTTTACTTTATTGTTAACAACTAAAATTGTAAGCAGAGGCATCTGTGAGCCCCTTTGCGAAAGCATCGGAACTTTGACTCGCTAATGTCCCCTAGGACCCGAGTTCTTGTTATCTGTTCCGAGATTGAGCGCTCTACCCGTACGTGGGGGAATGGGACCCCCATCACCCACTACCTTTCCTCGAGTCTGTTTATTGGGAGCCACAACCTTGGTTTTATTTGCCCATATGCACGATGCACGATTTACTTCTTGTTGCCTTCGGGTGTTTATATTTTGTACTGTACTCATATTGCGTGCCGACTTATCCTTGGCCGGTCGTTAGTGCCCGCCTTGGACGCCATCGCAACCTCTGGGTCCGTATCGGAGTACGGCCGAACTTCGTCACGGGTAGCTTAGTTGGGTGGCTCCCATTAAACTTTCTCTTGCATTGGGAACGGTCTTGATGTGAGACTCCACCTGTAGTAAGTGGGTTCGAGCATGCGTATGGTTACATTTGGGCAACCCCTGCAGGGTGTACATCTTATCGATAAGCCGTGTCCGCGGTTATGGACGACTTGGAATTGTATAGCTTGATCATAGAACAACTTACACCTTATTTCCTGTTGTTAATAATTTGCTAATAAAACCTTTTCAAAAAGTGTGTGTGCCTTTGCAATACCTCTTGGCGAAGGGGGATCGCATCGGTTGTGTTATGATTGCAGAGTATAGAACTGCTAGATTATGCGCTCTCTCACCTTTTCTAATAGACGAATGTTGTAGCGTGTCTCTATTGGTTAGTTGCTTTGCTGCCGCTAAACTCCACATATAGCCGGGTGAAGTTTATACCGCCCACCAGCGAGCATAGCTGGTCTTGTCTCGCAAGTACGTGCCATTGGTACTTACCCTCGCCTTCTTTTCTTTTTGTCTCCTCCCCCTTTTGTCGGCAACCGATGGCCCGACTTTGACAGGTACGAGATGACGACGTTAGCAAGGTTACCCTTCCGGATTGGCCTGGGCAGGGTTATGGACGCCACTGGTTATCTTCAGGACTCTTAGTCCAATTTGTATCTTGTCCGTACTCGGACGTATTTGATCTTCTCTATGATTTGGATCTTTGTATGTATCTATTTGTATCTTGACTCGTTGGAGTTGTTGTTGTAATATATATGTATCTTGTGGGCTCTATTGTAATCCTGTTGTAATGTTACCGCTCGTGTTAATTCCTCTGGCATCACGTGTGTGATTCTTCGTGCACGTCGTGTCGGAGGGCGTCTCTGAATCGATATCATGCGGATTTCGGCGGGTTCGCTGGGATCCTCATGGTACTGGTTTCGGGGCGTCACACTTGCTGACAGGGAGACTGAACGAGCTGAATGCCAAGCCAACATCGCAGCACTGCAGAACCTTGCCAATCAAGGTCATGAAAATCATGATCATCCCGGATCCAAGCTCAAGAATTTTCAGAACACCAACCCTCCGCTGTTTAGCAAGACTGAGGAACCACTCGACGCCGACGACTAGCTCCAGACTATGGAGAACAACTTCGAAGTAGCCGGAGTGGAAGCCAATGAGATGGTTTTGTTTGCAACCCATTATCTTGCTGGACCAGCCCGCGCTTGGTGGACAAGCACCCGTGCCATGAACGGAGGCCAATTCATGACTTGGGCAGATTTCAAGCTCAAGTTTAGCAAGTACCATGTACCCCCGGTTCTTATCAAGAAGATGAGGGATGAGTTCCCTGAACTGAAGCAAGGTCGCATGACGGTGGTAGAATACCGTGATAGGTTCCTTACACTGTCAAGGTACGCCCCTGACGAGACCGACACCACCGAGAAGAGGCAGGAGAGATTCCTGAACGGACTGCATGATGAGATGCAGACTGTCCTCGTCAACATCCCCTTCGTCGACCTAGAAGCCCTTGTGGACTCCGCCATCCAGATGGAAGGCAAGCTGAACCAAGCCAATGAGAACCGCAAGCGTCGCATGATGCACCAGAGTGGGCCCAGCAATGCCGCGAAGTATCGCCCTAGCTCAAGCGGAGGTTTCACTCCAAGAAACAACAACAACAAGCCCCAGATGCAGAACTCGCGCCCCGGTTATCAGAACCGGAGTGGAGGAAACTCCAGGCCAGGAGGTCACCACAACAACAGTAACTACAACAACAACAACAACAACAACAACAACAACAACTTCAACCGCGCTCCGCCCAGAGCCCCCAACAACAACACCAACACCAACACCGCTCTAAGGACTAGGAGCAACACCATCCCCGTTGCAACCAAGGACAAGGCCACCATCACTTGTTATGAGTGTGGTGTAGTGGGGCACTACTCCAACGAGTGTCCCAAGAGGCTCGCCAAGCTCGCAGGCAACACCGCAGCACCGGCTCAGCAACAACGCCGTGTCTCCACCGGCAAGAAGTTCGCCCCCAACAACCCCAATAACCGCAACGGCCATCTCTACCACATGAACGCCGAAGAAGCCCAGGAAGCACCAGATGTTGTACTAGGTATGTTTTCTGTCAACCACACCCCTGCCAGAGTGTTGTTTGATTCCGGAGCATCTCATTCTTTTTTCACTGAAGACTTTGCATCAACAAGTAAAATTCAACCTATCAGTTTGAAGCATGTTATGATAGTTCAAATTCCCGGATCAACCACCAAAGCCAGAAAATTTTGCAAAAATGTACCCATCAGAATCCATGAAGTAGATTTCTATGCCAGTCTGATAATTTTGGGAACCAAAGGTTTGGAAGTCGTACTAGGAATGGACTGGATGTCAAAACACCATGGATTGATTGACTGTGCCAAGAAAGCCATCACCATGACTAGAAGCACCGGTATCCTAGTAGAACATGTGTCTGAAAGACTACCCAGAAAAATTCACCTGCAACTCAACTGTAGCCAAGCCAACTCTGGACCAGATCAGGGTTGTCTGTCGATACCCTGATGTGTTTCCGGATGATCTACCCGGTATGCCCCCGGATAGGGATATCGAGTTTATCATCGAGTTAATCCCCGGAACTGGACCTATAGCACAGAGAGCCTATAGCATGAACCCAACAGAGCTTGTGGAGCTGAAGAAGCAGATCGATGATATGTTAGCCAAAGGTTTGATTCGACCTAGTGCATCCCCTGGAGATCCCCAGTTTTGTTTGTGGACAAGAAGGATGGTGCAAATCGTTTATGTACGAATTACCGTAAGCTTAACGATGTCACTGTCAAGAACAAGTACCCCCTACCCAAGATAGAAGACCTGTTTGATCAGTTGACAGGAGCCAAAGTTTTCTCAAAGATAGACCTTAGAACTGGATATCATCAGCTGAAGATTCGCGCCACCGACATTCCAAAAACTGCCTTTACCACCAGATATGGGTTGTATGAGTACAACGTCATGTCGTTTGGATTAACCAATGCACCCGCTTATTTCATGAATCTCATGAATAAGATCTTCATGAACTTTTTGGACAAGTTTGTCGTTGTCTTCATCGATGACATTCTTATATACTCCAAGTCCGAAGAGGAACATGAACCGCATTTGGAGACTGTCCTAGAAACCCTTAGGCACCACCAGTTGTATGCCAAGTTCAGCAAGTGTGAGTTTTGGTTGGAGGAAGTAGGATTCCTGGGACATATCTTGTCTGCAGGAGGAATTGCCGTAGATCCCGCCAAGATCAAAACTGTTATGGAATGGCAAGCCCCAACCACCCAAACCGAGGTCCGCGCTTTTCTTGGATTAGCCGGATATTACCGCAGATTCGTAGAAGGCTTTTCGAGCATCGCTCGACCAATGACCCAACTGTTAAAGAAGGACAAGAAGTTCGAATGGACTGACAAATGTGAAGAGAGCTTCCAACAGCTCAAGAGTAGACTGACCTCAGCCCCAATTCTGATCATGCCCGACATCACCAAGCCCTTTGACGTATATTGCGACGTCTCCAAGATTGGTCTTGGATGTGTGCTTATGCAAGAAGGCAAAGTCATATCTTACCTGTCCAGACAGCTAAAGCAACATGAGCAGAACTACCCAACCCATGACCTCGAGCTCGCAGCCGTGGTCCTAGCCTTAAAGGTTTGGCGTCATTACCTCATGGGTAATCGATGCGAGATCTACTCCGACCACAAGAGCCTGAAATATATCTTCACCCAGAAGGAGTTGAATATGAGATAGCGCAGATGGATAGAATTGATTAAGGATTACGACATGGAGATTCACTACCACCTCGGCAAGGCCAATGTGGTAGCGGATGCCTTGAGCAGACTGCCGTGTCAGTTGAACTCCATGATCGCAATCGAGCAGCCCAGCCTGTTTCATGAGTTCGAACAATTTAGACTGGAACTTGTTAGTGAAGGATTCCTAGCCAGCATCGAACTGCAACCCACCTTGATCAGCCAGATTAAGGAAGCCCAGAAAGGAAACGATAGCATCGATGGAATCAAGAAGCAGATAGCCACAGGAAAAGCCCCTGGATTCACCGTAGATGAAGCCGGAGTTCTTTGGTACAAAGAACGCCTCTGCGTACCATCGGACTCAGACTTGAAGCAAGTCATCTTGCAAGAAGCCCATGACACCCTTTACTCAATCCACCCCGGAGGTACCAAGATGTATCAAGACCTGAAGGAACAATTCTGGTGGCATGGAATGAAGAGAGAAATCGGCAGCTACATCGCCAAGTGTGACATCTGTCAGAGAGTCAAGGCGGAACATCAGTGACCCGCAGGACTGCTACAACCACTACAGATTCCAGAATGGAAGTGGGACTCCGTAGGAATGGACTTTATCACCGGTCTGCCCAAATCCAGCAAAGGCAATGATTAAATATGGGTATTTGTAGATAGTATGTACAATGTTGCCCATTTCATCGCCGTCAAGACCACATACCAAGGCCCAAAGTTAGCTGAACTGTACATCTCCCGAATAGTCGCCCTGCACGGAACCCCGAAGTCGATAGTGTCAGATAGAGGATCGCAATTCACCTCAAGATTCTGGCAGAAAGTGCACGAAGGACTTGGAACCCGTCTGAATTTCAGCACCGCCTATCACCCTCAGACCGACGGACAGACTGAGAGAGTCAACCAGATATTGGAGGACATGCTGAGAGCATGTGTACTGGAATATGGATCCAAGTGGGATGACTGCCTGCCTTACGCAGAATTCTCTTACAACAACAGCTATCAAGCCAGCTTACAGATGGCCCCCTTTGAAGCCTTATACGGGAGGAAATGCCGTACCCCTCTGAATTGGTCGGAAGTCGGAGAAAGCCAAGTCTTTGGCCCGGATGTTCTTCGTGAAGCCGAAGAGAAAGTACACAAGATCCACGAGTACCTCAAGACGGCGCAATCAATACATAAGAGCTACGCCGACAAGAGACGTCGGGAGATGACCTTCGAGATCGGAGATTTTGTCTATCTCAAAGTATCCCCCTTGAAAGGAATGCAGAGATTTAGCTGAAAGGAAAGCTCACACCCCGATATGTCGGACCCTTCAAAGTTCTGAGTCGCCGAGGCGAAGTATCTTACCAACTGGAGCTACCAGAAGAAATGTCGGCTGTACATGATGTGTTTCACATCTCACTCCTCCGGAAGTGCCTTGAAGTCCCTGAGAAGGCCGAAGTGTTCAAGAACATCGATCACCGATCGGTGGATATCAACAAGGACCTGACGTACCGTGAAGTGCCGATTCGCATCCTGGAGGAAGCGTACAGAACCACCCGCACCCGAAGCATCAAGTTCCTGAAGATTCAGTGGAGCAACCATACCGAAGATGAAGCCACTTGGGAACGTGAAGACTTCATGAAGAAGGAGTACCCAGATCTCTTTAGTACCTAACTTTCTTTTAGATCTCGGGACGAGATCTTTTTGTAAGGGGGAAGGGTTTGTAACATCTCAAATTTCAATAAAAAGAAAGTTAGAAGAATTCCAGAATTCAAAATTTAGAGCCAACAAAAACTTTTAATTTGCATATAGTGCCATGCATAGGACTTGTGCATTTGAGTGATATGCCATGATGATTGTTATTATGTTTATGTGATGAACTCTAAAACCCTAATGTGATCAAGTGAAGATCACAAACCAAATAGATCAAAAAGAGAAAGAAATCAAATAAAAGAAAAACCCTAAAACCCTCACATATGGTTTATGCCATTTTTAAAAATCTTCACCCTAGACCATTTTGGTCTTCACCATTAGTTGAATAATGTTACTAAACACTTATTACAACTTTTGGAATCAAAGAAACACAAATCAAATGAATTTCAAACTCAAATTTGGATCACATATGATAATGGTCAAATCTGCCAATTATAGTCTGATCCCTAATTTGAGCCCTTGCAATTCAATTTTTCCAATCTACACTTGGCCAATTCTTTGCACCACATTCAAGAGCACATCAAGGTGAACAACTTTGGTAAAGACCACCATGCCAAATTCACTTTGTATAAAAATCTATGCTCATGCAAAGTTGCAACTTTTTGTTATGTGGAACAATCTCACACTTAGCAAATTTTGCAATACTTTGAATTTGGAAATTCCACCACCACAACTCATTCTCTCTGGTCATTTACCACTCAACCAAGCACACACTTTTCAAATCTTGCCATCTTTGAAATCATTTGAAATTGGACAAAATTTACAAATTTCCAAATAGGGAATAAATGCCACACTATTCTAAATAGTGATCTACTCACCCTAACCTGCCCTAAACCTCTCTACCTGGTCCCCTTGTCCCCTCTCTCCCTCAATGCACCACAGCAACCCTAGGGAGGCAATGCATAGCATGCATGCACACCCATGCCGGCCATGGCGCCACCTTGTCGAGCCTCCCCTCTCTCCCTTCATCGCCAGACCTGGCCACCGTGCCCCAGCGCGCCACCACACCTCCCTACACCTCCCTAGCCCCGCCACTGTCGAGCTTGACGATGACCAACGCCTGAGGATGCGCGCCCAAAACCTCCCAGTATGCCGCTCGCGTCGCGCGTGGACACGCCGCAGACACGCCCTGGCCACGCGCCGTTCCCCCAGCACGCGCAGCCCATGGCCCCTCCAGCACTTCATCGAGCACCGCCGTGACACCTCAGACGCGCCAGACACGCTCACGACCAGCCCCTGGACCGCCGCCGCCGGAGACGACAAAGCAGATCCCGCGAACGCCGCCCGCAGACACGGAAGAAATGCGAGGGCTCCAGACGCCGCCCGACCATGCTGTCACCACCTCTAGCTTCGCCTGGACGAGGAGAACGTCGCTGCACCCTCGCCTAGCCCAACCGCTCGCCGGAATCGCCGCGCGCTTGTCGACTTCGACCCTGCCCCGCAGCACCCAAGCTTCTCGATAAATACCGAGTTCCCCTGAGCAATCCAGGCACACCATCACCCTCTCCTCCCGTCCTTGACTCTCCACCGCCACCCCACTCACCCAATCATCGTCGGAGAAAGCTCAATCGAGCGATCGGAGCCGCGGAAGCCTTGATGCAATCGCCGACGACCGGAGCCTCCTCGAGCGACGCCACTGCTACAGGCTGCTTCACCATCGTCGACAACCCCGAAAGGAACACCCCTGCCGCTCGCCGGACCACCAGTTAGCCCCATGAGCCCCTAGGCTCGCCGCCAGACACTCGGCATCTCGCCGGAGAAGACGATGGCTCTGAGCCGTCGATCTGCTTTCTAATCCTACGCCCCACGTTAGCTCATACCGATTCGGTATTACACGATCGCCTTGTTGGTGGCTCCCATGCTTGTCGCAAGCCCACGCGCGCTGGACGCGTTATCGGGCCGATTTGCTTTGCGTTTCAAATTGTTTCGCCCACTGCTTTCCCGCCTTGACCCGTTTAGTTCAAATTCGATTTAATTCAATTCAAATCAATTCAATACTGAACCCAACTTAGAAATTTCATAGAATCTGTTTGGCTTGGCCAAATTTAACAAATTTCATATTATTGGAAAGCTAGTTAAAAGTTCTACAACATGCTACTGGTCCCACCTCAAGATCTGTTGTAGAATTAATTTGATAAAAAGATAAAGGAAGGGACTTTTTCATACTCAAATAATTATTAAAAATCAACCAGAATAGATATTTAGTTAATTCCAACTCCAATAGCTCACATTTGACTTACACTAATTGTTTCTGCAAGAAAATGGTGTGATCAATTTGCATGATCATGCCCTAGTTTAATTAATGGACAATATGGCTAGTTTACTTAAGTGATATTGTCCAAAACTATTATGCAAATCATATGAAGTATTGTACTTCATTTAAATCTTGTCCCAAATGAATTCATGTGATGTTTGAACCCCTGGTCAAACACCTCTTATATGAAATACTTGGAGATTAAATCATTTGTAGAATTATTAAATGGTATGAGGTGGTCTACCTTATTTAAATCATTTTCTCAAATGATGACCATGAATGGTTGATTTAGGTCAACATAAATTCATGTATGATTGTTTGAGAAATTAAATCTTAAGAAGATTTCAATGAGAGGAAATTATTTCTCAAGAACCCTATGGAAACTATCATTTACATATTAAATAAGAGGAAATTATTTCTCCTCAAGCAACCCAACCAAGGCACCATAATTATATTAAGTGTGTGCTTAGAATAGCTTGTGTGAATATATGTGATGTTGGTAATAGCCATTAAATTAGTTGAGTGATTATACTCGTATTCAAATTTAGACGCTAGCACCGGAGAATACCCGGAAGAAGAAGGTTGCTACCAAGAGGAGGAAGAGGAGAACTTTGAGAACTACCAAGGCAAGCTAATATTCTTGCAAAGTGCAAAGCCCTTTGGGGCAAGGCACCATTAGTCTTACCTTTCTTACCATAAGCCTATCCCAAGTTTCTACCTTACAAGTTTTTACTTGTTCTTCTAAAGAGTTACTTTTATAGTTAACTTTGGTCAAAGTGAAAGAAGGTTACTAGAGTAGTAAAAGTTAGTCTCGAGCTAGCAAAGCTAGAGTTTAGCACCCCTCATGATTAGTGCTAGTGCTAAATATTAAAACTTGACTACTCTAGATGGGAACATGTGACTTTGAAATGAATTTGAAACCTTGGAATGATGAGTCCTTCCATTGAATGATTTTTGAAGGTGAATGTGACCAAGAGAAGATGGTGATTTTTGATAAAACTGATATTGGTTTGAATGTGATACCTTTCCAATATTGAGTACCCCCACAATACCTGATTATGGGTAGGGCTTAACTCGAAATTTATGCATCTTAGTATGGGTTCCCTCTGAACACACATCATAGGGTTTATGCCGAGGCTGCCTCCGTTGTTGAGAAATGATGTGAATTGAGGTGAATTGTACGGCCAAGCCCTGTGCAGTTCCCAGGTTGACAGTTGGTCTTCACTGGGAGGCCAATCTCATGGGGAGAGGTGCTCATACTAGGGTTTGTAAGTGAAAGGTTATGGTTGATGATCCGTGTACTGTGTTACGATGATTCGGGGTAATCCCGACGGATGAAATCAAATGTTGTGGCACAAGTGTGCAACCTCTGCAGAGTGTAAACCTATTCGAATAGCCGTGTCCACGGTTACGGACGGTTGGAAAGGCCATACAGTGTCCAATGTCAAATTCTTGAAAATTTTGGTGAAGTGGTGAATTGAATTGAAATCACCACTTGAATGGTGGGAATGACACTAATGTTCCCACTTGAGTTAGTATTACTTGAATAAGCCTTTTCTCAAATACTTATGAATTAAAACTGGCTTTATGAAAATAAACTAGAGCTTATCACCCCTTACTAGAATTGTCTAGCACTTACTTTAGTATTAGTTTGTGAGTACTTGAAGTACTCACGGCTTTGTCCCTGGCTATTCAAATGGCCAGAGTATGAAGATGAACAAGGAGATGACCAGCAGGACGCCTACGACAACTAGGAGTCTTCCAACGTCAAGCGTTGGCCTGTGGACTAGAGAGTCCTTGTATCTTACGCTTCCGCTATAAACTTGTGTTTGTTCGTTGATCAATAGATCAACTATTCGTGTAATATGAATGATGTGATTCCAATTGTAAGACAATATGGTTTGTAATGAATGATGACTGTGAAACTTAACTATTATGCCTCGCAACAACAATATTCCTGGGATTGCGATGTATGGCATAATAGGCATTCGGACTTAAAAATCCGGGTGTTGACATGGCGCTTCGGCATCTTGTTAATAGGTTAGTGCCGGAAAATGCATTAAAATGATATAAAGTGTATATAAAACATGTGAGTATTGTCATAAAAATAGCATGGAACATAAGAAATTATAGATACGTTTGAGACGTATCAAAAACCACCAAAAATCAGCAGCCCTGGTATTTACACAACGCTTGTCAAGTAGCCCAAAATAGGTATATATATTAAGAGGGTTGTAAAAAGGGCTTGGAATACAAGAGGAATGCAAATTTGGCTACTCATATATAAGCGCGAAAACCTAGCATTCAGGTGATGGCATTCGTTAAATTGCTGAAATATGTTTCTTGCCGAATCTTAACTTTTCTCTACTAGTCCACAAATTTCAGTTTAGAAAATGCGAAGTGAATAAAGCATGAAAACCCGGGAACTGAATCTAGTTAAAACTTCTAATTTGAGAAACCATGTCACATGGATCTATTGTTATATCAGTTATTGTTGTTCCAAAAATTTATCGACAAAACTTAAAGCAGTTTGAGATATCCATTAGCATGTTGGACCACATGTTAATGACTTAAATTTCATTAACATCTGTAGTTTCTTCCACTTGTAGTCCGTTTCCTGGCCACACTCTTTTGGTGATCATGTGTAACCTCAAGTGTGTTATGGCACCACTAAGTACATGAGTAATAGTTTATTTAGACAATTTTATTTCAATTTGTTCTTGATGTTTTTTTTGGCAAAAGGCAATACACATGTGGGGGAGAACTTGCTAAAGGGATAATATCTTATGAAACATTCAAAGTACAAAGATCACTTTCTAGTATAATTAGTTTTGTTTTGATTTTATATTGCAGATGGGTCTTGTATCACTTTGTCATGTAAGCAATATAGACCCATAACGTTTCAATGTTAGCAAATATATGATTGGATTCTAGTCTCACATAGAAAACAAGATGCCTGCCAAATAGCTAGTGATTAATTTTTCATATCTTGATCTTTGTATAATAATTTATGCATTAGATTATTTTGTTCGAAATTATTTATTTTTATTTCCCTCTTCCAAAATTTTATACACATTTTCTACCAAACTGTGTTGTAATTATAATTCCTATGTAGATTTGGACTCCTACAATGATTTAAAAAATGATAAAAAGTTTTAAAAATAATACGGAGCTGGGTTCTATATTTTAGAACATACTACAATGTCTAGCACAATTTTAAAAAGTAAAAATAAAATCAAGTATTTTGGAGATTTGAACTTAAGACCTATAGATTTGCAACAAAGGCTTCAACCAACTGAACTACCATTATGTTCTGTCAACTCTAGACAAAGTTTATTTATAAAGAGTAGTGTGGCGCCTTTGTCATGGGCTCCACACATGCTTCCACGTTGTCAGCCGTAGGCCACGCACGCGCATGCACGCCACGTAGGCAAGATGTGTGGCACCCATCGCATGGACGCCACACTTCACTGTGTGGTGCCGCTCGCATAGGCGCCACAAAAAAGGGTTAGATGAGCCCTATAGCTGAACTCACATCAGGTGCTCACATGTGATGAACCCCCTTTGTCTAGGAGTTGTCCGGCATAGATGTCTTGCTAATTACTAGGAGGTTGCTACAAATCTGACGCCCTATGAATTTAAAAACCTAGCAGGCAGATTTAGACATCACCGCCTCGACAGCTCGCGAGCGCTGGCAAAAATCGATCCGGTTCAACGCCACATACAAGGCAAACAACCCAGTGAGTTAATGAAGACAACATGGCACAACGATTACCCATTGGAATTAAATGTAAAATTTGGAGTAGCTCAAACCGTTTATTCAATTTAGATCTGTTTTTGCCGTACGTTGGACCAATCACGATGAGATCTTTGACACTACTAGATCCCACGTTAATACGTTTTGATGATTTTTTCGGCCTAATTAAAATTTACTCACCATGTAACAAAGAAGTTAACGGGCTACCCTAGCTAGCGATCGATTGCTTAAAGCAAATTGAGCGATCGGTTTAGGACATAATTTTTTTCATTTTAGGAACGTTTTGGACTGTACTATATCCTATTTCAGGAAAGTTCTGCATGCATGTAGAAGGGAACAAATCTGATGACGTAAGCGAGAATCTTTCTTAATTTGAAAATTTAAAACGTTTTATCTCACAAACGACAACTCCGATTTAAGATCTGTTTTCACCTATGAGTCGGTCTTGTCGAGATCTTCAAAACTAGCACCCATGTTTATATGTTTCGACAAACTTTTTTTCGGGCTAAAAGTTATCAACCCTCTCTATCTGAATAATCAACCCCTCCGTACTTGAGCGATCAACGGTGAATATATAAAATTATCAACATGGTGCAGGCTATTGAGAGAAAGTTCTGCATGCATGCACAAATAGACGAATCTGCTGATTTTAGCGGAATCTTTTCCAAATTTGAAAATTCAAAACGTTTTATCTCACAAACGACAACTCCAAATTAAGATCTGTTTTCACCTATGAGTCAGTCTCGATGAGATCTTCGAAACTAGCACCCATGTTGATATGTTTCGAGAAATTTTTTTCTGGCAAAAAGTTATCAACCCTCTCTATCTGAATAATCAACTCCTCCGTACTTGAGTGATCAACGGTGAATGTATAAAATTATCAACCTGGTGCAGTCTATTGAGGAAAAGTTTTGCATGCATGCACAAAAAGATGAATCTGCTGATGTCAGCGGAATCTTTTCCAAATTTGAAAATTTAAAACGTTTTATCTCACAAACGACAACTCTAAATTAAGATTCGCTTTCACCTATGTGTCGGTCTCGACGAGATCTTCAAAACTAGCACTCATATTGATATGTTTCGAGAAACTTTTTTTCGGGCTAAAAGTTATCAACCCTCTCTATCTGAATAATCAACCCCTCCGTACTTGAGTGATCAACGGTAAATGTATAAAATTTTCAACCTGGTGCAACCTATTGAGAAAAAGTTCTGCATGCATGCACAAAATAGACGAATCTGCTGATGTCAGC
This sequence comes from Lolium perenne, assembly GCF_019359855.2. Taxonomy (NCBI): domain Eukaryota; kingdom Viridiplantae; phylum Streptophyta; class Magnoliopsida; order Poales; family Poaceae; genus Lolium; species Lolium perenne. The sequence goes on along the minus strand of NC_067245.2, from coordinate 77,486,748 downwards.
GGAATCTTTTTCCAAATTTGAAAATTCAAAACGTTTTAACTTTCAAACGATGACTCCAAATTAAGATTCGCTTTCACCAATAAATCCGTCTCGATGAGATCTTCAAAACTAGCACCCATGTTGATATGTTTCGAGAAAAAAAAATTCGGGCTAAAAGTTATCAATCCTCTCTGTTTGAATAATCAACCATCCATACTTGAGTGATCAACGGTAACATGTATAAAATTATCAACCCCAAAGTTAATTTTATTTGAAACAGTTTAGCGATTTTTTTTAGTTTAGAAGCTATCAACCAGGTGTCCTATTATTTATCAACAGTAAATATAAATAACTACCAACCCTAAAAATCTAATTTTATTTCGAATATTTTGGCGACTCTTTTTAGTTTACAAGTTATCAACCCGGTGCCCCATTATTTATCAATGGTAATTATAAATAACTACCAACCCTAAAAAGTATTCCATTTAGAATATTTTAGCGAACATTTTTTTATTTTACAAGTTATTAACCTGGTTTCTCGTTATTTATCAACGGCAAATATAAATAAATAATAACCCTAAAAAGTATTTCATTTAAAATATTTTAGTGACTCTCTTTTAGTTTACAAGCTATCAACCCGGTGACCCGCTATTTATCAATGGTAAATATAAATAAAAATCAACACAAAAAATTTAATTTAATTTAAAATATGTAGCGACTCTTTTTTTGTTTATCAACCCGGTGCCCCGTTATTTATCAACGGTAAATATAAATACCTAGCAACCCTAAAAACTAAATTTCATTTAGAAATATTTTAGCAACTTTTGTTAGCTTACAACTTAAAACACTACTTAATTTGAGTAGCAAGTGGTAGTTCATTTGAGTTGCAAGTGGATTTTCCCACCCGTTATTTTCCCCCTTAAAAACCACTAGCCCGAAAAAGAGAATTGCAAAAGGACCCCATTAAATATGAATTACCGTACGAAAATAAAACCCAAAATGGAATTGCAAAAAGAGAATTGAGAGTCTGCCTCGTGCTGAAGAAAAGGAGTGAGATGCTATGTTTATGCATGCAACAACTTATGAAAAGAGTGCTGAAAAGTTGGCTCATTAAATGCAAATTCATGAGATGCTCTCTGCATGTGCATGCATGCAGTGTGAACGCTCTTGGCTGCATGCAACTTACAAAGTAGTAATACAAGCTGTTAGTGTGAACACGTGTGAACGCAATTAAAACACTACGCGAGCGCTCCGCGCCGACAGAAACCGATCGCTCGAGCGAGCGATTGCCAGGGAGGGGATTCGGAAGTTAACAACCATGTACTCCCTCCGTTCGTTAAAATAGGACAATTTTTTTTCAAGATTTTCGTCGGAAAGGAAGGCGCGGGTTGCGGTGAGTCGTTGTTCTTCCAAAAATACCCTCCCTCATGTTTCAACTTTCACCCTCCCTCTCCGCTCTCCGCTCTGCTTTGCAATGTCGCCACTCACCGCGAGGTCCTCTAAGCCGCAGACCGACAATCAAGCAAAGTGGAGCCGCTTCAGTTGCTCTGAGGTCGGTGAGCACTTCATCGTCAGCCCCATAGCCTCACATCGCCGTGGTTCGAAAATAACCCGATGCGGTTTTGCAGTGCGTGTGCCCAGATCCGCCGCCAGATGAGGCGGCAACAACCATGTCGACGGCGGAGTCCACCCAGAGCTCGAGGATGCATACCGACGTGCTTTCTATCGCGAGCCAGCGAGGTAGTTGAGCGGCTGAGCTCTTGCAGGCCCTCCGCGCCGAAGGACTACGCCGCCACTGTGGATTATTTTCCTTTCCTTGCCATGTTTATGTAGACTGTAGGCCCCCTCCTCGCCTTCAATGCCATCTGCTCTTTCGTTGCGACAACCGCGACCACCATCCTTGGTGAAAACACCATCCTCGATTCTGCCTTTCCCTGGTTGCGTGGATGGCGTGCTCGGGAGTCGGGCCGGCGTTCTCTACAACATGGAGCTGGGCAGGTTTCATCGTGACAAATACCCAAAACGAATTTGGGAGGGCGACATGGACATGGCCGTGTGCTATGGCTATTGCTAATTATTAAGAGGGGATCGATTACGGATGGGTGGAGGACGCGTGAGTAATTACTCTCATAGGTAACTACTTCTACATATATAAGTACTACCTTCATTCCAAGGCTTAAGACCTATATTTTTTTCAGAAAGTCAAAGTATGTTAAGTTTTACTATGTTTTTATTAAAAATCATTAACATGAAAAGTACAAAATCAATATCATTAGATAGATAATAAAATATTTTTTCATATGTTACCTACAAAATATCATATTTGTTCATAAATTTTTCTAAAAATTTGGTCAAACTTTACTTCATTTGACTTTTTAAAAAAAATATAGGCCTTAAACCTTGGGGTGGAGGCAGTATCTTTTAACTACAATGACTCCACGCGTATGCTCTTCATTTTTTTTTAGTTTTTTGGTTGCATCCAAATTTATCGCATGCCACAATATATAATGGTGTGAATATTGAAGGTTTGTTGTGCATGATGCATAGCATACTACCAAGGTACTCCAATGATTGGAGTATACCTCAACACATTTAATTTATAAAAATATCTTTAGCTCCCATGATTGGCCATCAATCCTAAGGTCTACTATGCGTGAAAAATGGATGGGTGAAACTTTGTTTGGGTCATAATTTCAGAAATGTTTCACAAAGAAAACACATTTAACTTTGGAATGATGGAACAAGATGTTTTTTTTACAAAACAAAGTATCAGGCTCTGTTTGCCAATGTTATTTCTAATGGTAAGAGGCACAACTATATACGCAAAAAATTGAAATCTTATTATTAGTTAGTTGGCAATGATTTTGCAATTAATATGTTCATTTGGGTTAAAAATGGCAAGATAGTAATTAATCTAAAATTGCCAATGTATCGCATTCAATAACTCTGAGAGTCCATGTACAAGTTCTTCATTCAAATTTACTTCAAATAATTTATTCCTTGTCTACTAATGATTTTCCCTCACACATTTTTTTCTTATGTTCACATATGAGAATATTTCATTGAAAGAATTAGCCAGTACAAACAGAGCAATCTCGACCCGCCATTTTTTTTGGCGAAAAACAGTACATACGTAGGCGCTCACAAATACACTCGTACGTTCTTCCTATAAACACACACACTCTAGCCCTATAAGCACCTTCGAGAGACTAAGTCAATGAAATTGACCGGGCTTGTACGTCTTAAGATTGGTGAAGTACGTGACCACAAACACCTCGCTATTAAAGGGAACGTCACCAACCACTAAAGCATATTCCTCCTTTTACGAGACACCGAAGATTAGGCAGCTTATCGGCCAAGTGTCATCATGGCGACTGTCATTCCGGGTGGTGCAGCGAGTGCGCTTAGCACACATATCATCATCGGAGTCATGAGTGGGATCCTACTCCACATAACATTTGGCGATGTCCATCAGATCGGACATGGTGAAGATGTTTTTGTAGCTTCTCTTGTGCTTGGTGACTAGGGGCTCGTACCGACAGGTGCCCTTGAAGCAGTGGATGGCCCTATCATCACTGATACCGGAGGCATTCCTCCAATGATCTTGCTAGCGCTGGATCCACCGGCGGGTCGACTCACGTGGTCCCTGGGTACAACGCCCCCGTCTTCTATGGTCGTGGTACGGGTGTAGGCGCCCTCAAAATTCTTAATGAACGCCTCACGAGCCTCCTCCCACGAATCTATGCTATTCGGGGGAGAGTGTTGAACCATTAGTGAGTGGCTCCATCCATCATAAGGGGCAGATATCGTGCGGCGAGTAGCTCAGAGTGGCATACGATTCCCATTTCCATGGTGTGTGGATCAATGCTTACACCATGGAAATGGGCCATTACGTACCAAGCATTCAACGGCTCGGCCAGCCGTGGCGTGCCGAGGGCTAGCCCAAAAGTCTCCCTTAAGAAAAGCGCCGCCGCACTTAAAAAATAAAAGTTCCGCGTCACCAACCCGTGGGAGCTAAACTTCAGTAGCACAGCAAGTGGGAGCCACTACCATCCCACTCTCTTTGCCCCAATCGCCATCGTCCCGACTCGCTTCGATTTTCCCTCAACAGCAGCAGTACCACTATTTGATGATATCTATGTCCAAGCGTCAACATTTTCCAGATGCAAGTTTACTTTTTGTAATAGGGAAGCCAACTGCGTTGTTAAATGGTTATCGAGAGAGACGAATTCACTACCGAATGTCTAGATAGATGATCCGTCGAGCTTTATTATTTCGATGTTAATTCACAATGTAACTATTATTTGATAATGGACACGGCTAGGGAGCACTCGGATGCTCGTTTGTCTATCCAAGCACTCCCCTTAAAAATAGAAAGTTTAGCATAATACGTAAATTTAATGTCATGTGATTTTTTTTTCAAAAAGTCATAACTTTTAAACCATTTATCGAAATTGTAATCCGTTTTCATCGTTGAACCTCTTACGACGAGATCTTCGAAACTAGATCCCATTTGTATATATTTTGACAAACTTTTTTTCGAAAACCAACTCAGTTGTTGCGAAAAATCAACTCTAGTATTGTGGTGAAGCAACTTCATACAAAGAGTTGGTTACACTACTTTTTTTTGAATATTTTGTGCCAACTGTTGGAGATATGCCCAAGAGGCAATAATAAATTAGTTATTGTTATATCTTAGTGTTCATGATAAATGTTTACATCCCATGCTATAATTGTATTAACCGAAACATTGATACATGTGTGTTATGTAAACAACAAGGAGTCCCTAGTAAGCCTCTTGTATAACTAGCTTGTTGATTAATGGATGATCATGGTTTCGTGATCATGAACATTGGATGTTATTAATAACAATGTTATGTCATTAGGTTAATGATATAATGGACACACACCCAAATGAGCGTAGCATAAGATCAAGTCATTAAGTTCAATTTGCTATAAGCTTTCGATACATAGTTGCCTAAGTCCTTCGACCATGAGATCATGTAAATCACTTACACCGGAAGGGTACTTTGATTACATCAAACGCCATTGCGTAAATGGGTGGTTATAAAGATGGGATTAAGTATTCGGAAAGTGTGAGTTGAGGCATATGGATCAATAGTGGGATTTGTCCATCCTGATGACGGATAGATATACTCTGGGCCCTCTCGGTGGAATGTCGTCTGATTAGCTTGCAAGCATATGATTGGATCATAAGAGATGACATACCACGGTACAAGTAAAGAGTACTTGTCGGTAACGAGGTTGAACAAGGTATGGAGATACCGATGATCGAACCTCGGACAAGTAAAATATCGCGTGACAAAGGGAATTGGCATCGTATGTAAATGGTTCAATCGATCACTAAGTCATCATTGAATATGTGGGAGCCATTATGGATCTCTAGATCCCGCTATTGGTTATTGCTCGGAGAGGAGTCTCGACCATGTCTACATAGTTCACGAACCGTAGGGTGACGCGCTTAAGGTTCGATGTCGCATAAGTAGATTCGGAATATGAGATGGAGACTGAAGTTTGTTCGGAGTGTCGGATGTGATCCAGGACATCACGAGGAGGTCCGGAATGGTCCGGAGAATAAGATTCATATATGGGAAGTCATTTTCAGGGTTACCGGAAAAGTTCAGGATTTTTCGGTATTGTACCGGAGGTTCTAGAAGGTTCCGGAGGGTACCATAGTGGGGCCCACCTATCCCGGACGACCAACATGGACCGGAGGGGTCGCATAGGCCCACATGGGCCATGCACACCAGCCCCCCAAGGCCCATGTGGCTGTACCAGGTGGATAAGATCAAATCCCTTGAAAATAGGGACTTAACTTGGGGGGAAGTTCCCCCCCTTGTTTTGGACGACCCTTGGGCTTGGAGGAGGGGCCAAGGCAGCCCACCACGCCTATATAAGAGGGAGGGGAGGGCTGGGGCGCAGTACATGATCCCCCAAGCCCTAGCGGCCCCTCTCTCCCTCCTCATTCTTCCTGCGCAGGCTTGGCGAAGCCCTGCAGGAATTTCTCCTCCATCACCACCACCAGGCCGTCGTGCTGCTGGGATTCCGTGGAGATCTACTACACCTCCGCTTCCCGCTGGAACGGGGAGAGGAAGGGGCTTCATCGACACCGTACGCACGACCGAGTACGGAAGTGCTGCCGGATTGCAGCACCGGGGACGATCGTCTACACCAACAACGAGATCTAATCTCGTAGGCTTGGAAATCTTTGAGGGCTAGTCTCATATCAATCTCGTTGCTCTGATCTTGTAGATTAGATCTTGGGTGTTCCATATATTAGATCTTGGATTTATTCGTCTTGCGGTAGGAAATTTTTTGTTTTCTATGCTACGAACCCCATCAGTGGTATCAGAGCCATGTCTATGCATAGATCTGTTGCACGAGTAGAACACAATGGTTTTATGGACGTTGATGCTTTTGTTGCTTTAGTTTATGTACTTTGCATCTTGCGGGATGGTGGGATGAAGCGGCCCGGGCTAACTTTACATGACCGCGTCTCATGAGACTTGCTCCACGCTTGACATGCAACTTGTATTGCATAAGTGGCTTTGCTGGTGTCTGTCTCTCCCACCATAGTGAAGATTCCAATTTGCACTTTCTATTGTCAACACTAGTATCACCGTTGTGGTTCATGTTCGTAGGTAGATTGGATCTTACTCGAAAACCCTAAACCACGTAAAAAATGCAAACCAAATTAGAGGCGTCTAACTTGTTTTTGCAGGGTTTGGTGATGTGATATGGCCATGATGTGATGATGATTATATTTGATGTATGAGATGTTCATTATTGTATTATGGCAACCGGCAGGGGCCTAATGGTTGTCTTTAAATTTGTTAAGACCTGCGTGTCTATTCATCATGTAATAGCTTTATTTCAAGTAGTTGTTATAGTAGCTATAAGTGATGGACAACCATGAAGCGGCGCCATGGACCTTGGTGCAATGCTGGTGATGATGGAGATCATGCTCGTGTGCTTTGGAGATGGAGATCAAAAGCACAAGAAGAAAGGTCATATCATATCACATATTATGAATTGCATGTGATGTTAATCCTTTATGCATCTTATCTTGCTTAGATCGCGACGGTAGCATTATAAGATGATCCCTCACATTAATATCAAGATAATAAAGTGTTCTCCCCTCGTATGCACCGTTGCTACATTTCGTCGTTTTGAAGCATCTCGTGATGATCGGATGTGATAGATTCTACGTTCACATACAACGGGTGTAAGCCATGTTTGCACACGCGGAATACTTGGGTTTGCTTGGCGAGCCTAGCATGTACAGACTTGGCCTCGGGACACAGGAAACCGAAAGGTTGAACACGAGTCATATGGATGATATGATCAACATGTTGATGTTCACCATTGAAGCTACATCATCTCACGTGATGATCGGTTTTTGTGTACTGGATTTGGATCGTGTACCACTTAACAACCATGAGGGATGTTGTATTAAGTGGGAGTTCATTAGTAATTAGATTAAAACATGAACTAATTATCATGAACATAGTCTGAATATTATTATGAATTAAGTTTGTAGAATTGGCATCCGTTATCTACCATGTGCTAGTCTTGTAATTGAGATAGAAATACTGTTAAGTCTGACAAGTAACTTTACAGACTGGTACCGTATTGTTAAAGAATCAAGATATGATTAAGTCCTAATGCAAACTTTTAGTAAACTTCACATTGATGATTCAAAGAGCAATGGTTTCAATTATTACCAAATCATCTTGTCTCCGTGAAACTTGAAGTTCAAATCCGTTTGAAAAGTAAGGAGCTGGAAATTTTGTTTTCAGAAATAAGCCAGGTATTAGATATGTGTGATATCTAAGACCCTATTGCAAGATGATAGAATATAATCTAGTGAGACTACATAAACTCATAAGTTTTATGGGAATGTACGAAGGTTGAAGACGCTAGGCGTCTCGATCCTCCAACTAGTTGGGCACTAATGATATTCGCATATCCATGATGTGATCGTCCTTAGTATGCACCGTTGCTAAGACTCGTCGTTTCGAAGCATCACGTGAAGATCGGGTGTTATAGATTCTACGTGTGCATACAACGGGTGCAAGCCAAATTTGCACATGCGAATACTGAGGTTAAACTTTACGAGCCTAGCATGTACAGACATGGTCTCGAAAAGTCGTCATGAATTGATGGATAAAATTATGAGTGAAATTGTTCATCATATTACAAAGTTACTAATAGTGAAATCTGGAACACTTGTCATATGATGATCAACTTCAAAGTAAGAACCTCAAGGTTATTGGTATTTGACCAACAAACCTAGAAGTTATTGAAGGTGAAGTGTTTTCTGAATAATGGGGAAAGCTAAAAGAGAAACTACAAAAGATATTTTGGCAGAAATAAAAAGACTAGAAAGTCTAGCTCAGGTGTATATAGATGATATACATGTTATGGATGTATTCCTTGTTTGGTGACATAATAAAATTCTTGGGTATGTGTACCAGATTGGTTGGTATGAGATGTCATACAATACAACGCAATACAAGAATACGATGGCCTAAGTGACTTATAAGGAATATGGTAATAATGCACGTCTGGAACATAATAAAGTGTTATTATGTTTGTCGTTGGCATTCTACCTAGCCCTTAGAATTTATAATAAAGAACTTAATAAATTGTTATTTTGCTCTAGTCAAATGAAAACAATGAGTTGTTCAAATTATGACATTACTCCATGTACGATGGATAAGTTATTATAAATCTTAATGGTGAAACACACACACACACATAACACTGACGCTAAAATGCCATAAGGCAAATGATTTGAATTCCGCTTATTTGTGGAACCACCATTTAGGTCATGTTAGAGAGGAACGCATGAAGGAACTCCATGCAAATGGGTTTTTGGAGTCATTTGATTTTTGAATCGTTTGGCGCTTGCAAATCTTTTCTAAAGAGAATGACTGAAATACCGTTCATAGGCTAAGAGTTGAACGGGCAACTAACTTAGTGAAGACATACATGATGATATATGTGGTTCACTGGGCATAGTTGTGTGCGGGAGATTCTTCTACTTCATGAAAACTTCCAACAATGAATTGAGTATATATATGTGGATATATTCGATAAGGAAGAAGTTTGAAACATTTGAATGGATTCAAATAAATTTCAGCATGAAGTGGAAATCATCGTAATAGAAAATTCAAGTATCTATGATTGGATCATAGTGGAAATATTTGAATTAGGAGTTTTTAGCGAACATCTAAGAGAGTTATGAAGTTGTTCTACAACTCACGTTTCTTGGAGTATCATAGTGATGATTAAGTATCCGAGAGACGTATCCAAACCTTGTTGGATCAAAGATGAGATAAAATATTGATGCCATTATATTTTTATGGATTATGCTTTAGAGACTACCGCTTTTACACTGAATAGAGCATCATCATGATCCGTTGAAATGACACCATACAAGTTATGGCATGGGTATAAACCCTAATAGTCCTTTCTTAAAACTTTGGTATAAGCAAATGAGTTTACAACCAAAACCGGATGAATGTCTTTGTTGGTTATCCCAAGAGAATGGATTGGGAATTCTTCCCACTATGAAGTAAAAGACAAAAGTGTTTGTTAATGTTACTTGCTTATTTCCAAGAAATTGTTTTCTAGCAAAGTATTTGAGTGGGAGGACAATAGAACTTGATAAGGTTTATGAACCTGAGCATAATGATCAGAGTAGCGCAACATCGGAATTGGTTCTGGAAGCAGCTATGAAGATCATGGCTCCCATGTCTACAAAGTGTTATAGTCATGGGGATCAAAGTACTTATTGAACCTTATAGATGTGGTTTATTTTGTGATCAAATAAATGATTTGTGGACAAAGGATTGTTTTTGAACAATGATAAACCGACTACATACAAAGAAATTATGATGGGCCCTGACTCCGTTAAAATGGCTGTGCGCCATGAAATCCAAGATAGATGAACACTTTTTGAAAGTAAATGGATCTATAAAATTGATGGACTTGGATGAAATATCATTGAAGAAGCTTGACTTGTTGAAAAGTTGTTTACGACAAAGTTCAAAGAGTTGACTACAATAAGATTAGATCTTCCGTAGCAATGCTTATAGTCTATGTGGATTATTCTAGTAATCGCTACATATTTCTTTTATGAGATATGCTAATAGGATGGCAAAATACATTACTTAACAGAAGTGTGTATTAAAGGTGTATACAAGATACAACCAAGAGTTTTGCTAGTCCGTGGAATACTAGATAGGTATACGAACTTCAAATGGATGAAGTAAGTATCACGGAGTTGGAATCTTCACCGGATGAAATAGTCAAAGAGTTTTTGATTTCATCAGAAACGATGAAGATGCTTGCATTTGCAAGAAATTAAGTGGGAGCGCTGAGACATATTTATAATACTTTATGTAGATGACATATAGTTGGTTATAAATGATGTGATTATATACTTGATTAAAAGGTTTCATTTAGAATTAATTTCAATGAAAGGATATGGACTGAAACATATTTAGTGTCAAGATCTATGAAGATAGATTGAAACACATAATAAGTTTAAGTCAAAGTACATAGAATGAAAATTGAAGTAGTTCAATATAAAAATATTAAGAAGGTGTTCTTTTCCATGTTTAACAAGATTTGAGTGTATTTGACACTCGATGAGTAAAAACACATGAGTGATTTTAGATCACGAATAATATGTACAAAGTCAGATGTCCTGTGCTCTAAAGTGTTACGAGCATATACCAGAATGATTCATGTAATGATCATTGGACAACAGTAAGAATACCCCTGAGTGCTTTAGAAGAACCAAGGATATATATATTTTTATATGGGTAATGACAAACAAATCGCTGTAAAGTGTTGCGCCGATATTAGTTTGGTCACATATAAAAGTAAATTTTTTAATCTCAATTAGGCTAAGTGTTATTTAAAAGGGTAGCACAATGAGCTAGAATATGTCTATGCTAGATTTAGATGAGTTCTAAATATTGTGACGGATTCTACAAACGAAGGCAGAGTATGTCATTGTTTTGAAAATGACTGAGGATGTTGAGTCAAGGAGTTCTTTGAGAACTTGGTGTAGTTCCGATAGTGTCAGAACTTTTAAGCTATATTGTGTATGACAATATTAGTGACTTATTTTCAGACCGCGGAATTAAGGTTCCACCAGAGGACTAAGCATATAAAATTAATGCCGACTCATTTGGAAAATGAGTGATGCGTAGAGACGCAAATGAATTGCAAAATACATATGTTTCTGAACAGTCAGATCCGTTGACTACAAACCTCTCCCGTGAGCAAAACATGATAAGCACCAGAAGGCCAAGGTGTTATGTCTTTTCAAATGTAAACTAGATTATTGACTCTAGTGCAAGTGGGAGACTGTTGGAGATATGCCCAAGAGGCAATAATAAATTAGTTATTGTTATATCTTAGTGTTCATGATAAATGTTTACATCCCATGCTATAATTGTATTAACCGAAACATTGATACATGTGTGTTATGTAAACAACAAGGAGTCCCTAGTAAGCCTCTTGTATAACTAGCTTGTTGATTAATGGATGATCATGGTTTCGTGATCATGAACATTGGATGTTATTAATAACAAGGTTATGTCATTAGGTGAATGATATAATGGACACACACCCAAATGAGCGTAGCATAAGATCAAGTCATTAAGTTCAATTTGCTATAAGCTTTCGATACATAGTTGCCTAAGTCCTTCGACCATGAGATCATGTAAATCACTTACACCGGAAGGGTAGTTTGATTACATCAAACGCCATTGCGTAAATGGGTGGTTATAAAGATGGGATTAAGTATTCGGAAAGTGTGAGTTGAGGCATATGGATCAATAGTGGGATTTGTCCATCCTGATGACGGATAGATATACTCTGGGCCCTCTCAGTGGAATGTCGTCTGATTAGCTTGTAAGCATATGATTGGATCATAAGAGATGACATACCACGGTACGAGTAAAGAGTACTTGTCGGTAACGAGGTTGAACAAGGTATGGAGATACCGATGATCGAACCTCGGACAAGTAAAATATCGCGTGACAAAGGGAATTGGCATCGTATGTAAATGGTTCAATCGATCACTAAGTCATCGTTGAATATGTGGGAGCCATTATGGATCTCCAGATCCCGCTATTGGTTATTGCTCGGAGAGGAGTCTCGACCATGTCTACATAGTTCACGAACCGTAGGGTGACGCGCTTAAGGTTCGATGTCGCATAAGTAGATTCGGAATATGAGATGGAGACTGAAGTTTGTTCGGAGTCTCGGATGTGATCCAGGACATCACGAGGAGGTCCGGAATGGTCCGGAGAATAAGATTCATATATGGGAAGTCATTTTCAGGGTTACCGGAAAAGTTCAGGATTTTTCGGTATTGTACCGGATGTTCTAGAAGGTTCCGGAGGGTACCATAGTGGGGACCACCTATCCCGGACGACCAACATGGACCGGAGGGGTCACATAGGCCCACATGGGCCATGCACACCAGCCCCCCAAGACCCATGTGGCTGTACCAAGTGGATAAGATCAAATCCCTTGAAAATAGGGACTTAACTTGGGGGGAAGTCCCCCCCTTGTTTTGGCCGACCCTTGGGCTTGGAGGAGGGGCCAAGGCAGCCCCCCCACGCCTATATAAGAGGGAGGGGAGGGCTGGGGCGCAGTACATGATCCCCCAAGCCCTAGCGGCCCCTCTCTCCCTCCTCATTCTTCCTGCGCGGGCTTGGCGAAGCCCTGCAGGAATTTCTCCTCCATCACCACCACCACGCCGTCGTGCTGCTGGGATTCCGTGGAGATCTACTACACCTCCGCTGCCCGCTGGAACGGGGAGAGGAAGGGGCTTCATCGACACCGTACGCGCGACCGAGTACGGAAGTGCTGCCGGATTGCAGCACCGGGGACGATCGTCTACACCAACAACGAGATCTAATCTCGTAGGCTTGGAAATCTTCGAGGGTTAGTCTCATATCAATCTCGTTGCTCCGATCTTGTAGATTAGATCTTGGGTGTTCCATAGATTAGATCTTGGATTTATTCGTCTTGCGGTAGGAAAAATTTTGTTTTCTATGCTACGAACCCCATCACCAACTTAGTTTCTATGATACTTGGTTAGCAACAACTGCCATCAACTCCAGTATTGAGACATCAACTTTGCTCTACTTGTTGCCTATCATACTTTCTAGTACCGTTAGTAACTTGATTTTCTATATGCACAACTTAGTAGCAATGAAAATACAACTTCATATCAAACAGTTCGCAACTTTGGTACATCGATATGCAACTTCAGTATAATGGTACACCATTTTGACAAACAATGATGCTAGCTGACTTAGTACTAGCAGTAGGTAACTTAGACACGGTGATACGCAAGTTCACGATAATTGAGCCCAACTAGCGGTGGGCAACTTAGGCATGTTGTTACGTGAGATATAACTTAGTGGTAGCCATCCACATTGTAGGCAAAGTAGGCGAGATGCAACTCCACATATGGGATACACAACTTTGCATTAGAAGTACACAACTTAGCAATTGTAGGTATGAAACTTATCACTAAGAGGTATACATCTTAGCAATAATAAATGTGCAAATAAGCACAACGGGATACAACTTAGCAATAATGGGCATGAAAACTTCGCAATAGGAGGTATGCAACTTAACACCAGTAAGTATGCAACTTAACACTAATGAGTATACAACTTAATACTAGTGTGGGTATGCAACCTAACACTAATAAGTTATAGTTTAGCAATAGTGGGTATGCAACTTAGCACATGTGTGACATAACAATTAACTGCTTAAAAACATGAGTTAGGAAATATGTTAGTGAACGATTTATCGCGTGTAAAATAAGACTTAGCTTGCCTATGCTGCCAAAAATACTGCCCAAAAAATGTGAAGAACAAATTTATCGTACACCCCCGATGACACGGCCCGAACTTTGCTTGTTTCAGCTACATCTCAGTTGGTAAATGGATGCAACTTAGGTCGTGGCGAGCACCACCACACATGCTCGGATCCCCGAGGTCGCGGCGAGGAGCGGAAGTCGCGCGTCAAGGGCGAGATGGAGGCGCGAGGAGGCCTTGGCAGCGTGCCATCTGCGACACACGAGCACATGAGCGATTGCTGTCACCGGAGACGAGGAAGCCAAAACCACGGACAGGGGCTCCTCGTGGATCCAGCGGCGGTGCTCACGTGCGGGGTGGAGCGAGGCGGCCATGAGGCGAGCGGCTGCAGGCACGCGCGGCGCGCGGGCGCGCTTGGCGGGCAGCTGCCGAGTCGGCGGCGGCACTCACGCACGGTGTTGAGCGAGTCCGCCGTGAGGCGAGCGGTGCAGCACTAGGGTGTTGCCAAGCGTGCGCGTTGATCGGCGTGCCAGCGCGCGCGGTGTTGCCCGGAGCTTGGCCGGGCAGGAGACGACGACGCAAATCGGGTTGAGGGAGATGACTGAGGAGGCGGTTGGCGGATCGGCTGGATCCTTGGTGTGATGGTGTCCTCAACTTACTTTAGATGATAGAACCAACTTAGTGAGGTGATAAAAGTAACTTCGCTAGGTTGTCAAAAAGCAACTTAACTAATATAGAAGATGATGAAAGAAAAAAAAAGGAAAACCAACTAAGTTGGATTACTTAGCTATGTTGAATAAGACAATTTAATGAAAATTACTGTACAACTTTAAAAAGGGGTAGTGCCAAAGAAAACTAAATAAACTTAACTGGAATTTAAATTCAACAAATACAATGAAATTACTATACAACTTTAAAAAGGGGTAGTGCCAAAGAAAACTAAATGAACTTAACCGGAATTCAGGAGACTTTAAACGATATGCAAATTCACTATTTTTCTATATTGTGTATGCACCTTACTTTTCGAGATACTCAACTAAACAATAATAGTCGACAACTTCAGAATACCACTATTATTGTTGGCAACTTGGTTTTCAAGGTAGCCAACTTAGTACAAACGATATGCAACTTCTTATGCCATATAACGCGCAACTTAAACGCAGAGGTATGCAACTTCACGATAATTGTGTGCTACTTCAAATCAAATCATGGTAGGCGACTTAGTACTAACGGTAGGAAGCTTAGACGCATGGACATGCAAATTCATGACAATGTGTGCAACTTTAAATTAATTGTTCTAGCCAACTTAGTAGAGGTGATAGACAACTTAGACGCGGTGAAACTATATTGGACAATGGATGCAACTTAATCATAGTGGGTATACAACTTAACAACAATAGGTACCGAACTTAATATTGGCGGGTATACAACTTAGAAATAGTGGGTATACAACTTAATATTGGCGGGTACACAACTTAACAACAATGGGTACCGAACTTAATACTAGTGGGTGAAACAATTTTTTTGTCTTCGTGGCCATCACCATGAGGTACAACTCCACCTCGATCAACGTAGAGCACCGGGAAAATAGGGTGGACGAGATGGAGGGTGAACCGTCCAATTTGTTATACGTCGGTGGCTATGTGAGCCAGGGGATGCAACATCGAGCACATATATGATCTTTGGTGGAAGGGACTGAAACTAATCATCATCAAGTACTATCCAATTTGGCTCGTCTCGAGGTCCTCGAGGGGGACGAACACAACAAACTTTCTCAGTAACAAAACAATGAACGCCGTTGGGAGTGGTGCACGCATGACACGTGTGGGATATATAGCACTATTAGATGGACTAATTCGCGATATCTCAAAAAACAATCATGAGATCTATCTACAAAAGTGGCCCGGGGAATTAATTTCATATGGACAATGCTGCTAATTCTGTGTAAATCTATATAAAAGGGAAGTTCATGTACTTCTGTGTAAATCTGGTAAGTTTGGGGGACAAAATTGGAAACAAATACGAAGAGACAAGGCCTTATCTTGGTTTCACATCAAGTCATGGCCGAGCGCATCCTCCGCCAGAACTTCGCTGCAGCAACTATGGAGCCCTCCTGCGTACATCTCCGACTACCTCGTCGAGCTGCCGCAGTTGAACGGCCCTTCTGCGCCGCTCCCATGGAAGAAGGTATCAGCCGAGCTAGAGGAGGAGAAAGGCGTGGTCGATGCTGGTCGCATGCAGTGGCCGGGCAAGCACCAAGCACGCGTGGGTCGACAAACGCGACCACCACTAACACCATGGTCGAGGCCCTGCGGGCGGGGACGGGGCCTGTACGAGCAGCGACGGGGCCTAGAGCGCCGACGTGCTGGGACCCGGTCTGATACTCTGGTGGCGCGAGGGAGAACCGGATGGCGGCGTGCGGCGCGCGGGGAATCGGACCGGCGGCGGGCGGCGCGGGGGGAACCGGGACGCCGGAGGCGACGCGTGGGGAACCGATCCGGTGGGCGGCGCGCGAGGAACCAGGACGGCGCGCGAGGAACCGGACCGGCGGCGGGCGGCGCGCAGGGGAAACTAGTTCGGCGGCGGGTAGGGGGTTCATACGGAGTATTCATGTGTGCGGGAAGTTAGCCAGGTGAGATATTGTCGGTAGCTAAGTCGCGCGCGGTTTGATCGTGTGGATCGAACGGACCAGAAACGAGTGCTCAGATTGCTAATTAGCATCCAATCACTTTTTAGCATTTGGGTTTGATAATAAAGCTCACAGCACGAGTCCTAGGCCCCGTTTGTTTGGGCTTATGCTTCTGCTTTTGCTGCTTTTGGACCCCCAAAAGCAGAAGCTCAGACAAATAGCCAACTTCACCAAAACCGATTGTAAAAGCTCTTTGGAAAATTGCACTACGCGCGCCCGGAAGCAGCCCCGGAGGTGCTTTTTTCTGCTTCCCGGGCTTCCAAAATAGGGTAGACGATTGTACCCTCATGACCTCGGATGAATCACGATAAAACTACCACGGAACGGACACACAGCCCCCAGCCCGACACCCCGCATCCCCGAGCTCTTATCTCCTCCCGCCGCCCTTCCGGCCTTGGTCCGCCCCGTCACTTGACTTAAGCCCACGCGCTGTCGCCATTGTCGCCCCCGTTCGCCGCCCCGGCTGCGACTCCGGCCCGCCGCCTCTGTTGCCAGCGTCGCCCCCGTGCGCTGAAGACTCGCCCGTCCGCCGCCGGAGACAGGCATTGAGCCGGCGGCGCGCCCGTCCTTGCCAAGACGCCGCATTCGCCCGCCATCACCGCTTGCGCTATGACACCGACTCCGACCCTTCATGGCCTGCTTCGTCCGTGTGGCGTTGGAAGTTGCTTGAGGAGCCGCTGTCCCCTGTGATTTCCCCGCCGCCGTGCCCTGCGACTTCCCCGCCCATATCGCCGGACGTTGCTGCCCCATCCCCGCGCGGTCAAGGCTGCTCCCGCTCTGCACATGAATCGATTGGGTGAACTAGCTCATCTGCACATGAATCGATTGGTTGAGCTAGCTCGTTTGACTAGTTGCTGAAGACGGCTTGTAATATGGTTTACAATTATTACAAAAACTCAAAAAAATTCTGACTTATTATAAGCCAAAAGCTAAAAACTAAAATTATTTTGGTAAAAGTCTTTTTACAAGTATTTTGCCACAGAACGGGTAAATGGAGGCAAATCAGCTCTTAAATATGTTAATTATGTAAAAAACAGTCAAAAAGAGGTAATTCGTTTCAAATCAGCATTTATACAATATCTTCAGCACTCACTCAGGGGCATTTCAGACATTTCATTCCTACAGCCAACAACAGCAATCACAAAAAGCTACAACAAATTTCTGCTTCTCGCAGCTGCTTCTCACAGCTGCAACAGCTACAGCTGCTTCTCAAAAGCTGCAGCTCAAACAAACAGACCCCTACTGTTTCACTAACAAAAATAATGAAGGTGTGTTGAGTTCTCAAAGAAAAAAAGATGCCACTTTCCGCTCAATGCCGAGTCACCGACCTGTGGGACCTAAAACCAGTAGCCAGCACAACTAGTGGGAGCCACTAGCCCACTCCTTTGCCCCAATCGCCGTCGTCCCGACTCGCTCCGATCCTCCGCCGCCCGTTGTCCTTGTCCCACCACGGCGCAGGACGCGCGCCCGCCTGCGGCCGGCCACATGTGGGAGCGCGGCAGGCCGCCCCGCAAGCCGCGACCGTCGCCTCTCATCTTGCCGGCATCGGCGCTGGTGTCGCCCCCTCCCCCTCGATACGTCTTCCCCAGATCCCTCTTCGCACTCGCCGCCCGCATCATGCCGTCGCGCCGCCCCTCCCCTGTCCTCCTCCTCCTCCTCGCGCTGGCGCTCGCCCTACTCTTCCTCCTCCTCTCCCCCTCCGGCCCCTCCGCCGCCCGCCTCTCCCAATCCTTCGCTTCCACCTCCGCTGTCTCTGCCGCTTCTGCCCCTCCCTCCCCCATCAAGATCTACCTCTACGACCTGCCGTCCAAGTTCACCTACGGCGTCGTACGCAGCTACATGTCCGCGCGAGCTCCGCCGGGGTCCGCGGATGTGGGCGCGACGCTGGCAGACGAGGAGCTGCGGTATCCGGGACACCAGCACTCGGCGGAGTGGTGGCTCTTCAAGGACCTCCGCCGCCGCGGCCCGCGCGATCGCCCCGTGGCCCGCGTGGATGACCCGGCCGAGGCCGACCTCTTCTACGTGCCATTCTTCTCGTCCCTCAGCCTCGTCGTCAACCCCATCCGCCCTCTGGCAGCCGCCAATGCCTCCGGGGCGGAGGCCACGGTGGCGCCTTCCTTGTACAGCGACGAGTCCATGCAGGACGAGCTGGTGGAGTGGCTGGAGCGGCAGCCATACTGGCGGCGGCACCGAGGGAGGGATCACGTCTTCATCTGCCAGGATCCCAACGCGCTCTACAAGGTGGTGGACCGGATCAGCAATGCGGTGCTTCTCATCTCTGACTTTGGCAGGTTGCGTGGTGATCAGGCCTCGCTCGTCAAGGATGTCATCCTGCCTTACTCCCACCGCATCAACCCCTTCAAGGGTGATGTCGGTGTTGACGCTCGTCCAGCCTTGTTGTTCTTTATGGGCAACCGGTACCGAAAGGAGGTAAGTTCGTGGGTATCAAATAATAAGTATTACTTCATCAAATTTGGGGCATCGAGCACCTGCATTTGAAGCAAACCTATGTGATATTCCCTCCATTTTAATTTACCCCGCATATTAGTTTTTTGCTAAAACAAGCCTTTGCCAGCAATTGCTCTATTATTACTACGTGATAATGATTGTACTCCTGAATATTACCGTATCAACCCCTTCAGGAGTATTACTTAGTTTTCAGATATACACGATGCTTTTGTGTGATTTCTCATATGATGCCAAATTCCTGTCTTTGAATGATCAAATCATATAAAATGAAGTTACATGAAAAGAAATTTGGGATATGATATACTGGATTTAGTTTATTTAGATGGGTGAGGTTGCTTCGTGTAAATAGGAATGCCACTCTGTCCTGGGACCAATATCGCAGGACAAATTGATGAGGGCACCATTTGGTATTCAAGTGGTAACACATACAATCTCCTCAAGTGAAATAACTATTTCTTGCACGACTGAGAAATAGCTATTTGTAGGTCAACACTAAGAACCACCCCATCTAAATACTGAGATTTCTGCAAGTATTTCTAAGTTGACTTCATCGGGCAGCTATGAATGATGGCTGAGAAATAATTATTTCTAGGTTGTCTGAGAAATAGTCACTCCCTTCTTATATTAGATAAACCGTTGCAAATTTAAGGGTTTGTTGGCTACATAAATTGCTGAGAATTGAAGTACTATTCAGTTGTAGTCTTTCACTATTCCACAAACCACATCTTTTTTTTTAAAAAAACACAGTCTCTTGTATATGCTAATCTACCTAGTTAATAATTTATTGCAGAGACAAACCCTGCCACAGTTCTGCAAACCGTTTCTCTACCTTATGCCCTTCTTGTTCATTCATCTTCTAGGTGTCTAACATGACTTCAAAGGTTTAAGCTGCATTCAGTTTTTCTTGTTTCCACTTGCAATTGTTGCATCCAATGTCGGCTACTTAATTCTGCATGATGCATAACTTGTTTGGAACAAGAGCAAAGTTAATAAATGCACCATCTGAGCATATTATATAACAGTCAGTGGAAATAGTTAACAGAGAACCATTATTGAAACTCAACACTATTCCATAAATGAACATGATATAAGCCACTGCCAACTTTGTGTACTGGAAAATTGCCACTACAAAAAGGGACTTATTTCCCTCTTCTTTTCAATGAAATGAAACGCAAAGGCTTTTTGCATTTTCTCGAAAAAAAGGGACTTATGAAAGATGCCACTGTAAAGGGTTAGATTGATATACGCCGTTGCTACAATGTGTTAGCCTGAATGTAATCATGTCATGGTGTGATCTGCACGGATAGGTTGTGTGTGAACAAGGGCACATGATTTGTGTCCTGTGTGAGTCAACAGTGCACATAGGTTGTGTACTGAATAGATAGGCATGCTGCAGTGTGTTTGCTGTTAGAAGTAATCTTGTCAATGTAGTTGGATCTAGCTTAGTCATGAAGTATACAGGGTATGTAGGGAGAACTCTAGAATTAGGAATGTTCTAGAATAAGATATTTAGGAGTAGTATGAAATATCTAGAGTTTGTAGAGTATTCTAGAAGCATGGTGTAGGGTTTGGATTGTGCCACATGGCAACAATCTAAAGGGTCATGTACAAGTATAAATAGGTCCTAGCATAGGTTGTTGGCGTAAGCATGGGTTGCTAAGTTAAGTAGGCATTTGTTGCTGAGTAGTGTAGCATCAGTTGCTACAAAAGCTAATAAAAGAAGAAGGCATATGTTGCCTGAAACTATCCTGTGTTCTCCACTATAGTTATAGTCCTTCATGTTCTGCTTTTACTCAAGAGAGAGAATAGAGAACAGAGAGGGAACACTAACACAATGGCAAACATTGATCTATTCAACTGTTGGCAGTGACTTTTTTTTTTGCCATGTCATTTTTTAAATATGCAAAGTCGGCCCTGGCATATATCGAATTGACCCAAGTGTTACAAAAAAAATGTGGCAGACGGATGCTTTAAAGTATGATATTAACTGCATGAGTTAAAACTTCCACAGCCTTATTTTAATACCAAAATGTGCTCCTCAAGTCTTCACATTTATCTACCTTCAAGTTATATAGTTCCCACATCCGACTTAAGCTATGGGATGGTTTGCACTTGTCCTTATTCCTTTTCCTGTACTATCACCACGTCCTTCTTTGTTTCTTAACCATGGAGGTTATAGACTCATAGTCAACATTATCTTTCTTTGATTACTTATTTCAGTTTATGGCAAAGCACTACTTAGTATGGTTGATCATTCTTAATAATGTAGGGTGGGAAGATCCGGGATACACTGTTTCAAGTTCTTGAAAATGAGGGAGATGTAATCATAAAACATGGAGCCCAATCAAGGGTGAGTCGGCGTATGGCCACACAAGGAATGCACTCATCCAAATTTTGCCTGCACCCTGCTGGAGATACTCCCTCAGCATGCAGACTGTTTGATGCACTTGTCAGCTTGTGTGTTCCTGTTATTGTTAGTGATCACATTGAGTTACCATTTGAAGATGTAATAGACTACAGTAATATATCAATTTTTGTGGACACAAGCAAGGCTGTACAGCCTGGATTCTTAACTTCCATGCTTCGAAGAGTCAGTTCAGAGCGGATTCTGGAGTACCAGAGAGAAATACAAAGGGTCAGTTCTCCATCTTTCTTAGTTGGTGCTGTGTATGCATATTTATTACGTCTTTCTCTGTATGTATCTCAGTTACTCCCTCCGGTCACTAATATAAGACCTTTTAGATATTTCAAAGTGGACTACATAGGGACTAGAGTGAGTGAATCTACACACTAAAAGTGGACTAGATATGGACCAAAATGGGAGAATCTACAAAAAGCTAAAAGGTCTTACATTAGTGAACGGAGGGAGTATTAGCAACAGATTTCGTGCATATATCTGAAACAAACTATATCTGATTGAGTAATAATTATATAGATTTTCTTCCAGTTGCACTATCTTCTATACTGTGATTTTTTATAGAGTACAAATGCAAATCACCCTGAATTGTATATGACTTAGTGAGATAGCAACACACTCACATGCCAAGTTCAGTTAGTTTCAGATGACTGGGAAAAGCGATTCAAGGAACACTACATATCAGTAAACTTTGAGAACCTGATAATATGTCAGTCAGCCTTTATTTTTGCACAAGCCAATGTAATTAAAAACATCATTGTGAATAGTCCTATAACTACCATATTGAAAGTTATATTAAAAGCTCAACAACTTAACTGCACTTGTTTGATTAAGTGTGTTTTGCTGTTCAAGATGGTTATATGTTCCAAATTACTATCAACAGACACTTGGCTGATTGGTGCTTTTTTACTAGAAAAGATCATTTCTTTCTTTACTGTCATTTAGTTGGAAAAACTTCATGGATGGTTGGTACTAGTTTCCAATTGCTTGGAAAACTAAGTTGCTTTATGAATATGATTTATTTTCCTTTTTTTTGGACACTGAATATGGGATAATTTATGCTCATCATGGATGGGAGCATATAGTTTTGGCTACAAAGCAGCCAAAGTCTCATGTTAAGTAAAACGCGACTTGCTCCGGCGCTTTTAATTGACTGGGATATGCCATCGGCTTTTACTGTAAAAAATAGCACCCCAGTGTTAAACTTTTACTGCAAGAGACTCAAGGATTTGCGGGAGGTTTCGGCTTTTATGAAGTGTAATGCATATCCATACTGCTTTTGACATATTTGGCCGTTAACTAGTAGTTTATTTGCTGAAGCTCTGGTATGTTGCAGGTAAAACATTACTTTGAGTATGAAGATCCGAATGGACCAGTGAATGAAATATGGCGCCAAGTTTCTGTGAAGGCACCTCTGATCAAGCTGTTGATTAATCGTAACAAACGCATGGTTGAAAGAGGCACTAACGAAACTGATTGCTCGTGCATCTGTTCAATTCCAAGTGAGATATCTAATTCTAGATAGGTAAAATAGATGGCTTTCGTGGCCTGAAGGAATTCAACCTTTGTGGATACATCGCCTGAATTTTGGAAGTTACAGCGCTATATATATGTACAGCAAGGACCCTATTGTCTCTGTATAATTCCTGATTGCACGTAACCTCCTGATCAAGTTCTTCAAATTATTCAAGTAGATGTTGAATAGAGTCAGCAATGTAGGAAAAATGTCGTATTTGACTGGCGTATTTGTATTTGTATTATTTTATTTTATTTTATGTTGTTCGCTTGTCAAAATGTCATGTTGAGACAGAATGTTTTATTCACGATATTCATCATAGTGTTTCTTCTGGAGGCATATACAAGCTGGAATACGAATGATGTACCAGAAGCAATCTTGGCACCTTGATTATGGTGCCTGAAATATTACCAGTGTAGTTTTTTTTAAACTAATGAACCTTGCTCTGAAAAATCAAGTGTTGAAAATTGCTTTGTACACTGAAGTACCTTCCACATACGCGAGTCTCAAAGGATTTAATTGACATACTTCCTCTGTATTTAATACGTGTCTCAACTATCTAGATACGAATGTATCTTTTACTAAAATGTATCTAGATACATCCGTATCTAGATAAAAGTGAGACATCTATTTTTAGATGGAGGAGTACTTATTTTTGAAGAATTATAGTCGACATATCCAAACGAGAAATGCTTGAATAAGTAATGCAACACGTACTGTGTTCAATCACGGAGTGATGCAAATAGCATGTACATCAATATAGATCGTGCCTAAATAACTCACGCATGGATGTCAAAAGATTAGGTCAAAGCAAATATTATAGGAGCACTAACACACTGGCTGTATACCATGCGCGGACTCCTCTTCAACCCAGCTTCGGTCGTCGAAACTTTTAACGGAAATGACCATCAGCCCCAACAAATTACCAGAAAAGGCTATCAATAAAAAAATGCCAAAAAGGACTACCTCCATGTGGCGGTAGGGCGTAGCACGCGACATGTGGCACCTGCCACTGTGGCTGGTGGCAGTGGGCCTGCCGCTGCTCTCCTTGGCGGCAGGTTAGGAGGCCATCCTGTTTTTTATGTGCACTGTTTGAAGTCACCAGATGAATCCTTAAATGCTATCATGTTGGAGTGTTGATTCATGTTGTTTCCTGTTCATAGGAGAAAATGATTCATGTTGTCGCCTACACAAGCTGCCGAGCGATCGGCCTGTAGGGGCTGCCACGGACGAAAGCCCACGGGGTGCCATCGTGTTTGTCGCCCACGCCGGTGGCGGAATGGCCGACTGCCTCAAGGCCCGACTAATGGAGCGGGCTGGCCTCCTAACGTGCCGCCAGGGAGAGCGACGTCTGGCATTGCCGCCATTAGCAAAGGTGGTAGGTGCCACGTGTCGCCGGGCACGCCCTGCTGCCACGTGAAAGTGATCTTTATTCGCAATTTTTGTTCACAAGTGGTCTTTTCTAGCAATTCATTAGGGCAAGTGGTTCTTTCTATCAAAAATTCCTGGCGCCGTACAAACACAAGTTAGTGGGTAACCATATTCTTAAAACTCGTAGATACAAAATCCTATTTATACCCTTGTCCAATGTATAGATATTTACTCGTGTCTATAATCTATCTATAATCGATAGATACCTCGTTTGCCACCACATCAAAACCGTGTTATCCTACTTTCGGCAGATACTATCAAAACCGTGTTATCCTACTTTCGGCAGCACGATAGATACCTCGTGTGCCACCACATCAAAACCGTGTTACGTCGTGTTTGTCGCCCACGCCGGTGGCGGCATGGACCACTGCCTCAAGGCCTGACTAATGGAGCGGGCTGGCCTCCTAACGTGCCGCCAGGGAGAGCGACGTTTGGCATTGCCGCCATTAGCAAAGGTGGAAGGTGCCACGTGTCGCCGGGCATGCCCTGCTGCCACGTGAAAGTGATCTTTATTCGCAATTTTTGTTCACAAGTGGTCTTTTCTAGCAATTCGTTGGGGAAAGTGGTTCTTTCTATCAAAAATTCCTGACGCTGTACAAACACAAGTTAGTGGGTAACCATGTTCTTATAGCTCGTGGATACAAAATCCTATTTATACCCTTGTCCACTTTATAGATATTTACTCGTATCTATAATCTATCTATAATCGATAGATACCTCGTGTGCCACCACATCAAAACCGTATTATCCTACTTTCGGCAGACAAGGAGCTATCAAAGCTGTGTTATCCTACTTTCGGCAGACAAGGAGCTAATAGAAAGTAGGATAACACGGTTAACCCTATTGCGGTCCTACTTGCCAATTACGGTGTGATTGAGAAGGCTGATGGATCGATGACTCGAGGAAACACATGGCGGATAAAGATGAGTAGGGTTTGAGTATACCCATGGATGCATGATTGTACTAATAAAATGGTTGAAGTTTTATGGCATCATAGGAAGTTACGAGTTGAGAACCAACCTGAGGTTGGATGTGCTTTCAAAAAAAAAACCCGAGGTTGGGTGGTTGTGCCCCAGCCCACCAGAGTTCAAACCCCAGGTTTGACATATGTGTGTCTCATAAAGGCGGAATATTATTTTAGTGAGAGGCGACATTTCCGTCGACAGCGATGTGCCTGTGGTGGCTTCGTCAATTTCAAGATTTGATCATCCGACTCAGTCTTTCGGAGGTGCTCATAGGGGTATGGTGTGCGTGTGTGCGTTCATAGGGGTGAGTGTATGCGCGTGTATGTGAGCGTCTGCGTTTGTACTGCGTTTTTCAGAAAAAAAAGTTATGAGTTGAGATTTACCCATGTTAATTTTCCTAAAATGATATAATCCCTTTTAAGAACTAAAAAAAGAGAAAATAAGGATGTTAGTTTAAGTTTAAAAACTGGACTTGTTTTCTGGATGTTTTAGCAAAGCAAAGGTCATGAGGATGTGAATATAAGCATGATATAAGTTCCACGTAATTCACAAAATTATGCTCCCCAACTCAGCGAAATGGTCCATGGTTGTATGTAACATCTCAGGTTTAGAGGCTACAAAAAGAGAGAATAAAGATGTTTGCATTGCATTAATGCGTAGAAAATCCGGGGATTTTTCACGCTTTCAAATAAAACTTGTCACAGTAACTGAAGTTTCAGTTAACTTGATGGAATTGAAGTAGATCATCAAGTCAAGCGCTATAAACCTCAACGTAACCTTTGCTAAAACCTTATTTTGGGTAGACATAATTTGATCCATAGGTTGGATCAAATGGAACTAGAACTATTACACAACACCTTAAGTGAGGATCAAATACCAGATCTTATAAAGGATCATAATATGGTATTCCTTACAACAACACATGAATGTTTATTCAACTGCAAACCGCATAACAAGAAAGAATTAAGGAACTATTCTTTACTTATCTTTTCCATGTATTAAACTCATCAATGTTCCTACCATGATCCACATGGTATAGTTTCAACTCTAATCCTAAACTCATATCTAGGACATTGACACAAGTTCTTTATTAGTCCTTGACCATTCCATTCTTTTCGATCCACATCTATCTTTATTAAACCTCAGAGAAAGGAGAGGACTATCCATATATCTGGATGATTGCATCATCATCTATTGAGCATAAGCTTAGGCTAGCATTCAAGTCAATCCCAAGTGAGAGAAACCATTGCTACCAATCTTAACTATACATATCAGAGAAGTAAGGACAAATCTTGAACAAAAGCATTAGAATACAATCTATTTCACTTTGGAGTGGTGATATAATCCAATATCGAATGGAATAAGATCATATGCATGAATTGATTAATCCAACTAAGCTAACCAAGTGGAGCCTTAGTCTAGATACCTAAAGAGATCTTGTGAGTACATCATAAATCCTAGAGTAATCATGCCTATGCAAGAGAATACAAGTTGAGTGTTACACTCTAGTTGTTTAAGAAAATATATACTTGATCTTGGAGGTGAGAACCCTATTTCATGAGAGATACCTTAGGACCATTACAATTTTGTGATGATCATAAACCCTAAGAGCCTAGTAGGAGTGTGATGAGGAAGACAATAAAAAGATAATGGTGAGGAATAAGTTGATCATGTCTAATGCATGATCATGCTTTGGAGATATAGAAGTGTAAGTTAAACTCTAATGTGATAAGCATATATCATCCCTCACATGAAATGATAGTGAAGTCACTAGTGAGCAACTCTAGCCATGTAAAAGAAAAGACATAACATTCCATTAAGACCTTGCTTAACCAAGCACCTATATTAACCCTAGTGATATTATATTATGGAGTAATCATTATGAGGAAGAGCAAACCCTAGTCTATCCTTAACTTCTCTAGTCACTACAAGAAAAGTTATGATTCTCAAGGTCCAATTTTCGTCAGGTATGGCCCCTTTTTCGTCGCCTATGGCCTAAGCCGATGATATGGGTTCTGTGGTCCAAACTGCGTCAGTGAAAGGCCTACCATGGATTTTTCGGTGCGTTGCATTTGGGCGCCTTTCGGCCACGGAAAATCGGACCGTTGCAGAAGTGTTTTCGGGAGGCCGTTGACTGCTGACATCATGCAAACTGCCACGTGGCAGATGCCATTAACTGTCAGTTAACGCCGTTAACCGGCTGAAACCCCGTGGTAGATGGTAGGCCCACACAAGGCCTGCCATGCTTTAAGAGGGCTAGCCCATTTAGTTTGCGGGTCGGGCCAGCTGACTTAGTTTGACCGATCAACTATATAACTGGGCTGGTCTATTAGGTACGTGTGACATAGGCATCCCCAATGGGCCTGCCGAAGATGGTACACGGGATTCACTGAAGGCCCACGACCCGAAGGATAAGAAGAATTCGGAAGCCCAATTTGCTAGTTAAGGAAAGCTAGAGTTGTATTAGGAGAGAACACTTGTAATATTGCGGGAGGAGTTAGAAACCTTCCCGGATTCTGTAACTTGTACATCACGAATCCCTCGGCTCCACCTCCTATATAAGGGGAGTCGAGGGACAAAGAAGGCATCGATTCATTGTCTCACGAACCCTAGTTTTCATATCGTCGAGCACTTTTCGGCTGAAACCTTCGAGATCTACTTGCCCTCTACTTCTAACTAAACCCTAGTCTACAACCCGTAGGCATTGACAAGTTAATCCCTTGTCAATTGGCGCCGTTTGTGGGAATTAGAGGCGTCAAGGATCTGATCTCGATGGCACGTTCAAGATCGTCGACTTCGTCAACAGCAAGCAACGCGATGGATCGAGGTAAACAGATCGCAACTGGTCCTGTCGATTTTGTTCCTCACCCGCCCTCCCGTTTGGATGCATATGCATATCTGGGGGCGCCTATGGAGATGACGTTCGGAAGATTCCACTTTCGCGTCGAGAAAGAGGGAGCGTATCGTCTCGATATTCCGATCTCGTCGGGATTGTCGGCGGTCGATTCCGATTTTTCGAACTCAACATCGTCAACCGAGTCAGGCGAAGAGGAGACCTCATCGCCACGCTTCATCAGCACCAGGGCAAGCGAAAAGCTCGCCAAGATCTTCAGCGACATGTCCTTCGAGTCATCTGCGGACTCTTATATAAGCGATGACTCGAGCAGCATCGACAGCTTCAACTTCATCGACAAATCCACTACTGTGGGCAGGGTCTTCACCAATCTTTATGATGGTGTCACCAAACCCAGCAAAGATCTGAATTCAAAATATCATCAGATTTATGCCATCGAAGAGCCAAGCCGCGATCAGGAGAAAACGTCTGAGGCTTTCGACGATTTGGGAAATCCATACGTCGATCCCTCCGATCTGAGACGAGGTTTAGGCAATAAATATGTCGGACCTACACCACGTGTTAGGGTTCAACTTCCACAAGCAGCATGGGATAGAGCCGCAAGAGCTATGGATGGTTCAGAACCAATGTCCACAACCACCATGCCAGAAGAGTTACAAGCATATCAATATAGGCTCGCGCGAGCTACAAGGGAATTGGAAAAACAGACACCTGCTCTGAACAGAAGAAGGGAGGCAGCCTCCGCATCAAGTAGGCGAAGGGCAGAGCTAAGTCGACATTCAGGAACTTCGGGAGATAGCCACAGAGAAGCTTGGAACAGAGCAAGATCAAGGGTGCAAAACATACCTGAGGGAGAAAGAGAGCACTTGGTTCAAAACCTCGACATGTCTTTTATGTCGATAGACACGAGAGGGAACATTATCCCCAAGACACCAGAAGCTGGGTATATGGCGACACAGGACTTTATCCTTGCATCCAGGCCACCTGTCAACACCAAGATTTTTAAGTCCGAATGCCTATTATGTCATACATCGCAATCCCAGGAATATTGTTGTTGCGAGGCATAATAGTTAAGTATCATAGTCATCATTCATTACAAACCATAATGTCTTACAACTTGGAATCACATCATCCATATTACGCGAATAGTTGATCTATTGATCAACGAACAAATACAAGTTCATAGCGGAAGCGTAAGATACAAGGACTCTCTAGTCCACAGGCCAACGCTTGACGACGGAAGACTCCTAGTTGTCGTAGGCGTCCTGCTAGTCATCTCCTTGTTCATCTTCATACTCTGGCCATTTGAATAGCCAGGGACAAAGCCGTGAGTACTTTAAGTACTCGCAAACTAGTACTAATGTAAGTGCTAGACATTTGTTATCACCAAATTTTGGTCAAATCAGGAGGTGGGCCGTAAGAGAGATGGGCTTGGAAGATTACACGTGGAAGATCTCTGAAGCGGCCTTGCACGAGGAGTTTGGGCTGGATTGCCCGTGTATCTTTAATTATGGTAGATTGTATCTTAGATTAAAAGTTAGAGTTTGTATCATGCACGGTGGGGATTATTCCCACGTTAGAAAGTCCCCTGGACTATAAATATGTATCTAGGGTTTATGGAATAAACAACAACCAACGTTCAACCAAACAAATCAATCTCGGCGCATCGCCAACTCCTTCGTCTCGAGGGTTTCTACCGGTAAGCGACATGCTGCCTAGATCGCATCTTGCGATCTAGGCAGCACAAGCTCCACGTTGTTCATGCGTTGCTCGTACTGAAGCCTTGTTGATGGCGAGCAACGTAGTTATCATAGATGTGTTAGGGTTAGCATAGTTCTTCGTGTAACATGCTATCGTAGTGCAACCCTTGCATGTCTAGCTGCCCTCACACCTATCTTAGGTGTGGGGGCGGCACCCCGCTTGATCATTATTTAGTAGATCTGATCCGTTACGATTGCTCCTTGTTCTACAAGGATTAGTTTAATATCTGCAATAGTTAGGCCTTACAAAGGGGGGGAGGATCCAGCGGCACGTAGGGTGTCGTTTGCTAGTCCTAAACAGGATGTTCCGGGGATCAACTTCGTGTTGGTTTTTAGGCCTTGTTTAGGATCGGCTTATGATCACCGTGCGTGGCCGCGAGGCCCAACCTGGAGTAGGATGATCCGATTATGCGGTGAAAACCCTAAATCGTCGTAGATCTAATTAGCTTTATCTTGATCAAGCAGGACCACCATATATTCGTGCACCCCGTACGAATCATGGGTGGATCGGCTCCTTGAGCCGATTCACAGGATAACCTGAGAGCCGATCGAGGCTCGTATTTAATGTTTACGTGTATGCCATGCAGGAAACTAAGCGAGGCATCTCCATCACCTTCCTGACCAGGTATAGGTCAGGTGGCACGCCCTTGCAATCAGCATCGGACGTGTGACCAGAAGGCTTTGCGGGCCGTCGCTCGGAGGGACCTCAGCCAGCCGCAACTCTAGGTTGTTCCCGGCTCTACGGTGTTGCCCGTCGCTGCCCGCCGGTGGGTTTCTGACGACAACACATTCTGGCACGCCCGGTGGGACCAGCTTCTACATCAACCACATCGCCATCTACATCTGGGATGGCGGACGGCGCGCCAGTCACCTACGAGGAGCTGCCCGACGAGCTCAAGAAGAGGTATGACGAGATCAAAGTCACCCTCGAAGCCGACCTCATCGGCTCTTTTCAGAGAACCCGTTCACATGGCATCAGATGGAAGGGGTTCTCACCGCAAGGTGCACTCGATGGGATAGACCTCTCTGCCCCGTCGGAGGAACGCACCAGGTCCCTGCGGCAGGAGATCAACTACTTGGTGGCTCACTGATGCGCGTGGTTGACGTATTGTCTCTTCGTTCGACACGCGTCCGTTGGGAACCCCAAGAGGAAGGTGTGATGCGCACAGCGGCAAGTTTCCCTCAGTAAGAAACCAAGGTTTAATCGGACCAGTAGGAGTCAAGAAGCACGTTGAAGGTTGATGGCGGCGAGATGTAGTGCGGCGCAACACCAGGGATTCCGGCGCCAACGTGGAACCTGCACAACACAACCAAAGTACTTTGCCCCAACGAAACAGTGAGGTTGTCAATCTCACCGGCTTGCTGTAACAAAGGATTAACCGTATTGTGTGGAAGATGATTGTTTGCAGAAAACAGTAGAACAAGTATTGCAGTAGATTGTATTTCAGTAAAGAGAATTGGACTGGGGTCCACAGTTCACTAGAGGTGTCTCTTCCATAAGACAAGCAGCATGTTGGGTGAACAAATTACAGTTGGGCAATTGACAAATAAAGAGAGCATGACAATGCACATACATATCATGATGAGTATAGTGAGATTTAATTGGGCATTACGACAAAGTACATAGACCGCCATCCAACTGCATCTATGCCTAAAAAGTCCACCTTCAGGTTATCATCCGAACTCCCTCCAGTATTAAGTTGCAAGCAACAGACAATTGCATTAAGTATGGTGCGTAATGTAACTAGTGACTACATCCTTGAACATAGCACTAATGTTTTATCCCTAGTGGCAACAACACAACACAACCTAAGAAATTTCACATCCTTGTCCCGGTGTCAATGCAGGCATGAACCCACTATCGAGCATAAGTACTCCCTCTTGGAGTTACAAGCATCTACTTGGCCAGAGCATCTACTAGTAACGGAGAGCATGCAAGATCATAAACAACACATAAGCATAACTTTGATAATCAACATAACAAGTATTCTCTATTCATCGGATCCCAACAAACGCAACATATAGAATTACAGATAGATGATCTTGATCATGTTAGGCAGCTCACAAGATCCGACAATGATAGCACAATGGGGAGAAGACAACCATCTAGCTACTGCTATGGACCCATAGTCCAGGGGTAGACTACTCACACATCACACCGGAGGCGACCATGGCGGCGTAGAGTCCTCCGGGAGATGATTCCCCTCTCCGGCAGGGTGCCGGAGGCGATCTCTGGATCCCCGAGATGGGATCGGCGGCGGCGGCGTCTACGGAAGGTTTTCCGTATCGTGGTTCTCAGATGCGGGGGTTTCGTCACGGAGGCTATTTGTAGGCGGAAGGGCAGGTCAAGAGGCGGCACGGGGCCCCACACCACAGGGCCGCGCGGCCAAGGGGGGGGCCGCGCCGCCCTAGGGTGTGGCCCCCTCGTCGCCCCTCTTCGTCTCTCCTTCGGACTTCTGGAAGCTTCATGGAAAAATAGGCCCCTGGGCTTTGATTTCGTCCAATTCCGAGAATATTTCCTTACTAGGATTTCTGAAACCAAAAACAGCAGAAAACAGCAACTGGCACTTCGGCATCTTGTTAATAGGTTAGTTCCATAAAATGCACGAATATGACATAAAGTGTGCATAAAACATGTAGATAACATCAATAATGTGGCATGGAACATAAGAAATTATCGATACGTTGGAGACGTATCAGCATCCCCAAGCTTAGTTCTGCTCGTCCCGAGCAGGTAAAACGATAACACAGATAATTTCTGGAGTGACATGCCATCATAATCTTGATCATACTATTTGTAAAGCATATGTAGTGAATGCAGCGATCAAAACAATGTATATGACATGAGTAAACAAGTGAATCATAAAGCAAAGACTTTTCATGAATAGCACTTCAAGACAAGCATCAATAAGTCTTGCATAAGAGTTAACTCATAAAGCAATAATTCAAAGTAAAGGCATTGAAGCAACACAAAAGAAGATTAAGTTTCAGCGGTTGCTTTCAACTTGTAACATGTATATCTCATGGATATTGTCAACATAGAGTAATATAATAAGTGCAATAAGCAAGTATGTAGGAATCAATGCACAGTTCACACAAGTGTTTGCTTCTTGAGGTGGAGAGAAATAGGTGAACTGACTCAACATTGAAAGTAAAAGAATGGTCCTCCATAGAGGAAAAGCATCGATTGCTATATTTGTGCTAGAGCTTTGATTTTGAAAACATGAAACAATTTTGTCAACGGTAGTAATAAAGCATATGCATCATGTAAATTATATCTTATAAGTTGCAAGCCTCATGCATAGTGTACTAATAGTGCCCGCACCTTGTCCTAATTAGCTTGGACTACCGGATCATCACAATGCATTGTTTTTACCAAGTGTCACAAAGGGGTACCTCTATGCCGCCTGTACAAAGGTCTAAGGAGAAACCTCGCATTGGATTTCTCGCTATTGATTATTCTTCAACTTAGACATCCATACCGGGACAACATAGACAACAGATAATGGACTCCTCTTTTATGCATAAGCATATAACAACAGTTAATAATTTTCTCATTTGAGATTTGAGGATTGTTGTCCAAAACTGAAACTTCCACCATGGAGCATGGCTTTAGTTAGCGGCCCAATGTTCTTCTCTAACATATGCATGCTTAACCATATGGTGGTAGATCTCTCTTACTTCAGACAAGACGGACATGCATAGCAACTCACATGAAATTCAACAATGAATAGTTGATGGCGTCCCCAGTGAACATGGTTATCGCACAACAAGCAACTTAATAAGAGATAAAGTGCATAATTACATATTCAATACCACAATAGTTTTTAAGCTATTTGTCCCATGAGCTATATATTGCAAAGGTGAATGATGGAATTTTAAAGGTAGCACTCAAGCAATTTACTTTGGAATGGCGGAAAATACCATGTAGTGTAGGTAGGTATGGTGGACACAAATGGCATAGTGGTTGGCTCAAGTATTTTGGATGCATGAGAAGTATTCCCTCTCGATACAAGGTTTAGGCTAGCATGGCTTATTTGAAACAAACACAAGGATGAACCGGTGCAGCAAAACTCACATAAAAGACATATTGAAAACATTATAAGACTCTACACCGTCTTCCTTGTTGTTCAAACTCAATACTAGAAATTATCTAGACCTTAGAGAAACCAAATATGCAAACCAAATTTTAGCATGCTCTATGTATTTCTTCATTAATGGGTGCAAAGCATATGATGCAAGAGCTTAATCATGAGCACAACAATTGCCAAGTATCACATTACCCAAGACATTAATAGCAATTACTACATGTATCATTTTCCAATTCCAAGCATATAACAATTGAACGAAGGAGAAACTTCGCCATGAATACTATGAGTAGAAACCAAGGACATACTTGTCCATATGCTACAGCGGAGCGTGTCTCTCTCCCATAAAGTGAATGCTAGGATCCATTTTATTCAAACAAAACAAAAACAAAAACAAACCGACGCTCCAAGAAAAAGCACATAAGATGTGATGGAATAAAAATATAGTTTCAGGGGAGGAACCTGATAATGTTGTCGATGAAGAAGGGGATGCCTTGGGCATCCCCAAGCTTAGATGCTTGAGTCTTCTTAATATATGCAGGGGTGAACCACCGGGGCATCCCCAAGCTTAGAGCTTTCACTCTCCTTGATCATGTTGCATCATACTCCTCTCTTGATCCTTGAAAACTTCCTCCACACCAAACTCGAAACAACTCATTAGAGGGTTAGTGCACAATATAAATTGACATATTCAGAGGTGACACAATCATTCTTAACACTTCTGGACATTGCATAATGCTACTGGACATTAGTGGATCAAAGAAATTCATCCAACATAGCGAAAGAGGCAATGCGAAATAAAAGGCAGAATCTGTCAAAACAGAACAGTTCGTATTGACGAATTTTAAAATGGCACCAGACTTGCTCAAATGAAAATTCTCAAATTGAATGAAAGTTGCGTACATATCTGAGGATCATGCACATAAATTGGCTTAATTTTCTGAGCTACCTACAGGGAGGTAGACCCAGATTCGTGACAGCAAAGAAATCTGGAACTGTGCAGTAATCCAAATCTAGTACTTACTTTTCTATCAACGGCTTAACTTGGCACAACAAAACACAAAACTAAGATAAGGAGAGGTTGCTACAGTAGTAAACAACTTCCAAGACACAAAATAAAAACAAAGTACTGTAGGTAAAAACATGGGTTGTCTCCCATAAGCGCTTTTCTTTAACGCCTTTCAGCTAGGCGTAGAAAGTGTGTATCAAGTGTTATCAAGAGACGAAGTGTCAACATCATAATTTGTTCTCATAATAGAATCAAAAGGTACCTTCATTCTCTTTCTAGGGAAGTGTTCCATACCTTTCTTGAGAGGAAATTGATATTTTATATTACCTTCCTTCATATCAATAATAGCACCAATAGTTCGAAGAAAAGGTCTTCCCAATATAATGGGACAAGATGCATTGCATTCAATATCCAAGACAACAAAATCAACGGGGACAAGGTTATTGTTAACGGTAATGCGAACATTATCAACCTTACCTAAAGGTTTCTTTGTAGAATGATCAGCAAGATTAACATCCAAATAACAATTTTTCAGCGGTGGCAAGTCAAGCATATTATAAATTTTCTTAGGCATAACAGAAATACTTGCACCAAGATCACATAAAGCATTACAATCAAAATCTTTAACCTTCATCTTAATGATGGGCTCCCAACCATCCTCTAGCTTTTTAGGAATAGAGGCTTCGCGCTCTAATTTCTCTTCTCTAGCTTTTATGAGAGCATTTGTAATATGATGCGTGAAAGCCAAATTTATAGCACTAGCATTAGGACTTTTAGCAAGTTTTTGCAAGAACTTTATAACTTCAGAGATGTGGCAATCATCAAAATTCAAACCATTATAATCTAAAGCAATGGGATCATCATCCCCAATGTTGGAAAAAATTTCAGCAGCTTTATCACAGGCAGTTTCAGCAGTTTTAGCAGTTTCAGGCAGTTTTTCGCGCTTTGCATTAGAAGTGGAAACATTGCTAACACCAATTCTTTTATTAGTATGAGTAGGAGGTGCAGCAACATGTGTAGCATTAGCATTACTAGTGGTGGTAATAGTCCAAACTTTAGCTACATTCTTCTCTTTAGCTAGTTTTTCATTTTCTTCTCTATCCCACCTAGCACGCAGTTCAGCCATTAATCTTATATTCTCATTAATTCTAACTTGAATGGCATTTGCTATAGTAACAATTTTATTATGATGATTCTCATTAGGCAAAACTTTTGATTTCAAAAGATCAACATCAGCGGCAAGACTATCGACTTTAGAAGCAAGTATATCAATTTTCCCAAGCTTTTCTTCAACAGATTTGTTAAAAGCAGTTTGTGTACTAATAAATTCTTTAAGCATGGCTTCAAGTCCAGGGGGTGAACTTCTATTATTGTTGTAAGAATTCCTATAAGAATTACCATAGCCGTTGCCATTATTATAAGGATATGGCCTATAGTTGTTACTAGAATTGTTCCGGTAAGCATTGTTGTTGAAATTATTATTTTTAATGAAGTTTACATCAACATGTTCTTCTTGTGCAACCAATGAAGCTAATGGAACATTATTAGGATCAATATTAGTCCTATCATTCACAAGCATAGACATAATAGCATCAATCTTATCACTCAAGGAAGAGGTTTCTTCGACAGAATTTACCTTCTTACCTTGTGGAGCTCTTTCCGTGTGCCATTCAGAGTAGTTGATCATCATATTATCAAGAAGCTTTGTTGCTTCACCAAGAGTGATGGACATAAAGGTACCTCCAGCAGCTGAATCCAATAAATTCCGTGAAGAAAAATTTAGTCCTGCATAGAAGGTTTGGATGATCATCCAAGTAGTCAGTCCATGGGTTGGGCAATTTTTAACCAGAGATTTCATTCTTTCCCAAGCTTGAGCAACATGTTCAGTATCTAATTGTTTAAAATTCATTATGCTACTCCTCAAAGATATAATTTTAGCAGGGGGATAATATCTACCAATAAAAGCATCCTTGCATTTAGTCCATGAATCAATACTATTCTTAGGCAGAGATAGCAACCAATCTTTAGCTCTTCCTCTTAATGAGAAAGGGAACAATTTTAGTTTAATAATATCACCATCTACATCTTTATATTTTTGCATTTCACATAGTTCAACAAAATTATTAAGATGGGCAGCAACATCATCAGAACTAACACCAGAAAATTGCTCTCGCATAACAAGATTCAGTAAAGCAGGTTTAATTTCAAAGAATTCTGCTGTAGTAGCAGGTGGAGCAATAGGTGTGCATAAGAAATCATTATTATTTGTGGTTGTGAAGTCACACAACTTAGTATTTTCAGCGTTGGCCATTTTAGCAACAGTAAATAAAGCAAATTAGATAAAGTAAATGCAAGTAAACTAATTTTTTTGTGTTTTTGATATAGCAAACAAGATAACAAGTAAAGTAAAACTAGCAAATATTTTTTTTGTATTTTGATTTAGTGCAGCAAACAAAGTAGTAAATAAAACTAAGCAAGACAAAAACAAAGTAAAGAGATTGAGAAGTGGAGACTCCCCTTGCAGCGTGTCTTGATCTCCCCGGCAACGGCGCCAGAAATTTGCTTGATGCGCGTGGTTGACGTATTGTCTCTTCGTTCGACACGCGTCCGTTGGGAACCCCAAGAGGAAGGTGTGATGCGCACAGCGGCAAGTTTCCCTCAGTAAGAAACCAAGGTTTAATCGGACCAGTAGGAGTCAAGAAGCACGTTGAAGGTTGATGGCGGCGAGATGTAGTGCGGCGCAACACCAGGGATTCCGGCGCCAACGTGGAACCTGCACAACACAACCAAAGTACTTTGCCCCAACGAAACAGTGAGGTTGTCAATCTCACCGGCTTGCTGTAACAAAGGATTAACCGTATTGTGTGGAAGATGATTGTTTGCAGAAAACAGTAGAACAAGTATTGCAGTAGATTGTATTTCAGTAAAGAGAATTGGACCGGGGTCCACGGTTCACTAGAGGTGTCTCTCCCATAAGACAAGCAGCATGTTGGGTGAACAAATTACAGTTGGGCAATTGACAAATAAAGAGAGCATGACAATGCACATACATATCATGATGAGTATAGTGAGATTTAATTGGGCATTACGACAAAGTACATAGACCGCCATCCAACTGCATCTATGCCTAAAAAGTCCACCTTCAGGTTATCATCCGAACCCCCTCCAGTATTAAGTTGCAAGCAACAGACAATTGCATTAAGTATGGTGCGTAATGTAACTAGTGACTACATCCTTGAACATAGCACTAATGTTTTATCCCTAGTGGCAACAGCACAACACAACCTTAGAACTTTCTGTCATCGTCCCGGTGTCAATGCAGGCATGAACCCACTATCGAGCATAAGTACTCCCTCTTGGAGTTACAAGCATCTACTTGGCCAGAGCATCTACTAGTAACGGAGAGCATGCAAGATCATAAACAACACATAAGCATAACTTTGATAATCAACATAACAAGTATTCTCTATTCATCGGATCCCAACAAACGCTACATATAGAATTACAGATAGATGATCTTGATCATGTTAGGCAGCTCACAAGATCCGACAATGATAGCACAATGGGGAGAAGACAACCATCTAGCTACTGCTATGGACCCATAGTCCAGGGGTAGACTACTCACACATCACACCGGAGGCGACCATGGCGGCGTAGAGTCCTCCGGGAGATGATTCCCCTCTCCGGCAGGGTGCCGGAGGCGATCTCCTGGATCCCCCGAGATGGGATCGGCGGCGGCGGCGTCTCTGGAAGGTTTTCCGTATCGTGGTTCTCGGTACTGGGGGTTTCGTCACGGAGGCTATTTGTAGGCGGAAGGGCAGGTCAAGAGGCGGCACGGGGGCCCCACACCACAGGGCCGCGCGGCCAAGGGGGGGGGGGCGCGCCGCCCTAGGGTGTGGCCCCCTCGTCGCCCCTCTTCATCTCTCCTTCGGACTTCTGGAAGCTTCGTGGAAAAATAGGCCCCTGGGCTTTGATTTCGTCCAATTTCGAGAATATTTCCTTACTAGGATTTCTGAAACCAAAAACAGCAGAAAACAAAGAATCGGCACTTCGGCATCTTGTTAATAGGTTAGTTCCAGAAAATGCACGAATATGACATAAAGTGTGCATAAAACATGTAGATAACATCAATAATGTGGCATGGAACATAAGAAATTATCGATACGTCGGAGACGTATCACTCACTCACTACACCGTCACTCTGAGAACCTGGTCAACACGTTGGAGCGTGTCGCTCTTCGCGTGATCCAGGAGATCATGAGGCACCAGTACTCGCCGTCAGGACCAGCTCTCGGGACGCATCAAGGAGAGTTGCCACTCCAGTCCCGTCCACCGCTGCCATATGCGTTGGCAGCACCAGAGGTGCCGGCTACACCGGCATTCGTCGTCTACAAGATTGGTGGTGACCCTAGTGACTACCAGTTCTTGCCCGAGGCGCCTAAGGAGATCCCTCACGGGTACACGTGCACGTATGTGCCAGATTGTGGCAACTGGGCGCTCACAAACCAGGCCACAACATCAGGGACTTCTGGGAAAACAGGAGGGACATCAGCGACAGAGCTTGAGAAGCAGACGTGGCTAACTAAGTACGCCACCCCGACGAACCTCCAGAGCTCAGCTCCTGCAGTTGGCTCAGAGCTAGAAAAGCAAACATGGCTGGCTAAGTACGCCACCCCGGCGAATCTTCAGAGTTCAACTCCTGCAGCCAGCACAGCGGATCAGATCAGTACCATACTGAGAGACCAGTTCGGCATGGTGCCGAAAAGGAGGGCAATCGGCTATTCCAAGCCGTACCCCGACGACTACGAGATGATCCCGCTGCCACCTAAATATCGGCTCCCCGATTTCTCCAAATTCAGTGGATCAGATGGTTCCAGCTCCATCGAGCACGTCGGCCGATATTTGGCACAATTAGGACCGGCTTCAGTGTCGGATCAACTACGCGTGAGGCTCTTCTCACAGTCCCTCACGGGATCGGCTTTCGGGTGGTACACCTCGTTGCCACCGGACTCCATCCGGACTTGGAAGCAGTTGGAAGAGCAGTTCCAAATAAAGTACCATTCAGAGGCTTCCGAGTCTGGCATTGCCGATCTAGCACAACTACGTCAGAAGCGCGGAGAAACTGTGAGAGAATACATCCAGCGCTTCAGGAATCTTAGGAACCGATGTTATTCGGTTCGTATAACTGAAAAAGAAGCAGTCGAGTTGGCAGTAGCAGGCCTTGCAACACAGCTCAAGGACATGGCCTCCCAAGCAGATTATCCCTCACTGGCGCACATGGTTCAGAAACTATCGGCATATGAACTGCGCCACCCGGACCTGTACCAAGACAAGTTCAAGCGTGCAGTAGTCCTGGTCGATGCAGAGGAAGACGAAGTTCCTGCGGGAGACCAAGAGGTAGCAGTGGCTGAATGGACTCGGGGAGGAACCCCCGTGTCCTGCAAATGGGTAAAGCCACCAGGCCCACCCAGGGGATTTGATTTTGACATGACCAAGACTGAGCAAATCTTCGACCTCCTGCTCAAGGAGAAACAGTTGACGATTCCTGAAGGTCTCAAATTCCCCACGGTGCAAGAGCTGAACGGAAAGCCATACTGCAAATGGCACAACTCGCTCTCCCATGCCACCAACGACTGCAGGGTATGGCGTCAGCACATCCAAGCGGCGATAGAAAAAGGGCGTCTAATTTTCAACCAATATGCCATGAAGGTCGACACCCAGCCCTTCCCCGCCGTTAACATGGTGGAGTGCACTTACCCTGAAGGTTGCCAGCCAGGATCCTCGTTCAGCATCAACATGGTAGGACCTGGGAACCACTCTGGCAAAGATGGAGACGAGGGCAGCTGCTCTCGTAGCAAGGACACAGAGGAGGCCGCTCCATGCGATCGGCTCCATCATGATGGCAAGCGCTACGTCACAGAGGGAGAAGTGAAGAACATAAGATATCAGCGACCCCTCTCTGATCACCTCCTCAACAAATATGTGAGTCAGTATGACCAACGACGACGGTCCGGCTATGATGATGAAGGAGATCGTCTGGCTAGAGAAGCCAGAAGACATCGTCGGCACGATCGCGATGAGGAGGAGCACGAGCGCCGTGCCACGGAAAAATCAAGGGAGCAAGACGACAACGACAGGCACTGGGACTGCCCCTTCTTCAGACACTGCTGGGATTCAGGAATGAGCCGATTGCCCACAATCGGCAATTGCCCAGAATGCAACCAGAAGAAGAAGGAGGCAGCCAACGTGTCTGTGTTCAGGCACTTAGGGCCTCTCCCGCCACAAAGCAAACGTGCTGAGTCCCCTCGGTGGGCAGATCTCGAGGATTCCGAAGACGAGGGACAAGAAGAAGAAGAAGAAGAAGACAGGTACCCTGATGGACTCAGCCATTCACAAAAGCGCAGGGTTCAGCGATTGCGCGGTCTGGAGGAAGCCGAAAGGTTATACCTGCATACTTTAAGGAAGGCACGACCTGATCTGGCTGCGAAAGTTCAGCGGACCTTGGATGAAGAGGGTCGTCCACGGAAAATGGAGTGGCGCCCCAAGCAAAGGAAAGCCGATGATGAAACATCGGCTGGTACAAACATGGTGCTCGTCCTTCCGACGGAACTTAGTGCCCCACGATTCTACGATGCACTCAAGGTGGACGACAGCAGGCGCATCAAGTCAGAGGTTGGGCTGGTTTTATCCACCAGCCTGACCGAGTAGCAGGGTTAAACCAATGAGCAAACGGGGCGAGGCTGATCCTTGTGATCGGCCCCATAAATTATGAAGGAACATTACAGAACCTTCAGTCAGCGCTCCAATGGATATGGAGGCCGATTCCAGCAATCGGCCAAAATTATCTTCACCACGTGTTCTGCTTGTGTTCAGCATTGATCCACGGGGCAGCGGCCACGTCGGCAGATGAAAGTCAGCACGAATCCTTACGGAGCTGACGTGCAAGTGCAGTGCCCTGGCTAACCATAGAAGCCGATATCTGCAGTCATTTGGCAGATTCGGCTCAGGGGGCATACAGTCAGATGAACATGTGCAGATAAACGTGTGTAAACATGCGTGCAGTGAAACATTGGGGGCCGATTAAGAAAAATCGGCCAAATAAAAAAAAATTTGCGCAAGAAGCGAAGCCGATGCGCAGCCATCGACTCTAGTACAGTTACACAAGACCAAGACCTACTGGCTATATGCTCAAAGTTTACATCAACATCGACGTTCAGTAGAAGAAAGCTGATCAGCGACCTGTGCATCCTCGCCTGTATTCTCGCCTTGATTAAGGCTCGGGGGGCAGTTAACTTGGTAGATGCTCTGATTTAGGAGCCGATTGGAGTCGCATCGACTGGCCCTGCATTGTGATCTTCTCTGAAATAGTAAGGTGTTGCAAAAGAAGACTACTGAAGCTATGGAGAGGAATCGGAAAGGAGGCCATCGGCTTTTACAGGTTTTGGACCGTCCTGTCGCTGCAAGAGAAGGAAAGAGACTAGATTCTCAAAATAGCCGATGAGTAGTCATCGGCTAAGGGATTGCGAAGAATTATGGTCAGATATCAAATCGCAGCCTGAAATTGAGAAGTGCTTGACCGACGGGCTAATCGACATGAGAGTCCGGCTTCACGGGCGTCCAAAAGAAAAGAAATCCGATACGTTGCTATCGGTCTTGGCATGACAGGCGGAAGGAATGAAATTGGATTAATTGAAAGAACAATTTTCATTAATTCAAAGGAGCGGCTTTACAGGAAAGAGCCGATGGCTCTCAAAAGAGGGATCCGGTGCCTAGTGCACTGCTACTAGTCCTATTCTACTAGTCATCGCTGTCCTCGTCATCACCGCCGTCGATGTCGTCGGCGCTGCTCCCAGGAAGCTCCTCATCGCTGCTGCCCCAGCCCTTGGCCGGAGCCTCGTCCTCCTCGTCATCATCATCATCCTCGCTGTCCGCCCAGGAGCGGAAGCGCTTGGTCGGCGGATACCCGATGGAAGAGGAGGATTCATCCTCCTCCTCTTCCTCCTCATCATCATCATCGCCTTCGCTGTCCGCCCAAGCGCGGAATCGCTTGGCCGGCAGAAGCTTAGCGGAGGAAGAGGGGCCGCCCTCCTCTTTTTCTTCTTCTTCCTTGACTTCTTCCCCCTTCCCGTTGGGGGAGGTGGGTTTCGCCCAAGGATGGAGGTCGTCTTCACTTTCGCTCATCAGCTCCCCATCGATGAGGAACTTGAGGTCTTCTTCCCCATCGGCCAGAGGCAGGTTGCTCTCTGGCGCGTGATCGGAGTTCCACTCCGGCTCGCTTGAGGAGAAGGATTGGAGAGAGACGAAAGAGGAGGAGGAAGAAGACATGGCTGAGAGAGAAGGGGTTTTTTGTTGCCGATGGCTGGAACAGAGGAAGGTGATGAAGAGGGCTAATCGATCGGCACAGTTAAATAATGAGAAGCCTGGTGGAAATTTAATACCATTGCAGTTTCCGAGGAGATGACGCCAGAGCTATCGAATTTTGCAGAGAAGATGAGAAGACAGGGCATAATGATGACGGATACTGCAACGGCTCTGCTCTGCCACGACATGACCCTTCGAAGGAAAAACAGAGTGGTTTTGAAATTATCATTGCCAAAACCAGGGGGGCATGTGTTATCACCAGATTTTGGTCAAATCAGGAGGTGGGCCGTAAGAGAGATGGGCTTGGAAGATTACACGTGGAAGATCTCTGAAGCGGCCTTGCACGAGGAGTTTGGGCTGGATTGCCCGTGTATCTTTAATTATGGTAGATTGTATCTTAGATTAAAAGTTAGAGTTTGTATCGTGCACGGTGGGGATTATTCCCACGTTAGAAAGTCCCCTGGACTATAAATATGTATCTAGGGTTTATGGAATAAACAACAACCAACGTTCAACCAAACAAATCAATCTCGGCGCATCGCCAACTCCTTCGTCTCGAGGGTTTCTACCGGTAAGCGACATGCTGCCTAGATCGCATCTTGCGATCTAGGCAGCACAAGCTCCACGTTGTTCATGCGTTGCTCGTACTGAAGCCTTGTTGATGGCGAGCAACGTAGTTATCATAGATGTGTTAGGGTTAGCATAGTTCTTCGCGTAACATGCTATCGTAGTGCAACCCTTGCATGTCTAGCCGCCCTCACACCTATCTTAGGTGTGGGGGCGGCACCCCGCTTGATCATTATTTAGTAGATCTGATCCGTTACGATTGCTCCTTGTTCTACAAGGATTAGTTTAATATCTGCAATAGTTAGGCCTTACAAAGGGGGGGAGGATCCAGCGGCACGTAGGGTGTCGTTTGCTAGTCCTAAACAGGATGTTCCGGGGATCAACTTCGTGTTGGTTTTTAGGCCTTGTTTAGGATCGGCTTATGATCACCGTGCGTGGCCGCGAGGCCCAACCTGGAGTAGGATGATCCGATTATGCGGTGAAAACCCTAAATCGTCGTAGATCTAATTAGCTTTATCTTGATCAAGCAGGACCACCATATATTCATGCACCCCGTACGAA
The DNA here is from genome assembly GCF_019359855.2 of Lolium perenne. NCBI lineage: Eukaryota > Viridiplantae > Streptophyta > Magnoliopsida > Poales > Poaceae > Lolium > Lolium perenne. Next base: position 77,442,200 of record NC_067245.2, on the reverse strand, counting down.
TCATGGGTGGATCGGCTCCTTGAGCCGATTCACAGGATAACCTGAGAGCCGATCGAGGCTCGTATTTAATGTTTACGTGTATGCCATGCAGGAAACTAAGCGAGGCATCTCCATCACCTTCCTGACCAGGTATAGGTCAGGTGGCACGCCCTTGCAATCAGCATCGGACGTGTGACCAGAAGGCTTTGCGGGCCGTCGCTCGGAGGGACCTCAGCCAGCCGCAGCTCTAGGTTGTTCCCGGCTCTACGGTGTTGCCCGTCGCTGCCCGCCGGTGGGTTTCTGACGACAACAACATTCTAGTAAGGTTTGCTAAGCTCTAGTTCATTTGCATAAAGCTAGTTTTAGTTCACAAGTATTTGAGAAAAGCTTATTCAAGTGCTAACTAACTCAAGTGGGAACATTAGTGTCATTCCCACCATTCAAGTGGTGATTTCAATTCAATTCACCACAAGTCATTTCACCATCTTCTTTCAACATCATTTTCAAAGATATGACATCGGAAACTGTATGGCCTTTCCAACCGTCCATAACCGTGGACGCGACTATTCGAATAGGTTTACACTCTGCAGAGGTTGCACACTTGTGCCACAATATTTGATTTCATCCGTCGGGATTACCCCGAATCATCGTAACACAGTACGCGGATCATCAACCATAACCTTTCACTTACAAATCCTAGTATGAGCACCTCTCCCCATGAGCTTGGCCTCCCAGTGAAGACCAACTGTCAACCTGGGAACTGCACAGGGCTTGGCCGTACAATTCACCTCAATTCACATCTTTTCTCAACAACGGAGGCAGCCTCAAGCATAACCCCTATGATGTGTGTTCAGAGGGAACCCATACTAAGATGCATAAAGTTCCAGTTAAGCCCTACCCATAATCAGGTATTGTGGGGGTACTCACTATTGGAAAGGTATCGCATTCAAACCAATATCATGTTTGTCAAAAATCACCATCTTCTCTTGGTCATATTCACCTTCAAAAATCATTCAATGGAAGGCTTCACCATTCCAAGGTTTCAAATGTATTTCAAGTCACATCGTTCCCATCTAGAGTAGTCAAGTTTTATTCATTAGCACTAGCTCTAAATCATGAGGGGTGCTACCTTGCTTTGCTTGAGTAGGACTAACTTTACTACTCTAATAAACTTTCTTACTTTGACCAAAGTTAACTATAAAAGCAACTTCTTGAGAAAACAAGTAAAAACTTGTAATGTATAAACTTGGGATAGGCTTATGTAAGAAAAGATAAGACTCGTGGTGCCTTGCCTCAAAGGGCTTTGCACTTTGCAAGAATATTAGCTTGCCTTGGTAGTTCTCAAAGTTCTCCTCCTCCTCCTCCTGGTAGCAACCTTCTTCTTCCGTGTACTCTCCGGTTCTAGCGTCTAAATTTGAATACGAGTATAATTACTCACTAATTCAATGGCTATTCCATGTATCACATACAAACACACAAGCTATTCTACACACACAAATAATCTAATTAGGGTGCATGGGTTGTGTTGCTTGAGGAGAATTCACTTCTTTTTATTTAATATGTAAATGATAGTTTCCATAGGGTTCTTGAGAAATAATTTCCTCTCATTGAAATCTTCTTAAGATTTAATTTCTCAAACAATCATATATGAACTTATATTGACCTAAGTCAAATATTCATCATTGTCATTTCAGAAAATGATTTAAATGAGGTAGACCACCTCATACCATTTAGCAATGCTACAAATGATTTAAATCTCTAAGTAATTCATATAAGTGAGTTTAGCCAGGGGTCCAAACATCACATGAATTCATTTGAGACAAAGTTTAAATGAAGTATAATACTTCATATGATTTACTTAATAGTTTTGGACAATATCAACTACATAAACTAGCCATATTGTCCATTAATTAAACTAGGGCATGATCATGCAAAGTGACCACACCATTTTATTGCATAAACAATTAGTGTAAGTCAAATGTGAGCTATTAGAGTTGGAATTAACTTAATATCTATTTTGGTTGATTTTTAATAATTATTTGAATATGGAAAAGTCCATGCCTTCTTATTTTTATCAGATTAATTATACATCACATCTTGACATGGGACCAGTGGCATTCTTTAGATCTTTTTACTAGCTTTCCAACCATATAAAATTCATTGAATTTGGTTAAGCCAATTTGAATCTATTGATTTTCAAAGTTTGGGCAGTATTGAAATTATTTGGAATTTTTTAAATGTCATTTGAATTAATAGGGCCGGCGGGAAACGAAACTGGGCTAGATTCGAATAAAACGGCCCAGTCCAGCCCAGCCACGGTCCACAGACGCGCGGCGCACTGACAGGGTGGGGTCCAAGCGTCAGTGGCTCATAAAACCCGAAGCGGTACATTTTAAACAGAGGCGTTGGATTAGAATCTAATCCAACGGCGCTCATTCATCGTCGTCGCCGGTGAGAGGGGTTCACTGGCGCGGCGGCACTAGGGGGTCGGAGCGCTCACCGTGGCTCCAGCTAGGGTGGGCAGTGTGCTCGGGGACGATGTCGACGACGGCGAAGCTCCTGGTACCGTCGGCTCGTCCTGGGGCGGCTCCAATCGACGGCGAGCTTCGGCGGTGATCACGGGCAGTGAGGCTTCGATTGGGTGGCGTCAGTGGGCAATGTCGACGGTGGAGTGGCTCTGGTGGTCGAGTGAGGAGAGGGGAAGGCGATGGTGTGCTTGGATTGACGCAGGGAGGTCTCCTTTTATAGGGACGCGAGGGTGCTGCGGGGCCGTGAAGAGGTCGACCATGGCGCGGCTGCTCCGGTGGTCTACCGAGCTAGGCGAGGGTGCAGGTGGGTTCGTGGCGTCACGGTGGTCCTCTGGGTGGCGACAGCTAGGGTAGGCGGTGGCTGGTTTGGTCGCCTTGCTTCCGCGTCTGTCGCGGCGTTCACGGAAGCATGTCGTCGTCTCCGGCGCCGGCGGTCACGGGTCGTGGTCGAGGGCATGTCTGGCAGCTGCGTACGTGTGCGGCGGTGCTCAACTCGTGGCGAGGTGGTCCAGGGTGTGCTCGAGGTGGCCAGGCAGCGCGTGTCCAGGGCGCATCTACGGCGCTCACTCGCGACGTCCTCGACATGGCGTGGCCACCACTGGGCGCGCGTTTTCCGGTGAGTCCACGGCGTCTACGGCGAGGTGGTCAGTGCTAGCTGAGGTAGGGAGGTGAGGTGGAGCTACTGGACACCAGGGCCAGGGTTGGGGAAGAAGGAGAGAGGGGGAGGTGGTCGGGTTGGCGACATGGCCGGCATGGCCATGTCCTAGCCTTGCTTCTCCTCTCTCTTAGGGTTTCTATTTGCCATTTATGGTTAGAGGGGGCAGGGGAACCAGTAGGGTGCAAATGGGGTGGTTAGGGTTAGAGTAGATCACTATAGCAAATAGTGTCAAATAGTTACATAGATGCCATTTGTGAATTTTGTCCAAATTTGGTTCAATTCAAATGGTTACAAGTTTTGAATTGTTAGTGTCTCATTGAGTTAGAAATGACCAGAGGTGATGGAGTGTGGTGGTGGAATTGTTAAATTCAAAGTTTGGCAAAATTGGCTAAGTGTGAGATTGTTGCACATATTAAAATGTTGCAACTTTGGTTGAGCATAGCTAATGATCAAGAAAGAATTTGGCATGGTGATCTTTACAAAAAGTGTTCCCCTTGATGTTGACTTGGATGTGGTGCAAAGAGTTAGCAAGGTTTAGTTTGAAAATTTTGAATTGCAAGGGCTCACAGTAGTGATCAGACTATAATTGGCAGATTTGACCATTATCATATGTGAGCAAGTTTTGTATTTGAAATCCATTTGATTTGTGATTCTTTGATTCCAAAAGTTGTAATAAGTGTTTAGTAACATTATTCAACTAATGGTGAAGACCAAATTGGTCTAGGGTCAAAATTTATTAAAATGCCATAGGGCATATGTGAGGGTTTTAGGGTTTTTCATTTATTTGATTTCTTTCTCTTTTTGATTTATTTGGTTGGTGATCTTCTCATGATCACATTAGGGTTTTAGGGTTTAGCTTATACACATAATAACAATCATCATGGCATATCAATCAAATGCACAAGTCCTATGCATGGCACTATATGCAATTTAAAAAGTTTATGTTGGTTTGAAATTTTGCTCTCAGGAATTCTTCTAACTTTCTTTTACTGAAATTTGGGATGTTACAAACCCTTCCCCCTTACAAAAGATCTCATCCCGAGATTGAAAAGAAAGTTAGGTACTAAAGAGATCTGGGTACTCCTTCTTCATGAAGTCTTCGCGTTCCCAGGTGGCTTCATCTTCGGTATGATTGCTCCATTGTATCTTCAGAAACTTGATGCTTCGGGTGCGGGTGGTTCGGTAAGCTTCCTCCAGGATGCGAATCGGCACTTCGCGGTAAGTCAGGTCCTGGTTGATATCCACCAATCGGTGATCGATGTTCTTGAACACTTCGGTCTTATCGGGGACTTCAAGGCACTTCCGGAGGAGTGAGATATGAAACACGTCGTGCACAGCCGACATCTCTTCAGGTAGCTCCAGTTGATAAGATACTTCTCCTCGGCGGCTCAGAACTTTGAAGGGTCCGACATATCGGGGTGCGAGCTTTCCTTTCAGTTGAAATCTCTGCATTCCTTTCAAGGGGGATACCTTGAGATAGACAAAGTCTCCGATCTCGAAGGTCATCTCCCGACGTCGCTTGTCGGCGTAGCTCTTCTGTCTTGATTGCGCAGTCTTGAGGTACTCGCGAATCTTGTGGACTTTCTCTTCGGCTTCACGAAGAACATCTGGGCCAAAGACTTGGCTTTCTCCGACTTCCGACCAATTCAGGGGGTACGGCATTTCCTTCTGTACAAGGCTTCAAAGGGGGCCATCTGTAGGCTAGCTTGGTAGCTGTTGTTGTAAGAGAATTCTGCGTAAGGTAGGCAGTCTTCCCACTTAGATCCATATTCCAGTACACATGCTCTCAGCATGTCCTCCGGTATCTGGTTGACTCTCTCAGTCTGTCCGTCGGTCTGAGGGTGATAGGCGGTGCTGAAATTCAGACGGGTGCCTAGTCCTTCATGCACTTTCTGCCAGAATCTTGAGGTGAACTGTGATCCTCTATCTGACACTATCGACTTCGGGGTTCCGTGCAGGGCGACTATTCTGGAAATGTACAGTTCAGCTAACTTTGGGCCTTGGTATGTGGTCTTAACAGCGATGAAATGGGCGACTTTGGTCAGTCTATCGACAACTACCCATATTGAATCATTGCCTTTGCTGGATTTGGGCAGTCCGGTGATAAAGTCCATTCCTACGGAGTCCCATTTCCATTCTGGAATCTGGAGTGGTTGTAGCAGTCCGGCGGGTCGTTGATGTTCTGCCTTGACTCTCTGACAGATATCACACTTGGCGATGTAGCTACCGATTTCTCTCTTCATTCCATGCCACCAGAATTGCTCCTTCAAGTCTTGATACATCTTGGTACCTCCGGGGTGGATTGAATAAAGGTTGTCATGGGCTTCTTGCAGGATGACTTGCTTCAAGTCTGAGTCCGATGGTACGCAGAGACGTTCTTTGTACCAAAGAACTCCGGTTTCATCTATGGTGAATCCAGGGGCTTTTCCTGCGGCTATTTGTTTCTTGATTCCGTCAATGCTAGCGTTGTCCTTCTGGGCTTCCTTGATTTGGCTAACCAAGGTGGGTTGCAGTTCTATGCTGGCTAGGAATCCTTCACTAACAAGTTCAAGTCTGAACTGTTCAAACTCTTGATGCAAGCTGGGCTGTTCGGTTGCGAGCATGGAGTTCAACTGACACGGCAGTCTACTCAAAGCATCCGCTACCACATTGGCCTTGCCGGGGTTGTAGTGAATCTCCATGTCGTAATCTTTGATCAATTCGATCCATCGGCGTTGTCTCATGTTCATCTCCTTCTGGGTGAAGATATATTTCAGGCTCTTGTGGTCGGAGTAGATTTCGCATCGATTACCCATGAGGTAATGACGCCAAACTTTCAAGGCGAGGACCACGGCTGCAAGCTCGAGGTCATGGGTGGGGTAATTCTGTTCATGCTGCTTCAGCTGTCTTGAAAGGTAGGATACAACCTTGCCTTCTTGCATAAGCACACATCCAAGACCAGTCTTGGAGGCATCGCAATATACGTCAAAGGGCTTGGCAATGTCTGGCATGATCAGGATTGGGGCGGTGGTCAGTCTACTCTTGAGCTGTTGAAAGCTCTCTTCACATTTATCGGTCCACTCGAACTTCCTGTCCTTCTTCAATAGTTGGGTCATTGGTCGAGCGATGCTCGAAAAGCCTTCTGCAAATCTGCGGTAATATCCAGCTAATCCAAGAAAAGCGCGGACCTCGGTTTGGGTGGTTGGGGCTTGCCATTCCATAATGGTTTTGATCTTGGCGGGATCTACGGCAATTCCTCCTGCAGACAAGATGTGTCCCAGGAATCCTACTTCCCCCAACCAAAACTCACACTTGCTGAACTTGGCATACAACTGGTGGTGCCTGAGGGTTTCTAGGACAGTCTCCAAATGCTGTTCATGTTCCTCTTCGGACTTGGAGTATACCAGAATGTCATCGATGAAGACAACGACAAACTTGTCCAAAAAGTTCATGAAGATCTTATTCATGAGGTTCATGAAATAAGCGGGGGCATTGGTCAGTCCAAATGACATGACGTTGTACTCATACAACCCATATCTGGTGGTGAAGGCAGTTTTTGGGATGTCGGTGGCTCGGATTTTCAGCTGATGATATCCAGTTCTAAGATCTATCTTGGAGAAAACTCTGGCTCCGGTGAGTTGATCAAACAAGTCCTCTATCTTGGGTAAGGGATATTTGTTTTTGATGGTGACATCGTTAAGCTTACGATAGTCCGTACATAAACGATTTGCACCATCCTTCTTGTCCACAAACAAAACTGGTGATCTCCACGGAGATGCACTAGGTCTAATCAGACCCTTGGCCAACATATCATCTATTTGTTTCTTCAGCTCCACAAGCTCTGTTGCGTTCATGCTGTAGGCTCTCTGGGCTATGGGTCCAGTTCTGGGGATTAACTCGATGATGAACTCGATATCCCGATCTGGGGGCATACCGGGTAGATCATCCGGAAACACATAAGGGTAGCGACAAACGACCCTGATTTGATCCAGAGTTGGCTTGGATACACTTTGGTTGCAGGTGAATTTTCTGGGTAGTTTTTCAGAGACGTGCTCTACTACGATACCGGTGCTGCTAGTCATGGTTATGGCTTTCTTGGCACAGTCTATCAATCCATTGTGCTTGGACATCCAGTCCATTCCTAGTACGACTTCCAAACCTTTGGTTCCCAGAATGATTAGATTTGCATAGAAATCTACATCATGGATTTTGATAGGTACATTTTTGCAAAATTTTCTAGCTTTGGTGGTTGATCCGGGAATTTGAACTATCATAACATGCTTCAAACTGAGGGGTTGAATTTTACTTGTTGATGCAAAGTCTTCACTGACAAAAGAATGAGATGCTCCGGAATCAAACAACACTCTGGCAGGGATGTGGTTGACAGAAAACATACCCATTACAACATCTGGTGCTTCCTGGGCTTCTTCGGCGTTCATGTGGTAGAGGCGGCCGTTGCGGTTATTGGGGTTGTTGGGGGCAAACTTCTTGCCGGTGGAGACACGGCGTTGCTGCTGAGCAGGTGCTGCAGTGTTGCCGGCGAGCTTGGCGAGTCGCTTGGGACACTCGTTGGAGTAGTGCCCCACTACACCACACTCATAACAAGTGATGGTGGCCTTGTCCTTGGTCGCAACGGGGACGGCGTTGCTTCCGGTTCTGGGAGCGGTGTTGGTGTTGTTGTTGTTGGGGGCTCTGGGCGGAGCGCGGTTGTAGTTGTTGTTGTTGTAGCCTCCTGGCTTGGAGTTTCCTCCACTCCGGTTCTGATAACCGGGGCGCGAGTTCTGCATCGGTGGCTTGTTGTTTCTCGGAGTGAAACCTCCGCTTGAGCTGGGGCGAAACTTCTGGGTATGGCTAGACCCACTTTGATTCGCCATGCGGCGCTTGCGGTTCTCATTGGCTTGGTTCAGCTTGCCCTCCATCTGGATGGCGGAGTCAACAAGGGCTTCCAGGTCGGCGAAGGGGATGTTGACGAGGACAGTCTGCATCTCATCATGCAGTCCGTTCAGGAATCTCTCATTCCTCTTCTCAACGGTGTCGGTCTCATCAGGGGCGTACCTCGACAGTGTGAGAAACTTGTCGCGGTATTCTACCACCGTCATGCGACCTTGTTTCAGTTCACGGAACTCATCCCTCATCTTTTTGGTAAGACCCGGGGGTACCTGGTACTTGCTGAACTTTAGCTTGAAATCCTCCCAAGTCATGAACTGACCTCCGTTCATGGCACGGGTGCTTGTCCACCAAGCGCGGGCTGGTCCAGCGAGATAGTGGGTGGCAAACAAGACTTTCTCGTTGGCTTCCACTCCGGCTACTTCCAGGTTGTTCTCCATAGTCTGGAGCCAGTCGTCGGCATCTAGGGGTTCCTCGGTCTTGCTAAACACCGGAGGGTTGGTGTTCTGGAAGTTCTTGAGCTTGGATCCAGGGTGGTCATGATTTCCATGGCCTTGGTTGGCAATGTTCTGCAAAGCGGTGAGGTTGGCTTGGCGTTCGGCTCTTTCTGTCTCCCTTTCGGCAAGCAAGGTTTGCAACAGTTGCATCATTGCGTCGTTGGTGAGATTGGGAGGGGCCATCTGAAGATATAGAAGATCATGAGATAAGAGGGAACATTCTATGGTTTATTTTGGTTAAGTTTGAAAACATTTGAAATTCGTAATCTTTTCATGACAAACATAACATTCATTCATTCATTCAACACATAGTACAAACTAACACCCTCATACTCCAATGGTTTTAAGAACCATTCTCATGCTACGATACAAAGGACGGGATACAACTCACACCTACATAAGTGAAACTAGTGCAACTACTCCTCATCCTCGACATCGATCAGGACGTAGTCATCGGGTCCTGCCTCCAGGAACTCGTAGTCCTCCTCCTCGGTGAACTCGTCCTCCTCAAAGTCGTCGTCGTCGCTCAGGAAGGCTCCTCCTCCCTGAAGGTCAATACCTCCGTCGTCATCCTCCATCTCTCTGAGCTGATCCTCCTGGGCCTTGACAGTGGCCTCAAGTGACGCGATCTTGGCGCGAAGGCGCACAATCGTAGCGTCCTTCTTGGCACGCTGCTGGCGAAGGCTCTTGCGGTCGTTGTTGAGTAGCTTGATCGCCTCACCCTGCTCGATGATGTGAGCATGGGTCTGGTTCACGTAAGCGCGAGTGGCGTCGAGGTCCTTCTGAGTCTGGTAGAGCATGAAGTCCAGGTGCTCAGCATGGTGCCTCAACTCCGGGTGCGGCTGCAGCTCCATGGGCACTCCCATGGCATCACGCCTCACGAGATGCGCGAAGCGAGAGGCGAGGATGCGCACCACGTTCTGTCCACAGAGGCGCGCAAGTGCCTCCTGAAGGCCACGTGCGAGTCCGTCGAGCCAGTTGCTCTCGCGGAAGGAGAAGAGGATCCTCTCCGAGGTGGGAGGCTCCATCTTGCCCCTCAAGTCGGCAGTGATCACCCACTGCAACTCTCCTCCGGGCGTGTCGTCCACCTGAATCCCGTGGAACTCGGGGTGTGGGCGCCCAAGGAAGTCAGAGACGGCGTTGAGGTCGTGCTCGAAGATCAAGCTCCCTCCGTTCCCAAGCTGGTAAAACTTGGTGTTGATGGGTTCATTCGGCTCCATCTGAAAGAGAATTGGATGAGTAAGTTAGAGAGTGCAAGGTGTGGCAAAATTTTAAGTAGATTCAAATAAGATAGAACATGATTCATCAAATTTTTGGCAAAGTCTCAAAGAAAAGAGTGTAAGTAAATTTTCACAAATATTTCTTCATTTGATTTTCAAAGTTAAGTTTTTCAGAACGCCCATTCTAACTAAGGTCTTCTAAGGTCAAACAATGGCTCTGATACCAACTTGTCAACACCCGGATTTTTAAGTCCGAATGCCTATTATGTCATACATCGCAATCCCAGGAATATTGTTGTTGCGAGGCATAATAGTTAAGTATCATAGTCATCATTCATTACAAACCATAATGTCTTACAACTTGGAATCACATCATCCATATTACACGAATAGTTGATCTATTGATCAACGAACAAATACAAGTTCATAGCGGAAGCGTAAGATACAAGGACTCTCTAGTCCATAGGCCAACGCTTGACATCGGAAGACTCCTAGTTGTCGTAGGCGTCCTGCTGGTCATCTCCTTGTTCATCTTCATAATCTGGCCATTTGAATAGCCAGGGACAAAGCCGTGAGTACTTTAAGTACTCGCAAACTAATACTAATGTAAGTGCTAGACATTCTAGTAAGGTTTGCTAAGCTCTAGTTCATTTGCATAAAGCTAGTTTTAGTTCACAAGTATTTGAGAAAAGCTTATTCAAGTGCTAACTAACTCAAGTGGGAACATTAGTGTCATTCCCACCATTCAAGTGGTGATTTCAATTCAATTCACCACAAGTCATTTCATCATCTTCTTTCAACATCATTTTCAAAGATATGACATCGGAAACTGTATGGCCTTTCCAACCGTCTGTAACCATGGACGCGACTATTCGAATAGGTTTACACTCTGCAGAGGTTGCACACTTGTGCCACAATATTTGATTTCATCCGTCGGGATTACCCCGAATCATCGTAACACAGTACGCGGATCATCAACCATAACCTTTCACTTACAAATCCTAGTATGAGCACCTCTCCCCATGAGCTTGGCCTCCCAGTGAAGACCAACTGTCAACCTGGGAACTGCACAGGGCTTGGCCGTACAATTCACCTCAATTCACATCTTTTCTCAACAACGGAGGCAGCCTCAAGCATAACCCCTATGATGTATGTTCAGAGGGAACCCATACTAAGATGCATAAACTTCCAGTTAAGCCCTACCCATAATCAGGTATTGTGGGGGTACTCACTATTGGAAAGGTATCACATTCAAACCAATATCATGTTTGTCAAAAATCACCATCTTCTCTTGGTCCTATTCACCTTCAAAAATCATTCAATGGAAGGCTTCACCATTCCAAGGTTTCAAATGTATTTCAAGTCACATCGTTCCCATCTAGAGTAGTCAAGTTTATTCATTAGCACTAGCTCTAAATCATGAGGGGTGCTACCTTGCTTTGCTTGAGTAGGACTAACTTTACTACTCTAATAAACTTGCTTACTTTGACCAAAGTTAACTATAAAAGCAACTTCTTGAGAAAACAAGTAAAAACTTGTAATGTATAAACTTGGGATAGGCTTATGTAAGAAAAGATAAGACTCGTGGTGCCTTGCCCCAAAGGGCTTTGCACTTTGCAAGAATATTAGCTTGCCTTGGTAGTTCTCAAAGTTCTCCTCCTCCTCCTCCTGGTAGCAACCTTCTTCTTCCGTGTACTCTCCGGTGCTAGCGTCTAAATTTGAATACGAGTATAATTACTCACTAATTCAATGGCTATTCCATGTATCACATACAAACACACAAGCTATTCCACGCACACAAATAATCTAATTAGGGTGCATGGGTTGTGTTGCTTGAGGAGAATTCACTTCTTTTTATTTAATATGTAAATGATAGTTTCCATAGGGTTCTTGAGAAATAATTTTCTCTCATTGAAATCTTCTTAAGATTTAATTTCTCAAACAATCATATATGAACTTATATTGACCTAAGTCAAATATTCATCATTGTCATTTGAGAAAATGATTTAAATGAGGTAGACCATCTCATACCATTTTGTAATGCTACAAATGATTTAAATCTCTAAGTAATTCATATAAGTGAGTTTGGCCAGGGGCCCAAACATCACATGAATTCATTTGAGACAAGGTTTAAATGAATTATAATACTTCATATGATTTACTTAATTGTTTTGGACAATATCAACTACATAAACTAGCCATATTGTCCATTAATTAAACTAGGGCATGATCATGCACAGTGACCACACCATTTTATTGCATAAACAATTAGTGTAAGTCAAATGTGATCTATTAGAGTTGGAATTAACTTAATATCTACTTTGGTTGATTTTTAATAATTATTTGAATATGGAAAAGTCCATGCCTTCTTCTTTTTATCAGATTAATTCTACAGCACATCTTGACATGGGACCAGTGGCATTCTTTAGATCTTTTTACTAGCTTTCCAACCATATAAAATTCATTGAATTTGGTTAAGCCAATTTGAATCTATTGATTTTCAAAGTTTGGGCAGTATTGAAATTATTTGGAATTGTTTAAATGTCATTTGAATTAATAGGGCCGGCGGGAAACGAAACTGGGCCAGATTCGAATAAAACGGCCCAGTCCAGCCCGGCCACGGTCCACAGACGCGCGGCGCGCTAACAGGGTGGGGTCCAAGCGTCAGTGGCTCATAAAACCCGAAGCGGTACGTTTTAAACAGAGGCGTTGGATTAGAATCCATGGCGCGCGTTTTCCAGCGAGTCCATGGCGTCTACGACGAGGTGGTCGGTGCTAGCTGAGGTAGGGAGGTGAGGTGGAGCTGCTGGACACCAGGGCCAGGGTTGGGGAAGAAGGAGAGAGGGGGAGGTGGTCGGGTTGGCGACATGGCCGGCATGGCCATGTCCTAGCCTTGCTTCTCCTCTCTCTTAGGGTTTCTATTTGCCATTTATGGTTAGAGGGGGCAGGGGAACCAGTAGGGTGCAAATGGGGTGGTTAGGGTTAGAGTAGATCACTATAGCAAATAGTGTCAAATAGTTACATAGATGCCATTTGTGAATTTTGTCCAAATTTGGTTCAATTCAAATGGTTACAAGTTTTGAATTATTAGTGTCTCATTGAGTTAGAAATGACCAGAGGTGATGGAGTGTGGTGGTGGAATTGTTAAATTCAAAGTTTGGCAAAATTGGCTAAGTGTGAGATTGTTGCACATATTAAAATGTTGCAACTTTGGTTGAGCATAGCTAATGATCAAGAAAGAATTTGGCATGGTGATCTTTACAAAAAGTGTTCCCCTTGATGTTGACTTGGATGTGGTGCAAAGAGTTAGCAAGGTTTAGTTTGAAAATTTTGAATTGCAAGGGCTCAAAGTAGTGATCAGACTATAATTGGCAGATTTGACCATTATCATATGTGAGCAAGTTTTGTATTTGAAATCCATTTGATTTGTGATTCTTTGATTCCAAAAGTTGTAATAAGTGTTTAGTAACATTATTCAACTAATGGTGAAGACCAAATTGGTCTAGGGTCAAAATTTATAAAAATGCCATAGGGCATATGTGAGGGTTTTAGGGTTTTTCATTTATTTGATTTCTTTCTCTTTTTGATTTATTTGGTTGGTGATCTTCTCATGATCACATTAGGGTTTTAGGGTTTAGCTTATACACATAATAACAATCATCATGGCATATCAATCAAATGCACAAGTCCTATGCATGGCACTATATGCAATTTAAAAAGTTTTTGTTGGTTTGAAATTTTGCTCTCAGGAATTCTTCTAACTTTCTTTTATTGAAATTTGGGATGTTACACCACCACCCGGAGATCCAAGAGAGGCATTGTACAACATGGCGATGGCAGGAGTCGGGGCCATGGGAACGGCGTTTGCAGCTACACCTCCCGAAGGAGCAGCAAGGAAAAATAGTCCACGGCCCGCGACAGCAGCACCAGCTCCCGAAAGAACAAGTGGAGCAAGAGACACAGCAGCGCAATCAAGGGTGGACATAGCACGACAAAATAGAAGAGAACATAGGCATTCCCAAGAGCTAGATGACGAGGATATGTGTGGGTTACCGTGCTTCACAAGGAGGGTCCGAAAAACTCGAGTCCCTTCGGGGTTCAAACTGCCTGATAACTTCAAAAAATTCGACGGCCTGCAAGATTCAGAGGATTGGCTAGTTGATTATCTCGAGACGGTGAAGCTCACAGGAGGAACCAGCGCAACAGCTATGCAAAGCATCCAGGTGCATTTAAGTGGAGCTGCGCGATCTTGGATAAAAAAGCTTCCTCCAGGATCTATCAACAACTGGGATAGCTTCGAGGACGTGTTCGTTAAGAATTTCCGGTCCACTTGCAAAAAAACTGCATCACTAGAGGAACTGAGGGCGTGTCGACAAAAGCCAGACGAGTCAATGAGGAAGTACATCCAAAGGTGGAATATCATTAAAAACTCGGCAGAAAATATATCTGACGAGAGAGCGATAGATGCGTTTGTTGCAGGAATCAGGCGAGGAGATTTTGTCGAGGACTTGGGGAGAACCAACCCAAAGACAGTATCCGCACTAATGGAGATAGCAAACATATGGGCAGATGGAGAAGATGCTGTTCACAACAAACGGCATAGATCACCAGAGGAGGACCGCGGTCGAAATTATCAAAATAGGCGACGATTTCCCCGGCAGTACTCGAGCTATGATGCTCCTGGACAAATTTCGGCTGGCTTCCGAGCAAGCGCAGGAGGAAACAATAGAGATGATTATCAGAGGAGCAGCGAGCAGCGAGGCGACAATATAGATGACTCCCGAAACAACATGCAAAATACTGGGCCAAGGTTCCAGAGACCTTTTGTGTCCCCCGAGGAGATGATGAACGGGCCGTGTCAGATGCATTTTTATCTCGACAACAATGGAAAGAGACAGTCAGGACACTTGCAAAAGGATTGCCGAAATTTTCAGGCAATGTTAAGGTGGGCAGGACACGCCAATGCTCAGACCACACATAGAAACCCTCAAGGGCCCAGGAGTGAGATCCACTTGCCACCTCCTCCCGCAATTACGGACAAAAATCGACAACAGCTCAGAATAGCGGCAGCACCTGCACCACCACCTTACGTTGATCCCAACTCCAACGGAGCGGTCTCGATGATTCAGAAAGGCAGGCCATCCAATAGAGCTCAGAAAGTAATCTCGCGACAGGTGTTCATGGCAGAGAAAATGCCTCCACCAACAGTTAAGTACCTTAATTGGTCAGGGCAAGACATTGGCTTCACAATAGCGGATCATCCACAGCAAGTTCCTCGACCAGGGCAGTCAGCACTTATCTTACCAGCAGTCATCGCAGGATTCGACGTATCTCGAGTATTCATAGATGGAGGCAGCAGTTTAAACCTTATGTATGCAGATACACTGAGGAAGATGAACATATCTCTAGCAAATCTGAAACCAACTGACACACGCTTCCATGGCATCACACCGGAGAAACCAAGTTACCCATTGGGGAAGATCAATCTCGACGTCCAGTTTGGGACCCGAGAAAACTACAGAATAGAGAGGCTGGAATTTGAAGTCGTAGATTTCCCATCACAGTATCACGCTTTGTTGGGACGACCAACATATGCCAGGTTTATGGTGGTACCACATTACATGTACCTGTTATGGAGGATGCCTGGACCTAAGGGGCCAATCACAGTCAAAGGAAGCTTCGCGCTAGCCGATAAGTGTGACAAGGATTTTCATCGACTATCAGAAACCTTCGGGATGCAAGCAGAGTACATGGCGTCAAGGCTCACAACTGATTATAATGTGCTGCCAGATATAGGAAGGCCCAACAAAGAATCAACCTTTAACACTGAGAAAAATTCTAAGGAGGTGCAGATTCACCCGACAGATCCAAAAAAGACGACGTCCATTGCGACAAACATGGACCTCGCATAGGAAAGCGCGCTCGTCGAGTTCCTCCGTGAGCACTGGAAAATCTTCGCATGGTATCCAGCTGACATGCCAGGAGTACCCAGGGAACTTGCCGAGCACCACCTAAACTTGGACCCACTAGCGAGACCAATAAAACAACCTTTGCGGCGTTTTTCGGAGCCAAACCGCAAAGCTATGTTGTCAGAGATTGATCGACTGGGAGAAGCTGGTTTCATCAAGGAGCTGCATACAGAGGCCACGTGGGTAGCAAACCCAGTGCTAGTGCCGAAGAAAAACACTAAAGTCCTTCGCATGTGTGTCGACTTTACGTGTCTCAATAAACATTGTCCAAAGGATCACTTTCCCCTCCCGAGGATCGATCAAATTATCGACTCCACGACAGGATGCGAACGTCTTCCTTCCTGGATGCATATTCTGGTTATAACCAGATCAGATTGAAAGAAGAGGACGAGGTCAAAACAGCGTTCATCACACCCTATGGAGTGTTTTGTTATAGAACAATGCCTTTTGGTCTGAAAAATGCGGGAGCAACGTACCAGAAGATGATGCAGAAGTGTCTAGCAACACAGATCGGGAAAAACGTACAAGTATACATTGACGATGTCGTGATAACTTCAAAAAAGGGGACAACGCTAATCGAGGACCTGAAAGAAACTTTCGACAACCTCGACAAGTTTTGCCTCAAGTTGAACACAAAAAGTGTTCTTTCGGCGTCCCTGCAGGAGAACTTCTTGGGTTCCTAGTTTCAGCGAGAGGGATCGAAGCTAATCCCGAAAAAATCCAAGCTATCGTAACAATGAGAAAGCCAACAAAGTTGAAAGAAATACAGCAGCTAACGGGGCGAGTCGCAGCTTTAAGCAGATTTGTCGCCAGGCTAGGAGAAAAGGCGTTACCGTTCTACGCTTTAATCAAGCAAGGAGAGAAATTCCAGTGGAACGAAGAGGCAGATAGAGCCTTCGAGGATTTAAAGCGCACAATTTCGACACCACCAATCTTGGTGGCGCCGAAAGAGAAGGAACCCCTCTTGTTATACATTGCAGCCACACCTCAGGTGGTCAGCACGGCGTTAGTTGTCGAAAGAGAAGAAGAAGGAAAACTCCATGGGGTGCAAAGGCCGGTATATTTTATTAGTGAAGTTTTATCGCCTTCAAAACAGCGGTACCCGCAGTACCAGAAGCTAGCATATGGAGTGTTCACAACCGCAAGAAAATTGCGCCACTATTTTTCGGCACACCTGATAATAGTGGTCAATGAAGCACCTCTATCAAATATACTGAACAATCCAGAAGCTACAGGTCATGTCTCCCTTTGGGGAATAGAACTTTCCCCTCGGGACATCACGTATGAAAAAAGAAAAGCAATAAAGTCGCAAATTCTGCCAGATTTTATCGCAGAGTGGATGGAGCTGTAAAATACAGGACCCCCAGATTTATCAAGAACTTGGACTATGAACTTTGACGGGTCCAAGAGGATAGAAGGAGCTGGTGCAGGTGTAATACTTATATCACCTGAAGGCGACAAACTAAAGTATGTCCTACGGATGACGTTCCCAAACGCATCTAACAACAAAGCAGAGTACGAAGCCCTCATACACAGGATGAAGATGGCGAAAGCTTGTGGTGCAACCCGGTTAAAAATCTTTGGCGACTCACAGTTGGTAGCTCAGCAAGTCATGAACCAATGTGATGCAGTCAATGACAGCATGGTGGCATACAAGGAAGTGTACAACAAGCTCGAGAAGTTATTTGACGGATGTGAAGTAAATCATATTAGCAGGCTGAGCAATGATGAAGCCGACGTTCTCGCAAACATCAGGTCGCAGTGCCTCGCGATTCCGCCAGGTGTGTTTTGGGAAGAAATAACCGAGAGATCCACCAAACCAAAGAAGGCGCAGAAGAAGGGAAAGGAGGAGAAAACTTCGACGGCTTTCAAAGAAGCACCAGAAGAAGAGGAGGACCAGGAGCTGGTGATGATGGTGGAGATCCCATGGATGCAAGCTTACATATCATATATCTTAAGGAAAGAAATACCCGACGATCCAGTTGAAGCAAGGCGAGTTATTCGACGATCCAAAGCCTTTACAGTGGTCAAAGGGGAGTTATACAAGCGCAGTATTTCAGGCGTGCTCCAAAGGTGCGTCACACCCGAAGAAGGAAGCATAATCTTAAAGGATGTACACGAGGGAATATGTGGTCATCATGCGAGCAGTCGAGCTATTGCGGCCAAGGTTTTTCGGGCTGGATTTTACTGGTTGACAGCAATCGAGGATGCGAAGGAAATAGTAAAAACCTGCGACGCGTGCCAGAGATTCGCCGCAAAACCCCACTCTCCAGCAGCAGAGCTGATGCCAATACCATTGTCTTGGCCCTTTGCCCAATGGGGTCTCGATATGGTGGGAAAATTACACAAGGCCTCGCCAGGAGGATACGAGTATATGCTTGTTGCTGTCGACAAATTCACCAAGTGGATAGAAGCAAAGCCGATAAATTCACCAGATGCAGCGTTAGCAATAAAATTCGTGAAGAGCATTGTTTTTCGATTTGGAGTACCTCATAGCATCGTCACAGATAATGGCAATAACTTCACGTCCAAGGAATTCAAGGCATACTGTGCAGAAGTAGGCATCAAATTGCACTTCGCGTCAGTTGGGCACCCGCAAACCAATGGTCAAGTCGAGAAAGCCAATGGTATCATCTGCAACGGTATTAAGAAGCGCCTGCTAGGACCGCTTGAAAAGGCTCGACATACCTGGCCAGAAGAGTTACCAAGTGTTTTGTGGAGTATTCGAACAACACCAAATACGGCGACACAAGAAACTCCGTTCTTTCTAGTCCATGGGGCTGAGGCAGTACTACCGATCGAAATAGAGCATGATTCCCCAAGAGTCACGGAGTATGATGAAGAAACTTCAAGAAGAGCATTAGAGGACGATGTAGATGCACTTGATGAAGCTCGAGATGAAGTACTATCACGGGTCACCAAGTACCAGCAAGACCTGAAAAATTACCACACTCGACAACTGCGGCCAAGATCCTTTCAGTTCGGAGATTTAGTCCTACGGCTCAATCAGCAGAGTACTGAAAAACTCGAGTCGCCATGGCTGGGCCCTTACATCGTCACATAAGTAATCGAAGGAGGAGCATACAGGATCAAGGACAAGAAGACAGGGGTTCCAGAGAAAAATCCCTGGAACGTGGCGCAACTCAGGCGGTTCTACGCTTAGAGTCGAAATATAGTCCTCCTTTGTAAAAAATACACTGTACTGAAACGCCTGCGAGTTTTCAGACGCACTCTTTTCCTTTTCAGGGCACCGAGTGGGGCTGAAAAGGTTTTTAATGAGGCGGGCTCGCGGTGCTACAATATAGTAAAAGATACTGATGACATACATCTTTTTCGTCGACAGGCTCGGGGCTCATAACCCACGACAGCAAAATACATATATTCTCGCAAAACAGTAAATTCTTCGAGATGAAAAAATAATATAAGCTCCAGCAAAAGGCTCGGGGGCTTCGCAATATATATTACACTTCACAATATAGACAACTTCATCAATACAAATAATTCGACGAAAAATATAGACATAATTTTTCGCAATATAGTACAACTCAGTCAATGCCTAATATACTATCTATGGATAGACCTTTGTTATTTGCAGCAGTCGTCTTATGATCAGCATAGCTCCCCTTGACAAAGAATTCAGAATCCATCCGAAGAAGTTCATCCATCATTTCTTTGGCTACAGGAGTCACAACGTCATTGATTTCATCGACATTACTTTTTCGCTTAGATTTCTTGGCCAGGCACTTGGAGACAATCTTCATCAGATCTAATTTTGGATGGCAGATCTGTATCATGATCATGGCGAATCTTGCTCCAGCTGTCAACTGAGCTCGTACAAAGTTATGAATACGAGGGGAATCCCGAAACTTTTCCATCAAACCGAGAAGAGTAGCGGGAGCCTCATCTCGAGGAAACATAGTCTTGTAAACAAGGGACAATGTTCTAGTGCAGAAATCAAGGAATTCGTGAACTTGACAGGCGCGGTCTTGAAACCTGACAATCTGTCGGGTCCGCTCTGGAGTGGCCCAGAACAGAGAACCATGGTCAAGAGAAAGGTTAACGAGGAGATTTGTCCTTACGTTCACCCTTTCATCTTCCGCAGCAGCGTCGAGAAAAGAACCTATTGGGTGATAGAACGAGAAATTCAAAAAAGGATACAGCAAAAAGATAGAAGAAGTTCTGGGTTGAAAAAGCATACCTGACATATCCACACGAGCTTCATTCATTAGTTCGAGCATACTATTCTCTCGAGTAGTTGCCTTTTCAGCTTCAGAAACGGCAGCTTCCTTGGCAGCTATGGCTTCTCGAGCTTGTTGAAGGGCAATTTTTTTCTTTTTCGGATGCCTTGCGGGATTGTTCCATCATCACAAGTGTTTGCTTCTTCGCATGTTGAAGTTACTGACGAAGTTCTTTCAAGTCTTGCGATAAAGTTTTACTCGAGGAATCTTTATCAGGGTCACTAGTCACCAGCGCTTTCTTCGAGCGGGGAGAAGTGGGAAAAACATCGGAAGGAGCAGGAGTTGGAGTATAGTTATCAAACGTCAACTGAAAGAAAAGGTTTGACATCAATCATCAAACAAGATAGAATTCCATTGATTTTTTGAGTGCTTACAAGATATTACAATGGAGAAAGCCCTAACAAACTAGTGTGGTAAGCGTCGCCAAAGATGCTTTGGCGACAGCATCAAAAGAAACAAGAAAAGAAAGAAAGGGTGGACTACTTGACCTCCGGCTTGGATGCGCTTGGAGCAGGAGTTGGTTTAACGCCAAGATACGCGAGGATTGGCTTTGAGGAAGGTTTGGCAGCTCTAATGAGAGATTGACACTTCTTCATTTCCATCTGCCCTATGTCGCCAACCTTGGTCCAGTCGACATTCTGCTTGCTATCAGCAATCAGCGCGATGGTGCCCTCTACGCCAACCTTCAGGCCTTCTTGGCGAAGTTTAAGCCCAAGATCTTCCGGCACTTTGAAGCTTTTGGCAAGAGCAACAAAAGTGTCGGGCTCCTCTTTCTCCGGGAAGAAGTTGGGGAAAAGCTTCGACAGACCTGCTTCAGCATCAGCAAGGCCTTCGCGTGCTTCATCCCCATGAATTTCGAGAAGGCTCAGCGCGTCGAGAAGCTCGTCGCCTTCAGGACCATCCACCACGTACTCCTGATGAGTTCTCCCTAAAAATAAGTAAAGGGTAATTCGTCAATAAGGAATGCTTGGAAAATGTGAAGTAATCCGAGGATATGCACAAGGATTCGAGTACTTACTAACAAAACGTCGACTCTATGATTCCAAGCGATTGAGGATCTTTCCCTCTCGAGCAGTTTGCTCAGCTATTTTGTCGCTCAAAGCAGTTTCGGCGTCATGAAGCCTCTTCCGAAGATCTTCAATACCAGCAGCATCTGCCTTGGCCTTTTCAGCATCTGCCTTGGCCTTGTTAGCATCTGATTCGGCCTTCTTACGAGCCTTTTCACTTTGCTCCAACTTTTGAGAGTGTGTATCGGCACGTTTGTTGGCTTCCGCCAGTTTTTCTGCCAAAATAGTCAAAACCAGTCAAAAAACACGACAAGTAAGGAGTGAGAAATCATGGGTTAGGAGAAGCAGAAAAATATTACCTTCAGCTTTGCTAGCATATTCACGGTACCCGACGAATTGGGCACCGAAGCGGATGAATACTTTCATCAAAGGCTGATAAAGAAAGATAAAGAAAGAAGGCATCAATATAGTCAAAAGTTCGACAGCGCAAAGGAAAAAAACAAGCAAACAATAAAAAAAAAGTCGACAGCATCGGAGAGTACTCAAGGACTTACATCATCTAAAAGAGGAGTCGAGGAACTACTCAATTGTAAGGTAGGCTCCGCGATTGACTCAACCCTTGTCCTCTTTGGCGAAGGGGCAAGGGGGCTTGCAGGAGGAGTTGGTTGATCGGTGTTTTGCTGAGGAGGCGACGATTCTTCTCCTTCAACTTGCACCTCAGACACAACTAAAGTACGCGACGTACTCGTTCGAGCAGTCGCGTCAATAGCTTGCGCCTCTTCCTCGTCATCACTGCAGTAAAAATGACGATAATATAAGAAGCAATATAGACAAAAATGTCAAAAGCAAAACAGTATGAAGCAAGAGATAACTTACGAGCTGATGTGGGCATCATCGTATGTGTTAAAAGTTGTCCTCTTATCTGAAGGATCAACTTCTTCGGCTTTGGAGGTGCCGGAATCTTCGACTTCATTCCTTTTCCTCTTGTTCCTTGGAGAAACAGCTGGAGGAAGGGAGTGTGTTGAAGCGGTGGCCTCAGAATCAGCATCTTTCTCAGAAGAAGCCGCGGATTTATGAGAACCCGCGACTTCACTTTCGGGACGCGAGGTGCCTTGGTTGTCATCGTCGACAACAGCACGGTCTTCAACTTCTCCACCCTCAGGAAGAGGAGGAAGAGAAGCGGGAACAGGGTGGTTCTGAGAAAAGTGTCGATAAAAAAAGAAGTTATGCAAAAGAAGCAACATAGTAGTCGATAAAATATTAAAACTTGACGAGACAATATAGCAACTAAGAGGGAAAAATACCTCGGGAAGAGGAGGCGCCACTATATGGCGTAATGCGGCAAGAAGATGGAATTGGATCCTTCTTGTTGAGCGAGGAGATTTTGCGGATAAGCTATTCAAAATCCTTCAAAGGAAGGTCTTTTGAGAGCCTGTCGACGTCTTCTTCACCAGCATACTTCTAGAGGGGATTTTTGCGAGCCTGGAGAGGCTGCACTCTAATCCTAAGGAAATAGGCAGTAATCTCAATGCCCGAAAGTTCCTTGCCGCGGGTGTTCTGGAGCTCGTGGATGCGAGTCATCAGCGCTTCTATCGCCAATTTCTCAGCTTCAGTAGCTTCAGCATCCCAAGAGCGGCGGCGAAGGATCTTGGCGTCTCCGTCAAAAGGGGCGATGTTATCCTCAACTGGATTGGAGCTTTCTTCTCGGATATACAGCCACTTCTTTCGCCAGCCTTGGACAGAGTCGGGGAATTTGACGTCGAAATACTCGACGTCAGAACGAACACAGATAACAACGCCGCCAATGTTGTAGGCAACGTTGTGGGAGCCATTACGGCGGAGGCAAAAGATACGTTTCCACAGAGCCCAATTAGGTTGGACCCCGAGGAAACACTCACACAATGTGATGAAGATCGACACGTGGAGGATGGAATTGGGCGTCAACTGATGCAGTTGAAGCCCATAGACAAACAAAAGACCCCGAAGAAACTCGTGGATTGGGGGAGAAAGACCTCGGATGAGGTGGTCAACGAAACTGACCCGATATTCGATTGGAGGCTTGAGGTAGCTTTCCTCCTTGGGGAAGCGGAGCGAGCTTTCTTTCTTGTTGAAGCCCATCTTCTTCAGCAGTTTGATGTCTTGGGCAGAGATCTTGGATCTTTCCCACTCCGCGCTTCCCAGATCCGCCGTCGCCATTCTCGACTCCGGAGTGCTGTGTCTTGTCAAACGGATGCGAGGCGGCATCAATGAACTTGGTGGCGAAGGGTGTGAGTGTGGTTGCGAGCTTGAAGCAGTGGGAGCAATGGAGGATTTAGCAGAGGAGAAGCAGAGGTGCGGCGCGTGCGAAAAGACTGAAGGAGGAAGATGATACCTTTATATAGAGGTGCGGTGAATCGACGCGCCGTTGGATTGAGAGATTACGGGACATATGGTGTACACGTGGACAAGGGGTAAAAAGTAATTTCATACAGGCGCGAAAGCACATGAGCTACAGTACGTGCGCCAGGAAAAGCGGAGGACGTGTGTCCCCCACTTGCACGACGTGTCAATACGGTGCGTAAGTTGGGCCTGCAAGGCAGCGAGAGAGAACTTCTCGTGTTTTCCAGGAACAGCGGTCGTGGCTATCGTCAGCAGTGATGTTACTTTGGCAAGAGGAAATCTCGACTCAACAGCTTCATAAAAAAGGTGACAGTAGAAGATTATGGATCATTTTGAGAGCCTTTGATCAAATACAAGTTTTTGATCAAATGCTCGGGGGCTACTTTGGAAAATTTAAAAACTCGAGAAAGACAAAATAGAAATGGCGAGAGCCTATGATGAAATACAAGTATTCGTTCATAGCCTCGGGGGCTACTCCCATCGGGAGCGCTGTTCGCGCACCCGAGAGATTTGAAAATTTCGAGAGAGAATGAAAATATAGCGACATAAGGCGTGGAGCCTACACCCAAGTTCAAGTCCTTGGTTGTAGCCTCGGGGGCTACTCCCATCGGGAACGCTGTTCGCGTGCCCGATGAAATTATAAAAAAAAGAAGAAGGGAAAGAAAGAAGAACAAGAGAGTATATTTCGAGTTATATAAATAACTCTACATATACTCCCATCGGGAGAGCAATATAAGTCATCCGTTGACTCAATAATATGTGCTATTCCAATAGCCGAATAAGCACTCGACAATATATTCTCAGAACGCCAAAGTTCCGAACAATTTCTGAATGCCGCAAAACTTTGCGAAGGTAAGACCCCAGATCCGTTCTGTGTGGCATGGCGCCGTCTCTAACGTCGGTTTGCTACTTTTTTCCGTATCAACAGATACGAAGAAAAATCCTAACGGACGCGTTAGGTACCCGATAAGTATGACTGGGACTCGACAGAATGGTAAGACCTTAAGCGGCACCTGTCGAAGTTTACACCAGTATCCCGAGATCATGTCCAGGGACGTGATCTTGAAGTAGGTTTTTGCGGATTGCCACTAGAGCAGTTAACTAGTACCTTGATCCGTCAGATGAACTAGCCCCAACTACCATTATCCCTGTACAATATAGAAATTCGTATGCAAAGATATGTGGTGAAGATCAGAGTTTTCGAATAAATATAAAGGTGGAGATTTTCCCTGACTCTACGATTCAAGAAAAATCTCGGGGGCTACTGACATAGGCATCCCCAATGGGCCTGCCGAAGATGGTACCCGGGATTCACTGAAGGCCCACGATCCAAAGGATAAGAAGAATTCGGAAGCCCAATTTGCTAGTTAAGGAAAGCTAGAGTTGTATTAGGAGAGAACACTTGTAACATTGCGGGAGGAGTTAGAAACCTTCCCGGATTCTGTAACTTGTACATCACGAATCCCTCGGCTCCACCTCCTATATAAGGGGGAGTCGAGGGACAAAGGGCATCGATTCATTGTCTCATGAACCCTAGTTTTCATATCGTCGAGCACTTTTCGGCTGAAACCTTCGAGATCTACTTGCCCTCTACTTCTAACTAAACCCTAGTCTACAACTCGTAGGCATTGACAAGTTAATCCCTTGTCAACGTGGGCTGGGCCTAACCTCTAAGGTTCACATGTCAAAACTTAAATGGGTTAGCCCACTAAGCACGTGGGCCGGGCCGAATTCCTTCGTTTGACCGGTCAAAGGATAGCTAGGCGGGCCCACTGAAAAGGTGGGCCGGGACGAATGTCTTCGTTAGACCGGTCAACACCATAAATGGGCCGGCCCAGTAAGCATGTGGGCCGGGCCAAATGCCTTTGTTTGACTGGTCAACAAGAAAACGGGCCAGCCCACTAAGCATGTGGGGACCACTTTCCAGTTATCGGGCCAGCCCAGTTAGTAAGTGGGGTCCACCATAAAGCCAGTGGGCTGGCCCAATAAGTTAGTGGGCCGGTCCAATAAGCATGTGGGGCCCACTTTCCTGTTATCGGGCCGGTCCAGTTAGTAAGTGGGGTCCACCATAAAGCAATTGGGCTGGCCCAATAAGTTAGTGGGCCGGCCCAAAAAAACTAGGGCACACTATCCTATTATCGGGCTGGCCCAGTTAGCAAGTGAGGTCCACCTTAAAGCAAGTGGGCTAGCCCAATAAGTAAGTGGGTCCCACACTACAATAAGTGGGCCGACCTAGTAAGTAGTAGGGCCCTGTTCGTTTGACTAGCCAACTTGCATTCTGGGCCGATCAAGTTAGGCTTATGAGAAGGCCCATTAAATTTCATGGGCCTAAAATCTGATATCAATGATATACACAATTACATACACAAATAACATAATTAGGAAAATTACAAGGAAATTAATGTGCCCAAATAAAAAAATTACATATAATCATGGAGGGCTTCTATTAGCATCATCAATAACACGCTGATATTTGGTACTCGTCTTGATTGAATCGTGTGTACACTTTTTCAACATATCAGCTACAGATCTTAGAGAAGCAACACCATGTCTTTCATACAGTACAATCTTGAGATATTTACTATTTGATGAAAGGACTGGTCTAGGTTGACAACTATGGGAGGATGCATCAGAAGAAAGGTCAGAACTTTTTGTGGGCCTCTCTTCTGATGAAGATTGCTTCGTTACAACTGCATTCTGATAATAATGCAAAAAGAGTTAAACGATGAACTATGCAAACATGTATTAAGCATTGTCGATATGAGATAGTCACAAGTACTAAGCACAAACTTACATTATATCGTTGCATAGGCTCACTACAGAACCTTTTTGCCCTCTATCTTCTACTAAGGACTTCTTCATTACAACTG
Organism: Lolium perenne; assembly: GCF_019359855.2. Lineage (NCBI taxonomy): Eukaryota > Viridiplantae > Streptophyta > Magnoliopsida > Poales > Poaceae > Lolium > Lolium perenne. The sequence goes on along the minus strand of NC_067245.2, from coordinate 77,415,989 downwards.
CATTCTAGTAATATTGCAAACAAAGGTACAACAGTGAACTATTCAAACATATATTATGCAATGTAGATGTAAGATAATAACAAGTTGCATAAATAAGCACAATACAATGTATGGAACTTGTACTAAGCACAGACTTACATCATAATGCTGCAAAGGCTCGCTACAGATCCTTTTTTGGCGCCTATCTTCTAATGATGACTGCTTCATTACAACTGCATTCTGGTAATATTGCAAACATAGTTACAACAATGAACTATTCAAACATGTACTATGCAATGTAGAGATCAGATAACAACATGTACTCCCTCCAGTCCGGAAAATGTGTCGGACGACATAGTATAATTACATTTTACAGTAAACCCCTTTCAAATTAATCAAAAGAAAAACTAGCCAAGATCAGCAACCATCAACTCCACGAAAAGAACAGCACCCGTACATCAAGGAAATGAACCTCATCACCATCCGTTTGGACGGCACCCAACTCCTCGTCTCGATCCCGTTAGATTCCATCCTCTGCGGAGGCGAGGAGCAGAGCCCCATCACGGGCACGGGCCACCGGAACCGGAGCGGGCAGGCCGTCGGTAGGCGGCGGCCGGTGACCATCGCGGGGATCCAGGCCGCTCGTGGCTGCGGCCGGTGGCCGATGTAGGGATCTGGGCCTCGCGCGGCTGCGGCGGCTTTGGGGAGGAGGTTGGTGTGGGCAGGGACGGGCGGAGGCGGCTTTGAGGAGAGAGGTGGGAGGAAGACGTACTAAGATGGGTGAAGAGTCAACGATGACTGTTTAGTTGATTCAGCAGGGGAGTGCGGGTTGACGATAGATAAACCTCGAGGGTGTGTTTGCGAAAACGCATTTCAGACACTTATTTTGGATCGGAGGGAGTAGCAGAAATAAGCACAAGATAAGATATGATACATGTACTAAGCACATTATCTTGATGACTTCTCTGCTCAAAGTCTCACATGGTTCAGTGCATTAGTGCCATTGACTAATTTTTGGTGGTATCTCTTGCTTTGAATCAGAAATTACCTAAAAGTATCTCCAAGAATCTCAATGCCGGCCGAAGGGGCAAGATATCCCTCGTCATGAAGAGTCAAGGTCTCACCGTGGAGGGACGATACTCCGTCAGTCCCACAGATGGCCGCTTGGCTGTTATTTCCACCTGGAAAAAGTTCATTGACGGTACCAAACTTCGCATTGGATCAATGTTGAAGGTCAAGATCTTTCGATGCCGATGTGACATGCTGGTCATGAAGTTCGTGGTTGTCTAGTTCTGTTGTCCCATGAGCCCTTAGCCAATGCATTTGTAGTTGCACTTATATAAGATTATCTTATCTGAACTGCTAATTAACTGTATGGGTGGTAAAATTGTGGCAAGCTTTTGCTCTTAGCAAGTATGTATGTATGATCAGCTATTATGATAACTAATATTTGTGTTCATCTTAATTTGCATTTCCATTTTAGAAAAAACTTAATTTGTATTTTGGCTGACATGTTAGAGAACTATCAGATTGAACCCACAACATGATTCAAATACATTCATTACACCGAGCCACATGTCTTGACCTTGCTATACAAAACTTCCATTAATCAGTGCAAGAAGGCTTACCTGAGCTGCCTGAACCGCGGCAGATTCGAATCCACCTTAGCTATCTAGAATACAACCTTTGCAGAAAGAGGATTGCAACCTTCTTGATTTGAAGTATCATGCCCTTCTCTGATTCCAAAGAGGATTGGCAAAACTATTGCTGCCAAAAAAAGGGAGTGATAAATATTTCAATTGGGGCTGCATCTGGCCATCTGGGCCTTTGAATTATCCTGCTGGGCGCCTTTTGACTCGTACAATTTCAGCCCACTCCAAAACAGGAAAATCCTATGCTTCACAAAAAGAAAAAATGAGGAGATTCAACATATAAGTTCGTTTATGTAAAAATAAAGATTTAATTTATCCGTCTGCAATTGCTCAGAGAGAAATACACTATTTATTGTCTGCAAAATAATCAAGATATCACATGTTTCTTGTATGGGGAGTCTGACATCGGGGACCCATGAACCAGCAGTGTCGTCAATTTTTTAAAGGCGGCAAGGGATCGAAAGAAAAAAATAAACCAAAAATCAGTTGGTAAAAAAATCCAAGAAAAGAAACATTTATCGTTCTGAGAGGATGACATGCGGGACCCATGAGGCAGCAGCATCCTCAACGTTTATTGTTCATAGAGGCTGACATGTGGGACCCGTGAGACAGCAGCGTCATCAACGTTTTAAAGGCGGCAGGAGATCGAAAGAAAAATAAGCCAAAAATCAGTTGGTAAACAAAATCCAAGAAAAGAAACATTTACCGTTCTGAGAGGATGATATGCGGGACCCATGAGGCAGCAGCATCCTCAACGATTCCAAGGCGGCAGGGGATAAAAAGAAAAAAAGAAAATAGCTAGATATTAATTAGGGGTCAAAAATAAAAATCCATCAAAGGAAACTTTTATTGTTCATAGAGTATGACATGTGGGACCGACCTGCCAGCAGCGTCCTCATCGTTTCAAAGGAGGCAGGGGATCAAAAAAAAGAAAATGGCCAGAAATTAGGGGTAAAAAATAAATCCAACAAAGGAATCTTTTATTGTTCATAGAGGATGACATGCGGGACCCATGAGCCAGCAAATTCCTCAACGTTTCAAAGGCGGCATGAGATCGAAATAAAAAGGCAAGTGACCAAATATCAGGAGCCAAAAATAATCCAAGAAAAGAAACTTTATTGTACATAGAGGATGACATGTGGGTCCCATTTTGCAGCAGCGGTATCAACGTTCTAAGTGCGGCTTGAGATCAAAAGAAAAAAGAATGTAACCAGAAATTAGGGGGTCAAAAAAAACTCCAAGAAAAGAAAGTTGATTGTACATAGAGGATGACATGCGGGTCACATGAGTCAGCAGCTTACTCAACGTCTCCAAGGCGGCAAGGGATCAAAAGAAAAAGGAAATAGCCAAAAATCAGAGGGTGAAAAAATCAAAGAAAAGAAACTTTTATAGTACATAGAGGATGACATGCGGGTCCCATGAGCCAGCAGGTTCCTCAACGTTTCAAAGGCGACATGAGATCGAAAGAAAAATGCAAGTGACCAAATATCAGGAGCCAAAATAATACAAGAAAAGAAACTTCTATTGTTCATAGAGGATGACATGCGGGACCCGTGAGACAGCAGCATCCTCAACGTTTCCAAGGTAGCAGGGGATCGAAAGAAAAAGGAAATAGCCAAAAATCAGAGGGTGAAAAATAATCCAAGAAAAGAAAATTTTATTGTACATAGAGGATAACATGCGGGTCCCATGAGCCAGCAGCTTCCTCAACGTTTCAGGGGCGGCATGCGATCAAAATAAAAAAGGCAAGTGACCGAATATAAGGTGCCAAAAATAATCCAAGAAAAGAAACTTTTATTGTACATAGATGATGACATGCGGGTCCCATTTTGCAGCAGCTTACTCAATGTGTGAGAGGCGGCATGAGATCGAAAGAAAACGGCAAGTGGCCAAATATAAGGAGCCAAAAATAATCCAAGAAAAGAAACTTTTATTGTACATAGAGGATGACATGCGGGTCCCATTTTGCAGCAGCGGTCTCAACGTTTCAGAGGCGGCACATGATCGAAAGAAAAAGGCAAGTTACCAAATATGAAGTGCCAAAAATAAATCCAAGAAAAGAAACTTGATTGTACATAGAGGATGACATGCGGGTCCCATTTAGCAGCAGCGGTATCAACATTTTAGAGGCGGCACGAGATCGAAAGAAAAAGGCAAGTGACAAAATATCAGGTGCCAAAAATAACTCCAAGAAAAGAAACTTGATTGCACATAGAGGATGACATGCGGGTACCATTTTGCAGCAGTGGTCTCAACGTTTCCAAGGCGGCACGGGATCAAAAGAAAAAGGAAGTAGCCAGAAATCAGGCGGTCAAAAAATCCAAGAAAAGAAATAATTTTCATTCATAGAGGATGACATGCGCGACCCATGATCCTGCATCGTAAACGGCTCGATCGTAGAGCGTTGAACGAGATGGCGCGATCGAGAAAAAAAATAATGCTAGAGAGGCTGTCATCTGGGCCCTACATCCCTTGGCGGTGCGGATTTGCGTTGACTCGGCCGGCGCACCCGAGAATTCATCATGCACCACATCCCGGGCCACCAGACGCGAATTTTTCCACGTTTTCGTCGGGCTAGGTGGCCTCAAAAACGATAAAAAAAAGTTTTTACATGCACCATGGAGAGAGAAAAAATCATCGGCCATGGTGCATCAGTAACCACAACGTGACTTTAACTTCGTCGGCTATGGCAACTTTTCTTGTAGTAAGTTAATCCCATGTCCTATAAAACTTATAAACCCTAGAGCACCTCTATTCCACTTATGCTTCAATATTAGGGAAACATAAGAAAACCTTAGACAATTCAACATGGTGTCAACCCACACCTAGAACCTATGCCCATATATCAACCCTAACTTATGAATCACTTGGTTATCATAAGTAGGACCCTAGAACCACACCTCATTTCCATTTATGTTTCAATTATTGAACATAAGAAAAACCCTAGTGTTAAACCCTACACATATATAAATCCATATGGCATTACCATCCACTCATGTTTAGAACTAAAAACAAGCCAAGCCAAGTGACCAACTCAACCTTACTTCTTAAACCCATAAGATTTAGCCAAACAATCCCTATTAGAATTTTACTCAAGCTTTTGAGGCAAGTAAGTTAAAAACTAAATGTAATCAAACCCTAGTTCTAAGAAAATATATCTTCTTATGAGAGAAAGAATAAAAAAACCTCTAAGAATTCAATACCACACACCAATATCTTTCACCAATAACCTTTTAAATATCAGTGAGAATTTCCAAGTAATTAGAAGATATAGGAACACATGAAATAATGCCCATAAGATCATATTCTTAAATAAGGAGCTAAGTATTAAGATCACATCATACTAATTATTTCTTGTAAAGTAATACAAAATAAGACCTTATCTAACAAATGGCAGATAAAGCCAATTTTATGAAAAGTAATTGAAATCTCCAAAGTTCAAATATAAACATCACATCTAATTAAGATATTTTATTCTTAATAAATACATATGTTAATCTACGAAAGTGTTTATTTGATGTGTTTTAGTGGAATTCTAATAGGCAAATATCTACAAAACAAAATGAATTCAAAATAGGTTTAAATGCAAATGAAATAGAAAACACAAAATAAATTCAGAAAAGGAGAAGGAGAGAGGCTTACCTCGTCATCCCAATAGCAACCCAGCACCGTAGCCCACGTGTCGGCCCAGCCCAAAATAACCCTTCATGTTATTTTCACGCGGGGGACAAACTCATCGTCTTCGTTCATCCCAGGAAGCTACTCGTTGTCGCCTCGACGCTGCCCGGTGATACGTCTCAAACGTATCTATAATTTCTTATGTTCCATGCTAGTTTTATGACAATACTCACATGTTTTATATACACTTTATATCATTTTTATGCATTTTCCGGCACTAACCTATTAACAAGATGCCGAAACGCCAGTTCCTGTTTTCTGCTGTTTTTGGTTTCAGAAATTGTACACAGGAAATATTCTCGGAATTAGACGAAACAAAAGCCCACGGTCTTATTTTCCACGGAGCCTTCCAGAAGTCCGAAGAGGAGACGAAGAGGGGCGTCGAGGCAGCCACACCCTAGGGGGGCGCGGCCCCACCCCTGGCCACGCCGCCCTATGGGGTGGGCCCCTCGAGCGTCCCCCGACTCTGCCCCTTCGCATATATATTCTCTCCGTCGCGAAAACCCTATTACCGAGAGCCACGATACGAGAAAAGTTCCAGAGACGCCGCCGCCTCCAATCCCATCTCGGGGGATTCAGGTCGCCTCCGGCACCCTGCCGGAGAGGGGAATCATCACCGGAGGGCTCTACATCACCATGCCTGCCTCCGGACTGATGCGTGATTAGTTCATCCTTGGACTATGGGTCCATAGCAGTAGCTAGATGGTTGTCTTCTCCTCTTGTGCTATCATGTTTAGATCTTGTGAGCTGCCTATCAAGATCAAGATCATCTATTTGTAATGCTACATGTTGTGTTTGTTGGGATCCGATGAATATGGAATACTATGTCAAGTTGATTATTGATCTATCATATATGTGTTGTTTATGATCTTGCATGCTCTCCGTTGCTAGTAGAGGCTCTGGCCAAGTTGATACTTGTAACTCCAAGAGGGGGTATTTATGCTCGATAGTGGGTTCATGCCTCCATTGAATCTGGGACAGTGACAGAAAGTTCTAAGGTTATGGATGTGTTGTTGCCACTAGGGATAAAACAACAATGCTTTGTCTAAGGATATTTGTATTGTTTACATTACGCACAGTACTTAATGCAATTGTATGTTGTTTGCAACTTAATATTGGAAGGGGTGCGGATGCTAACCCGAAGGTGGACTTTTTAGGCATAGATGCATGCTAGATAGCGGTCTATGTTCTTTGTCGTAATGCCCTAAGTAAATCTCATATTAGTCATCATGATATGTATGTGCATTGCCATGCTCTCTCTATTTGTCAATTGCCCAGCTATAATTTGTTCACCCAACATGCTATTTATCTTATTGGAGAGACACCACTAGTGAACTGTGGTCCCCGGTCCATTCTTTTACATCTAAAATACAATCTACTGCAATCATTGTTCTCTGCTGTTCTTTGCAAACAAACATCATTCTCCACACCATACGTTTAATCCTTTGTTTACAGCAAGCCGGTGAGATTAACAACCTCACTGTTAAGTTGGGGAAAAGTATTTTGATTGTGTTGTGCAGGTTCCACGTTGGTGCCGGAATCCCTGGTGTTGCGCCGCACTACACTCCTTCACCAACAACCTTCACGTGGCCTTCATCTCCTACTGGTTCGATAACCTTGGTTTCTTTCTGAGGGAAAACTTACTGCTGTGTGCATCACACCTTCCTCTTGGGGTTCCCAATGGACGTGTGCATCACGCGCCATCAAGACTGTTTTCTGGAGCTGTTGCCGGGGAGATGAAGACACGCTGCAAGGGGAGTCTCTCACATCCAATCTCTTTACTTTGTTTATTGTCTTGTCTTGCCTTACTTTATTTTATTTTCTGTCTTGTTTGCTTTCTTTATATCAAAAACACAAAAAATTAGTTACTTGTTTTACTTTACTTAATTTAGTTTGCTTTACTTATTTTTATTATTGTTAAAATGAGTACTCCTTGAGAACACTAAGTTGTGTGACTTCACTAGCACAAATAATGATGATTTCATATGCACACCTATTGCTCCACCTGCCACTACAGCAGAATTTTATGAAATTAAACCTGCTTTACTAAATCTTGTTATGAGAGAGCAATTTTCTGGTGTTAGTACTGATGATGCTGCTGCCCATCTTAATAATTTTGTTGAACTTTGTGAAATGCAAAAGTATAAGGATGTAAATGGGGACATTATAAAACTGAAATTGTTTCCTTTCTCCTTAAGAGGAAGAGCTAAAGATTGGTTGTTATCTTTGCCTAAGAATAGTATAGATTCATGGACTAAATGTAAAGATGCTTTCATTGGTAGATATTATCCTCCTGCATTATGAATTTTAAGCAATTGTATAATGAACATGTTGCCCAAGCATGCGAAAGATTGAAATCTTTGGTAAAGAATTGCCCTACCCATGGACTGACTACTTGGATGATCATCCAAACCTTTTATGCAGGATTGAATTTTTCTTCGAGGAACCTATTGGATTCAGCTGCTGGAGGTACTTTTATGTCCATCACTTTGGGTGCCGCAACAAAGCTTCTTGATAATATGATGATCAACTACTCTGAATGGCACACTGAAAGCACTCCTCAAGGTAAGAAGGTAAATTCTGTTGAAGAAACCTCCTCCTTGAGTGATAAGATTGATGTTATTATGTCTATGCTTGTTAATGGTAGATCTAATGTTGATCCTAATATTGTTCCTTTAGCTTCATTGGTTTCTCAACAAGAGCATGTTGATGTGAACTTCATTAAAAATAGTAATTTCAACAACAATGCTTATAGGAATAATTTTGGTAACAACTATAGGCCATATCCTTCTAATAATGGTAATGGTTATGGTAATTCTTACAACAATAGTAGAAGTGTACCCTCTGGTCTTGAAGTCATGCTTAAAGAATTTATTAGTACACAAACTGCTATTAACAAATCTGTTGAAGGAAAGCTTGGTAAAATTGATGTTCTTGCTTCTAAGGTTGATAGTCTCGCTGCTGATGTTGATCTTTTAAAATTGAAAGTTATGCCTAATGAAGATAAAGATATTAGGGATTTCTATTTTTGTGCCCCTGGCTCCTTAGTTGTGCTCAGTTTTCCCCTGCCCCTTAGTTTTTCCTCAGTTTTCCCCAAGTCCTTGTTTGAAACCCGCAGAAGGAGCTCCGACGGCAGGAATCCCGTTTAGTTGACGTTGGTTGGTGCTGACAAGTGGGGCCGCTGTTGGTGCCCCGCAGTGGACACGTCTTCACTTATCCAGATCATCGTGGGGCCCACAACTTGTCCACGTTAGTGCGTCGGACCCATAGCTTACCCAGGTGACCGTTGCAAAATGGGAGCCCGAGCCAGCCCCGCGCCCGTGCCATTGCTTCCCCTTTCTTTCCCCGCGCCCCAATGTTCTTCTTCTCCACCAGCGGCAGCCCTTCTCCGGCAGGCGGGTGACGTCTAGTTTCTCTTCGACCTCCCGTTCTTCATGGCCGCAGTATGGACCCGTGCCTTAGACAAGATGCCCTGACTGCCCACGCCAGGAGCCTCTGAAGCGGTCGATCTGTAAGACGGACGAGAACGGCAACTGTGGACGTGAGTTCCTTGCATGCGAGAGCTTGCCATATAGAGAGGGGGATAAGGTTAGATCTCGCTCCAATTTCTCTGTTTTCTCTCGATTTTCTTGCTATTCCCTCGAATTTGGGATTTAGGGTTCCCGCTGTTGTTTTCAGATCCTGAAGAAATGCAGGCATTTCGAGTGGATTGATGTGTACGTTCAGAGGCTTCAATTGCAGGAATTAATTGGCGCTATTGGGGAGCGCAATTTGGGAGGGGGGGACTTGCTGTAGAGAATGCAGTGGAGAGAGGAGCCGTTCCGATTATGCCTAATGCTCCCAATGCAGGACTGGTGGAAGTGAAGGGACAACTGAAGAAAATGAACAAGTAGTTAAGGCAGCTAATCAAGTTGAAGAAGCAAGCTAATCTGATGGCTGGTTGTTTTTTCTGTTGTATAATTGCGATCAGATTCTTATCATTGCTCACCAGGCGCTAGAAGTTGTTACAAGGGATACCTTGTTACAAATTCGTTATTCAGTTACATGTACTTGTAGTTGTTTTCATAGTTAGTGTGTGCATTCACCGAAATTACCAACTATATTGGAATGCTCCCAATAATTGTTAGAGGGGTGACAAATAATCTAGGGCTCCCAATAATCTATTCACCGAAATCCACAAATATGTATGCCTCATGTTTATACCAAAATTATACCACTTTTGGGCCGTTTCAAATTACCAAAACTATATGCCAAAACTATATCCCCTAAAAGAAAAGGAAAGCGAAAGATAGTTGATAATTGTTAGAGGGGTGACAATAATGCATTCACCGAAATCCGCAAATATGTATGCCTCATGTTTATACCGAAATTATACCACTTTTGGGCCGTTTCAAATTACCGAAACTATATGCCAAAACTATATCCCCTAAAAGAAAAAGGAAAGCGAAAGATAGTTGATAATTGTTAGAGGGGTGAAAATAATGCATTCACCGAAATCCGCAAATATGTATGCCTCATGTTTATACCAAAATTATACCACTTTTGGGCCGTTTCAAATTACCGAAACTATGTGCCAAAACTATATCCCCTAAAAGAAAAAGGAAAGCGAAAGATAGTTGATAATTGTTAGAGGGGTGACAATAATGCATTCACCGAAATCCGCAAATATGTATGCCTCATGTTTATACCGAAATTATACCACTTTTGGGCCGTTTCAAATTACCGAAACTATATGCCAAAACTATATCCCCTAAAAGAAAAAGGAAAGCGAAATATAGTTGATAATTGTTAGAGGGGTGACAATAATGCATTCACCGAAATCCGCAAATATGTATGCCTCATGTTTATACCAAAATTATACCACTTTTGGGCCTTTTCAAATTACCGAAACTATATGCCAAAACTATATCCCCTAAAAGAAAAAGGAAAGCGAAAGATAGTTGATAATTGTTAGAGGGGTGACAATAATGCATCCACCGACAGAAACAGAGAGGGGTGGCCACGAAGGGAGAGAGGGGTGGCCACAAAGAGATGGGGAGGGGTATACTGCCCGTTAGATCAGTTGATCAACGGTTCATGGAGTCGATCCGTGTGACAATGGCTCAACCAATCAGGATAAGTTTGGGTTTCTGAGAGCATTTGTGACAGAACTTGAGGGCAAAACTGAGTAGTTCTAACAATCCAAGGGCACATAAATAGTAAATAGACTAAGGGATTCAAACAAAAAGAATTACAAAATGAAAATGCGTGTTTTGTACAATATAATTCATATTGGGATACATCAAATTATTTGCAATTCAAATATACATGAGTGTGACAATTATGGCATCATTTAGACAAACTATGTTTTTGGGGAAGATGTTTTGCAAAGGGGTTTGAGTGGAAAACCATGCATCTTCATAGCTACACTAGTGATTCTGAGAAGTGGCAATTTGTGGTAAATCTTGATTTATATATGTTTTGCAAAGGTTTTCTTGGTGGCAGGTTGCGTAGGAAGACTCCATGAGTAGGTGCCACTATGTTTTTATTTTTTTTGAATTTTTTTGCGCATGAAATGGCTCAATTAGATATGTTAATCTCATTTGTTGACTCTCTGTTGACCAGCTACTTGAGGGTAAAACTGAGTATATTGCACTTGCCAGTCTAAGTACTCGAGGGGAAAACTGAGTACAGATAAAATTTCTGTATAAGGCCCGAGGTTATAACTGAGTACACCAAACGTCCCAGGGTTAGACTCGTGTCGCGGTGCACGCTGCAGCCGTGCATAGCGGACGCATGTTGCGGTACACGCTGATGCGTGTGGTTGGCACGTCCGTTGGGAACCCCAAGAGGAAGGTGTGATGCGCACAGCGGCAAGTTTCCCTCAGTAAGAAACCAAGGTTTAATCGGACCAGTAGGAGTCAAGAAGCACGTTGAAGGTTGATGGCGGCGAGATGTAGTGCGGCGCAACACCAGGGATTCCGGCGCCAACGTGGAACCTGCACAACACAACCAAAGTACTTTGCCCCAACGAAACAGTGAGGTTGTCAATCTCACCGGCTTGCTGTAACAAAGAGTTAACTGTATTGTGTGGAAGATGATTGTTTGCAGAAAACAGTAGAACAAGTATTGCAGTAGATTGTATTTCAGTAAAGAGAATTGGACCGGGGTCCACAGTTCACTAGAGGTGTCTCTCCCATAAGACGAACAACATGTTGGGTGAACAAATTACAGTTGGGCAATTGACAAATAAAGAGAGCATGACCATGCACATACATATCATGATGAGTATAGTGAGATTTAATTGGGCATTACGACAAAGTACATAGACCGTCATCCAACTGTATCTATGCCTAAAAAGTCCACCTTCAGGTTATCATCCGAACCCCCTCCAGTATTAAGTTGCAAAGCAACAGACAATTGCATTAAGTATGGTGCGTAATGTAATCAACAACTACATCCTTAGACATAGCATCAATGTTTTATCCCTAGTGGCAACAGCACAACACAACCTTAGAACTTTCTGTCACTGTCCCAGGTGTCAATGCAGGCATGAACCCACTATCGAGCATAAGTACTCCCTCTTGGAGTTACAAGCATCTACTTGGCCAGAGCATCTACTAGTAACAGAGAGCATGCAAGATCATAAACAACACATAAGCATAACTTTGATAATCAACATAACAAGTATTCTCTATTCATCGGATCCCAACAAACGCAACATATAGAATTACAGATAGATGATCTTGATCATGTTAGGCAGCTCACAAGATCCGACAATGATAGCACAATGGGGAGAAGACAACCATCTAGCTACTGCTATGGACCCATAGTCCAGGGGTAGACTACTCACACATCACACCGGAGGCGACCATGGCGGCGTAGAGTCCTCCGGGAGATGATTCCCCTCTCCGGTAGGGTGCTCGGAGGCGATCTCTGGATCCCCCGAGATGGGATCGGCGGCGGCGGCGTCTCTGGAAGGTTTTCCGTATCGTGGCTCTCGGTACTGGGGGTTTCGTCACGGAGGCTATTTGTAGGCGGAAGGGCAGGTCAAGAGGCGGCACGGGGGCCCCACACCACAGGGCCGCGCGGCCAAGGGGGGGGCCGCGCCGCCCTAGGGTGTGGCCCCCTCGTCGCCCCTCTTCGTCTCTCCTTCGGACTTCTGGAAGCTTCGTGGAAAAATAGGCCCCTGGGCTTTGATTTCGTCCAATTCCGAGAATATTTCCTTACTAGGATTTCTGAAACCAAAAACAGCAGAAAACAGCAACTGGCACTTCGGCATCTTGTTAATAGGTTAGTTCCAGAAAATGCACGAATATGACATAAAGTGTGCATAAAACATGTAGATAACATCAATAATGTGGCATGGAACATAAGAAATTATCGATACGTCGGAGACGTATCAGCATTCCCAAGCTTAGTTCTGCTCGTCCCGAGCAGGTAAAACGATAACACAGATAATTTCTGGAGTGACATGCCATCATAATCTTGATCATACTATTTGTAAAGCATATGTAGTGAATGCAGCGATCAAAACAATGTATATGACATGAGTAAACAAGTGAATCATAAAGCAAAGACTTTTCATGAATAGCACTTCAAGACAAGCATCAATTAGTCTTGCATAAGAGTTAACTCATAAAGCAATAATTCAAAGTAAAGGCATTGAAGCAACACAAAAGAAGATTAAGTTTCAGCGGTTGCTTTCAACTTGTAACATGTATATCTCATGGATATTGTCAACATAGAGTAATATAATAAGTGCAATAAGCAAGTATGTAGGAATCAATGCACAGTTCACACAAGTGTTTGCTTCTTGAGGTGGAGAGAAATAGGTGAACTGACTCAACATTGAAAGTAAAAGAATGGTCCTCCATAGAGGAAAAGCATCGATTGCTATATTTGTGCTAGAGCTTTGATTTTGAAAACATGAAACAATTTTGTCAACGGTAGTAATAAAGCATATGCATCATGTAAATTATATCTTATAAGTTGCAAGCCTCATGCATAGTGTACTAATAGTGCCCGCACCTTGTCCTAATTAGCTTGGACTACCGGATCATCACAATGCATTGTTTTTACCAAGTGTCACAAAGGGGTACCTCTATGCCGCCTGTACAAAGGTCTAAGGAGAAAGCTCGCATTGGATTTCTCGCTATTGATTATTCTTCAACTTAGACATCCATACCGGGACAACATAGACAACAGATAATGGACTCCTCTTTTATGCATAAGCATATAACAACAATTAATAATTTTCTCATTTGAGATTTGAGGATTGTTGTCCAAAACTGAAACTTCCACCATGGATCATGGCTTTAGTTAGCCGCCCAATCTCTAACATATGCATGCTTAACCATAAGGTGGTAGATCTCTCTTACTTCAGACAAGACGGACATGCATAGCAACTCACATGAAATTCAACAATGAATAGTTGATGGCGTCCCCAGTGAACATGGTTATCGCACAACAAGCAACTTAATAAGAGATAAAGTGCATAATTACATATTCAATACCACAATAGTTTTTAAGCTATTTGTCCCATGAGCTATATATTGCAAAGGTGAATGATGGAATTTTAAAGGTAGCACTCAAGCAATTTACTTTGGAATGGCGGAAAATACCATGTAGTAGGTAGGTATGGTGGACACAAATGGCATAGTGGTTGGCTCAAGTATTTTGGATGCATGAGAAGTATTCCCTCTCGATACAAGGTTTAGGCTAGCAAGGCTTATTTGAAACAAACACAAGGATGAACCGGTGCAGCAAAACTCACATAAAAGACATATTGAAAACATTATAAGACTCTACACCGTCTTCCTTGTTGTTCAAACTCAATACTAGAAATTATCTAGACCTTAGAGAAACCAAATATGCAAACCAAATTTTAGCATGCTCTATGTATTTCTTCATTAATGGGTGCAAAGCATATGATGCAAGAGCTTAATCATGAGCACAACAATTGCCAAGTATCATATTACCCAAGACATTTATAGCAATTACTACATGTATCATTTTCCAATTCCAACCATATAACAATTTAACGAAGGAGAAACTTCGCCATGAATACTATGAGTAGAAACCAAGGACATACTTGTCCATATGCTACAGCGGAGCGTGTCTCTCTCCCATAAAGTGAATGCTAGGATCCATTTTATTCAAACAAAACAAAAAACAAAAACAAACCGACGCTCCAAGAAAAAGCACATAAGATGTGATGGAATAAAAATATAGTTTCAGGGGAGGAACCTGATAATGTTGTCGATGAAGAAGGGGATGCCTTGGGCATCCCCAAGCTTAGACGCTTGAGTCTTCTTAATATATGCAGGGGTGAACCACCGGGGCATCCCCAAGCTTAGAGCTTTCACTCTCCTTGATCATGTTGCATCATACTCCTCTCTTGATCCTTGAAAACTTCCTCCACACCAAACTCGAAACAACTCATTAGAGGGTTAGTGCACAATATAAATTGACATATTCAGAGGTGACACAATCATTCTTAACACTTCTGGACATTGCATAATGCTACTGGACATTAGTGGATCAAAGAAATTCATCCAACATAGCAAAAGAGGCAATGCGAAATAAAAGACAGAATCTGTCAAAACAGAACAGTTCGTATTGACGAATTTTAAAATGGCACCAGACTTGCTCAAATGAAAATGCTCAAATTGAATGAAAGTTGCGTACATATCTGAGGATCATGCACGTAAATTGGCTTAATTTTCTGAGCTACCTACAGGGAGGTGGACCCAGATTCGTGACAGCAAAGAAATCTGGAACTGTGCAGTAATCCAAATCTAGTACTTACTTTTCTATCAACGGCTTAACTTGGCACAACAAAACACAAAACTAAGATAAGGAGAGGTTGCTACAGTAGTAAACAACTTCCAAAACACAAAATAAAAACAAAGTACTATAGGTAAAAACATGGGTTGTCTCCCATAAGCGCTTTTCTTTAACGCCTTTCAGCTAGGCGCAGAAAGTGTGTATCAAGTGTTATCGAAGGGTGGTACTTCTACAGCGGGGTGTGGGCTTTTCTCAACCAGGCATAGTATATTAGATACATAAGTTTTAGCATCTCCCTTTTCATTAGTCTTAGGCGTGCTACTCTCATCAAACAAATTTTCAGGAACAAGCCAAGCATAGTTATTTTCTAGTGCATCATTCATAGCTAGGAGCTTACATGGTATTGGTGCTTTGATCTCCCCTCCATCATCAATATTATTGGTGTATCTTATTCTATCCATATCCATCTTTTCAAGGAGACTAACAAAATTAGTAGGAGAACCAAGCATATTAAATTTAGCAAACACCTTTCTAGCTTCTCTTGCTAGACCACCAAATTCTCTAAGAAGGGTTTCTAATACAAAATCTTTCTTTTCCCCTTCTTCCATATCGCCAAGTGTGAAAAACATGTGTTGGATTATAGGATTAAGATTAACAAATTTAGTTTCCAACAGGCGAACTAAATGCGCAGCAGCAATTTCATAAGTAGCGCAAGGTCTACCAAGTGTCTATCTTCAAAATTTTCAATAGTACTAACATGATTGAAAAATTCTTCTATATTATTTCTCCCAACTATAGACCCACGTCCTACCGGTATGTCTTTTGTGGTAAAATTAAAAGGAAACATGATGAAATAAGTAAAGTAAATGCAAGTAACTAATTTTTTTGTGTTTTTGATATAGCAAACAAGATAGCAAATAAAGTAAAACTAGCAACTAATTTTTTTGTATTTTGATTTAGTGCAGCAAACAAAGTAGTAAATAAAACTAAGCAAGACAAAAACAAAGTAAAGAGATTGAGAAGTGGAGACTCCCCTTGCAGCGTGTCTTGATCTCCCCGGCAACGGCGCCAGAAATTTGCTTGATGCGTGTGGTTGGCACGTCCGTTGGGAACCCCAAGAGGAAGGTGTGATGCGCACAGCGGCAAGTTTCCCTCAGTAAGAAACCAAGGTTTAATCGGACCAGTAGGAGTCAAGAAGCACGTTGAAGGTTGATGGCGGCGAGATGTAGTGTGGCGCAACACCAGGGATTCCGGTGCCAACGTGGAACCTGCACAACACAACCAAAGTACTTTGCCCCAACGAAACAGTGAGGTTGTCAATCTCACCGGCTTGCTGTAACAAAGAGTTAACCGTATTGTGCGGAAGATGATTGTTTGCAGAAAACAGTAGAACAAGTATTGCAGTAGATTGTATTTCAGTAAAGAGAATTGGACCGGGGTCCACAGTTCACTAGAGGTGTCTCTCCCATAAGACGAACAGCATGTTGGGTGAACAAATTACAGTTGGGCAATTGACAAATAAAGAGAGCATGACCATGCACATACATATCATGATGAGTATAGTGAGATTTAATTGGGCATTACGACAAAGTACATAGACCGTCATCCAACTGCATCTATGCCTAAAAAGTCCACCTTCAGGTTATCATCCGAACCCCCTCCAGTATTAAGTTGCAAAGCAACAGACAATTGCATTAAGTATGGTGCGTAATGTAATCAACAACTACATCCTTAGACATAGCATCAATGTTTTATCCCTAGTGGCAACAGCACAACACAACCTTAGAACTTTACATCACCGTCCCGGTGTCAATGCAGGCATGAACCCACTATCGAGCATAAGTACTCCCTCTTGGAGTTACAAGCATCTACTTGGCCAGAGCATCTACTAGTAACGGAGAGCATGCAAGATCATAAACAACACATAAGCATAACTTTGATAATCAACATAACAAGTATTCTCTATTCATCGGATCCCAACAAACGCAACATATAGAATTACAGATAGATGATCTTGATCATGTTAGGCAGCTCACAAGATCCGACAATGATAGCACAATGGGGAGAAGACAACCATCTAGCTACTGCTATGGACCCATAGTCCAGGGGTAGACTACTCACACATCACACGGAGGCGACCATGGCGGCGTAGAGTCCTCCGGGAGATGATTCCCCTCTCCGGCAGGGTGCCGGAGGCGATCTCCTGGATCCCCCGAGATGGGATCGGCGGCGGCGGCGTCTCTGGAAGGTTTTCCGTATCGTGGCTCTCGGTACTGGGGGTTTCGTCACGGAGGCTATTTGTAGGCGGAAGGGCAGGTCAAGAGGCGGCACGGGGGCCCCACACCACAGGGCCGCGCGGCCAAGGGGGGGCCGCGCCACCCTAGGGTGTGGCCCCCTCGTCGCCCCTCTTCGTCTCTCCTTCGGACTTCTGGAAGCTTCGTGGAAAAATAGGCCCCTGGGCTTTGATTTCGTCCAATTCCGAGAATATTTCCTTACTAGGATTTCTGAAACCAAAAACAGCAGAAAACAGAATCGGCACTTCGGCATCTTGTTAATAGGTTAGTTCCAGAAAATGCACGAATATGACATAAAGTGTGCATAAAACATGTAGATAACATCAATAATGTGGCATGGAACATAAGAAATTATCGATACGTCGGAGACGTATCACACGCCACCTTCGTCTTTATAGAGCCCCTCTTTCTCTCCCTCGACGCACGTTCTCACTGCAACCGCCTCTCCTGTCCCATCATCTTCTCCACAACCGAAGAAAAAACCCCGAAGAAAACCGCCGGCGATGGACAAGAATGAGATGCCCATTGCCGGCGCATCGGCCGCTGCCCCCGTCCAGGCCCCTGTCGCTGCTTCCAACGTAGCAGCCGGCGCATCAGCCACCGGCGCATCGGCCGCTGCCCCCGTCTAGGCCCCTTTCGCTGCTTCCAACGTAGCAGCCGGCGCATCAGCCGCCGCCACCGTCCAGGCCCCCGTCTAGGCCCCCGTCGCTTGGGACCCGTACGAACCAGTGTCGTACGTCGCGCCGGAGAACCCCTACGACACTGATACGTCTCAAACGTATCTATAATTTGTTATGTTCCATGCTACTTTTATGATGATACTCACATGTTTTATACACACTTTATGTCATTATTATGCATTTTCCGGAACTAACCTATTAACAAGATGCCTGATACATCCAAAACGTATCTACTTTCCCGAACACTTTTGCTATTGTTTTGCCTCTAATTTGTGTATTTTGGATACAACTAACACGGACTAACGCTGTTTTCAGCAGAATTGCTCTGGTGTCTTGTTTTTGTGCAGAAATTCAACTTTCGGGAAAATCCTCGGAATTTATACCAAAGGGCCTATTTTACCAGAAGACTCATGGAGCCAGAAGGGAAAGCCAGGTGGAGGCCCGAGGGCCCCACACCCCAGGCCGGCGCGGCCCAGGGGGAGGCGCGCCGCCCTAGTGTGTGGCCCCCTCGGCCGGCCTCCGATGCCCTCCTCTGGACTACTTAAAGGGTTCGATCTAAAAAACGCGAGGAGAAGTCGAAGTCGCCAGAAACCCTCTAGAATGCCGCCACATCGCGAAACTCCGTCTCGGGGACCAGAAACTCCGTTCTGGCACTCCGCCGGGACGGGGAATTGAAGGAGATCATCGCCATCATCACCACCGACGCCTCTCCATCGACCAGCAATGCTTCCCCCATCCATGTGTGAGTAATTCTCCCGCTGTAGGCTGAAGGGGATGGTAGGGATTGGATAAGATTGGTCATGTAATAGCATAAGATTGTTAGGGCATAGTGCCTAGTGTCCGTAATTGGTACTTTGATGATATTGTTGCAACTTGTTGTGCTTAATGCTTGTCACTAGGGCCCGAGTGCCATGATCTCAGATCTGAACATGTTATTATTTCATCATGATATGCATTGTTTTATGATCTTACCTGCAAGTTGTATACACATGTCGCTGTCCGGAACCAAAGGCCCCGAAGTGACAGAAATCGGGACAACCGGAGGGGATGGCGGTGATGTGAGGATCACATGTGTTCACGGAGTGTTAATGCTTTGCTCCGGTACTCTATTAAAAGGAGTACCTTAATATCCAGTAGATTCCCTAGAGGCCCGGCTGCCACCGGCTGGTAGGACAAAAGATGTTGTGCAAGTTTCTCATTGCGAGCACGTACGACTATATACGGAACACATGCCTATGGATTACTTTGTACTTGGACACCGCTTTATTATTATCTGCAAATGCCCTGCTTTGATTGTTACATGAGTTTCTCTCATCCATGCAACGCCCGTCATCCATCCCTGTGCCTATAGTATTTTAATCCTGTTGTTTACTATAATCACTACTGCTGTTTGTGTTACTCTGCTGCTGTTATTTCACTACTGCATCGTTGCTATAAACTCATTATCGATAAACTCTTGCGAGCAAGTCTGTTTCCAGGTGCAGCTGAATTGACAACTCCGTTGTTAAGGCTTTCAAGTATTCTTTGTCTCCCCTTGTGTCGAATCAATAAATTTGGTTTTACTTCCCGCGAAGACTGTTGCGATCCCCTATACTTGTGGGTTATCAAGACTATTTTCTGGCGCCGTTGCCGGGGAGCATAGCTTTATTTGGAGGTTCACTTGGATTGATATTGTTCGCTGCAAATTCTCCATCATGGGTAAATCTCGCGATCCTAAAGTCACCATATTACCATCCACTACAAGAAAAGGTACAACTCTGAGTACCTCTGCTACTCTTGATTCACCATCTGTGATAAGTCAACTTGTTTCACCGCCGCAAGCTTCACTTGCTGGTACTTCTGCTGAATCTGAAAACTCTCATAATATTGATAATGTTTCTGCTGTGCTTGATGATAGTGGTTCATTGGGATCTTTTCTAGATGCTACAATTGCGAGGTCTAGACAAACTGAAAATACTAAAACTCCTAATGCTGCTACACCTGTTAATTCACCTGAACTTGATTATTCTAGTGATGATCCTGATGAAGATTATGTGGAGCTTAATGATGATTTTATTGATAGATGCAATGCTACTGCTGATGCAAGAAAAATTAAAAAGTTTCTCGCACAATATACTGTAAGACATAAGCTATCTCCTGATCCTAAATTTGCCACATCTCCTATAAACATTAAGGATAAAGATTATGATTTTTCTCTTGATCTATCTCATATAGCTATTGTTGAGAAAACACCCTTTTGTGGTACTGAAAAAGAAAGTGCTGTAGAACACATGAATGAACTTTCTTCTATGAGTAGCTTGTTTTCTGATAATGTCAAGATGCGTACTTATTTTGTTGCTAAAATTTTTCCTTTCTCATTAAAGGATGATGCTAAAACTTGGTATAATAATTTGCCTCCTGGTTCTATTAAAATCCCAGGTGATTTGCTTGATGTTTTCTTTCGGAAATACTTTCCTGCTAGTGCTCAACATGCTGCTTTACATAAAATTTATAGCTTTGACCAGGAAGATGGAGAGAAATTGTCGGAAGCTTGGGCAAGATTTTGCTCTCTTATCAGAGCTCGACCTGGACATGATTTGGAAAAGCATGATTTACTTGATATATTTTATAGTGGACTAACCGTTGAGTCTAGAGCATATTTGGATAGTTGTGTTGGTTGTGTTTTCAAGAAAAGAACTCCAGACGAAGCTGAAGAATTATTGGCTAAAATAGGCTGGAATCATGATGATTGGACTACGCCTGAACCAACTCCGACACCAATATTGAAGAAGAGGGGTTTAATTAAATTGAATGATGAAGATATGAGGGAAGCCAAGAAGTCTCTTAAGGAGAAAGGTATTAGATCTGAAGATGTGAAGAATCTACCTCCCATAGAAGATATATGTGAGATAATTCCCCCTTCATCGATGATTGAGGTAAAATCCCTTCAACGCTTTACTAGGGAAGATATTCCGTATTCGAAACCTCCTGCTCAATGCTTAGATGAGTTTGATAATTATATTGTTAAGAAAGAAAATTTTAATATGAGAGTAGAGAATCATCTAATGGAAAATTCTCAAGCTATTAGCAATTTGCATGATATTGTGGAGAGAACCTCCAATGATATTAAGATGCTTGTTAAACATTTTCAAATGGTTCAAACTCAAATTGATCAACTCACTAAAGTGCAAAATGACTTGTTAAAAAATAATTCTAAAGGGAAACATGCTTATGAAGTAACAACTAGAGGTGGTGTTTCTACCCAGGATCCTCTATATCCTGAAGGGCATCCCAAAAGAGTTGAACAAGATTCTCAACGAATTGAAACTAGTGCTCCTTCTAAGAAAAAGAAGAAGAAACATAAAAATGTTGTAGAATCCTCTGATCCTGTTAATGATCCTAATAGTATTTCTATTTCCGATGCTGAAACTGAAAGTGGTAATGAACATGATAATGATAATGATAAGAATGATGCTTCTGATAAAGAAGAGGTTGAAGATGAACCTGAAAAGCATGCTAAAAATAAAAAGTATACTAAAGAAGATTTTATTGCTAAGAAACATGGTAATGAAAGAGAACCTTGGGTGCAAAAGCAAATGCCTTTTCCTGCTAAGAAACTAAAATCAAAGGAAGAAGAACACTATAATAAATTTTGCGATTGGATGAAACCTTTATTCTTGCAAATCCCTTTGACTGATGCTATTAAATTGCCTCCTTATTCAAAGTATATGAAAGATATTGTCACTAAGAAAAGGAAAATCCCCAATGAGGAGATTTCCACTATGCTTGCTAATTACTCTTTCAATGGCAAAGTTCCAAAGAAGTTGGGCGACCCAGGTATACCTACTATTCCTTGTTCTATTAAGAATAATTATGTTAGAACTGCTCTATGTGACTTGGGAGCCGGTGTTAGTGTTATGCCTTTTTCTCTTTATAAGAGACTTTATTTAGATAAGTTGATGCCTACTGATATATCTTTGCAAATGGCTGATAAATCTACTGCTATTCCTGCTGGTATATGTGAGGATGTTCCTGTTCAAGTTACTAATAATTGCTTGATATTAACTGATTTTGTTGTGTTGGAAATGCCTGAAGATGATAATATGTCTATTATTCTTGGGAGACCTTTTCTTAACATCGTAGGGGCTGTTATTGATTGCAACAAAGGAAAAGTTACTTTCAATGTTGATGATAAGGAGCATACCGTCTATTTCCCCAAGAGGATTGATAAAGTATGTGGAGTTAATACTATTTCTAATGTGAGAACTATCAAAGTTGGAACTATCGATTGTTCTATATATGAGCCTAAAGAAGGATATCAAAATTTTATGATTGGATCCATATCAATACAATTCAAGGTAACATGATTGATTTGAGGTTTATTTCTTCTTATGCTATGTAAAATTTATTTGGTGGCAAGACTTGATCAACCTTGTTAACAAATACTTTTTATATGCATAGAGGAGGTAAACAACATCTCTTTCTTCCTCCACTTGTTCTACTTGCTGTAGCACTTTTATTTTGCAAAGTTCCTTAGTTAATTAGAGATTTCAAAATATTTTCCTGTCCAGTAATAATAAACTTAATACCCAGAAATGTGCATTTTTTAAAGTTTTCAAAAATTCACAAAAATTATACCGTTGGTCCTATTTTTCGAAGACGCACCTGGGAGCACCTGGGGATGACCAGTGGGGCACCCCAGGGTGGCACCCCACAGGCCATCGCGGCCTGGAAGGGGGGCGCGCCACCCTGGTGTGTGGTCTCCCCTTTGCCCAACTTTTCCATCTCTTCCTCCCACACTCTTCTCTCTCCCGAAAAAACCAGCACCAACTTTCTCTCACTCGTGTTTCTGCTCAAGAGCTTAAGATTTCTCGATCTCTTTGCTCAGCCCAGATTTTTGTCTGAAATTTGGCACATTTGCTCTCCGGTATGTGACTCCTCCGATTAGCCAAGTAGAATTTTGTTTGGTTGAGTATATCTTGAATATTTTGCTGCTGTAGGTAACAAGTTTAGTGAGCTTGCATGCTTGTTCTAAGTTGTAGAAACTAGCTTTGATGCATGATTAGTACTCTAGCAAGTTCCTATAGTAGTTCCCCTCAATTATATGTCACCAAATCAAATTTTATAATGTTTTTTGAAAATTTCAGAAAAGGAAGATGGATAATTTCAACTTTGGAGAAGTGTTTGAGAGAGAGACGACAAGCACAAGAAGACCCTCTAGGACCGCCACCCGATTCCGGCGATCCTATAATGAGGATGTCATCGCACCAAGCTTCGAGCCCGAAGAAGACAATGGAGTCCCTAACACTTCATCTTTCCCATGTTATGACTTTTTGAGTAATGCAGGGTTGCTGGATGATTTCTTGACCCTCATTGATAAGGCGGGCTTAACCGCCTATATGGGAGATGAAAGGGAGCAATACTTCATGCTCACCAAAATCTTTGTTGAGAGCTTCAAGTTCGACAACAAGCACTATCGCCCAACAGTTGCATTCAATATCTATGGTAATCCCATTACTATGAAATTGGAAGAATTTTGTGTTGCATTGGGTATTGCCCCTGTAGGTACAGCAAGGAGGATTGAGGACAACCCCAGGGCCTTGTTGGAGCTCTATTGAGAGATCACCAATGCTGATTGCCGCACCATTCAGCGTGGCAAGATAAGAAACATCCAACTCCCCGCCATTAAGTATTTTGCCTATTACATTGCTACTAGCATTCTTGGTAGGGAGAACACTAGCAATATTTCTAGCTACCATCTTGCTTTCTTAATTGCTGCACTTACTGGAGAGACACCTTATCATCTTGGTTCTCTTATTGCTCGCCGTTTGTCTAACAAGGGGCCTATTTTTGGAGGAATTATTGCATCACGCATTTTAGCACATCTAGAACTTCCTCTTGACTCTACTGATGTGCCATTAACTCCTATAAGGCTTGATATTGCTGCTATGAAGAGCAATAAATTTGTTACCGCTGATTCTAGTTCAGATAATTTGGTCTATAGAATGTTGTTTGCTGACGGGGATGAGAGGGAAATCCCTTTGCCACAGCCAGATTTGTTCAGTATTGACAGGAAACCATGGTCGCGCTCTAAGGAGGAGGTGGATGAGAAAATGAAAATACAAGGCTTCCACCAGCAGCATGACTCCGAGGATGCCGAGCCCTCCTACGACTACACCGTCATGTATCCGGGTGCTTCTTCCAGCACATACCCAGAATATGATCCATCTTCGTCGTACTACGGAGGTGCTACTTCATGGGCACCATGGGATTAAACTCCACTTAGGCCAAAAGCCTAAGCTTGGGGGGAGGTATACCGGCATCACTCATTATTTGCATATTATGGTTGCTGGATACTTGTATATACTTGTTTAGTTTCTTTGAGTGGTTTTCTAATGAGAGGGAGATGATATTTGGGGAAGTGCTGCCTGAAAACAGATTCTGGACTGTTACCAAAAAAAATCTCAAAAATAGCCAGAACGATATTTTGCGAAGACATTTTTATTGCATGTTCCCCAGGTTGTTATCTAACTTTCATTAGTTGAACACTTTTCGATTTGGGCAGTGGAAGAATTTCTTAAAAATCGACTACTGTACTGCTGTCAAGTTTGATGAATTCCTGCTGCTTTGTGTTTATGTGACTTTTCTAGTTTTCCTTTTCTTGTTTTTGCTTTGTTTCTTTCCTAAAACACAAAAAGACCAAAAATATTTCTGTTGTTTCTCTTCACCATTTGTTTATTTTGTTTTCTTGCATTTATTTTGCTTTATTTGCTATCGTTGGTTTGCTATAAGAAAATCCAAAAAGATTTTGCTTTGTTTGCTTGTTTCCTTTTGTTCTTGTTTCCAATTCGAAAACACCAAAAATATTTGCTGTTCTTCTTTGGTTTTGTAAAGTTCATTATGAGTTCAATGGTCTTCGGTGGCTGGAGCGTGGTTTTCATTTCATATTATTCAAGCTGCACAAGTGAAAGGCAATAATGACGATCTACGACAATTCGAATGTGGTGAGAGGCTGGTATGAACTCTATTTGTTTTCATTTTTGTACATATACTCATCCATGTGAGCATGCTTAGTTGGTTCATGTGAGGTATATGTCATTTAAGAAAGTCTAGTAGTTCATGATCTCTCATGTTTAGCTCCAATTTATTAATATGAGTAGCATGTCATGGATGTTTGCTTGCATTGTTTTATTCATAAATAGGTATGACATTGTGGTATCCTCCTCTGAATAATTCATTTGAATCGACTTGGCACATGCTCACGCATGCATATGACTGAACAAAAGACAATTAAGCCTTTATGATTTACATTGCTTCAGAGTTCTTGTATCACTTTTATGCCTCAGTTAATTTATTTTGCCGCAAGCATGATTATGACAGTTACTGCTCTCTTGATTTGTCGCTCCCTATTCTATTGCTAGCCTTCACTTGTACTGAGCGGGAACGCTGCTCGTGCTTCCAAACCCTTGAAAACCAAGTTGTTCCAAAGTGTCCACCATAAATACATATGCATGGCATTTCAAACCATTCCAAGTAAATTCTCATGCGCTACCTTTAAACCTTCAAAATGCTTCTCGATTTGTGTTAATGTTTTATAGCTCATGAGGAAGTATGTGGTGTTTATTTTTCAACCTTGTCATTTACTCTTGACGGACTTTCATTATGGACTAGTGGCACATCCGCTTATCCAATAATTTTGCAAAAAGAGCTGGCAACGGGGTTCCCAGCCCCGATTAATCAAACTTCATTAATAATTCTCTTCACATGTTTTGCTCTGATTCATCAGTAAGCAACTTAATTTTGCAAATAGACACTCCTCCATGGTATGAGATTGATGGAAGGCACCCGAGGATTCGGTTAGCCATGGCTTGTGTAAGCAAAGGTTGGGGGGAGTGTCACTCATAATAAAACTAAAATACGTGTGTAAACAAAAGAGAAGAGGGATGATCTACCTTGCTGGTAGAAATAACGTCCTTCATGGGAGCCGCTCTTGAAAGTCTGGTTGGCAAGGTAGTTGGTGTACCCATTACCATTCATTGACAACAACAAAACACCTCTCAAAACAATTTTACTCCTGTTTTAAAAATGAAAAGCTCTAGCGCATGTTAATCCCTGCTTCCCTCTGCGAAGGGTCAATCTTTTACTTTTATGTTGTGTCTCCATCCTTTCTTTGAGCACTTTCTTGAGAGCACAACTGTCATTCTTAGTATAATATGCTTGTCCCAAAATATGATTGACTGTGGTATAACTTTGATGCTTTTATCTTTGACAATCTCTATTTCTAGTCTTTCTATGAACCTCATAGGTGCCTGGGCATTTATGTTTTGCTGTTCAAATTCGGGCAAGCGAGATACCACTTTATCATACTCTTTTATGAACATTGCAATCCTGCTTAGAGACATGATTCATGATGCTTATTATTAATTGTTGGTACCTTTCCATGATTGACATAGCTATTAGATGATCTTATTTGCATGTACCTTATTATGAACTGCCTAAGTGTTAGCCATATCATGAGAATATTTACATAATATGAGCAAATGTGTTCGTGAAAGTTCTTTTATCGCACTCAGTTGTTAACTGAATTGCTTGAGGACAAGCAATAAGCTAAGTTTGGGGGGTTGATACGTCCAAAACGTATCTACTTTCCCGAACACTTTTGCTATTGTTTTGCCTCTAATTTGTGTATTTTGGATACAACTAACACGGACTAACGCTGTTTTCAGCAGAATTGCTCTGGTGTCTTGTTTTTGTGCAGAAATTCAACTTTCGGGAAAATCCTCGAAATTTATACCAAAGGGCCTATTTTACCAGAAGACTCACGGAGCCAGAAGGGCAAGCCAGGTGGAGGCCCGAGGGCCCCACACACCAGGCCGGCGCGGCCCAGGGGGGGCGCGCCGCCCTAGTGTGTGGCCCCCTCGGCTGGCCTCCGACGCCCTCCTCTGGAACACTTAAAGGGTTCGATCTAAAAAACGCGAGGAGAAGTCAAAGTCGCCAGAAACCCTCCAGAATGCCGCCACATCGCGAAACTCCGTCTCGGGGACCAGAAACTCCGTTCTGGCACTCCGCCGGGACGGGGAATTGGAGGAGATCATCGCCATCATCACCACCGATGCCTCTCCATCGACCAGCAATGCTTCCCCCATCCATGTGTGAGTAATTCCCCCGCTGTAGGCTGAAGGGGATGGTAGGGATTGGATGAGATTGGTCATGTAATAGCATAAGATTGTTAGGGCATAGTGCCTAGTGTCCGTAATTGGTACTTTGATGATATTGTTGCAACTTGTTGTGCTTAATGCTTGTCACTAGGGCCCGAGTGCCATGATCTCAGATCTGAACATGTTATTATTTCATCATGATATGCATTGTTTTATGATCTTACCTGCAAGTTGTATACACATGTCGGTGTCCGGAACCAAAGGCCCCGAAGTGACAGAAATCGGGACAACCAGAGGGGATGGCGGTGATGTGAGGATCACATGTGTTCACGGAGTGTTAATGCTTTGCTCCGGTACTCTATTAAAAGGAGTACCTTAATATCCAGTAGATTCCCTAGAGGCCCGGCTGCCACCGGCTGGTAGGACAAAAGATGTTGTGCAAGTTTCTCATTACGAGCACGTACGACTATATACGGAACACATGCCTATGGATTACTTTGTACTTGGACACCGCTTTATTATTATCTGCAAATGCCCTGCTTTGATTGTTACATGAGTTTCTCTCATCCATGCAACGCCCGTCATCCATCCCTGTGCCTACAGTATTTTAATCATGTTGTTTACTATAATCACTACTGCTGTTTGTGTTACTCTGCTGCTGTTATTTCACTACTGCTACTGCTATAAACTGTTACTACTGATAAACTCTTGCAAGCAAGTCTGTTTCCAGGTGCAGTTGAATTGACAACTCCGCTGTTAAGGATTTCAAGTATTCTTTGTCTCCCCTTGTGTCGAATCAATAAATTGGGTTTTACTTCCCGCAAAGACTGTTGCGATCCCCTATACTTGTGGGTTATCAATGCCACAGTGCCAGTTCCTATTTTCTGCTGTTTTTGGTTCCAGAAAGGCTGTTCGGGCAATATTCTAGGAATTCGACGAAACAAAGACCAAATATCTTATTTTTCCGGGAAGGTTCCAGAAGTCCGAAGGGGAGACGAAGATGGGCCAGGGGGCCCACACCACAGGGCCGCGCGGGCTCCACCCTGGCCGAGCCGGCCTATGGGGAGGGAGCCCTGGCGCCCTTCCGACTCCGCCTCTTCGCCTATTTAACCCCTCGTGACCTAAAACTTTGACACCAATTGACGAAACTCTAGAAAGACTCTAGGAACACCGCCGCCATCACGAAACTCCAATTCGGGGGACAAAAGTCTCTGTTCCGGCACCCTGCCGGGACGGGAAATTGCCCACGGAGCCATCTCCATCGACTCCACCGCCATCTTCATCGCCATCGCTGTCTCCCATGATGAGGAGGGAGTAGTTCTCCACCGAGGCTGAGGGCTCTACCGGTAGCTATGTGGTTCATCTCTCTCCCATGTACTTCAATACAGTGATCTCATGAGCTGCCTTACATGATTGAGATCCATATGATGAGCTTTGTATCACTATTAATCTATGTGCTACTCTAGTGATGTTATTAAAGTACTCTATTCCTCCTCCATGATGTAATGTTGACAGTGTGTGCATCATGTAGTACTTGGCATAGGTTATGATTGTAATCTCTTGTAGATTATGGAGTTAACTATTACTATGATAGTATTGATGCGATCTAATCCCCCTTTCATAGCCTGACGGTGACAGTGGGCATGCTATGTTAGTACTCGGTATAATTGCAATGGTCTATCATGCACTCTAAGGTTACTTAAATATGAACACCGAATGTTGTGGAGCTTGTTAACTCTGGCTTGAGGGAGCTCTTGTAGCCCTACACAATGAATGGTGTTTGTTATCCAACAAGAGAGTGTAGAGTAGTTTTATTATGTGATCATTGTTGAGAGTGTCCACTAGTGAAAGTATGATCCCTAGGCCTTGTTTCTAAGCATTGAAACACCGTTTCCAACAAGTTCTGTTACATGTTTGCTTGCTGCCATCTTTATTTCAGATTGCAATTACTACTTACAATCATCCATATTACTTGTATTTCACTATCTCTTCGCCGAACTAGTGCACCTATACATCTGACAAGTGTATTAGGTGTGTTGGGGACACAAGAGACTTCTTGTATCGTAATTGCTAGGTTGCTTGAGAGGGATATCTTTGACCTCTACCTCCCTGAGTTCGATAAACCTTGGGTGATTCACTTAAGGGAAAACTTGCTGCTGTTCTACAAACCTCTGCTCTTGGAGGCCCAACACTGTCTACAGGAATAGAAGCCAGCAGTAGACAGCAAGCTATTTTCTGGCGCCATTGCCGGGGAGGTAAGGTAAAAGGTATTCACATCCTCCGACTACTAAGCTATTTCCTAGAACTGTTGCCGGTGTGTGAGTGCTCGAAGCTATTTCCTTTAGATCCTGCAATTGCATCTTTTTGTTTCTTGTTTTTATTTTCACTTGTTAGGCGTAATGGAAAATAACAGTGAGCTTTTTAATCTATTTCCTGAGTTAAGACATGGATTGTTTGATGCGAAAATTAAAAAACCTATGGAACCTTATTTGCATACTAGTAGCAATGATATTAGTATGAACGCTTTGAACACCATTGTTGCTAATACTATGGAAAATTCTAAGCTTGGGGAAGCTGGTTTTGATGAGCATGATATTTTTAGTCCCCCAAGCATTGAGGAGAAAATTTTCTTTGATGATACTTTGCCTCCTATTTATGATGATTATAATAATGGTGGTATTTTGGTGCCGCCTACTATGGAGGATAAATTTTATTATGATTATACTATGCCTCCTACACTTGATGAGAATAATAATGATAGCTACTTTGTTGAATTTGCTCCCACTACAATTAATAAGAATGACTATGCTTATGTTGGGAGTAGTAATTATTTTATGCATGAGACTCATGATAAGAATGCTTTATGTGATAGTTATATTGTTGAGTTTTCTCATGATACTACTGAAAGTTATTATGAGAGAGGAAAACATGGTTGTATGCATCTTAATAATATTAAGTTTCCCCTCTTTATGTTGAGAATCTTGAAGTTACACTTGTTTTATCCTCCTATGCTTGTCACTTTGCTCCTCATTAATTTATTTGTGTACAAGATTCCTTCCCATAGGAAGTGGGTTAGGCTTAAATTTGTTTTGAATTTTCTTTTTGATGCTCTCTTTTGCTTCAACTGTTATTTCTTGGGAGGGCATCATTGAAATCACTGAGCCCGTCTTAATGGCTATAAAGAAAGCACTTCTTGGGAGATAACCCATGTGTTTATTTTGCTACTGTTTTGTTGTGTCTTGGAAGTTGTTACTACTGTAGCAACCTCTCCTTATCTTTATTTTATTGCATTGTTGTGCCAAGTAAAGTCTTTGATAGTAAGGTTGATACTAGATTTGGATTACTGCGCAGAAACAGAATTCTTGCTGTCACGAATTTGAGTAGTATTCTCTGTAGGTAACTCAGAAAAATCTGCCAATTTACGTGAGTGATCCACAGATATGTACGAAACTTTCATTCAATTTGAGAATTTTCATCTGAGCAAGTTAAGTGCCCCATAAAAATTCGTCTTTACGGACTGTTCTGTTTTGACAGATTCTGCCTTTTATTTCGCATTGCCTCTTTTGCTGTGTTGAATGGATTTCTTTATTCCATTAACTTTCAGTAGCTTTGGGAAATGTCCAGAAGTGTTAAGAATGATTGTGTCACCTCTGAACATGTGAATTTTTGATTATGCACTAACCCTCTAATGAGTTTGTTTTGAGTTTGGTGTGGAGGAAGTTTTCAAGGGTCAAGAGAGGAGGATGATATATGATTAAGAAGAGTGAAAAGTCTAAGCTTGGGGATGCCCCTGTGGTTCATCCCTGCATATTTCAAGAAGACTCAAGCGTCTAAGCTTGGGGATGCCCAAGGCATCCCCTTCTTCATCGACAAATTATCAGGTCACTTCTATTGAAACTATATTTTTATTCCGTCACATCTTATGTACTTTACTTGGAGCGTCTGTGTGCTTTTATTTTCGTTTTGTTATTTTCATTCTCTGAATAAATTCATGCTTGAGTGGGAGAGAGACATGCTCCTCTTGTTCATATGAACACTAGTGTTCTTAGCTTTACTTTTAATGTTCATGGCGAAGGTTGAAAACTGCTTCGTTCATTGTAATATGGTTGGAAACAGAAAATGCTGCATGTGGTAATAGGTATATGGTCTTGAATAATTTGATACTTGGCAATTGTTTTGCTCATATAGATCATGTTTAAGCTCTTGCATCATGTACTTTGCACCTATTAATGAAGAACTACATAGAGCTGGTTAAAATTTGGTTTGCATGATTGGTCTCTCTAGAGTCTAGATATTTTCTGGTGAGGTGTTTGAACAACAAGGAAGACAATGTAGAGTCTTATAATGCTTGCAATATGTTCTTATGTAAGTTTCGCTATACTAGTTTATACTTGTGTTTGCTTCAAACAACCTTGCTAGCCTAAGCCTTGTATTGAGAGGGAATACTTCTCGTGCATCCAAAATCCTTGAGCCAAAAACTATGCCATTTGTGTCCACCATACCTACCTACTACATGGTATTTCTCTGCCGTTCCAAAGTAAATTGCTTGAGTGCTACCTTTAAATTTCATTCCTTTGTCTTTGCAATATATAGCTCATGGGAAAAATAGTTTAAAAACTATTGCGGTATTGAATATGTACTTATGTATCTTATTTCTTAATAAGTTGCTTGTTGAGCGATAACCATGTTTCTGGGGACGCCATCAACTATTACACCTTTGTTGAGTATCATGTGAGTTGCTATGCATGTTCGTCTTGTCTGAAGTAAGGGTGATTTATCATGAGTTGAATGGTTTGAGTATGCATATTGTTAGAGAAGAACATTGGGCCGCTAACTGAAGCCATGATCCATGGTGGAAGTTTCAGTTTGGACAACAATCCTCAATCTCTTATGAGAATATTATCTGTTGTTGAATGCTTATGCATTAAAGAGGAGTCCATTGTCTGTTGTCTATGTTGTCCCGGTATGGATGTCTAAGTCGAGAATAATCAAAAGCGAGAAATCCAATGCGAGCTTTCTCCTTAGACCTTTGTACAGGCGGCATAGAGGTACCCCTTTGTGATACTTGGTTAAAGCATATGTTATGCAATAATAATCCATGTAAATCCAAGCTAATTAGGACAAGGTGCGGGCACTATTGGTAATCTATGCATGAGGCTTGCAACTTATAGGATGTCTTATACATAACACATATGCTTTATTACTACCGTTGACAAAATTGTTTCTATGTTTTCAAAATAAAAGCTCTAGCACAAATATAGCAATCCATGCTTCCCTCTTCGAAGGGCCATTCTTCTACTTTTATGTTGAGTCAGTTTACCTATTTCTTTCTATCTTAGAAGCAAACACTTGTGTTAACTGTGCATTGATTCTTACATATTTGCTTATTTGCATTCATCATACTACTTTATGTTGACAATTATCCATGAGATATGCATGTTGAAAGTTGAAAGCAACTGCTGAAACTTAAATCTTCCTTTGTGTTGCTCCAACGCCTCTACTATGAATCTATTGCTTTATGAGTTAACTCTTATGCAAGTCTTACTGATGCTTGTCTTGAAAGTACTATTCATGAAAAGTCTTTGCTATATGATTTAGTTGTTTAGTCATTGTCTTTACCATTGCTTTGAATCACTTCATTCATTTCATATGCTTTACAATAGTATGATCAAGATTATGTAAGTAGCATGTCACTTCAGAAATTCTCCTTGTTATCGTTTACCTACTCGAGGGCGAGTAGGAACTAAGCTTGGGGATGCTTGATACGTCTCAAACGTATCTATAATTTCTTATGTTCCATGCTACTTTTATGATGATACTCACATGTTTTATACACACTTTATGTTATTATTATGCATTTTCTGGAACTAACCTATTAACAAGATGCCACAGTGCCAGTTCCTGTTTTCTGCTGTTTTTGGTTCCAGAAAGGCTGTTCGGGCAATATTCTCGTAATTCGACGAAACAAGGAACAAATATCTTATTTTTCCGTGAAGGTTCCAGAAGTCCGAAGGGGAGACGAAGATGGGCCAGGGGCCCCACACCACAGGGCCGCGCGGGCTCCACCCTGGCCGCGCCGGCCTATGGGGAGGGAGCCCTGGCGCCCTTCCGACTCCGCCTCTTCGCCTATTTAACCCCTCGTGACCTAAAACTTTGACACCAATTGACGAAACTCCAGAAAGACTCCAGGGACGCCGCCGCCATCGCGAAACTCCAATTCGGGGGACAAAAGTCTCTGTTCCGGCACCCTGCTGGGACGGGGAATTGCCCCCGGAGCCATCTCCATCGACTTCACCGCCATCTTCATCGCCATCGCTGTCTCCCATGATGAGGAGGGAGTAGTACTCCCCCGAGGCTGAGGGCTCTACCGGTAGCTATGTGGTTCATCTCTCTCCCACGTACTTCAATACAATGATCTCATGAGCCGCCTTACATGATATAGATCCATATGATGAGCTTTGTATCACTATTAATCTATGTGCTACTCTAGTGATGTTATTAAAGTACTCTATTCCTCCTCCATGATGTAATGTTGACAGTGTGTGCATCATGTAGTACTTGGCATAGGTTTTGAGTGTAATCTCTTGTAGATTATGGAGTTAACTATTACTATGATAGTATTGATGCGATCTATTCCCCCTTTCATAGCCTGACGGTGACAGTGTGCATGCTATGTT
Organism: Lolium perenne; assembly: GCF_019359855.2. Classification (NCBI taxonomy): domain Eukaryota; kingdom Viridiplantae; phylum Streptophyta; class Magnoliopsida; order Poales; family Poaceae; genus Lolium; species Lolium perenne. Next base: position 77,382,124 of record NC_067245.2, on the reverse strand, counting down.
AGTACTCGGTATAACTGCAATGATCTATCATGCACTCTAAGGTTACTTAAATATGAACACCGAATGTTGTGGAGCTTGTTAACTCTGGCTTGAGGGAGCTCTTGTAGCCCTACACAATGAATGGTGTTTGTTATCCAACAAGAGAGTGTAGAGTAGTTTTATTATGTGATCATTGTTGAGAGTGTCCACTAGTGAAAGTATGATCCCTAGGCCTTGTTTCTAAGCATTGAAACACCGTTCCAACAAGTTCTGTTACATGTTTGCTTGCTGCCATCTTTATTTCAGATTGCAATTACTACTTACAATCATCCATATTACTTGTATTTCACTATCTCTTCGCCGAACTAGTGCACCTATACATCTGACAAGTGTATTAGGTGTGTTGGGGACACAAGAGACTTCTTGTATCGTAATTGCAAGGTTGCTTGAGAGGGATATCTTTGACCTCTACCTCCCTGAGTTCGATAAACCTTGGGTGATTCACTTAAGGGAAAACTTGCTACTGTTCTACAAACCTCTGCTCTTGGAGGCCCAACACTGTCTACAGGAATAGAAGCCAGCAGTAAACAGCAGACACCAGCATCGTCGACGACGAGCCGGAGGTAACCCTTTGCTCCCTTGTTCTTATCCCATTTCGATCCTTTTATGTTAGATCTAGCGTTATTAGGGTTTGTCTGTTCCTAGTTCAATCCATTTGTGTTAGATCTAGCGTTATTAGGGTGCGTGTGTTCCTAGTTCAATCCTTTTGTGTTAGATCTTGTGTTATTAGTGCTTGTGATTTGCTTTTGTTTAAGATTTGTGCCAATGATGATGAATATTTGGACACAAATTGATTCAGGGTTTGGTCAGTAAACAATTGGTGTGTACAAATTTGTTGTGCATGATCTTTTGTTTACTCACTCAAATCCTGGATATAAGTGTGTCCAATGTAACTGATGCTACCTCTTTTTTTCGAGCCCATATTATCATGCATGATCTTTGTTCACTCTCTGTTCCATCATCGTTGCAATTGGCTCCGTGTTTTTTGCACGATCTTTGGTACTACGTGACAGGTGCAGAGCAGCGACGTCGACAGTGACGATGAGTCCTTCCACACCAAGACTCGTCACGTCCTCAGGAGGCTGCAGTCCGGCCATTACGATGGCCCCTTTGCTCGAGGCATTTACAAGTGCCCCTTCTGCAACAGGAAGCTCCGCGCCACCGACTTCAACTGCCTGGTGAACCATGCTGAATCCATTGTCAGATGCGGCGCTAGAGTTGGAACGACGGTGAACGTGCCTGCGTTCATGGCCAAACACAAAGCACTTGGGATTCACCTGCGCAACCTCCAGGCGAGTCACAGGCGCAACCTGGAGGCGTTGAACATGCCTACTGCACTCTCTGTATGTGACTGCTCTATCTGTAGAGCAGCTTAAATTCATGTAAAATGTAGCTTATGTTGTAGGGTTCTATCGGTACTACTGTTGGATCTGTCGTGAATATATCTATGCTATGTTGGCTGCTCTATGCAAGCTTATCCTATATTTTCTCTGGATTTGTGCCCTAGATTTCCTACCTGATTGGGTAAAACGAAGGCATAAAAAATGAATGGCGTTAAAAAACAGAAGGAGAAGCTGCTCTAGATTTGCTACTAATTTGGGCTATCAAATAGGAATGAGATCGAGCGAGAGAGAGGAAAAAGGTACATTGAAAACTGCTAATCTGGGCGAAAGATACAGAAACCACTCGTGCCCACGTCCCGGACCCACACGGCTCCACACGCTACGGCCCCACACGCTACGGCCACACAAACATGGTCTCGTCCTGTCCCACGCGGTTCCTTCCTACCAGCCCCACACGACGCGACCCCACAAACAACACGACCCCACTCATCAGCACGGAACGGTCAACTTAACGGATTCCTGCCGTCGGAGCTGCTTCTGCGGGTTTCAAACAAGGACTTGGGGAAAACTGAGGAAAAACTAAGGAGCTGGGGAAAACTGAGCACAACTAAGGAACCGATGGCACGAAAATAGAAATCCCAAGATATTAAGTCATTTGCTACAGCAAACGCTATCCAAGTTCAAATTATTGACAATATTAGAATGATAGCCGAATTGCATGCTAGGTGGGAAAGAGAAGAAAAACTTGCTAAAGAATAATGTAGTTAAAGTTTGGACAATTACCACCACTAGTAATGTTGATGCTTCACATGTTGCTAAACCTCCTACTATCAATGGTAAAATAATCGGTGTTGGCAATGTTTCTACTCCTGATACAAAGCGTGCAAAATTGCCTGAAACTGCTGAAACTGTTTGTGATAAAAGTGCTGAAATTTTTCAGAATATTGGGGACAATGATCCCATTGCTTTAGATCATATTGGTTTAGATTTTGATAATTATCATATCTCTGAAGTTATTAAGTTCTTGCAAAAACTTGCTAGAAGTCCTAATGCTAGTGCTATAAACTTGGCCTTTACAAAACATATTACAAATGCTCTCATTAAAGCTAGAGAAGAGAAATTAAAACTTGAAACTTCTATTCCTAGGAAGTTGGAAGATGGTTGGGAGTCCATCATTAAAATGAAGGTCAATGGTTTTGATTGTAATGCTTTATGTGATCTTGGTACAAGTATTTCTGTTATGCCTAAGAAACTCTATGATATGCTTGACTTGCCACCATTGAAATATTGTTATTTGGATGTTAATCTTGCTGATAATTCTATAAAGAAACCTTTGGGGAGGATTGATAATGTTCACATTACGGTTAACAATAACCATGTCCCCGTTACGGTTAACAATAACCATGTCCCCGTTGATTTTGTTGTCTTGGATATTGAATGCAATGCATCTTGTCCTATTATTTTGGGAAGACCCTTTCTTCGAACTGTTGGTGCTATTATTGATATGAAAGAAGGAAATATTAAGTATCAATTCCCTCTTAAGAAAGGTATGGAACACTTCCCTAGAAAGAGAATGAATTTACCTTTTTATTCTATTATTAGAACAAATTATGATGTTGATGCTTCATCGCTTGATGTTACTTGAATTACACTTTCTGCGCCTAGCTGAAAGGCGTTAAAGAAAAGCGCTTATGGGAGACAACCCATTATTTTACTTCTGCAATTTTTGTTTTATATTTGCGTCTTGGAAGTTGTTACTAATGTAGCAACCTCTCCTTATCTTTATTTTATTGCATTGTTGTGCCAAATTAAGTCTTTGATAGTAAGGTTGATACTAGATTTGGATTTCTGCGCAGAAACAGATTTCTAGCTGTCACGAATTTGAGTAGGTCTCTCTGTAGGAAATTCAGAAAAATCTGCGAAAATTCATGAGTGATCCTCAGATATGTACGCAACTTTCATTAAATTTGATCTTCTTCATCTGAGCATGTTAAGTGCCTCTAAAAAATTCGTCTTTACGGACTGTTCTGTTTTGACAGATTTTGCCTTTTATTTCACATTGCCTCTTTTACTGTGTTGAGTAGATTTCTTTGCTCCATTAACTTTCAGTAGCTTTGGATAATGTCCAGAAGTGTTAGGAATGATTGTGTCCTCTCTGAACATGTGAATTTTTGATTATGCACTAACCCTCTAATGAGATTGTTTTGAGTTTGATGTGGAGGAAGTTTTCAAGGGTCGAGAGAGGAGGATGATATAATACGATCAAGAATAGTGAAAAGTCTAAGCTTGGGGATGCCCCCGTGGATCATCCCCGCATATTTCAAGAAAACTCAAGCATCTAAGCTTGGGGATTCCCAAGGCATCCCCTTCTTCATCAACAACTTATCAGGTCAACTCTAGTGAAACTATATTTTTATTCCGTCACATCTTATGTGCTTTACTTGGAGCGTCTGTATGTTTTTATTTTTGTTTGTGTTTGAATAAATTCGGATCCTAGCATTCATTGTGTGGGAGAGAGACACGCTCCACTTGTTCATATGAACACTGGTGTTCTTAACTTTACTTTTAATGTTCATGGAGAAGGTTGAAAACCGCTTCGTTTATTGCTATTTGGTTGGAAACTGAAAATGCTTCATGTGGTAATTGGTATATTATCTTGAATAATTTGATACTTGGCAATTGTTTTGAGCTCTCAAATAGATCATGTTTGAGCTCTTGCATCATGTAGTTTGAACCTATTAGTGGAGAATTACTGTAGAGCTTGTTGAAATTTGGTTTGCATGATTGGTCTCTCTAAAGTCTAGATATTTTCTGGTAAAAGTGTTTGAACAACAAGGAAGATAGTGTAGAGTCTTATAATGCTTGCAATATGTTCTTATGTAATTTTTGCTGTACCGGTTCATACTTGTGTTTGCTTCAAACAACCTTGCTAGCCAAAGCCTTGTACTGAGAGGAAATGCTTCCCGTGCATCCAAAACCTTGAGCCAAAACTTATGCCATGTGTGTCCACCATAACTACCTACTATGTGGTATTTCTCTGCCATTCCAAAGTAAATTTCTTGCGTGCTACCTTTAAAATTTCATTCCTTGTCTTTACAATATATAGCTCATGGGAAAGTAGCTTAAAAACTATTGTGGTAAAGAATATGTAGCTTATGTATCTTATTTCTTATAAGTTGCTTGTTGAGCAGTAACCATGTTTCTGGGGACGCCATCAACTGTTACACTTTTGTTGAATATAATGTGAGTTGCTATGCATGTTCGTCTTGTCTGAAGTAAGGGTGATTTGTCATGATTAAATGGTTTGAGTATGCATATTGTTAGAGAAGAACATTGGGCCGCCAACCAAATCCATGTATCATGGTGGAAGTTTCAGCTTGGACATTAATCCTCTATCTCTTATGAGAATATTAACTGTTGTTGAATGCTTATGCATTAAAGAGGAGTCCATTATCTATTTTCTATGTTGTCCCGGTATGGATGTCCTCAAGTTGAGATTTATCAAAAAACGAGAAATCAAATGCGATCTATCTCCTTGGACCTTTGTACAGGTGACATAGAGGTACCCCTTTGTGACACTTGGTTGAAACATATGTAATGCAATGATAATCCATGGAAATCCGAGCTAATTAGGACAAGGTGCGAGCACTATTGGTATTCGATGCATGAGGCTTGCAACTTATACGATGTTTTATGCATAACACATATGAATTATTACTACCTTTGAAAAAATTGTTTCCATGTTTTCAAAATAAAAAAGCTCTAGCACATAAGTAATCCCTGCTTCCCTCTGTGAAGGGCCTTTCTTTTACTTTATGTTGAGTCAATCTACCTACTTCTTTCCATCTTAGAAGCAAACACTTGTGTCAACTGTGTGCATTGATTCCTACATACTTGCTTATTTGCACTCATCATATTACTTTGTGTTGACAATTATCCATGAGATATACATGTTGAAGTTGAAAGCAACTGCTAAAACTTATATCTTCCTTTATGTTGCTTCAAAACCTTCTGTTAAGAATCTATTGCTTTATGAGTTAACTCGTATGCAAGACTTATTGATGCTTGTCTTGAAAGTACTATTCATGAAAAGTTTTTGCTATATGATTCAGTTGTTTAGTCATTATCTTTACCATTGCTTTGAATCACTTCATTCATCTCATATGCTTTACAATAGTATTGATCAAGATTATGATAGTAGCATGTCACTTCAGAAATTATCCTTGTTATCGTTTACCTACTCGAGGGCGAGTAGGAACTAAGCTTGGGGATGCTTGATACGTCTCAAACGTCACATACTATGGGTGTAGTTTTATTTATTGAAAATGCTTCATAGAATGCTCACTATGGTTCGCTGTAAATTTCCACCATGAATGATGCATGGCTTAGATTAGCGGCCCATGCGTTTCTCTAACTCATATACAAACTCCATGGACTTACAAGTTTCCATTTTATTTCGCACCGCTAGGCATCCATAAACAAAATAATATTACATCAACTAAATATAAATAAGTGCAATGTTGAAAGCGTTCCCCATGAAAGCATGGTTGTGCTAACTCCCAACTTGAAATTTGTAAACATATAAACTTCATAAGATAGTCACAATGATCAAGTTTATTAAGTGCAAGAAAGTAAATGTGCCATCAAGTTCGTGAGAGCTTGACTGACTAATTTTCTCATGCCAAAATTTAATTTGGAAGATAAATAAAAACATGATGAATATACTTGGAATAGCAATAATTCTACTAGGTAGATATGGTGGACACAATTGGCAAACTTTGGTTATTGGTGGTTGGTTACACGAGTAGAACTCATACTCAGTATAGGCGAAGGCTAGCAAAAGACTAGAGGCGACCAACTAAGAGAGTAGTGATGGCCATAATCATGCATAGCGACAAAACATTATCAATCAAAGCATAAAGTTATATTACAAGTCAAAAACTAAATGATCATAGAGGCTTTAGTTGACTGGTTGTAGTCATAACATGGTATAAGCATGTGCCAAGTCAACCCAATAAAGTATCAAAGGAGAATACCACAATATTATGCTTTTTATGATGGAAACAAGACATGATTCTTTCAATAGCACATTATGCACTCTCAGATATTTGATACAAGTCATGCTACAACAATAAATACTAAGCATATGAAAAGAATAACATCCAACATGACATGCCAAAGTCTATGCCACAGTCTAGACAAGCTTCCTTTTGCATCACTATAGACATGAAACATTTTACTCGTCTCCAACACCAATCCACTTATTTGAAATAGCTCTCAGAGATGAAAAAAATATGGAAAAGAGAGATAATCATACACAAATAAAGAATACTAACGAGCTCTGAATAAAATTCAAATGAAAGAACAAGAGCTAATTAAACGCAGTACTAGAAAACTAGAACACTCGCAGAACAATAAGAGCGAAAACTAGAGCGTTGTATGCAATTAAAATGGAGCGTGTCTCTATCCAAAACAAATATGCCGGGATCCAACATATGCTACAGCAAACAAAACTAAACAAAACTAAAAACAAAAATAAAGACGCTCCAAGAACAACACATAGCGTATGAAGCAATATATATAGCGCATAGAGAGATGACATGTTGCTTTGTTGATGAAGAGGGGATACCTTGGGCATCCCCAAGCTTTGACGTGTGTACCTCTTGAATATTTCTTGGGGTTAAGGGGTATCCCCAAGCTTGATATTTTTTCCATACTTCATCTCATCACATCATTCTTCTTTCCCTACACTTGAAAACTTCATCATACAAAACTTCACACAATTCTTTATTAGCAGCATTAGTATAATCAAAATAAACAAATCCACTTGGGTTCAGTTATAACCTATATCAAACATATATTAATGCATTAGCTAGTGTAGCAACTCTTTGAAAAGCTCTTTGCTCAAAATAAATAAAAAAGAAAGAGATTAAGAGGCAAATGCAAATAGTGGCAGAAATCTGTCAAAATGGAACAACAGGTAAAGATCAATTTTTTAGAAATTCTTATGTTGCTCATCTAAAAAAGTGATAAACTAAGGAAAGTTATATAATAACCTAGGAAATATTCAAAAAAAATTGGCAGCTCAAAATTCCACTCTGTGTATTTATACGAATTTTTATAGTGACAACACAGAATCTGTTTTCAGGATAGCAACTTCCCCAAATCTTACTTTCTCCCATTAGAGGCTATTATTGGCACAAAAGCGGAATAAAAAAGATAAGGAGAGGTTATTACAGAGTTAATAACTTCCAAGACTCAACAAAACAAAATTACAGAAAAAACATGGGTTATCTCTCAAGGGTGCTTTTCTTTAACGCCTTTCATCTAGGCGTAGAAAAAGAGTTCGCATCAAGTATTATAAAGTGAAGAAGCATAAATATCATAATTTTTCTAATAATATAATCATAATGTAATTCAACAGGAATAAAGTCAAGGGGCTTGGGTCTGATTTGACAAGATTGGGCCAGTGGATGATTTCCTTGCCGAGACCAGCACAAGAAGTTGACGAGCACACTTAAGCGTTGGGGTTTTGAAGTCACTCAAATCAACAAGTCGCCCATCTTGCTCCTTCGGCAGTTCCTTGGACATTTATTCAATATCGGCTTTGAAACCATGACCCATCATAAGCTGGAAAGCTAGGAGGGCGACATAGGTGCGCAAAGTACGTTTGAATACCTCGATAACTTCCTTCGTGTCGATAGCAAATGCATCAGTTAGTTGTTCCAGAGTTTTGTTCTGGTCGACCTTGGAAAGATCATCGAGTGTATCCTCACCATAACTCCTTTATTCTTCTGAACGAGGGCTTGAACAAGCTTGTGAGACTCAAGAGTCAGTGACAAAGCATATGCAGGAGAATTATTCGGAAGCTTGTCCAAAGTCTCAGCAGGAATATCGGCATCTTCTGCAAGGAACAAAAAAGAAAAATTTGTTAACTACAAATTGAATCAATAAAAGGAGATTCAAGAAGAAAAACAAACGAGAATTACTGAGCAAGGCCAAAACAGATTGGCGAAGAAGATCATCCTTCTCATTCATCCGAGCTTCGACAGCAAGCCGCGAAGTTTCTTCATCCTTCAGCTTCCTCTTAAGCTGTTCAAGTTCATCCTTCAGGGAATCGACATTATGGCGAGCCTCGGCAGTGATTTTAACTACGCCTTCCTGCTTTGAAGAAGAAGACTTGACCTCCTTTTGCAGGCGAGCTTTATCGGCTTCAAGAGAAGTGTATTGGGAGGCGAAGGACTCCAGAGAAGAAATAACAGCTCGCAAATCCTAGGGAAATAGGAAAAGATGGCTATTAACATACGAAGAGCTAATCCTCAAAAAGTCTATAATCTGGTGAAGGTCCAATCAGGAGCTACCAGAGTTGAAAATATTATTAAAGCAAAAAGGACTTACCGGTTTCTCGGGAGGGGAAGCTGTGGCTATAGCACTCGAAGGAATTTCCTTCCCTTTGGAGAGGGAAGAAGCTGTTGAAATCTGAGCCGCTGGGGCTATAGCAGGAGCCAAAGCTTCCGAGGCTGGTGGAGTTGGCTAGCTGGTACTCGGTTTGACCTTCTTGGGAGGAGGTTCGATGAAGCCCTCGTCGCTGCAAGAATATGAATCAGATAAAATGAACAATGGACATAGATGAACTTCTTCAAGATTTGGCTTTGGAGTAAGGAGTGAGGACTTACATATCAAAAAGGTCGTCTTCATCGACAAAGCCGCCAGATGATCTCTTTGAGGGCAACACGTCGGCCTTGTCCGCAGTTGCATCAACAAAGGCAGTGCGATCAGCGTCGTCATCATGGATTGACCCCGCCGTGTCACTTATATCGTCAGCAAGGGATTGAGGATCGATGGAAGAAGCCTCGGGATTCATTGGGTCATGAGGTTCATCTTCTGGGTTTATATATCCTTCAGTATGAGACTCAACATGAACTGAAGAATGTTTTTCTTTCGAAGCGTCATTCGACAAATCTTGCAAACGTTCAGAAGCTATAAGGGTCTGTCGAAAGAAAATCAGGATAAGAAGCAGAAACTGCGGAGCAGTAAAATTAATGCAAACTCAAAAGGAAAAATTACCTCAGTTGGTGGATGATCAGCATCGAAAGGCGGCTGAAGGGATATAAGTGGAATCGAGTCTTGTTGGCTAAAGAGAGTAAGGCGCCTAACTTCATCGAGAAGCTCCTTCTCGGACAGTTCAGCAACGTTTACTCTAGTCTCGTCCTTGGGGCCTGAATACAACCACATCGGGTGGGCCCTAGACATGATTGGCTGCACTCGATGTTTCAAGAACACGGCGGCCACCTCGGTACCTATCATGGCTTGACCATCGGATTCCTTAATTCGAAGAAATCTCACGAACAATCTATCGAGCATTGGCTTTTCATCGGCTAAAAGTATATTCTTCCAAGACTTCTTAGGCACAACTTCCAAGACATCAGAGAATTGGGGATGCTGGGTGTCGGGTGCTGACGAATCTCTGATATAGAACCACTTCAACCTCCATCCTTGGACAGACTCCCTCATTGGAAAGTTGAAATAGTTTACATCTTTACGAATGACGAACCAAACTCCGACGATGACAAAGGACCCGCCACTGCAATTATATCTCTTTACGAAGAAAATTTTCTTCCACAAACCAAAATGGGGATCAATGCCCAGGAAAGCTTCACATAAGGTGATAAAGACAGCAAGGTGAAGAATCGAATTGGGGGTCAACTGCCATAGTTGGATCTCATACACACGAAGGAGGTGATGAAGGAATTCATGAGCAGGGAGCGAAAGACCTCGATACAGGAAGGATAAGAACATCACAGTAAAACCGGCAGGGGGATTAGGCCGCGAAGCCGCACCTGGGAGAATGACGTTCCCCTCGACGGTGGAGATTATGCCTAGGCTTCGAGCCCTCTTCTCGTCGCGTTTTGTGGTAGTGGAGACCGGCCAATTGCCGGGTGCAGGCCCAGCCGTGGAGCTTTCCGGTGCGGGCAGTGCCGGAGATGGAAGAGGAGCGTCCGATGCGCCTCTCCTCGATGAGCTCGGAGGAACCTTGGTGGCGGCGCCGTTGGTCGTGGAGCTGGCGGCGAGGACGAGATTCTTCTTCTTCACCATCATGAAATCTGAAGAAGATCTGGAAAGCGGCGGCGGCGCAGCAGTTGTAGGCAAGAAGGGTGGATGGAGAAGAAAGAATGCGAGGAGAAAGCGTGGAAAGCGTGGAATTTGCCCTTTGAAGGTTATAAACTAAGGAGAGTCTCGGATTGGGTGGCCACGTATTACTACCTTAAATTTGTTAAAGGATCTATTTTCATCATTGTGCGCAAAAATCGAGGAGGCGCCTTGGTAACCGCGCAAGGACTGGTCATTTCCTAAAAAAAGGCCGCGCATAAGGGTGGGCCCGTTAAGTCACATCCTGTCAAACCGCAACAGTTGCTATGTCACCATGACGTCATCAGAGGTATTGATTTCACAAGGAGCATCCAAAGAGAATCAGAATCATTCGAATAGCTTAGTAGTCGGAGGATGTGAATACCTTTTACCTTACCTCCCCGGCAACGGCGCCAGAAAATAGCTTGATGTCTACACACGCTTCTATTCCTGTACACAGCGTTGGGCCTCACAGAGCAGAGGTTTGTAGAACAGCAGCAAGTTTCCCTTAAGTGGATCACCCAAGGTTTATCGAACTCAGGGAGGTAGAGGTCAAAGATATCCCTCTCAAGCAACCCTACAATTAAGATACAAGAAGTCTCTTGTGTCCCCAACACACCTAATACACTTGTCAGATGTATAGGTGCACTAGTTCGGCGAAGAGATAGTGAAATACAAGTAATATGGATGATTATATGTAGTAATTGCAATCTGAAATAAAAATAGCAGCAAGCGAACATGTAGCTGAACTTGTTGGAAATGGTGTTTCAATGCTTAGAAACAAGGCCTAGGGATCATACTTTAACTAGTGGACACTCTCAACAATGATCACATAATTGAATAAATAAATGCTACTCTCAAACACTCTCTTGTTGGATAACAAACACCATTCATTGTGTAGGGCTACAAAAGCACACCTCAAGCTGGAGTAAACAAGCTCCACAACGCCATAAAGGAATCACACACGATGCGCACAATGTCACCATCACACCGTGGAGAGTGACTCCGGAGTTCATATTAAAGTAACCTCTAGAGTGCATAATAGACAAGAGTAACATCTACATATTCAACTAGATTACAAAGCTCATGATCACATAAAGATCACACCATGGGAGAGAGAGATGAACCACATAGCTACCGGTAGAGCCCTCAGCCTCGGGGGAGAACTACTCCCTCCTCATCATGGGAGGCAGCAACGGCGATGAAGATGGCGATGGAGTCGATGGAGATGGATTCCGGGGGCACTTCCCCGTCCCGGCGGCGTGCCGGAATAGAGACTTCTGTCCCCCGAACTTGGCTTCGCGATGGCGATGGCTACGTAACTTTTCGTGGAGGAAGACCGATGCCCCTAGGGTTTTTACTTCTGGGAGAATATATAGGCGGAAGGGCGGCCTCGGAGGGGCCCCAGGGTGCCCTCCCCACCTGGTGGCGCGGCAGAGGGGTGGGCCACGCCCCCTATGGTGTGGGGGCCCCTTGGCCCCCTCTGCCCTTCTGCGGCTCTGCGGGTCCGCCTCGGCAAAATATTGACTTCTGTCTTCGTGGGATCCAATTCCGAGAATATTTCCTGTGTAGAATTTCTGAAACCAAAAACAGCAGAAAATAGGAACTGGCGCTTCGGCATCTTGTTAATCGGTTAGTCCCAGAAAATGCATAAAAATGATATAAATTGTGAGTAAAACATGTAGGTATTGTCATAAAACTAGCATGGAACATAAGAAATTATAGATACGTGGGAGACGTATCAAGCATCCCCAAGCTTAGTTCCTACTCGCCCTCGAGTAGGTAAACAATAAAAAGAATAATTTCTGAAGTGACATGCTACCAACATAATCTTGATCAATACTATTGTAAAGCATATGAGGTGAATGAAGTGACTCAAAGCAATGGTCTATAGTTTGCTAACAAAAAGATAATGAATAAACAACTGAATTATATAGCAAAAATTTTCATGAATAGTACTTTCAAGACAAGCATCAAAAATTCTTGCATAGGAGTTAACTCATAGAGCAATAGATTCTTAATAGAAGGTTTTGAAGCAACACAAAGGAAGATTTAAGTTTCAGCCATTGCTTTCAACTTTCAACATGTATATCTCATGGATAATTGTCAACACAAAGTAATATGATGAGTGCAATAAGCAAGCATGTAAGAATCAATGCATACAGTTGACACAAGTGTTTGCTTCTAAGATAGAAAGAAGTAGGTAAACTGAATCAACATAAAGTAAAAGAAAGGCCCTTCGCAGAGGGAAGCAGGGATTACTCATGTGCTAGAGATTTTTATTTTGAAAACATGGAAACAATTGTGTCAACGATAGTAATAATTCATATGGGTTATGTATAAAACTTCCTATAAGTTGCAAGCCTCATGCATCGAATACTAATAGTGCCCGCACCTTGTCCTAATTAGCTCAGATTTCCATGGATTATCATCGCATTACATATGTTTCAACCAAGTGTCACAAAGGGGTACCTCTATGCCACCTGTACAAAGGTCCAAGGAGATAAATCACATTTGATTTCTCGATTTTGATAGATCTCAACTTGAGGACATCCATACCGGGACAACATAGAAAACAGATAATGGACTCCTCTTTTATGCTTTAAGCATTCAACAACAGATAATATTCTCATAAGAGATTTGAGGATTAATGTCCAAGCTGAAACTTCCACAATGATACATGGCTTTGGTTGGCGGCCCAATGTTCTTATCTAACAACATGCATACTCAAACCATTTCAAATCATGAAAAATCTCCCTTACTTCAGACAAGAAGAACATGCATATCAACTCACATGATATTCAACAAAGGTGTAATAGGTTGATGGCGTCCCCAGATAACATGGTTACCGCTCAACAAGCAACTTATAAGAACTAAGATACACAAGCGACATATTCCTTACCACAATAGTTTTTTAGGCTACTTTCCCATGAGCTATGTATTGCAAAAACAAGGAATGAATTTTTGAAAGGTTTTAAAGGTAGCACACAAGAAATTTACTTGGAATGGCAGAAAAATACCACATAGTAGGTAGTTATGGTGGACACAAATGGCATAGGTTTTGGCTCAAGGTTTTGGATGCACGAGAAGCATTCCCTCTCAGTACAAGGCTTTGGCTAGCAAGATTGTTTGAAGCAAACACAAGTATAAACTGGTACAGCAAAACTTACATAAGAACATATTGCAAGCATTATAAGACTCTACACTGTCTTCCTTGTTGCTCAAACACTTTTACCAGAAAATATCTAGACCTTAGAGAGACCAAACATGCAAACCAAATTTCAACAAGCTCTACGGTAGTTCTCCACTAATAGATTTAAACTACATGATGCAAGAGCTTAAACATGATCTACTTGAGAGCTCAAAACAATTGCCAAGTATCAAATTATTCAAGACAATATACCAACTACCACATGAAGCATTTTCTGTTTCCAACCAAATAACAATAGGTGCAGCGGCTTTCAGCTTTCGCCATGAACATGAAAAATAAAACGAAGAACACAAGTGTTCAAATGAAAAAGCGGAGCGTGTCTCTCCCCCACACAAGCATGTTAGGATCCGATTTATTCAGAGAATGAAAATAACAAAACGAAAATAAAAACACACGGACGCTCCAAGTAAAGCACATAAGATGTGACGGAATTAAAATATAGTTTCACTAGAGGTGACCTGATAAGTTGTTGATAAGTCAGTAAGAGAAACGTTCGAGTAGTACAACTTGAGTCTATGCACGTATGCAAGCATCCGCGCCTAGAATCGGGGGCTACTCCTATTGGGAGCGCTGGACGCGCACCCGATATAAAAGATGCTGCTACAAGAAGGACAAGACTTATCGCCGAAAGGCGAATATTCGACAGAGGGCATGCTTCAGTCCCTGCCCGAAGTATCTTCGGCCAAGCACTCGGGGGCTACTGATGTGGGCATTACCCTTTGGGTAACTAATATTGCGCTACCTCTTGCGGCCCAACTAGGGGCCCATGAGGGCACTCGATAGCAATGTGGGCCACTACGTCGGTGCCGAAGAAGATTCCTTGAAGAACAAGACAAGGAGACGAAGAATGCAAGGAAATTTTAAAACTAGGACCCTTTGTAACCTAGTCGTACCCAGACAGGTCTCTTGAGACCTGGCTCCTATATAAGGGCCAGGAGAGGGGCGGCCGAGTACACACGCAATCTTAGCAATCATAGCCACCGCAAGTTTAGAGCTAGGTCCTTCAGAACTTAGTCTCTCGAGGAGATCATAGCCGAATCCTTCGGCACCCCATTGTAACTCGCTATTTTCATAATCAACATCAGACAGGCATGACGTAAGGGTTTTACCTCATCGAGGGCCCCGAACCTGGGTAAATCGCTCTGCCCGCTTGTTTGATAACCGATGTCTCGTGTCAGCCTACAGAATTCCATCTACCCTAAGCCCCTTACGGAGGGCATTGCCGAGGAGTACCCTTGACACTCGTCCTGGCTGATCTCCGAGTCGAGCCCTTGGTAGAAATGGCTCGACACGTCTGGCCCAACAAGGAAGGTCACCTTGCGATGCAACAATCTCATCACGAACACGCTGCCTATCTCTGCGTGGGCATCGCGGATAACTTGCAGAGGGCCCTTCGTCAGGAACACCGGGAGAATCCCTAGGAGGGGAGCCCCTATGGCCACATGCGGTGAAGGAAGAGATCGTTGTTTTTAGGAAGATTTGGATTTGTTTTTCAATATTTAAAATTACCATGAATTATTGAGTTTATGGGGTGCGTAGAACCCATGTGCCAAAAAATACATCATAAAATATATTTTTTATATGGTATCTATAGACTACTGACATAGGCATCCCCAATGGGCCTGCCGAAGATAGTACCCGGGGTTTACTGAAGGCCCATGACTCGAAGAATAAGAAGAATCGGAAGCCCAAGTTGTTATTAAAGAAAGTTAGAGTTGTATTAGGAGATGATATTTGTAATCTTGCGGGATGAGTTGGAAACCCTCCCGGACTCTGTAACTTGTACATTACGAATCCCTCGGCTCCACCTCCTATATAAGGGGGAGTCGAGGGACAAAGAAGGCATCGATTCATTGTTTCACAAACCCTAGTTTTCATATCATCGAGTACTTTTCGGCTGAAACCTTCGAGATCTACTTGCCCTCTACTTCTAACTAAACCCTAGTCTAACACCCATAGGCATTGACGAGTTAATACCTTGTCAATTGGCGCCGTCTGTGGGGACTAGAGGCGTCAAGGATCTGATCTCGATGGCACGTTCAAGATCGTCGACTTCATCAACAGCAAGCAACGCGATGGATCGAGGTAAACAGATCGCAACTGGTCCTGTCGATTTTGTTCCTCACTCGCCCTCCCGTTTGGATGCATATGTGTATCTGGAGGAGCCTACGGAGATGACGTTCGGAAGATTCCACTTTCACGTCGAGAAGGAGGGAGCGTATCGTCTCGAAATTCCGATCTCGTCGGGATTATCGGCGGTCGATTCTGATTTTTCGAACTCAGCATCAATCGAATCAGGCGAAGAGGAGACTTCGTCGCCACGCTTCATCAGCGCCAGGGCAAGCGAAAAGCTCGCCAAGATCTTCAGCGACATGTCCTTCGAGTCATCTGCGGACTCCTATATAAGCGATGACTCGAGCAGCATCGACAGCTTCAACTTCATCGACAAATCCATTACTGTGGGCAAGGTCTTCACCAATCTTTATGATGGTGTCACCAAACCCAGCAAAGATCTGAATTCAAAATATCATCAGATTTATGCCATCGAAGAGCCAAGTCGCGATCAGGAGGAAACATCTGAGGCTTTCGACGATTTGGGAAATCCATACGTCGATCCCTCTGATCTAAGACGAGGGTTGGGCAATAAATATGTTGGACCTACACCATGTGTTAGGGTTCAACTCCCACAAGCAGCATGGGATAGAGCCGCAAGAGCTATGGATGGCTCAGAACCAATGGCCACAACAGCCACGCCCGAAGAATTGCAAGCATATCAATATAGGCTTGCGCGAGCTGCAAGGGAATTGGAAAAACAGACAGCTGCTCTGAACAGAAGAAGGGAGGCAGCCTCCACATCAAGAAGACGAAGGGCAGAGTTAAGTCGACAATCAGGAAATTCGGGAGATAGCCACAGGGAAGCTCGGAACAGAGCGAGATCAAGGCTGCAACACATACCTGAAGGAGAAAGAGAGCACTTGGTTCAAAACCTCGACATGTCTTTTATGTCGATAGACACGAGAGGGAACATTATCCCCAAGACACCAGAAGCTGGGTATATGGCGACACAGGCCTTTATCCTTGCGTCCAGGCCACCCCCAGGAGATCCAAGGGAAGCATTGTACAATATGGCAATGGCAGGAGTCGGAGCCATGGGAACGGCGTTTGTGTCAACGCCTCCCGAAGGAACAGCAAGGCAAAATAGTCCACGACCTGCGGCAGCAGCGACAGTTCCCGAAGGAACAAGTGGTGCAAGAGACACAGCAGCGCAAGCAAGGGTGGACAGAGCACGGCAAAATAGAAGAGAACATCGGCATTCCCCAGAACTAAACGACGAGGATATGTGTGGGTTGCCATGCTTCACAAGGAGGGTCTGAAAAACTCGAGTCCCTTCGGGGTTTAAGCTGCCTGATAACTTCAAAAAATTCGACGGTCTACAAGACCCAGAGGATTGGCTAGTTGATTACCTCGAGACGGTGAAACTCACAGGAGGAACCAGAGCAACAGCTATGCAAAGCATCCAGGTGCATTTAAGTGGAGCCGCGCGATCTTGGATAAAAAAGCTTCCGCCAGGATCCATCGACAACTGGGATAGCTTCGAGGACGTGTTCGTCAAGAATTTCCGGTCCACTTGCAAAAAACCTGCATCGCTAGAGGAATTGAGGGCGTGTCGACAAAATCCAGACGAATCAATGAGGAAGTACATCCAAAGGTGGAACATCATTAAAAACTCGGCAGAGAATATATCTGACGAGAGAGCGATAGATGCGTTCGTCACAGGAATCAGGCGGGGAGATTTTGTCGAGGACTTTGGGAGAACCAATCCAAAAATAGTATCCGCATTAATGGAGATAGCAAACAGATGGGCAGATGGAGAAGACGCTGTTCACAACAAACGGCATAAGTCACCAGAGGAGGACCGCGGTCGAAATTATCAAAACAGACGATGATTTCCTTAGCAGTACTTGAGCTATGATACTCCTGGACAAATTTCGGCTGGTTTTCGAGCAAGCGTCGGAGGAAACAATAGAGATGATTATCAGAGAAGCAACGAGCAGCGAGGCGACTATAGAGATGACTCTCGAAACAACAGGCAAAATACTGGGCCAAGGTTCCAAAGACCTTTCTTGTCCCCCGAGGAGATGATGAACGGGCCGTGTCAGATGCATTTTTATCTCGACAACAACGGAAAAAGATAGTCACGACACTTGCAAAAGGATTGCCGCAAATTCCAAGCAATGTTAAGGTGGGCAGGGCACGCCAATACCCAGGCAGCACACAGAAATCCTCAAGGACCCAGGAGTGAAATCCACATGCCACCTCCTCCCGCAATTACGGACGAAAATCGACATCAGCTCAGAATAGCGGCAGCGCCTGCACCACCACCTTATGTTGATCCCAATTCTAACGGAGCAGTCTCGATGATTCAGAAAGGCAAGACATCCAATAGAGCTCAGAAAGTGATCTCGCGACAGGTGTTCATGGCAGAGAAGATGCCTCCACCAACGGTTGAATAACTTAACTGGTCAGGGCAAAATATTGGCTTCACAATAGCGGATCATCCACAACAAGTTCCTCGACCAGGACACTACAGCATGTTCAAAATATAGGACTTCATTTGCAGCGAGCTGTAGATCAAAGTGATGAATCTATGTGGTTTTACTTGTGCTTGTGAGCAGGTGTAGACCATTATTGCTGATATGACCAACCAAGTACTAGTACGTACTAGCATATTGCCTGTGCTTCGCTACGGAACCACATTAATAGTAAGAAGAAACTAATTTGATGTCTAACTTTTTGGAAATTGTACCGAATATTTGTATGAGTGGAATTGCTCTATTAAATATGCACCAAAATACATGATATTTACTTAAAAGTGCACATGATATTTACTTAAAAGTATAATGTGATTAAAAGCAAAATACATTGAAATCATTATTTGAAAAAATCGTTTGCACATATTTTCTTTCACAAGTAGATGTAGATGATCATGCATGTTTGCGCTCTTCCTTTTATCCTTCTTTTTATAGAATTGATTCACGTTGTGGGCATGTATATTATTTTATTCACAGGCCGTCAGCAGCGACATACACCTCATGTCTAAACAGCAGTAAAACATCCTCTGTAATGTACTTTTATATTTTTGTATGGCGCACCCAAAATTATCTAAATGATCAAGCGCAAATTGATTCCTATGTGCCTCCTAGGCTCCTACTGCCACACAGCAAAACAAGCACTAAATCTTGTGATGTTGGAGACACGATGCATGGCTTCAAAAAATAACGCAACAAATTGGAGCGGACGAAGTGAACGAAACATCAGCTGGTGATGTAAATCCCTTCTCCCAACCCTAACAAAAATCATGGGAACAATTTGCCTTCCCTTCCGTGAGGTACGGACTAAAATTTATCCCTAAAATCACCTTTGTTTTGAAGAGTGAGGTCAGCTTGCCTTCACCAAAGAGGACTGGCAATGGCCTGAAGCTGAACCCAGAATACTATCGACTTAACATAACCATGTACTACTTACTCCTTAGATGTGGTCCCTGAAGAGGCCGAGCACGCCTGCGAGGCTGCACTTGCAGTCAGTACACTACGAGGAAGAAGAAGAAGTGCGCGGCGGAGCTGTGGGACATGTGCATCTGCTGGTCGGCATCTAGTCGCTGGAGTAGTTCGACACCTTGCAGTCGAAAATTTCGACCTGGGAAATCACACAACCAAGAGCGCATTGCATGGTCTCTCACTCACGCGCCAGCCAGCTCGGGGCCCTGGCGTCTTGCACCACGCGCGGCACTGACGAAGCCCAGCTCGACTGCCTTCATCCGCGCGCCAGAAGGAGTGCTTGGCGGAGTAAGGCGGAGCTCGGCACCGTCGCCGCCGAGGCCAATCAGTTTTGTTTGATTGGGCTCGGTGTACAGTCTGCCTCAATGCCTCCCCGCGCGCGCCGGACGGAGGGGTCGACGGAGTAGGACAAGGCTGGGCGGCGATGTGCTTTGCGTTGACCAAGAAGAGAGAGGATAATAATGCCGAGAGACCCCAGGTTGATTGCAAGCTTTGCGAGGGGCTAAATGCAAACTGTAGGACGTACGACGTACGGCCGATCCGAAACCGTCCTCGCGCCGGCAGCAGCGAGCTCCTCCCGGAAGCCTCGCTCTTGGCCTCAGCTCTGGCTGCTGCTGCTGGGCCAGATCTTTCTCGTGCGCGCGCGACGCGGCCAGGTCAGTCAGACGATGGCCTGCAGGATGCAACAGCCAGAGGAAGCGACGCGCCTCCACTACCTTTCGCGGGCGGCGGAGAGATCTTGCACAGCAGCGTCCCGATCTTGGAAGAGCGGGGATGGTGGCCCAGGGCCCAGGCGTTGCGGGGACGAAGCGGCGGTTTGCCGGTGTTTGACCCTGTTTTTGACAGCCTTTTTTTCTAGCGTGATTCTCTCGGTCGCGCTAGCTGATGGTGCGCGTGATTCTCTCGGTCGCGCTAGCTGATGGTGCGACGTACACGCACGAACTACGGATCCAAATTTAATAGTAAAGATGGTATTATACATACACGCACTGTAGACCATTATTGCTGATATGACCAACCAAGTACTAGTACGTACTGGTATTATACATACACGCGATAGTCCGGTTGTAATTTAGGCTGCCGCTGACAGCGGCCGTCTCTTGTAGCTGACCATAACCTCCCCCTTGGGCCCCGGCATGACCACGTTCCAGTCCGTCTCCGGGAACGGCGACACCATCTTCATCTCAAAGTTCCTCAGCAAGTGGCTCCATATCACCTTGATCTGCATGTACGCGAAAGCCTCGCCGACGCAGGCGTGCCGCCCGCCGCCGAACGCCGTGTACGCAAACGCGCCGGCGCTGGTCCCGTCGTCCGCACCTCTGCCGGGAACTCCGAACCTACCCGGGTCGTACCTCTCCGGGTCCCCGTAAACGTACGGCAGACGGTGGTGGACCACCAGGGGGCTCGCAACCGTGCTCCCCTCGGGTACCTGGTACTCCTCTCCCTCCCTGTTCCGCACGACGAAGCTCCGGCGCACGTGGCGCAGCAGCACCATCGCCGGCGGGTGCAGCCGCAGCGTCTCCTTGACGCAGCGGTGGAGGGTCTCCATCTCTTGGAGGACCTCGTAGTCGACGCGGCCCCCGTGCCTCGCCATGATCCGCTGCTGCTCCCGGACGGCGGCGCGCAGGTGCGCGACGTTGTCGTCCGCGAGGAGGCGCGCCCCGGTCCACGTGCCCGTGCTGGAGCTCGTGTGCTGCCCTGCGAACAGCGCCGAGACCAGCATCCCGACCACCTCCGTCTCCGTCGTGCCGCGGCCGTCCTTGTACCGGGAGTCGATCAGGCACTGCAGCATGTCGTCGTCGACATCGGCGTTTCGGCCGCCGGACTCGGGCATGCTTGCTTTGCGGGACCTGACGATGTCGGAGAATATCTCGCCGAGCCTGGCCCGGGCCCTGTCGCGTCTCCGATGCGCCGGGATCGGCAGGTGCGGGAATAGGATGGTGACGAGGCGCATGCCGTCGTTGAGCTCGCGGAGGTGCGTTGCCACCTCGCCCAGCATCTTGGAGCGGACCTCCTCCCCGAACAGGCACCGGCTGGCGACGAGCGTCACCAGGTGCTCTAGCTCCTGCTTGAAGTCAACCGTGCCTGACTGTCCCCATCTCGCAAAGTACTCCTGCGTGAAAGTATTGGATATTTGCATGTCCCAACAGTCAAAATTATTCTAAAAAAAAAGGTGTGTCTATGTCTAAGTTTTCAGTCACCTCAAAAAATGCAACTCGATCCAGTTGCACATTTCTGACATAAAAATGCAATTGCACTTTTTTAACAGAAAAGTGCAACTCAATCACTTTTTTTGTAAGTGACTTAAACTTAAGAAAATCTCAGTTGACTGAGACATAGCAAAACCGAAAAAAAACAGTCAAAATTAGGCGAATGAGAATGTGATTTAGCATGGTCTACCTCGACTTCGCGAACCATGAGGCCGGCATATGTCCTGAGCTTGGCAGGCTTCATGGCGTCGCCGAAGAACCGGAACTGCTCGCGCCGAGTGGCGAAATCCACGTCGAAGGCGACGCCGGGGCCGAAGGTCGGAATGGTGAACTGGGAGACCTCGTCCTGGCTGATCTCCGAGTCGAGCCCTTGGTAGAAATGGGTCGACACGTCTGGTCCAACAAGGAAGGTCACCTTGCGATGCAGCAATCTCACCGTGAACACGCTGCCCATCTCTGCGTGGGCATCGCGGATCACTTGCAGAGGGCCCTTGGCGAGAAGCGCCGGGAGAACCCCTAGGAGGGGAGCCCCTGTGGCCACGGGCGGTGGAGGAAGAGATCATCGTCTGGTTGCTTGGTAGGCCGTTGTTCGTTGTCGTGCTATCTTTGTCGACACAATCGTGATGAAGACGACTAGCCAAACGATGACACTTGCTAATTCCATGTTTGCAATCCGGCCGGCCAGATAAGATGCGATGGGTGGTAGGTGTGCTGTACAACATGGTAAGGTGGGTGAGTAGACTGTTCGCTTCATCAATCACTTCTTCATAGTACTGTTGTAGTCAGTGGCGGAGCCAGAATTTGAAGTCTGTGTTGTCATTTGTAATCTGTGATGTCAAATATATGTTTTTTATTCATTTTAATATATTTTATCATGATTTTATACTAGCATACAAAGAATTTGCTAAAAACCTGTGTGGTCAATTGACCACACAGGTCTCAATGTGGCTACGCCACTGGCTGTAGTTCATGTACAAAAGGGATTTGCTAGGTAGAAAATTTACTTAGTGCCCAGTTAAATCCTACGTCATTCGATTTGCATCGTGATTCGTGCTAGCGATGAGTTGCATCGTAAGTTGCAACTGAGATTTGATGATATCATAAGCTATTTCTCAACCGACTGAGAAATAGTCACACGCAGAATGGATATTTATAATTCTCACAAGAAAACGTTTTGATGATCATGAAGCGTGTTTTTACATTTTTTTTCCCATTTTTAGGGTGTTTTCTAATTTTATTAGCTTCCACAGACCCAAACTTTCTGCAATACGTGAATTCTTTGCCAAAAAAAAAACGCGAAAACCCTATGAGCCATCCAATTTTCAGAGCATTATGTTGCTAACATTATCAACAAACAACAAAAAGTTTATATAAGCTGTTTTTTATGCTTCCATAAAGAAGATGTATCTTGCCAACAAATGTAATATATATAATAGCCCACAAGGATTGTTCTCGGTTAAGGATCGATACATATACTCGCAAGAGATTTTTTTTTTTTTGCTAGACATGGAACATTTTCAGCTGGAGTACTGCTCCCCACATACGAAAATACTATGCCTGGGTACCAGCGCATGCAAAAAAAAATCAGTAATTGAAAGAAAGGTCAAAAATTATGAATCTATTTTATAATCAAAGATGATCATGTATTGTATTCGTATAAGAAGAGACACTTTCGAATGGCGTCTATTGTTTCCTGGATCAAAAACAGACCTTAAACACCCTATATACAAGTACTATTCATGTTATATTCATCATAAAGTTGTTATTTTTGGTCTGAAGTCAATGGGAATCATTTTTTGGCCAAATATTTTTACACGGGTACTATTTTTGGATCCAACATATTCACATCGTGCTAGATATCTTATCTGAAATGAATGGAAACTATATGATTTTAGTTGTCACACTATTTATAAACACAGTGGTTTACATACGACGGTACTCTAGCCAAAATATTATTTACATATAACTTTGCATCAAACAGACATATATTTTTTCGATAAAGGATGCTTTATTACTTCAAGAAGCAATTACATCCGGCCTCTGCATAACCAGGATGCACACAGCCGTTTGTTGTCTCAAGTGACCAAAGTTACATAAAACAAAAATAGGCGAAATACATATCGGAACGATGAATCATATGACCCCTAAGAGCTAGGTGGAGCTACTATCCGTAGACTATGCTGCCACCCATGTAGGGAAAAAGTATCCCTCGCCGTATCCTCCATCCGTGTACAAACCTCCGTAAATAGGTCTCGGTTCTCTACACGCTGAAGAGGTAACCACGAACGGAGAATACCTGTGCATCTGTAGATAACCTGCAACAAAGAGCAATTTTTGTCATTAAAGATCTTGTCATTTCTACATAGCCGTAGCGCCTGCATAACTGCTAGCGCCCCCATCCTAAGAAGCATTTTAAACCTTGAGTTGATACCATGAAGCCAATTGCCAAAGATATTAGCGACACTAGTCGGAGGATACAAGGTAGACGCTACTTGGATGACTGACCATATAGATCTATGGCCAGCCTTTGGAAGAATAAATGATTGATGGTTTCATCATGATGACAAAAGACACATCGTGTACTTCCGTGCCAATTCCGCTTAACAAGATTGTCTTTGGTGAGAATAACTCCTCGACGAAGATACCATCCAAACATTTTAATTTTTAATGGTATCTTCATCTTCCAAATTTTCTTATTATTATCAACTGGTAAAACAGAAAGCAGCATCGCATTGTATAAAGATTTTACAGAAAAAGAACCATCTACGTGGAGGTTCCATCGAAATTCATCTGGCTCTGGCGATAACTGAATATCTCCAAGCCTCTGAATTAGGTTGTTCCATACCACGAGCCTTTGTCCTAGTAAAACCCGTCTGAACGTCACATTCGGGGGTGAGGTAGCCATTACAGTTGCAATGGTATCACCTTGGCGACGCGCAATTCTATACAAAGCGGGATACTGTTCACATAGGGGTGCATTGTCGAGCCAAGCATCTTCCCAGAACCGTATCTGTGCTCCATTCTTAATGGAGAAAGTCCCATGTCGAAAAAAGGCATTTTTTGTCGCCATAAGACCAGCCCAGAAGTGTGAATCCCCGGGTTTCCAAACCACTTGAGATAATGTCTTCGAGCCGATATACTTTCTCCGAAGTATAGTTTGCCAAATCTCATCCTCAGTAAGTAGCTTAAAAAGCCATTTACCCAGTAGCGCTGAATTCTTGACCTCTAGGTCATGAACTCCAAGCCCTCCTTGATCTTTGGGACTACAAACTATACTCCATTAAATCAGTCGATATTTTTTTTTCTCGTTGTCCCCTTGCCAAAAGAATCTGGATCGATAATAATCGAGTTTGTGCAGAATCCCTTTGGGTAAGATGAAGAATGATAACATATACAGTACCATATTAGTTAGTACCGAATTAATTGACCACACAGGTTTTTAGCAAATTCTTTGGGTAAGAATCTTCCACCCAGGGACAACAATTTACCTTTCCAACTACTGAGGCGTTTTTGTAATCTTTCTTCCACTAATTTCCATTCCGCAATTGTCAGCCTCCGATAGTGAATCGGAATACCCAAATAACGAATCGGAAATTGGCC